>NC_060139.1:156238494-156863494 GCF_021461385.2 Schistocerca piceifrons
ACCATGTTCACCCCTTTTATGTCTTGCCACTACCCCCTTTCCCGTATCAAAGATGCCAGACACTGTCTGCTTCCCCCGAAAAGGAACCTGTGTCTCGTGTTTATGACAAGTCAATGCTAGCTCAGAGCCAGACACAACCAGGCTGCTCCTACTCCTGGCCACACTAACTTGCCGCACCATCTTTACAGCTGGCCCCGTCTCAGCTGCTCGATGACTCTCCATAGACTCCCTGTGTCCTTTAGCTTTCAGTCCCCATGATGACAGCACACACAGGACTACTTTCACCAGCTGTCAGCATCCAAACTGCCAACCATCATCCCAGGCACCACTGCTCGCCGGCTAGCTCCTTCAAGCAGCCTATACACGATGTACGGAGTACCGGACACCACGCCTTCCATGGTCCAGCAAACCACTCAAAACCTTATCCTCTCTCTGCCGCCCACGGCGCCCATCACTTGCTCCAAGTTGTTACTTCTCATTTCCCTTACACCAGACACCTCTCCACTGTCACTCATGACTGCTCTACCTTTGCTGTGGTGCTGCACATGCATTTTTTTGCAGTTTAGGAAGTGCTCCACCTTGGTGGGTGCCGACAACCAACACTTGTACCAAGGGGCAAATGGGGCAGGACTTCAAAACCACCAGGTATCTCTTTCTCTACATGAAAACTTCAGGTAATCAACTGATCAGCATGTTATTTCTAGAAAGTTGGTGCTCAGAATAATAAGTCAAGTATGTTCCTCAAAGTATTTATCGCTTTATGTAATGTGAGAATGCCTTGAACACTTATACAGAAATCAACCATACTAGTCTTAAACAAGCTGGATCCACATATACATTTAGATATATTCCATTTCAATCACATTTGGAATACAAGAACAGTGTCTGCTTAAACACCTATATGCAAGCCCTAAATATTCTAGCGCTTCCTCTGGAATCCGTCAGAAGTGGCGTGTATTTGACTGAAGTGTATTCCAATTTTTCTCAATACTGGTTCTTGAAACTTTGAAAGTAGTCTGTCATGTGTAATTGGTGTTTGTCTTTAGGTGACTGCCATTTCAGGCTTTTCAGCATTTTCATGAAGATCTTCTGTGGGTCAAATAAACCCCGCGAACAATCGTGATCTCTTTGTTTATTGTATTCATGAACTTTTAAAACAAGTTGACAATCTTAGTACAACTTTGAAATCTTCTCATAATCTGGCTGGTTATTTTTACAACTTTTTTTCATATAATAAATCATTGTAGATAACTGTTCAACTTGTAAAAATTTGTGGTTATTATTAATATTGATTACTAGATCATTAATGGGCAATACGAACCCAAAGGTTCCAGTACATTTCCCAGATACATGCGTGAAGTTATTTTTACATCAGTCATCTTTCTTCGTCAGTGACAACATACTGCATCCCCCCTGTCAAGAGCTCCTCATTCCAGTCACAATATTCGTTTGATACACCATATGACTGTTGTACTGAGTCATTTGTTTTTGGAAGTCAAGAAGTACTTCATCCTCTTGATTATCTTGATCCGTTAGTTTCAGGATATTACACGAGAGAAGTATGTGGTGGATTTTGTGTGATGGATGTTTTCAGAATGGATGTTGGTTGGCTAGGAGGTGGTTATATTTGAATTCAGAATTCGTTCGTAGATTCTACAACACATGGATGTCCATGAGGTAGGGTTGTAATTTAGTACATCACCCTTTCAGCATATCGTTTAGATGGCTGTAGCCTCACGTTTCTTCCAATCACTGGGCATCTATGGTTAACGTAAGAGATTTATAACGCATATCTGCAAGAGGTTCCTAAAATTCTCATCTCCTACGCTGTCACTGAAGATGTGCTGACTGCCGAAGCTCGAGAAATTATTTGAAAATTTGTGGTAAGTTCTCTGGAACCAAACTGCTAAGATCATCGGTCTCTAGGCTTACACATTACTTAATCTAACTTAAACTAACTTACGCTAACGACAACACACAGACACACACATTCCCAATGGGAGAGCCACGCGAACCGTGGCAAAGCGCTTGAGACCGTATGGCTACCCTGCGCGGCACGCGAAATTATTTTGAAACTCGAAACATCTTGTGTGGTGATTTCTGATAGTCAAAGTTTTCAGTCGAGACTTTTAGCAGAGGTAATTTCACGTTATGACATCAGTCACATGATGACAACTGCACGCCATACATATACTAACGGCCTGTCACGACATATTAATAAGACATTGGCAAGTATGCTCCCGAAGTTCGTCTATTCCGAACCGATAGTATGGGACAAATTATTGTCTGATGCGACATTCGCATACAATTCAGCGAAGTAAGTGGTTCAAATGGCTCTGAGCACTATGGGACTTAACATCTATGGTCATCAGTCCCCTAGAACTTAGAACTACTTAAACCTAACTAACCTAAGGACATCACACACATCCATGCCCGAGGCACGATTCGAATCTGCGACCGTAGCAGCCGCGCGGTTCCGGACTGCGCGCCTAGGACCGCTAGACCACCGCGGCCGGCTCAGCGAAGCAACGCACCACAGGTTTCACACCGTTATTTCTGCTCCACGGCTGCGAGACCGAAATGACAACTGACACACTGCTCCAATTTCAGCTGGATCATCCTGACGGTGATCAACTTAAACTCCTCATCACCAGGACCGAAGAATCAAAGCAGCAGCTGGTATATGGGGCCTGGACACCCGGGAGAAAGGCCACAATGCCGAACGCCAGCCAATGAGATACAACCTGGGAGACTTGGTATGGATTTTTACACCCGTGTGGGAAGTTGGGCTAACGTAAAACTTTCTAAAGCGCTGCTATGCGGAGTATCGTCTCCTTCGCTGCATGTCAGATGTCGTATATCAAGTCGAAGATTGTGACCCGTCATCAAGGACAGAAAAGCACAGATATATTGCCAGTGTCCTCCATATGAAGCTCTACTACAGTCATGACGAGCAGATCGACGATGGGATGTTCAAGTGAACTGAAAGAACCAGTCGGTGATCGACACTGCAATATAGAGGACCTCTGTTAACGTGTAGATCCAGGGTGCTGTAGACGACTCCAATTATTACTTCTGAAATAGAGGGTCGCATTTTTTGCAGGAGAGGGAGGAATACCCTATGCAAACGTGTAAGGAAAGTGGCGTAGTGGTTAGTGTCGCTGGTTGCAATGCCTCAGGCAACCAGTTCACACTTTGCCATCATCATTTACTTGCTGTTTCGTATTTATCATTTCTGGAAGATTCCCGAAAAATCTTAGGCGTGTAATGCTTGCACAGTGTGGGATATTTGGTTTTTGTACAAATATCAGCATTCTGCAATGTTAGATATTTGTATAAATAGCAGCATACACGTTAGGGAATTCAGTTCTGTTCTGGCTGTACGTTGGTGCTCGTAATAAAAGTGCTTTGGCTGCCAAATGTTATACTTCGTTGGCACCCTGCTTGGGGATCTTGAATTGAGTGCGGTTTCGAAGTGACGACAAACATCTCACTGTCTAGGGGAAAGCTACAACTTCGTCTAGAACTGAAATATCCAGTAAAAAATAAAAAAAATATAGACAATAATTTACTCTTGTCAGACGTAAAATGTGTACTGTGCAATATTTTCAATAAGAAAGTTCTTATGTGAGAAAAACTGTACAAGGTTCAATTAATAACTGACCCATATTGGACCACTGTCACTCAGTAGACATACTGTCACACAAGTTTGTTTACAAAGATCGTTCTAATATTTGGTATTAGACAAAAAATTAAACTGGCAGTTGTCAACAGAACGTCTGAAACCTAAATAACTATTGGGAAGGTGCTCCATCCAAACCGGTACGTGTACTCAAGCGCGAAACGATAGTTATGACTTGCATCTTGGACTTTCCACAGACTACACAACTAGAAACAAAGCTACAACGTTCGAAGAACGTAAAATTAATGTGGAAGCATAATAATGTAAATTAAAGAAATTCCAAAAATACAAACATGGTTTCAAGTCTAAAAAGAATTGAGACATTTGCAAAACCATGGGTGAACATAGCAGTCATTGAGGTGTTCTGAGCGATGTAGCCGTGGTCTAGGGGTAGCGTCTTGGATTCATAATCAAAACGTCTTCGGTCCCGTGTTCGATCTCCGGCACTGCCTAAATTTTGATAAATAATCAGCATTGGCGGCCGAAGACTTCCGGCATAAGAAGTCAGCCTCATTCTGCCAACGGCCTTGTCAAAGAGGGCGGAGGAGCGGATAGAGGTTCGGGGCACTCTCTTGTCCTAGGGATGCGAAATTGCCCCTAAAGGCGGAAGAATCAGCAATGATCAACGACATGAGGATGAAGAAGGCAATGGAAACCACTGCATTAAAGACACGTAAGGTGTATCCACAGGACATGTGGCCTGTAACTGAAGAAGTGTTATGATGATCTCCATTGGCAAAAGATTCCGGAATAGTCCCCCATTCGGATCTCCGGGAAGGGACTGCCAAGGGGGAGGTTACCATGAGAAAAAGATTGAATAATCAACGAAAGGATAACGTTCTACGAGTCGGGGCGTGGAATGTCAGAAGCTTGCACGTGGTAGGGAAACTAGAAAACCTGAAAAGGGAAACGCAAAGGCTCAATCTAGATATAGTAGGGGTCAGTGAAGTGAAGTGGAAGGAAGACAAGGATTTCTGGTCAGATGAGTATCGGGTAATATCAACAGCAGCAGAAAATGGTATAACAGGTGTAGGATTCTTTATGAATAGGAAGGTAGGGCAGAGGGTGTGTTACTGTGAACAGTTCAGTGACCGGGTTGTTCTAATCAGAATCGACAGCAGACCAACACCGTCAACGATAGTTCAGGTATACATGCCGACGTCGCAAGCTGAAGATGAACAGATAGAGAAAGTGTATGAGGATATTGAAAGGGTAATGCAGTATGTAAAGGGGGACGAAAATCTAATAGTCATGGGCGACTGGAATGCATTTGTAGGGGAAGGAGTAGAAGAAAAGGTTACAGGAGAATATGGGCTTGGCACGAGGAATGAAAGAGGAGAAAGACTAATTGAGTTTTGTAACAAGTTTCAGCTAGTAATAGCGAATATCCTGTTCAAGAATCACAAGAGGAGGAGGTATACTTGGAAAAGGCCGGGACATACGGGAAGATTTCAATTAGATTACATCATGGTCAGATAGAAATTCCGAAATCAGATACTGGATTGTAAGGCGTACCCAGGAGCAGATATAGACTCAGATCACAATACAGTAGTGATGAAGAGTAGGCTGAAGTACAAGACATTACGCAAAGAAATGGGATACGGAAGTACTAAGGAATGACGAGATACGTCTGAAGTTCTCTAACGCTATAGATACAGCAATAAGGAATAGCGCAGTAGGCAGTACAGTTGAAGAGGAATGGACATCTCTAAAAAGGGCCATCACAGAAGTTGGGAAGGAAAACATAGGTACAAAGAAGGTAGCTGCGAAGAAACCATGGGTAACAGAAGAAATACTTCAGTTGATTGATGAAAGGAGGAAGTACAAACATGTTCCGGGAAAATCAGGAATACAGAAATACAAGTCGCTGAGGAATGAAATAAATAGGAAGTGCAGGGAAGCTAAGACGAAATGGCTGCAGGAAAAATGTGAAGACATCGAAAAAGATATGATTGTCGGAAGGACAGACTCAGCATACAGGAAAGTCAAAACAACCTTTGGTGACATTAAAAGCAACGGTGGTAACATTAAGAGTACAACGGGAATTCCATTGTTAAACGCAGAGGAGAGAGCCGATAGGTGGAAGGAATACATTGAAAGCCTCTATGAGGGTGAAGATTTGTCTGATGTGATAGAAGAAGAAACAGGAGTCTATTTAGAAGAGATAGGAGATCCGGTATTGGAATCGGAATTTAAAAGAGCTTTCGTGGACTTACGGTCAAATAAGGCAGAAGGGATAGATAACATTCCATCAGAATTTCTAAAATCATTGGGGGAAGTGGCAACAAAACGACTATTCACGTTGGTGTGTAGAATATATGAATCGCTGAGGAATGAAATAAATAGGAAGTGCAGGGAAGCTAAGACGAAATGGCTGCAGGAAAAATGTGAAGACATCGAAAAAGATCTGACTTTCGGAAAAGCATCATCCACACAATTCCGAAGACGGCAAGAGCTGACAAGTGCGAGAATTATCGCATAATCAGCTTAACAGCTAATGCATTGAAGCTGCTTAGAAGAATAATATACAGAAGAATGGAAAAGAAAATTGAGAATGCGTTAGGTGAAGATCAGTTTGGCTTTAGGAAAAGTAAAGGGACGAGAGAGGCAATTCTGACGTTACGGCTAATAATGGAAGCAAGGCTAAAGAAAAATCAAGACACTTTCATAGGATTTGTCGACCTGGAAAAAGCGTTCAACAATATAAAATGGTGCAAGCTGTTCGAGATTCTGAAAAAAGTAGGGGTAAGCTATAGGGAGAGACGGGTCATGTACAATATGTACAACAACCAAGAGGGAATAATAAGAGTGGACGATCAAGAACGAAGTGCTCGTATTAAGAAGGGTGTAAGACAAGGCTGTAGCCTTTCGCCCCTACTCTTCAATCTGTACATCGAGGAAGCAATGATGGAAATAAAAGAAAGGTTCAGGAGTGGAATTAAAATACAAGGTGAAAGGATAGCAATGATAGGATTCGCTGATGACACTGCTATCCTGAGTGAAAGTGAAGAAGAATTAAGTGATCTGCTGAACGGAATGAACAGTCTAATGAGTACACAGTATGGTTTGAGAGTAAATCGGAGAAAGACGAAGGTAATGAGACGTAGTAGAAGTGAGAACAGCGAGAAACTTAACATCAGGATTGATGGTCACGAAGTCAATGAAGTTAAGGAATTCTGCTACCTAGGCAGTAAAATAACCAATGACGGACGGAGCAAGGAGGACATCAAAAGCAGACTCGCTATGGCAAAAAAAGGCATTTCTATCTAATAGAAGTCTACTAATATCAAATACCGGCCTTAATTTGAGGAAGAAATTTCTGAGGATGTACGTCTGGAGTACAACATTGTATGGTAGTGAAACATGGACTGTGGGAAAACCGGAAGAGAAGAGAATCGAAGCATTTGAGATGTGGTGCTATAGACGAATGTTGAAAATTAAGTGGACTGATAAGGTAAGGAATGAGGAGGTTCTACGCAGAATCGTAGAGGAAAGGAATATGTGGAAAACACTGATAAGGAGAAGAGACAGGATGATAGGGCATCTGCTAAGACATGAGGGAATGTCTTCCATGGTACTAGAGAGAGCTGTAGAGGGCAAAAACTGTAGAGGAAGACAGAGATTGGAATACGTCAAGCAAACAGTTGAGGACGTAGGTTGCAAGTGCTACTCTGAGATGAAAAGGTTAGCGCAGCAAAGGAATTCGTGGCGGGCCGCATCAAACCAGTCAGTAGACTGATGACAAAAAAAAAAAAAGAGATTTTGTGATGAATTTCTTATATCGTGGTACAATTCGATTCCTTCACAACTGGTGACTAGAGTTGATGCAAAAGCTACACACAGTCTGTTTGGAGTCCAGGGAGTCCAGGCGGCAAGTACACACAACAACAATACTCGCGGCATCTGAAGATGACGGCTGTATCGACCGTAGAAATATCGTGCGGAAAGGTAAATACAAATTCGCTTGAACACCCGGAAGTACATCAGCGATCAACCACAACGAGAAAATGTGGGAGATTACAATCTCATTTTTGGTTTTAGATAATAAGTGAAACACCGTGATTAATGTCTAAAATCGCGAATTGTTGTAGGAAGGATGAACTGGAATGGAACAGTTAGAAAGAAACGAGTTGAGTAAGGATCAACAACTGATGAAAAGTACGTCACTAGAATAATCCTATAGTATTCTGCGGTTACTGTCGGATTTCACGTAGCTCTGTATGCTGAATATCACACAAAGACTGCATGTATTAATTGGAGAATATATGAATTTATGTTGATAGTTTTATATCATTCAGATAATTTTAAGCTTATTGGATTAAACATGGATTATTAACAAGGCTGAAGTTATTTCCTTCAAGTATTAAAGTAAACGTACGCATATGTTTTCTATTATTACCAAGATTTCTGTTACTGAAAACGATGAAAAATGCTCGTCCTTTTTACAGATTTTTTAGGAAATTTATAACATAATTCAACAAGCTGCAAATTGAAAAGAGAAGTATTTGATTGTACGTAGATGTAAAAAATTAAGACACAATATTCTAAATATGGAATCAAAATCTTGAGATGAGAATTTTTCGGAGATTTGTGAAGTAGTTTTCCAGTGGTATAACAAGTGGCTTTTTCATTTCTCTGGCTGTTTAACACAGATTCCTGTAACCCACGAATGAGCATCACAACTTCCATAAAGAGTGCTCATTTATACACATTTCAGCATTTTCTCCGCAAAAAATCGCCTCTTTAAGATTCATTTGAGACACTCTTAATTTTTTCTGTAGCTGAAACACAGACTTAACCCCCGAAGTTCCAGACTTCTTGCCACTGCTCGAGCATTAATTAGCGAAAAATCCAATTAGTCAGCAAACTTGAGGCATTCTCTGAGAAGCAAAACAATTACCAAGATGAATTCAGCAGCCTCTTATCCCGGGACAACTCTTTTAGTGGGATAACTTTCATCTCGGCTGTTGAGAGTAAATACACGGATGAGTGCGCCTCCGCTCACAGGGAAGCAACCTCTTGCTCTGTTCCTTTGCTGACATAACGACAGCTGCTCTGTAGTCTTTATTTCAGCAGACGGAGAGAAAACAATTGTCTGTGAAGTCGCGACGAACTGATTAAAAAAAAGTGTTAGCAGCGGGGGCTATTATTTCTTCATTCAACGGACACCGCTTTTATAGCGCCTTCCTATGAAGCGAAGACTCTACGCAGAAACATAACTATTGCACAGTTACCACAGTACCAACCTGCGTTTCAACGTAGTTGTTAATTAATTCTGAACTTTGCGAAGGTCTGTTACGCTATGTTGGTTTCTTACCGATTATGCAAGGTAGTATTTACTTTTATTGGAGTCCTTCAGTGTGCATGCATCTACAGTTAAATGACACTCTTTTTTGACTTCTAATGCTATAGAACTTGGGCGTAACAGGAAATACCTTCGCTACGTGAAGGAAGACTTCCGCCCCCCTCTGTGCCCTCCAGAAGATTCAGAACATGTTCCCACTGGCTGCTAAATGTAAACTTGTGAAATCATTTTGCCGTATCTCCACCACTACGATGTAATATAACACGCCACGAGAAGTGAAAACTCTAATTAGAATTAGACACGAATGTTTTTACGCGTGAAATCCTCAAAATTTGTGGATTTGACCATATCAGTGTAGAACTGAGGTTTTCTCCACTATTAATAATACACCATATACTTCAGTAAGTAATAAACGACATATGTAGCGTTAATTGTATGTAATTTGTACAGCATTATGTTTTGCTATAAATACATTCAATGGATTCTGCAAATAGGCCTGTGTTATCATGTTCTATGTGTTACGTCCCTTGGAGAGTGAATTCAATAAATCGTACATAACGTGTGGAAAAACAGACATTAAAAATTAACAAACACTGATGTAGGGATATTTTGTGAAATTATGTCAGATATTAATTATATGAAAGACAATCAAAGAGATGTAGATGCAGGCATAGATGTAAGAATCGCTGCTATTATAAATAGTGTAAAATAGCAAGTCACAATTAGCATCTCTCTCTGTTTATCTTAATTGCTCGTTTGGCTTTGATCTTGTTGCTCGTAGGTCGTATCGAACTACTTTTGTTTTATTTGTTATAAGAGCGATATTTCTTATCTGGACCTACAGGTCGATATTGTGGTAACTGTATTATGTTATTTCATACATTGTAAAGCAACACTGAGCGTACATGTTTTCATTTATTAGAAAACAAATTCCATTTGCCCCTTATTTCAGATTTTCCAGCAATTTAACACAGCTGCCACGGAGGCGAAAAGTATTATCTCTGACCGCCATTTGGTCCGCCATTACGCGAACTTTTTAAATTTCAGCATATTTAAAGCCAACAGTGCACTCTAAGGAGCAACACATACTTAAAATATGGAACGAACGGCCCTTCAATAAGTTAACTATCCGGCGAAAAGTCCGGACACTCGGACGATGCCGTGCAGGATACCGAGCAGCATACGCAGCACAAGCCCGATGGGCATTTTGATCACAATGGCCATACATCAACACGATATCGACCTTTTCGGCAATTGGTAAACGCTCCATTTTAACACCGGTAATGTATCACGAAGAAAATACCGTCCGCACTGGTGGAATGTTACGTGATACCACGTACTTACACGTTTTTGACTATTACAGCGCCATCTATCACAAAACGAAAAAAGTGCTCCTACTAAAACGTTCATATTTCTTTACGTACTACACGAATATGTAATACAAATGGGGGTTCCTATTTAAAAAAAAACCTCTGTTGATATCAATTTGACCTAAGGCGCCGGTCGGAGTGGCCGAGCGGTTCTAGACGCTACAGTCTGGAACCGCGCGACCGCTAAGGTCACAGGTTCGAATCCTGCCTCGGGCATGGATGTATGTGATGTCCTTAGGTTAGTTAGGTTTAAGTAGTTGTAAGTTCCAGGGGACTGATGATCTCAGCAGTTAAGTCCCATAGAGCTCAGAGCCATCTGAACCATTTTTTGACCTATGGCAGCGCCATCTAGCGGGTCAACCATAGCGCCATCTGGTTTCCCCCTTCAAGCCGGACGAGTTTGGTTCTTTGCAGTTTTTTTCGTTTGATGCTTATTTCGTGAGATATTTGGCCTGGTCACCATCAATGCTTCTTAATGAACACGACATTTAAGGGAGTCTGTTCTTTCGGACATGTCCGAAAGAACAGATAACACGCCTTCATAAAACTGATCCGCGTCGATGGCCAACGAATCCATATTGTTCAGTGCGGATGAACGGTTATGTCTGACCACCTGTGGGAGCCTCCAGGTAGCGGACGTGGAGGACATGGGCAGGGACTGTGGATGCATGCCTTCGGTGAGAGTATGAGTCTGTCGACAGGCGTGCCTAGGTAGTCCACGTAATTGCCATAAGCACTATGTGTCCGTGTGGCGCAGTGGTTAACGCATCTGCTTGGTACGCAGCACACATTTTCACTCGTCGTCGCTGATTCCGCGTCAAGTTCCGAGGCAGCTGACGTCAATAGTCCTTTTCCTTTCCTTGCTCCTCCCTCCCCCCCCCCCCCCCCACTTTCAGTTTACAGGTAATATATCACAGCTGCAGATTCCACGTGGTGTCTGTCCTTTCAGACGTGTATGAAAGAACAGTCACCGCGCCTTCATGTAAAATACTTATCATATTTATTGTAGTGAACTTAATCGTATCAATCAAACTCTGTTTCCGTTAATCGATGTAGGCATGAACTGATAAGAACTGACATATTTTACGAAGCTGAACTGCAATATTACTAACTACAGTTGACGTGCAAAATAAAACTTCCTTTGACAGTTTATTATCTACTAATTACGATTTCACAGTCCGCTTTAAATAGTCGGATAACACACTTAACTGCTAGAAAACTCAGCGCCTATGTGTAAACATTAATATTTTTTGATTTATCGCTATTCTTATTCTGAAATACTGCCTTTGTCTTTAATATCTTCTACGCTTGTTAGCCTCTAGTTGATGTCCGATTCAATACTTACTGATATGCCGAAAATAACGTCCTCCGCCAGAGATGTAACACTGTGATCTCTCCTGGGTTTACCTGAGATGACAGCCACTGGAGCCATAGTGTGTCTTATATTCTTGATGAATCGGAACGACGCAGACATATTCATAAGTCATCTCCATCATCTCGAATAGTCTGCGAATGTCTTTTTTTTTTTTTTTTTTTTTTTTTTTTACATTCAACTGGTAACGCCATAGCCACTTGCGGCAATCGCCGCTGGGTAAATTAAAAAACGCGTTATACGAGCAATAAAGTCATTCCTTGTCTGATGTTTGACTTTTACCATTGCGACCGAGTCGGCCTGAAAGCAGAACTATTGATTATTAGCATAACGGTGGCCTGCGTCCTGTATGACTTCATGTCACATTTATGTTACGTAAAATTAGTTGTTAAAAAGTTAAACGGCCAATACTGCGGCTTCCACGCATCTTCCTGTTAATGAAACCTCCTAACGAAATATTTTAATTTTATGACGTCACACTATTTAGACCATCACATTTTACAGTAGAACGTGCTTTGGTCCTCACGTGAAATACTGTTTGACACTAATCTACCGAGTTACTGCCCATATTCTTAATCACCGAAGATGGATAGCAGTCTGAAACTATCTCATGTCATCTGCCAACTTCCACATATTATATTCTACGTGACTAATACTCAAGAGCAATCTTCACTGTAACATCAGTACTCACTGAACCATTTTTTCGCATACTTTTCGCTGCGTCTGCTATGCTGAACTACTTTTCTTGAGCTCTTTGAGGCGAGAATGGCCTTGACAAATGAGAATTGAGGGCAGTGGGACGTCACATGGCTTTCAAGTTTTGAAGGAGGATAAAACTTTTTCCTTCAGGTCTACTTCATTTGGGTTGTTCCACAGTGAAGGTGTGATTTTGATGATGTGTGATGTGTTTTACTTTAGAGTGAGGTTGCATTGAATTATACTAAGAAGAATGGAGAGTGACATGTAAAAGAAGGTTATGTTCTGTATTCATAAAGTGGTATAGAGACTCGTACACAATATTTTTCTACACACGACTGCAGAACACATGGTAATTAGTTTCTTTATTTTATGACTTGGCGAACCATATTGAAAAATAAAATCCCATGGTTACTAAAGCATGAAGAATAACAGAGCCGTATTCTTAATTACGATTAATGTGGGAAAATACATGCTGTACAGGTTCGTAATCAAGTGTATTATGTCTGTGTTTCATTCATTAAATAACGTTCTCGCACTCGTTTAACCCACGATTATTCAGAAGAATAGGTCATTGTACGTTAGCGGAGCGTGTGGCACGTGGCTCATGTAAAGCTGATTTTACTGTGCTGTGAAAAAACACTTGCATCATTGGTACCTAATGATCGGAAATCAACAGAAAATCTCATAGTTTTATTTCCATTTCATTCCTTTCAACAATTTAATGATATGCGATATAATTTTTCAAGACAGTATTGAGAAACCATGACGCATTGGACTAATGCCTTGACTAAGAATAACAAGATATCGATTTTACGCCATCAGCTTACTCATTACTTCAATGATAACCATTTTCCACACTGTACGAATTGCATGGCTCAGGGACGGTTTCTGTTACTTTCATAATTTGGTTCCAGACTCCAGAAGATGTGTTTACCTCGAGAATTCCAGAGTAGCTGTTTTTCGTTGAATAGCTAGTACGTTTGGTGTCGACGGAGCATTAGCAGCTATAGTCAAGGGTTTCAGAATGTAACTGAAGCCACGATATAGAACACCTCTTGGTACTAGATGTAATCAGTATTATGCTTGTGGAATGAAAGATTAGATTCACAGCTGACGATAGTATATCATTCCAGCTCTGAAAGAACATTCTTTGCGTTAAGTACCAGTGTTTGTGCCAAATAATACCTGAAGAACAAACAGATCACATAATAATATCATCTTTTCGGGTTTGCTCACTTAATAAATAATGAATATTCAGTCAGGGAAATTTTATGTGGTGCTCAAGATCACAGCTACAAAAGTACACATATTTTGCAGATACAAGTAAGTTTTTATAACACAACCACCTTGACTGCTCTATATGATAATCTCTACCAAGTCAAAATAAAGACGATACCTATACTGTACATGAACTCAGTGCTGAATACAGGGTGGTCCATTGATCGTGACCGGGCCAAATATCTCACGAAATAAGCGTCAATCGAAAAAACTACAAAGAACGAAACTTGTCTAGCTTGAAGGGGGAAACCAGATGACGTTATGGTTGGCCCGCTATATGGCGGTGCCATACGTCAAAGGGATATCAACTGCGTTTTTCTTTTAAATAGGAACCATCATTTTTATTACATATTTGTGTAGTACGTAAAGAAATATGAATATTTTAGTTGGACCACTTTTTCGTTTTGTGATGGATGGCGCTGTAATAGTCACAAACGTATAAGTACGTGGTATCAAGTAACATTCTGCCAGTGCGGACGGTATTTGCTTCGTGATACATTACCCTTGTTAAAGTGGACCGTTTACCAATTGCGGAAAAGGTCGATATCGTGTTGATGTATGGCTATTGTGTACAGCTCTGCCACTGGGCGCAAGAGAAATTACGGGACGATGACAGAATTTTTGCACGCGTTCTACTTAGCGATGAAGCTTCATTCGCCAACAGCGGTAACTTGAACAGGCATAATATGCACTATTGGGCAACGGAAAATCCACGATGACTGCTACAAGTGGAACATCAGCGACCTTGGCGGGTTAATGTATGGTGCGGCATTATGGGAGGAAGGATAATTGGCCCCCATTTTATCGATGGCAATCTAAATGGTGCAATGTATGCTGATTTCCTACGTAATGTCCTACCGATTTTACTACAAGATGTTTCACTGCATATCAGAATGGCGATGTACTTCCCACATGATGGATTTCCGGCACATAGCTCGCGTGCGGTTGAAGCGGTATTGAATAACATGTTTCATGACAGGTGGATTGGTCGTTGAAGCACCATACCATGGCCCGCAGCTGAAGGATATTTGCTATCGTGATCCACCTACAACGACTGAAAACGTGCGTCAGCGCATTGTCAATGCATCTGCGAACATTACAAAAGGCGAACTACTCGCTGTTGAGAGGAATGTCGTTACACGTATTGCCAAATGCATTGAGGTTGACGGACATAATTTTGAGAATTTATTGCATTAATGTTGTATTTACAGGTAATCACGCTGTAACGGCAGGCGTTCTCAGAAATGATATGTTCACAAAGGTATATGTATCACATTGAAACAACCGAAATAAAATGTTCAAACATACCTACGTTTTGTATTTCAGTTTAAAAACCTACCTGTTACCAACTGTTCGTCTAAAATTGTGAGCCATATGTTTGTGACTATTACATCGCCATCTATCACAAAGCGAGAAAAGTGGTCCAACTAAAACGTTCATATTTATTTACGTTCTAATCGAATATGTATTAAAAATGGGGTTCCTATTTTTAAAAAAACGTTGTTGATATCCGTTTGACGTATGGCACCGCCATCTAGCGGGTCAACCATAGCGCCACCTGGTTTCCCCCTTTGAAGCTAGACAATTTCGTCCTTTGTAGTTTTTTCATTTGACGCTTATTTCGTGAGATATTTGGCCCGGTCACGATCAGTGGACCACACTGTATATCAAGTTTTTCAATAACTATGTTATAAGACTAAACAGTTTTAAACAAAGTTAATCTAATCCGAATATTTAAAATGTTATGAAAAGGGATCAGTGTAAATGCACCTTAGTCTCTTCTACAAAATTTCCACATCTGCCTTATTACCACCACGACGACTACGACTACGACTACGACGACATGTCTCTAGTTCATATACCACAGCATATTTCCTCCCTGCCTCCCTCCCTCTCTCTCTCTCTCTCTATCTATCTATCTATCTCTCTTTGTAACGCTTACTTTGATGAGGAAACAACATATGTTACAGTGTGAGTTAAGCAAATAGAGTTTTTTCTAGTAGCTGAACCCCCCCCCCCCAACCCCTACGCCCCTGCAGCTGATACCAGCTGTACTACGGGAACAATTCTCGAGTAGGTAAGTCTCAACTTGCCGACTTCCAACGTATGCTTGGTGGAACAGGTTGCAAGTTCATTTGTCGATGTCACTATGAGACTTGCTGACCTCTAAGCATGCACATTGACTTTCTCTCCGATCATGTCAAATTTGGCCAAGCTGAGATAAATTCACATCCACAGTAATGATAGTCACATTGTCAACTGATCGCCATTGTTCCCACAGAATAGTATATGGGGTAATGGCAGTCACCCAGAGTTAATTTGAAACATGACTATGTAACTTGTCTGAACTTGTCAGAAGTAGTCAGAACTACTCAGAAACATTCATAACTGTTCGGAATATCCTAAATGAAGTAGGGAAGGCCATGCTAAGATGTGTATGTATTCTTATCCAGGTAAATGGTTGTCACTCTGCAGAAAACTACTACAGTTGTCTGTGTCATCTACCACTGCCTTGCCTGCTTAATCGAGATCGAGAAGTTAAATATCAGCAAGTATATAGTAGCATCACTATCCTGTAGACTTAACATGGGACGAGATAACTGTAGCTTCGTACTACAAGATAAAATTAACACCACAACATTGATTCGCTGTGATGTTTGGTTTACTTTGAAAGCATAACAGCCCATGTTTGTCACCTACATGAATGTGTATTACTGCTGATCAGTGCGATATTTCATCAAATTGTAATTTAGTTTCCACTTTTAAGTTTTCTGTACTAGTGGCGTCATACGTGACAAATGTGGATGTTGTCGCAGGTCAAATGGCATGAGAGGAACATGTGGTGGTGTTTAACTAGCGAGAATATAGTGGGGAAACTAAAAAAGCGTCAGATGAGGCTCTTCCAGGGCGCTGTAGGTTATGAAGTACAGACAAGAAAAGCGTAGATCAGCGAAAAAAAAATTGTGCCCTCCAGGCAGAATTGAAAATGGCATATTTTGAATGAGATAGGTTGAATGGTGAAAGAGACAATGGAATCTGGAAGAAGGTGACAAATAAAATTGCAGTTAGCAATCAGTTTGACTTGTTACCTGAAGTAGGACAAGGTCCTGAAACAGTTTTTGAGCTTATCAGATCGCAGTAGACTCACGGAAAGGCCAGGTCGGTGGAAGCGGCATGTAGAAAGAATGGAGTTTTGCGACTAGGTAGCGGTAACAGGAGAGTGCGGCTAGGGTGCAGTCACAGGATACAGGATATGCTAGGTGTAGAATACCAGGTCGCAATCATCATGAAACCTAGTGCCAGCCTTGGGCAGGTGACAGATAACACGGGGGCTTTGTGTGACGAATTTAATGGAGAGTATAAGTTATTTATAGTAGAAGAAGCTATAAAAACAGCCAGGCTATCAGCTTAGAATATATTGTTAAGAATGATACAGGAACAGCAACAATATACGTTCATGTGGGGCTTCTGGAGATTTCGCAGCGACATGACAAGCCCTGGGAACACACGGCTATTAGATATATGAACATACAGCTGAGTGAACTGCTTTTGACTAAAACAAAGTCTCATACCTGTGGTGTGCCTGTTGCCGCGATAGGAAGATGGGGAGAAAATAACCATGGCCTCCAACGAACTGGGAAGTGGAACTAAAGATTAGTTGGGTTGGGGTTGGGTTGTTTTGGGGGAAGGAGACCAGACAGCGAGGTCATCGGTCTCATCGGATTAGGGAAGGATGGGGAAGGAAGTCGGCCGTTCCCTTTCAAAGGAACCATCCCGGCATTTGCCTGGAGCGATTTTTAGGGAAATCACGGAAAACCTAAATCAGGATGGCCGGACGCGGGATTGAACCGTCGTCCTCCCGAATGCGAATCCAGTGTCTTACCACTGCGCCACCTCGCTCGGTAAAAGATTAGTTATCCTGCAGGAAGTGAAGAGGGGCCGAAAGGAATCAAGACAAAATCTTTGTGATTACTGGAGTTAATGGAGCGCAACTCTTAGGTTAGAATCAGAATACAAACAGATAGTAATGAAAGAAATTACAGCAGAACAGGACCATAATACATGTAACAGAGCTGGGAGAAACGAATTTCATTTTGTCACTACATTAAAGAGCTATAAACAAGGTAGATGAGTTTATTGTATGTTTAGAAAATGTGAAAGTTTTGACTCATTAGATGGTCTCTGAACACCACCTAACCACAAGGATAGAGAAGTTAAATACTAGGGATTATAGACCAGCATCTCTTTCGTGTGGAGATTACTTGGAAAAGGGCGAGTTGCAACAGTTATAAATCGGACACGAAGTCAAAATTATTGAAACAAAAAGATTTATTTGTGAATGAGAACCAAGAAACATGTCCTACTCAGTCTTTATTGTAGAGTAATTCACTGATAATTGTAACAGCCTACATATTTCCTCCAGGAAACTTTCAGCTATTTATGAGATGTCTAGGCACATTATTAAGATAAATATCAGACAACATGAGACAGTTAGCAGCTTGTGGAGATTTCAGTGTAAACTTCTTTAAATATATGGACAGGAAAAATGAACTAGATATGTTACTTATGTGTTTCAATCAAATTGGTGCAGGAAATTTTCCAACAATTGTGCATCAGGATAATAGAACACAGATTGATTATATTTTCATGATAGTGCTCAATCTGAAACAATTAACGTTTAATTAGTTGCTGAAAGTCTATCACATCATGATACATTGAAATAAACAACATGCTACATTAATAAACTGAGACAGATTCATTCAAAGCAGTGAGGCTTAATAATGGATACAAGATAAAGTGTTTTAATATTAAGGTAAATGGGATTGTAACGGACGATGTAAATATCGAAAGACATGCTAAGGTCAAATTCAATTAATTCCACAGTAAACTAGTGTCTACATTAGAAAGTTGCTGTCTTGAACGTTATCGAGAAAAACTATTAAAGAAAAGTAAGTTGTGGGTAACTAAGGGAATTAAAATCGCATTGAAGAGGAACAGGGAAATTTATGTGAGGGCCAGAGTGAGAATTCGACATTACTAGCATACAACACAAATACTGCAGTATTTAAGGAAAGTAATTGAAATGGCCAGAAATGTGAATGTCCTGTCAGAAATAAATAATGCAGACGTTAAGACTAAAACTATATGGGATATTGTCAAACGGATGACATGACCACCAGTCAGTGTACAACATATACCAACAATTAAACCAAGTGACAATGTGGTAACTGACAATTCACAAGTTGCAACTACTTTTAACAACCACTTTCTAAATGGACAGCTGGTGCACCTGAAGAAGCAAGAGAATGTATTAAACATGTCATTCCACAAAACTTTAAGCAACCAAAAGTGTCTTTAAGCAACCAAAAGTGTCACCAACATCCTTCACTGAAGTTAAACAAAATCTTATATGATGTTGATGGAATTACAAACAGAATTCCGAAAAATTGTTCCAGCTTAACAAGTAATTTGCTTAGTGATACGTACAATGCATCACTGGCAAAGAGAATTCTTCCACACAGGTTAAAATCTGCTGTTGTTTAAACCTCTTCCTAAGAAAGGTGACAAGACACAATTAAAAAGTTATCATCCACTTTCCCTAATGACATGAATAATGTTTTGAAGAAGTAAACAGTTATGGCTACATGAAAGAATTTATTATTTTATATTTTCCAGTAACGTGATTAAGGCATCTTCAGATCGGTTGGCGCAACAGGTGCTGGACACATAGGTTGCTGTTAACGGAAATCTCTCAGCAATCAAACACCATTGCCAATATTTTAAGAACATTGCGTGGTGCCCTGATATAAAACAGTGATGAGCACACTGGAAATCAGGTTTAAAATACACAAAAGAACACAGCAGGCGGCAGCACCTGTCGAGTTTTAAGACGTTGTTGAGTACAATGCATTATAACATCCACGATATATATATATATATATATATATATATATATATATATATATATATATATATATATATATTACGAGTGGAATATGAATGTGTGGATAATATTCATTCAATTATGTAATTATTTCTTAAAAAGATGATAATTATGTAAAACTGAGACAATATTTGTCTCACATTCTTTGTTAATCTATGTCATTCTTTCCTTTTGTTTTGTACCCTTTTGTCGTCTTCTTGTGATATATCGCCGACGCAAGAGGCGAATCGATTTGAGGTCTGTTAAATGAAAAACATTTAATGTAAAATTATTGTACTTTTATGTTCATTTGCTGATAAAAACAAATAGAGCCAAATACGTTAAAACTATTTATGATTAATTATTGAAAATTCACTTACTGTTTTGATTATAATTTTGTATTAATTGTTTTATCATAGCTGCAAGAAGTGCAGCCATTGTCATTTGCGATTTATAGCAACTTCGTCTGTACTTCTAGCTGAAAATAGCATGGGTTTGTGTTAAACTAATTTGCAAAAAGTTTAATAATTTTTTCATTGGTGGCATCAATTTAAATGATTTATTGGGAAAAGGAAAATCTTAATTAAAAAAGAAATCCTCTATCTTTTGTTGGCCTCCATCTTAACTTTTATTACAGCGGCAAATTTAAATTACTTGAAACTGCAAACTTTCAATATGCCGATGTGCAAGAAATAAATGTGCTCCGGTGGAACTGAACTCTATTTATAAAAGAAAAAATTTATCGAATCAGTCTGCATTTTCTAAGAACAGTGCTGATGGTATTTATTGTTGAACAAGATTTCATTGCTGATGTATGTAGCCAAAATTAAACTAAGCACGAATCGCGGAAAAAATGTTTCTGGTAGCATAGGTCAGTGTTGTGTGCGGGTGGTATTCTGTGGTTCCCTTTCATGATTAATTTGCTAAGAATAATTAAATCCATCGAAGACGAAAAAATTATAAAAGCTCTGATGTACGATCTGTAATTTTCGTGATATGAACACAGCTTACAGTCAACATTATTACACTATGTCAGGTGGAATTCTTGTGCAATTAGAACAAAATAATTATCCGGGACAAGTTGTAGTTTGAATAATGCATTATACATGTGCATAATATTGTCAGTATCATTTACAAAATCAAATCAATGCAAAAACTGCTAAAAAAAAAAAAAACAGAGTGAATTCAAACCGCAGAATACCATAGAGTATCGTATCATCCATATTCATTGCACTTGTCGATGTTGACGATACACAAAAACCGCCACAGCATACCAAAAACTGGATCAAACCTACAGAAATGCATCACAAAATGTAGTAATCATATAAGAAATGCCGTTGTACATGTTTACAAAAAAATGGTTCAAATGGCTCTGAGCACTATGGGACTTAACATCTGTGGTCATCAGTCCCCTGGAACTTAGAAGTACTTAAACCTAACTAACCTAAGGACTTCACAGACATCCATGCCCGAGGCAGGATTCGAGCCTGCGACCGTAGCGGTCACGCGGTTCCAGACTGAAGCGCCTAGAACCGCACGGCCACTCCGGGCGGCAGTGGATAGCATCTAAGACATTTTTTGCGAGTCTCAAGAGATCTCAGACCTAGCTCCTGCTCTGAAGTATTGGCTTAATTTTGCAGCGGCGCTGTAACCGAGCAACGCGGCCGCTCCCGCCGTATCTCTAGTTAACTGCACACGACATGACCACAACAGCATACATTACATACATTTGTTTTAAAGTACAAGCTGCTACAGCATTAACGTCACTGTATTAATGGAGAGCTAGATTAGTGAGCTAGCCTTGCATGTCTCTCGACTAGCCTTTACGGCTTCTCTTCAGCCAGTATTGCTCTCCGAGTTTCTAAACCGCGCATTTAATGCTAGCACTCTTCTATGAACAGATCCTGAGAAGAAATGACATTTCCAGGATGAATATTTTACCATGCAACTGAACGAAGTCACCTTGAAAATTGCTGGCAGATAAAAACTAGGGACTGGCTCCGGATTCAAGTTTACAGGTTCGAGTTCCCGTCCCTCAAACTGTTTCAATATCCCAGTATGCTTTAAAACAGCGCGAACTTCAGCAGAGAGTGAAGAGGTTCGACCGTCTATTGTTTATATGACAGGCGACCATTCCTTGGAAAATATGACAAAGGTAAAATTACTAGGAGTGCGTGCGGAGTGACCATATAATGTAGTACGACAAGCAAATTGCTAGACTGAAATTCATGAGAACAAACCAGAGGGATAAATCATCCACGAGCGGTTTAGCTAACAAAAACCTCGTATGACCGATCCCTGAAGTTACTCATCAGTCCTTCACCTTTTTACAGGCAGAGTTAACAGGGGCGAACGAGAAAATTCTAACAAGTACAGCACGTTTTGTGACGAGTTTGTTTTGTAAGGGTAGCGCCTCACGAAGATGCTTATCTAAGTCCTTAGGCTAAAAATGAGTCCTTTTATATGTTGGACAGATTTACCGCTACAATTAAAAGAAGAGTTACGCGACAAATTACATCATCCCTTCAACGTTAGGCACACATAGGCGAGTTATTCGGCTACCTAGAACTGGTAGGAAATGAATCCGCTTGAGCACCTGAATTCTAGCCAGCAGACCCAGGGCACAGGGTGTGGCATGTGTGGGCCAGCCGAAGTGTCCGTTGATGGTCTGCTCACGCACAAGGGCTGCCGGCATGGCAGGAAATGAATAAAATCCAGAGCATGTGAACTGCAGTCGCTAGGTTAGACGGAGTGTGGAGGATGCACCAGAAATGGCGGACAGCAACAGTCTGAAATATGGGTACTCAGAGCTGCTAGTAATTCTATAATAAATCATCATTAAATAACAAATCTGAATGCATGTGTGATCTCAGAGTAATGAGGAACCTCCAATGACACACTAATATTTTTCACAACCTGAAAACGGCAGAAGTTAATATTTTACTGTGACTAAATATTTTTAGTGAATTTTACAATGAATAACTTTTAAACTCTTCGTGAGATTTTGACAAACTGTATCACAGATGGTAGCATTGCGCTATAGCTATCATCCCTTGAAGCTTCATGTCTGCAACTATTTTATATGTTGATCTATTAAGTTTAATATCTTTCAGATTATGCAAACGTTTTGTAAGTAGGCTGTTTAGGTTTTCTTATTGGTAATGCCACGTAGCGCTCTGTATGAAAATCACTGGCTGTGCTGTGTGCAGTCTATGGTTAGTTTGCATTGTTGTCTGCCATTGTAGTGTTGAGCAGCTGGATGTTAACAGCGTGTAGAGTTGCGCAGTTGGAGGTGAGCCGCCAGCAGTGGTGGATGTGGGGAGTGAGATGGCGGACTTTTGGACAGAGACAGTAAATTTGTAAGACTGGATGCCATGAACTGAGATATATATATATATATATATATATATATATATATATATATATATATATATATATATATATATATATATATAATGATTCTTGAAGACTATTGAGGTAAATACATCGTTGTTCTCAATCAAAATCTTTCATTTGCTAACTATGCCTATCAGTAGTTAGTGCCTTTAGTAGTTTTGAATCTTTTATTTAGCTGGCAGCAGTGGCGCTCGCCGTATTTCAGTAGTTCGAGTAATGAAGATTTTTGTGAGGTAAGTGATTTGTGAAAGGTATAGGTTAATATTAGTCAGGGCCATCCTCTTGTAGGGATTATTAAAAGTCAGACTGCGTTGCGCTAAAAATATTGTGTGTCAGTTTAAGCACAGTCATGTATAATTGTTCAAACGGGCGTTTCATATGTCGACCCTTAGCCGAGGACACCTCACTGGAATCTTCTGATTTTTATCTTGTAGTCTGTGTAATCAGTGTAGCCTTTGTTTATTGCTAGCACGTAATTGTAGAGAGTATCTCCTTTGTAGTTGCAGTCTTTCATTGTTGTACAGTAAAACAGTTGTGGCATGCATGTAGATTTGCACCAAGTATTTCGCAGCTGCGTTTACGATTAACTAGATATTATTTTCAGTCCTATATTAATGTGTTTTCTTATTTTGATCTTCAAATTGTGCTTTTCTATGTTATCGTGTGAAATATTGTGACAATTATGGCGTGTGAAAAACGTAATACTAGGCTGCAAAGTAAACTGAGAAATGACAGTGAAGATGAAAGCAGTGTGTTAGCGCCACCGTGTAATGAATTAACTAATGTTCAACATAGTAATTTGGTAATTGTGCATAGGGAAACGGAGCAGGCGGCAAACAATGGTGTAGACAGCGAAACAATTAGTGAACAGAGTAGCATTATCGATCGATCGGTCGGCAACAGCCCGCCTCAGGAATCGGTAATGACAGGAAACAATCTTGCAAATACTGCAGATTCAGGTTTTGGGTCCTCACCGTTTTCTCAAATAAGTCAAGAAACATTTTCTGCTTGTCAAAATGTGAATGTTGCCGGTGCAACTTCACTGCCGAAAAGCACTGAGGAACATGTTTCAGACACCAGTGCATTGTTATTACAGTTAATGCAACAAATGGGACAAAGGCTACAAAAGTTAGACACAACGCTTGAACAAAATCAGAAACAAATGGGGCAAAATTTTCAAAAGTTAGACACAATGGAACAACACCAGAGACAAACACAGCAACAGTTGGACGCAATGGAGCAAAAGCTTCAAAAGTTAGACTCAGTGGAACATACGCTTGAACAAACACGTGAACATTTAACTACTGAGTTACATAAAATCGAATCGAAATGTCAAAAAGTCTGTAATGACGTAAAAACACAAATTTGTGAGCATTTCCAACCTATTTTTTCGCGGCATGAAAATACATTACAGAATCACGAAGCAGCCATAAAAGAACTGCAAACTATCGTTCATGAAAATCATGAGACCTTGCAAGCTAAAATTGACTCAGTTGCATCTACCGATTCGGTTACGCAAGTTGCAAAAACTCAAGAAAACTTAAAGGACACAGTAGATACTCTGAAACTTGGTTCAGAAAAACACACTGAGGAAATAAGTACACTATCGGAGAAAGTAGCCGAACTTTCGGATCAGTTCACTAAGTTATCTGCAAAGGTAGATGATGATCTGAATGACACAAGACCTGTAGCCATCACTGACACAGAAGAGTATGAACAAATTAAGAAATTCAAACAAAATCAGAATCAAATTAATACGCAACACAAAAGAGAAATCCGGGAAGTACAAGATCAGTTGGCACAAATAATACAAGAATTCCTATTTCAGAGGACACTCGCGCTCCAACACGGGAAGAGGGACTTATAAATACGGAAAAGCCACAAAATAATAACACAGGGCATTTTGGAAATTATGAAAGAAATTGGCAAGGTGCACCTAGTTTTGAGATGGAACCGGCGACATGACGTAACAATGACCGATATGCTACTCGCCGACACGATGATTTTGACTATAAGCTGTTCACTACTACACGTAAATTCTAAACATTTGAGAATTCTGGCAACGACATTCATCCACAAGTGTGGCTCCATCAATTCTGTCATTGTTTTCCTCCCAACTGGTCATTAGAGCACAGATTAGAATTTATGTTTGGCTACTTAGAGAATGAACCAGCTGAAAGAATGCGATCTGTCATTCACGATTGTCACAGTGAAGGAGAATTTTATCATGCCTTCCTCTCAGCATATTGGTCTCAAGCTACACAAGACCGAGTAAAACATAGCATCATAATGATGAAACATTTCGAACAATTTGAATTTTACAGTCTTGTGAAATATTTTGAAGACATGTTGCACAAGAATCAGTACCTGTCAAACCCTTACAGCCCGTCAGAACTCATCCGCATTTGCTAAATCAAATTACCTGAACATTTATGACATATTATTTTGGCAGGACGTTGCAAAGACGACATTGAAGCTTTTCAGGAACTCTTACAAGAATTAGAAATTGACACTGACAATCCCGGAACGCGAAAACAGGAACACAACAATTACAGGTCACATCCGTCACAATTCCGCGATGAAAGAAATAATAACTGGACACGACAAGGCTATTCTCGCAACACAAATCGTGACCAAAACAGACATCACCCGTATGACAACCGTTGGCTGAGTAGTAGTAATTACAGGGAAAGATCACCTCTCCATGGTAGTGACTATCGCAGAGACAATCACAGAAACAGACAATATGGGAACCAAAATAATTATTATCAAGGGAGACAGAATAGACGCAACGGTCCAGCGCGCAGTTACGATTCAGGGAGAAATTCTCCACCACGTGACCGACAAGAAAGAAACTATGGAATCTACCGACATGACGACAGACGATATGATCCTAACGACAGACCTGAATTGCATCAGAACTGGCGGGATTCAAACAGGACAGGGCCCTCTCGACAAGGTGAATTTGTAGATGTACTTATGAAGCTGACGACGCAGCTGCCGTAGCTAGTAATTACGTAAAAATGGAAGACATTAGGGACATCTTACTCCAGGAAGACGACATAAAACATAACAACATTGCATATCCTGTGATTCACATTACAGTAAATGACGTAAAATTTACGGCATTACTTGACTCTGGCAGTCCCATTTCAGTAATTAGTGAAACAGCCTTATATGTGGACGATATTCTGATAGCAGAAGCCTCATGGGAACAACACAATCGCATCCTCAACAGCGTGTTACATATTTTTGCAGAATCTGGAATTACAGTTAACTTGGAAAAGTCTGAAGTCGGTAGGACAAAGGTGAAGTTTTTGGGACATATTATTTCTTCTGAAGGCATTCAGCTGGATCCTGAAAAGTTAGAAGCAATCAGAGCCATTCCAGTCCCATCCACAAAAAAACAAGTCCGCAGTTTTCTAGGTCTCGTAAATTTTTACCGTCGTTTTCTGAATATGCAAATTCTAGTTACACCAAAACTTTGTTCTCTCGCTGGAAAAAATACTATTTGGAACTGGGACGAACAAGCACAGTTGGAATTCAATTCTTTGAAAGAAACGTTACTTAACGCACCAATACTAGCTCATCCAGATCTGTCACAAGATTTCTGCCTTAGCACGGATTCTTGTAGAGTCGGTCTTGGTGCCCATTTATTTCAGGAAGCCATAGAAAATGACACTACTGTTCAGAAAACCATTGCTTTTGCTAGCCGAGTGCTAACAAAATCTGAAAAAAACTATTCCGTTACTGAATTAGAAGCTTTAGCTATCGTTTGGGCATTTAACAAATTCCGTTTCTTTCTTTCTGGTAAGCACGTAAAAGTATACAGTGATCATCGTGCATTACAATTTCTTACGTCTTCAAAATTAAATCATGACAGGTTAAAACGTTGGGCATTGTTTCTGCAAGAATTCCACTTCACAATAGTCAAATTCCCGGCATGGAGAACATTGTTGCGAACGCACTGTCACGCGCACCGGCTGGGCTTGAGAAAAGTAACACAGAAGGCAACCTCGAGAAAAATTTCAATATTCTTTACATTCAGAAAGTTGCCTTTGAAAACTTCATCATCACATCTTTAAAGGACATTGCTCATGAACATGATAAGGATCCGATTTGGAAAGACATCAAAAGTAAATGGCATGATAAGGCACACAAATAGATTCGGCATTATTATCTGGTTAGTAACAACACACTGTTCAAATGCTGCACTGTTGATGACAAGCTATGGGTAATTTGCATTACTGACGATTTTGTTAATAAGCTCATTTGGTACATTCATTTCAGCTATGCACATTTTGGTCCACGAAAATGTTATCATATTCTTCAGTCGACTTGTTATTTTAACAATATGGAAAAGAGAATTCGAAGAGTCTTGTCTATTTGTAAACTTTGTCAAAAGGCTAAACCATCTACTATCTCAGATCGTGCTCCGTTGTTTCCTGTCATTCCTTCTAAATTAAAAGAATTTGCTGCTGTTGATCTCTTGGGACCCCTTGTCAGAACATCGAATGGATTTTCGTACATTCTAGTCGCTGTTGAACTTACTTCAAAATTTGTTTCTTTCACTCCGTTACGTAAAACCACTGGACGGTCTGTATCCAACGCCTTTGTTAAAAATTTCTTACGTGAAGTTGGCCACGTTGCTAAAGTCATTTCAGATAACGGACCGCAATTCAGATCTGCTGTTTGGTCACGCATGCTTCGGAACCATAAAATCAAACCTGTTTTTATTTCATTGTACTCTCCACATTGTAATCCGTCTGAACGGATTATGAAAGAAATCAATAAACTTTGCAGACTTTATTGTCACAGAAAGCATCAGTATTGGGACAGATATTTACACTTATTTCCAAACGTGCTGAATGAAATGCCTCATGACACCACTGCTTTACCACCTATTCTTGTACTGAAGAATGAAGAACCACCGAACAGAATCAGAGAGCTTGTACCCTGCCCGAATACATGTAAACTTCTACACAAAGACGTAATTGATTGGGCTATTAAAAATATAAAATATGCTGCAGACAAAAGGAGAAAACTACACGGTAAAGCAAATGCAAAGAAATTATATATTGGTCAGAAAGTTCTCATTAAAGCTCATTCATTGTCACATAAGAAGAAACACTTGAGTCACAAATTCTTTCTAGTTTACAATGGACCATACAGAATCCGACGTATACCACATGATAATTGCGTTGAAGTTGAAACTCTGCGTACTTGGAAGAGTAAAGGTTTACACCACATTTCACATGTAAAACCGTTTATTGAAAGATAATCTGCAATGTTTGAAGTTAAATATCCAGTCAAGAACCAAGAGAACGTATTTAAACAGAAATTACGAATGCATTGTTATAGTGAGCAGACGACACAGTGTTGTTATTTGTACTTTCTTGCTTGTTAATTCCACGATCACGTAACGACTATAAGGATCACATACTTAGAACATATACCGGCATCGCTAATGAGATTTTCATGCAACATTTTGGTTTACTTGAAAAGACATTCTTTATTTGAAGTACTTTCTGTGGGATTAAAGATGACTTAGCATTTGGTTTCTTTGACAGCTACACGATTATATCACGACGCTACTAATGTGTGACACAATTTACATTGTTGCTTTTGTGCTGTATCTGCTTTATATTGCGCGGTTTTTCTGAATTCTTCTGGAAAGGAAAACATGTTTTAGTAGTAACTTTGTGGTATAGCTACAATAAGACAGCTTTTTTTGTAGCACAACAATAAAGTGTAGTACTTTCTTGATCACGGTACTGTACGTAATAACTACGATATCTACACGCATAGCATTTCACTTTTGTTTATTACGAGGTAAGTACATTGACTTCCACAGAACTTCGCTTACAGACGACGATAATTACGACACTTGGCACATTTTTTACCCTTAAGTAATGACAGAGATTATGTTACAACAAGACGCACAATTTAGCTCTACAGGACACGCATTTGAGTGATTAATTTTGTACTTAAAACATTTATTTTAAAAGATTTTTGAATTACAAAGAAAGTTTTCCGTGATACATTTCACTCCATTGCTGTAATCTGTAACACCTGTGGGTACAATTACATTAATCCTCAGGGGGGTACACGCTTACTTTGTGTACCAAGTGTGTAGCAAGCACAAGGAGCCCTAGCTAATGTGGTATTTGCTTATACAACTTTACACATCGGTATCATATTTCTCTAACACATAAATTACACAGCTATCTGACGATTTAACTGAGAGAGACAAACATTTATTTTACTACATCAGTGACAGATGTTTACATAATTGCGTGGTTGGATAACTTCACACTTACGAGATTGTATTTTGTCTGTACTATTCTCATTATTTTATTTATTTACTTATTTCATAATTCCTGTAACAATGATAGATATGTTTATTTCTATTCTTTTGTAAAGTCTGTGTTACTACAAATGTTATCTGTACTGTTATGTTCTTTAATGATGTATTTTGTACCTCTGTTATTGTATTCTTATGTTATAAAATTGTAATTGACACCAATTCATCAAATTAAGTAACTTATAAGTTTCATTTCACTGCACACGTTTCTGTTGGTCATAGTATATGGACAATATGTGAGAAATAGGGCCTGTTAGTGTTTGCACGTGTGTTAATAATTCAGCAAGGGACTGGATTACAGCATTGCTGGTTCTAAGGGCAATTCCAAAAACTTTGTGAGTGCACAAGTGGTGGTTTATGGGCTTGCTATATTGTCCGCAAGACTCTTCGATGATGATTGTGCACCTGCACAGTTGCAATAATTGGCTGCTGGCTGTCTCTACAAGGACTACAGTGGGTCTGCATCTTTGATGGCCCACCAATACCATTATTTCTACAAGGACTACATTGGGGCTGCACGTTTGATGGCCCACCAGTACCATTATCTCTACAAGGACTTACTACAGCGGGTCTGCTCTGTGACGACCTACCTACCAATATTCTTCAAATCTTCGACAGACTCTGCTGTGGGTTGGCTCTGTTGTGGATCAATACCTGTCTGCATGTCAAGAGCCAGCACTGTCTTTCTGTTGGAAGGACAACATTTCTTCTTCAAGACTGCATTGAAATCCACTACTTCCGTGTGCATTGTCTTTTAATGCTCAGACTTTGGGAAAAAAAAGAAACTGCATGATGAAACTGCATGAAACTGTGATGAATGATCAGGACTGTCTTTATGGACTGTAAGAAGATTTTAGATTTTCACCAACATTATATCAATAAGTGTGTGCATATGATTTCTTTGCTATTGTAATTGTGAAAAAGATTTTAACAAATATGTATTGGCCAGTGCCCAAAACAATTTGTGGGGAGCATGGGGGCTATGTAAGTAGGCTGTTTAGGTTTTCTTATTGGTAACGCCACGTAGCGCTCTGTATGAAAATCACTGGCTGTGCTGTTTGCAGTCTATGGTTAGTTTGCATTGTTGTCTGCCATTGTAGTGTTGGGCAGCTGGATGTTAACAGTGCGTAGTGTTGCGCAGTTGGAGGTGAGCCGCCAGCAGTCGTGGATGTGGGGAGTGAGATGGCGGACTTTTGGACAGAGACAGTAAATTTGTAAGACTGGATGCCATGAACTGATATATATATATATATATATATATATATATATATATATATATATATATATATATATATATATATAATGACTTTTGAACACTATTGAGGTAAATACATTGTACTTCTCTATCAAAATCTTTCATTTGCTAACTATGCCTATCAGTAGTTAGTGCCTTCAGTAGTTTGAATCTTTTATTTAGCTGGCAGTAGTGGCGCTCGCCGTATTGCAGTAGTTCGAGTAATGAGGATTTTTGTGAAGTAAGTGATTTGTGAAAGGTATAGGTTCATATTAGTCAGGGCCATCCTCTTGTAGGGATTATTAAAAGTCAGATTGCGTTGCGCTAAAAAATATTGTGTGTCAGTTTAAGCACAGTCATGTATAATTGTTCATAGGGGACGTTTCAGTTTGTCAGAACATGGTACCCTCCACAATAACACAGCAACTGAATGCAGCGCAACTATGTCATATGTTGCCACACTTGTACAATTATTTAATTAATATTTTACTATTTTTGCCAGTAACTTATTTGCATATAATGACAATCTATATTAAAAAACCAGTGTAATTTCAACGTGGCCAGTCGTATATGTAAGCTGACACCACTACTGTCAAGCAATCATAAACAATTGTTTAAGTCATATTTAACGACATTTTGTGGGCGTTTAACGTAAGAGGAGCACATTTGCACAAGATCTCTATCTCCATTATTTGTGAACGTACCCTTCTTTATACTTATTGCGCCGGCCGGAGTGGCCGTGCGGTTCTAGGCACTACAGTGTGGAGTCGAGCGACCTCTACGGTCGCAGGTTCGAATCCTGCCTCGGGCATGGATGTGTGTGATGTCCTTAGGTTAGTTAGGTTTAATTAGTTCTAAGTTCTAGGCGACTGATGACCTAAGAAGTTAAGTCGCATAGTGCTCAGAACCATTTGAACTATTTATGCTTATTATAAATGGTCTAAGTGTGACCGAATTTCCATAACGTTTGTTTATTGAATATTGGTATAATACACTATTTTAGCCTGCAAAGTGGTCACGTTGAGTGACAATAATGTGAACACGACGCAAGAACGATGTATTTTTCGTGGGAATGGCCTTCACCCAATGAGAATTAGACAGTGACGGGACAGAGCTTTTGACTGGTGATGACGATGTTTGGTTTGTGTTATTAGAGCCCTTACAAATTCCCAACCGCTGTTCAGTCCAACCCCACCACTTTCATGAGTGATGATGAAATTATGAGGACAACACAAACACCCAGTCATCTCGAGGCAGGTGAAAATCGCTCACCCCAGCGGGAATCGAAATCAGAACCCTGTGCTCAGGAAGCGAGGACACGACCGCGAAACCACGAACTGTGGACTGGTGCCGTAAGGGATCTATTCAGGGCTCTTTTACTTTAAAGCTGGAAGAAGGAAAACCTGCCCAAGGGAACGTGTAAATTTCGATCATGTGGGTGAATGATTCTTCGCTGAGAACAGCTGCTGAAATACTTTAACTTTCGAACGGACTCTAACGTTCAGGAGGTCTGAATGAGCTCCAGTGCAGAAATTAAACTTTTCCAATTGCATTACGGAAATGAGAATAGACAGAGTATGTTGCAGCATAATTTGTCACACTGACCTCTGAATTATTTTCAGCTGACGAATATTTCGTGTACTTTGGTCACGAAACTGATTTCACTTCCTGCCCATCTTGGATTACTATTTACCTTGGGGATTCCCTACCACTCTCGTAACGCAATGAACGGAACTTTACCGTATTTTCGAAGGTTATCTCTCTGCCTGTTATAAATGTTCTCACAGAACCAATTTCCATTTGTTTAAGAATACTTTCTTTCCTCAGGTATCATCTACATCACTTACATACATAAGAATAGAAATATTTTTTTAATCACTCATTTACACTCAGAAGTCAAAACATTATGACGACTGCCTACCGCGACGTGGGCTGCTTCCTGGTCGCCGCGGTAACAAAAGTATGTCAATGGAGCAGAAACGGTCGGGGGATCACCCTAGCGAAGATTTGGGCAGCAAATGATTGATATAAGCGACTTTGACGAAGGGCAGATTATTATTACGCAGAGCCAGTGAACGATTATCTGGAAAACTGTGAAGCTGGTCGAATGTTCACGTGAAACGTCCCCTTAGAAAAATTAATGAATTACTGTGCTGGTAAACCCCTTACATTATTTGATTTTCAAACAGCTGAGCAGAACTGAACGTACTCAGACATTTCCCTCTTTACCTATTCTGATCAACACTAAACTGACGCACAATGTTTTTAGCGCAACGAAATCTGACTTTCAATAATCCCTACAAAAGAATGGCCCTGACTAACAATAACCTATACTTTTCATAAATCACATACCTCACAAAAATCTTCGTTACTCGAACTACTGCAAAACAGCGAGCGCCACTACTGCCAGCTAAATAAACAATTCTAACTACTGAAGTCACTAACTACTGATAGGCATAGTTAGCAAATGAAAGATTTTGACAGAGAACAAACAATGTATTTACCTTAATAGTGTTCAAAGGTCATAATATATATAGCAGTTCATGACATCCATTCTTACAAATGTACTGTTTCTGATGGACACACGTTCAGATCATCTGCTCTCAAAGCTCCGCCATTTCTCTCCCCACACCCACCACTGCTGGCGGCCCACCTCCAACTGCGCAACGCTACGTGCTGTTAATAGCCAACAGCCCAACACTACAATAGCGAATATTACAACATTGCCACCTAGCCACAGACTGCACGCAGCACAGCCAGTGATTTTCATACAGAGTGCTACGTGGCGTTACCAATATAAAAACCTAAACAGCCTACTTACATAGACCCCATGCTCCCCACAAAAAATTTTACAAATTTTTTTGGGCAGTGGCCAATACAGATTTGAATAATTTTTTCATAATTACAATAACAAAGAAATCAAATCCATACACATATTGATGCACTGATGGTCAAAAGCTAAAATTTTCTCACAGCCCATAAAGACAGTCCTGATCGTTCATCACAGTAAAATGTCAGTGTTTTTCTCAAAGTCTGAGCAGTACAAGAAAATGCACATGGAAGTAGTGGATTTCCATGCAGTCTTGAAGAAGTAGTGTTGTCCTTCCAACGGAAAGACAGTGCTGACTTTTGACATGCAGACATGTACTGGGCCACAATAGAGCAAACCCAAAGCAGAGTCAGTCGAAGTATTGAAGGATACTGGTAGTTAGGTCATCACAGAGCAGACCCACTGTAGTGCTGGTAGAGATTATGGTATTGGTGGGCCACCAGAGGTGCAGACCCACTGCAGTCCTTGTAGAAATAATGGTACTGGTGAGTCAGCAAAGGTGTAGACCCACTGTAGCCCTTGTATAAATAATGGTATTGGTGGGTCAACAAAGATGCAGACCCACTGTAGTCCTTGTAGAGATGGCCAGCAGCCATCTGTTGTGACTGTGCGGGTGCACAATCACCATTGAAGAGTCTTGCAGAGAATATAGCAAGTCCATAACCACCGCTTGTGCACTCACAAAGCTTTTGGAATTGTCCTTAGAACCAGTAATGCTGTTAACGAGTCCCTTGCTGAATTATTAACACACGTGCAAGCACTAACAGTCCCAACTTCTCACATACTGTGCATATATTATGACCAACAGAAACGTGCGCACTGAAATGAAACTTAATTTGAGGAACTGGTGTCCATACAATTATAAGTTTACAACATAAGAATACAATTACAATGGAACAAAATACATCATTAAAGAATATAACAGTACAGACAACATTTGTAGTAACACAGGCTTTACAAAAGAATCGAAATGACATAGACATCAGTGTTACAGGAATTATGACATAAGTACATACATAAAAGATCAGAATAGCTTTTGAAACATCAACTCCACACATGAGCATTAAAACAAAATAGAATAAATAATGTCTAAACATCTTTGCAAAGTAAATAACATATTATTAGAAAAATTCTACAACATAACTCTTATCAGCTAAACACATAAAGATAGGAAGAACACAAATACACAATGGTACACAAACACATAGTGGAATCACACAAAAGGAAAGGACAGAGTTTGTTTTACTGTAGTATTTTGCAAACAAGACTTTCTTTACTTCTTGGAGATCTCCCTTCGTTCATCATTTTTCCTAAAAAGTCCTATCTATACCTGCTTTCTGTACTTTTTTGGTATAACTTCTCAATTCATTTCTTCCAACTCATCGCAACTCCTTCTCTTATATAGTCTACCCCCTCTTAAGCTAAATCTACTGAGCTCAGATATATATATATATATATATATATATATATATATATACCGAAATATCTACGACATCAGGTTCCGCCACAGTAACATTCTGATACAAAAAAAATTTCACAGGTCGAAATATTTGCGTTACAAATCCGTAGAAACAAAATCTTATAAATATAACAGTGTCCAAAAAATTTTCGCCGGCATTGTGATACATTTACGCATTTACATACATTTCATGTCTCTTAAAGTATGATTCTTCGTTTCCAACATCCTATTTCACAAATCAGAGTCCCTAACCACTACTCATTATTCCTTACCTTATTACTCATGTACATATTCGTCGACACTTCTTCAATATTTCATCATAATAAATGCATAGCATAATCAAATTCCTCATATAGCATCAGCTTATTGATCATAAGCATACCTCAACAGCGCAATACACATTGTCATCATAATAATAACATCATAAAAACTCAGCCAAATCTCAAAAACGTTGTAGCTTTCTGCAATAATTTCAAAACCTAAAAAAATACTCAGTTCATTTCAATAGTGTCATCTACCTCAATCGTACTTTAAAAATCGTGATCCCATACCAAATATATCATTCAAAGTTCTCATAGTATCACAATGGTTCTGAAAAAAAAATATTAACAGTTCACAAAGTACAGACAAAATACAATTTCATAAGTGTGAAGATATCCAAGTGTGTAATTGGGTAAACATGTGTCACTGACGTAGTAAAAAAAATGTTAGTTTCTCTGTTAAATAATCAGATAGCTGTGTAATTCTGTGTTAGACAAATATGGTACTGATGTGTAAAGTTGTACAAGCAAATACCATATTAGCTAGGGCTCCTTGTGCTTGCCAAACACATAGTACACAAAGTAAGCGTGTACCCCCCTGAGGATTAATGTAATTATACCCTCAGGTGTTACAGATTACAGCAATGGAATGCAATGTATCACGGAAAACCTTTGTATCTTTGTAATTCAAAAATCTTTAAAAATAAATGTTTTAAGTACAAAATTAATCACTCAAATACGTGCACTGCAGCGCTAAACTGACTTTCAATAATCCCTACAATAGAATGGCCCTGACTAACAATAACCTTACCTCACAAAAATCTTCGTTACTCGAACTACTGCAAAACAGCGAGCGCCACTACTGCCAGCTAAATAAACGATTCTAACTACTGAAGTCACTAACTACTGATAGGCACAGTTAGCAAATGAAAGATTTTGATAGAGAACAAACAATGTGTTTACCTTAATAGTGTTCAAAGGTCATAATATATATATAGCAGTTCATGACATCCATTCTTACAAATGTACTGTTTCTGATGGACACACGTCCAGATCATCCGCTCTCAAAACTCCGCCATTTCTCTCCCCACATTCACCACTCCTGGAGGCTCACCTTCAACTGCGCAACGCTACTCGCTGTTAACAGCCAACAGCCCAACACTACAATAGCGAATATTACAACAATGCCACCCAACCACAGACTGCACACAGCACAGCCAGTGATTTTCATACAGAGTGCTACGTGGCGTTACCAATATAAAAACCTAAACAGGCTACTTACACACTTGCTTCTGTTGTGAGCATGTATGGAAAGAGGTACTACAGTGAAATTACCACAAGGCGCTACATGGTTGGACGCCTACGACTCCTCACAGAACGTGGGGCTCGGAGGCTTGTCTGCTCTGTAAACTAAGACAGATGGTGATCTGTGGCATCTTTGCCGAGAGAACACAATGATGCTCCATGTAAAAGTTTTTCGGACCACACTGTTTATCGCGCATTGTTGGACATGAAGCTCCGCCACAGACCAGCCATACGTGTTCACATGCTGACCCAACGACATCGACAATTACGATCGCACTGGGCATGGGGTCATGGGGATTCGATCGTCGATCAGTGGTAACGTGTCGGCTCTTTGGGTGAATCACAATCGCCATCAATACAGGTGACCGGCTGCTTGAAACGTGCAACACCCCACTGACGCTGGCTGGCGGAAGCAATATTATGTTATGGGAGACATTCCCCCGCACTTGCATGATGACACACTGACACCTGCAGACCCCCTTCATTCTTTCACGCCTTAAGTCTTCTTCGATAACGACATCGTCTTTCAGCAGTATAACTCTCCGTGCCTCGAAGCCAAAACTGTAATACAGCATTATAGTGAACTCACGTTGATATCTCGGCGACCAAATCCGCGTGATGTGAAGCCTATGGAACACATCTGGGACGCTACAGGACGCCATCACCACGTACGCAAAACAGCGGCCCGTTATTTACGCGATTTACCGCACTTTTGCCTAAATATCTAATGCAACGTACCTCCACAAACTTACCAGCGAGCTATCGGATCCGTCATACGCAGAGTCAGTCATGTACTTCGTTCCAAAGACGGACAAACGAGCTATTAAGCAGGTGGTCATAGTTATTTGGCTCATCAGTGTAGTTTTTATTTAATATTTCTGTTTATTCTATTAAATCGCAATTCGGACCAATGCACAGGATGTTTGACTGCAGGATCACAGCTATAGGTTATTAACAGCAGCGAGTTAGCTGCTGTGTCTGAGCCCCTACTACTGAATTGAGCCATTATACACTCCTGGAAATGGAAAAAAGAACACATTGACACCGGTGTGTCAGATCCACCATACTTGCTCCGGACACTGCGAGAGGGCTGTACAAGCAATGATCACACGCACGGCACAGCGGACATACCAGGAACCGCGGTGTTGGCCGTCGAATGGCGCTAGCTGCGCAGCATTTGTGCACCGCCGCCGTCAGTGTCAGCCAGTTTGCCGTGGCATACAGAGCTCCATCGCAGTCTTTAACACTGGTAGCATGCCGCGACAGCGTGGACGTGAACCGTATGTGCAGTTGACGGACTTTGAGCGAGGGCGTATAGTGGGCATGCGGGAGGCCGGGTGGACGTACCGCCGAATTGCTCAACACGTGGGGCGTGAGGTCTCCACAGTACATCGATGTTGTCGCCAGTGGTCGGCGGAAGGTGCACGTGCCCGTCGACCTGGGACCGGACCGCAGCGACGCACGGATGCACGCCAAGACCGTAGGATTCTACGCAGTGCCGTAGGGGACCGCACCGCCACTTCCCAGCAAATTAGGGACACTGTTGCTCCTGGGGTATCGGCCAGGACCATTCGCAACCGTCTCCATGAAGCTGGGCTACGGTCCCGCACACCGTTAGGCCGTCTTCCGCTCACGCCCCAACATCGTGCAGCCCGCCTCCAGTGGTGGCGCGAAAGGCGTGAATGGAGGGACGAATGGAGACGTGTCGTCTTCAGCGATGAGAGTCGCTTCTGCCTTGGTGCCAATGATGGTCGTATGCGTGTTTGGCGCCGTGCAGGTGAGCGCCACAATCAGGACTGCATACGACCGAGGCACACAGGGCCAACACCCGGCATCATGGTGTGGGGAGCGATCTCCTACACTGGCCGTACACCACTGGTGATCGTCGATGGGACACTGAATAGTGCACGCTACATCCAAACCGTCATCGAACCCATCGTTCTACCATTCCTAGACCGGCAAGGGAACTTGCTGTTCCAACAGGACAATGCACGTCCGCATGTATCCCGTGCCACCCAACGTGCTCTAGAAGGTGTACGTCAACTACCCTGGCCAGCAAGATCTCCGGATCTGTCCCCCATTGAGCATGTTTGGGACTGGATGAAGCGTCGTCTCACGCGGTCTGCACGTCCAGCACGAACGCTGGTCCAACTGAGGCGCCAGGTGGAAATGGCATGGCAAGCCGTTCCACAGGACTACATCCAGCATCTCTACGATCGTCTCCATGGGAGAATAGCAGCCCGTATTGCTGCGAAAGGTGGATATACACTGTACTAGTGCCGACATTGTGCATGCTCTGTTGCCTGTGTCTATGTGCCTGTGGTCATGTCAGTGTGATCATGTGATGTATCTGACCCCTGGAATGTGTCAATAAAGTTTCCCCTTCCCGGGACAATAAATTCACGGTGTTCTTATTTCAATTTCCAGGAGTGTATTTAAACAGACTACCTAAGGTACTTAAGGTACAAGTAACCATAGGTAAAGTGAAGCTACTCAGCAAAATAACCCCAAGAGGTAATGTCATACCCAAAGATAGTCCAAAAACTGTTAATGATGGTAAAATGGTGTACGTTTGAGCTCCAACCAAAGTTTACCAAATTGGAATGGACTGGGAAAAGAGGAAAATGATAATGTTATACCTTCCACATTCCAACACAGCTATAAGATGACTTTTAAAGTATGGATTTAGACGTAGACATTACATTGCGTTGATAGTTACATTTGAATTTAGGTGATGGTTCTGATTTCTAGTTGCTGCAGATGATTCACTGACAGCTGCCTTTCAACGTTTAAGAATCAAGATGATGAACGAAATGTTATTTTCTAGAGTAATACAGTCAAGAGTACATACTAGCGAACAAGGGCACTTCGACTCCATCCTATTTGTCGTACTGTCCCCACTGAAGGAAGTGTTTGATCAGAAAGAACCATTCGTGCGGATTTACAGTTTACAGATGCGTGAAATTGGAAATTAGCTCTTTCATTTTCAAAAGCAGGGAGAAATACGTTTCTGAGCTTGCAGTGAAATTGGACGGAAGGAGGTGCAAGTCCTATGAACAGCGAATGAACCGGCAATTGTAAGCTTTCTATAAAATATTTTTCTATATGTGTGATAATCGAATATTTTGTTTTCCAAAATTTACTCCTCGTGTAACGCGTACTTTGGATATTGTATTCAGGTGATGAGCAGTACTCACTGTTGGTTGGTCCTTTGTTGACATGTGAACACTGTCATGAAACAAAACTCCAAACTTAATGAAATGCAGAATTTGAAATAATGAAAATGAATCTAATTAACTGCCAAAAGAAACAAACTGTGTTCAATGAAAACTATATAGATGGTACTCAGTACTTAAGTGCATTATGAAAGTTGCGTGATACGATGTACTACTTTGACTTGTAATAAGCAAAAATCAATTATTGCTGTACCCAGAAAAGAAATTACTGTACGGAATTACAAACACTGTTCACTGAAAAATAATCTGTTTGCTTAGCATGACAACTGATAATTCTGACTACATAATGTTTCCTCATAAGAATGCAAGATGAAACATGTATTGAAATAAAAGTGTCTTACCTCTTGCTCAGCTTGCTATTTTGTGTCTGATGCACTGTCGTTCTCGAAAACAGATACGAATCAGCAGATGCAGTAGCTACAGAAAAATAATCTACTCTAATTTTTTTACTATTCAGAAACAATCTTTTGCTGCGTGTAGCCTAAGGTGCAATTCACATGAGACAAAATATTCAAAACTATAAAGAAAAATTAAACTCCGATTATCGACAAAAAGATCTGTACAACTTAAGAAGACTCCAACAAGTGTGAAATTCTCTCGTTACAAAAATTACATACAATTCGGTCAATTGCGTAACTTGTGACATGATGAAATGAAAGAGCTCTAATTGACACTTGACATAAATATTATTAGTTATCTGAGGGACAAAAATTTCCTTCAATTAAAAGTTTAGACGAACATACATCTTATTCTTGCGCCTGTGTAGGTTACCTTTAAAAATTCCTCCAAATACGTTTGACATTAATACAGAGAATGAAACAGCTTTATAAAAAAAATTTCGTCTCCATAATAAAGTATTCCTGACAGTATCTTCTGGATTCACACATAACAGATCCAATTCCCTGAAAATCTCAACAGGTCGCTACTGTGCCTCAGATAAGCCTGCTCCGGCACTGCACAACTGACTGACTAGGAAGTGAACCACAGATAAAGCTTAACACAGAGTCAAAGATCTTATTTATTACTCGTGCAGTGCGCTCTTTCAATTTTGTCCTAATGAAGTAAGGATGAATTATATACAGTACCAGAAACCATATGAAAACCTTACACAACGTGCATTGTCTGTGTCTGTATCCATTTTTATTAATGTATTGCTGATGTTCAGCCAAGGGAGGTCACACATGGTCTGAATGTGGCAAATTTACTCTTGGTGCGCAAAACCAAGACAAACAAATAAATGAAGCATTAACACACGGCTCAAGAAACGTAAGAGCAACTGTCTAAGAAACACGAATAAATAACGAGTAGGTGATCAGCCACTGCGCCCTGTGCACCATTGCATTCGATCCTCTGACACTACAGTTTCACTACGACCGTATCATTACTTCGCTATTTTATATACACAGGCAACAGAAATTCAGAAACAAGAAAACTACTTTCACTTAAAAGAAGAAAGGCTTGAAATTAGAAAAAGAGGGCAGACAGCTCTTTAAAAGAGCTGTTGTGTACTGATTTACTTCGTGGTGAAATAGGAAGAGGTTTAAATATTGAAGAACAACAATTTGTTTAAAATAATTCTGAGGACAGAGTCTGTTTTTCAAGATGAATTGGCCTTTACATAACAGATGTGGTTATAGCTGCCACTTGAGAATGACGTAACAGACTGAAATGGCGATTGTGAATAAATGCATTTAATAGCAGTCCCGGTAGAAAGTGTCATATCTAAAGCAAATAGCGTTAAAGTCTACAGGCATACATGTCCAATAACGTTTATCTGTGCAAGCCATCTTCAGCAATGGTCTGCTGACGTGACACGTTGCGCGGCTATGAATAAACAATTCGGCAGTTTCATTTAGCTGAGGAAGTACATTGTGTACTTATTCGCTGTTTCAAACAGTTTGTCACTGAGAATCAAATGTTTACATTTTCATTGTCTCTGAAGTGGTGGGGGACAATACGCTCTGGAACGTTAAGTGAATATATAAGTTTCTCTTCGCAGCTTAATTTCTAGAAAAACGACACCATGATGGATGCCCCGAAATAACTGGGTAAATTAAGAGTCGTAAACTATTCACGGTGAGAAATCCTCACCTCAGTAATTTTAGCTCAATAACATGGTGGATAAATCGCTAAGTCACTTATAACAGAAACTAACTGAGAGCATGTCAACTAAGAGTGTTTTTCCTTACACTGGTTTCGAGTAAGTTGATGACCCACTGACTAACCAGCAACACCTTTTGTCACCGATTGCGCATAATAGCATGAACAAAATATACTGTCGCTGGTTTTTATCAGTTGACCATCTTACAGACAGTGAGGATCCGCTTGGATGAACTCGCTGAGAGGTAAAGACGACAAGAACATGGATGCTTACTTTGCTTGAGAAGCGGGACTTTCAGCAAGCACAAATAGCTGTACAAAACTAACATAACTCGACAATAAGTAGCTGTACCATACTCCGCGACTGAGGTTTCCGCAGTCTATTCGCGTGATAAACTGTTTAAGCATTAAGACGTCGTCGGTCGCTCGTTGAAAGTAATGTACCGTATCGCAGCGACACTGAAGGCAGCGGCACAATGGCGGCATGAATAATGGTGCTGTAAAGTTTGTGGGGTTCAGAGAAACAAAGAAGACGCCAAGTTTCTCCGAAAGTAGGTGTGTGTGTGTTTGTATGTGCGGCTTGCATAGTAATAGCCTCATTTTGGAAGATCGACGGATACGGAAGACGTGGGTGGAGAAGGTAGATTCAGCATCTAAGAAACTGCCTTGTCGGAATGGTTTATGCATAATAAACAATGTGGTGCGGGTACCTTTTTCGCAGCTACGCTCAGAGACAAGTACGCAGGGAGTGAAAGTTGAATCCAATTTGCTAAGTTAACAGCTCCCACAACTTTACTGGGACCTCCGACGGGGGAATTCTACTGAGATTAATTTTCCGCGTTGCTTATAGGCGTCGATTTCGCATATGACTAAAATTGACATTTGCTTCTCATATGCAAGTCTGGTAGACACGTTCCTCTTTCTTAGCGTAGTGGTGTACTGTTTAAGAAATTTCCTACCTGAAGAAGAATTGCCTTGTGATCCACAAAGCTCACCAAAGTGGGCTAACACCGCAAAGTAAGCACACATCGCTTATCATTTAAACATTTATAAATAGATTGTAGTTTCAAAATTTTGGATCATCAAAGATGAAAAGCCATAATCAATGGAAAGAATATTGCTTTATATCAATTTCTGACGCAGCCGAAGTTAGTATAGGGTTACAGTTTACGGTTTATTTATGCAGACTCTTATTCATCAGGCCTTAGTACCGTATGTCGTTCAGACTTTGACATGCTGTGGTGTGCTTGCGCTCAGTATATTGACTTGATTTGAGACAGGCATTCCATATGCGGAAGTCTTGTAAGCCCTGAGACTGTGTGTGTTGTTCGTGGATAGTCAAAATAAATCGTTTTCCACCTGTCCCACTAATACAAAAAAAAAAACACTCCATATCCATGAATGAACTTTATATTTCATACGTTCGGTACTCACTTCAGTCATGAAGTTCTTCAAATACAAGTCATCCATTTCCACTGTCGACAACGAATGTGCTGTACAAAAGGCCGTAGAATGTCATTCACATACAGGTGGGCAATGAACGTCTCTCGACTAGGTATGAAAAGTGTATTTAGATAACGCCACTACATCCAAAACAATGCGGCTCTTGAATGTCCTAGTATTGGCAATATGCCCTTTATGTCACGACACCCTTTGCCGTCATGTGTTTACCGCAAGCGATATCCTTGTTTCACACGGAAGCATGACATTAGAACAGCGGCTGAATACCTAATGCCTCAATTAAGACACTAAATGGTCACGTTCTTCTCTCCACATAATGGCGATGCTCCAGCGGCAGACGTCCAATGAAGGACCATTGTTGGAAACTATGCACCAAACTGCATACAGTTTGTGCAGACACATGGACTACGGTAGTACTGAGAAGGTCATGACGTAATTTGTGGGCAGTCAGTGTTGGTTACCCCTGAACTGCTACACGGCTACATCAGTTCTGACGTGCCACTGTCATCCTCGATCCTCCTTACCTTGGCCAGTCAGACCCAACACTGGTTTGACGTTGCCTCTTCCACGACTTTGTCGCTGCACTCTGAGTAAACCTTACGTTGTAATAATTCATCCGTTTTCCCAATTAGAATCAAAAATCTGCCTAGGGAAAACAGGAAAGTACGTATTGCTCTGAAGATCGTAATGAACTCTAAGTACTGTTACCTGGCTCTGCTCAAAACTACACAAGCCTCAGCAACCCGTTGCGCAATCTTTTCTCATTTACAGACTATGTAGAAGGAATTATTCCTAGGTACTATGTGCAGCTGTGCTGAAAAGCTAATAATTTGCTTACATAGGCATACAGTAAAATTGATGCCGTTTTCACGGTTTTTGCACGCCACTTTCATGGTTTTGCATTTTTAATGGGCAGAAGAGTATTGGTGGGAAAATCATAAGCATTGTCGCAGTCAAAAATACAAAAATGGTGTGGGTGAGTGTGCGTAAAACACGTAAGATTTCTTCTAACCATGAAATATAGCTGAATCCGTGCCAGCATACGAGTATGTGGTCATCATGCAAAGTATTTCCTCAACTACATTGTCGAATTTTAACTTGCAGTGATCATCAAATGAAATAGATTATGTTCAAATCCTAAAATATCTATTCTGAAACACCAATATGGGCTTGTGAGTCCGCCTCGATGCGAAACACTTTTGTTATTTCTTCATTTACTCCCCCAAACTACTTTCAGCGACAAATATCACGATCATCAGTGGGTTCTTTGATTCGTATTTATTATACGTCACCAGCATATTTTCTGCGTCTTTTTTTCCGTATTTCTCGGCATGCATCATGTCATCTGCAAGTTCCGTGGTCGGCTTGCAGTTGGTTTTAAAGCTGCAAGCCGTCCACCGAACTTGTACATTACATGATATATCCAGAGAAAAACGAGAAAAAGACACAGAAAACATGCCGAAAATATATGCAACAATTGTAAAATCATGCTGGTGACTTATGGTAAATAAGAATCAAAGAACCCATTGGTGACGGTGATATTTGTCGCTGAAACTAGCTTGGGGGAATAAGTAAATAACAAAAGTGTTTCGTAAGCAAACACGGACGAATGGAAGAGTTTCAGGATATAATTATGTTTATTCTGTGCTTTACAAATCTATAACAGAATGTTTAGTGCTCTTCGTACGGCTTTTGAGGACTATTGAGCAAGTAAAATGACTTTAGATATTTAAGCAAATTTGGAAGATTCTGAAAAAAACAAGTATTTGGAATCATGGATTCAAAAAAGAACGTATAGATCTCGACAAGCAAAAGTTGTTAGAAATTCGTCGCGCGCCTACGAAAAGTTAAATGCATGAAGCATACAACAACTTCCACTGTCACCTGTTAGTGATAATCTTGACAAGAGTCTTAGAACATTCGGGTACCGAGCGTGGTGGCGCAGTGGCTAGCACACTGGACTCGCATTCTGAAGGACGTCGTTTCAAACCCCTCTGCCGGCTAACCTGATTTACGTTTTCCGTGCTTTCCCTAAATCGCTTCACGCAAATGACGGGATGATTCCTTTGAAAGGGCACGGTCGACTTCCTTCCCTATCCTTCCCTAACCGGGTGGGACCGATTACCTCGCTGTTTGGTCTCCTCCTCCCTTATCAACCAACCAAAATTCTGCTCGCGCATGAAGTCGCGATGCGGGTCGAAGGATTCTATTCAGTCATTCGTCACCCAGCCCTATTTGGCAACACAAGTCATCAAAAGAAAAGTCGTAGTTTTGATTTCCGCGTTTACAAAACGTGAACCTTGCATAAGAGCTTCTGTGAAGTTTGGAAGGTAGGAGACGAGGTACTGGCAGATTTGAAGCTGTGAGAAAGGGCCGTGCGTCGTGCTTGGGTAGCTCAGTTGGTAGTGCACTTGCCCGTGAAAGGCAAAGGTTCCCAGTTCGAGTCTCGGTCTGGCACACAGTTCTAATCTGTCAGGAAGTTTCATGTCAGTGTACAGTCCGCTGCAGAGTGAAAATCTCAATCTGAAATCCCCATTTTTCGCTGAAATCCGAATTCAGTTCCAAGTAGTATTCTGGTCCTACATCGTTATTAACTTGCACTTATCTTGAATCACTTACTCACAGGAAAGTCCCAAGCGAATAGAAAATGTGCGGGTGATGCTATATATAATAAGGATAAAAGTCTCAGACAAATACCCTTAATTATTTTGTGGTCGGAGCTCTTTCTTTGTCTGCGTTTGCTTCCTAATATGTAAAAACGAAATTTGTTTCTGCCTCGAGCAAAACAACTTTTTCTCGTTTCACTACATATACTCGTTTCGGAGAAACATCTCCATCTCCAGTGAGTTTTATTTATTATCTGTTGAACGATATACAAAGAATTTGTGCATGATGATATTTTACCGGTTTTTGAAATTGTAGTATTTACATCACTATAAGTATTGACAGAATCATTAATATGAAGAAAATATATAACCAGGGGACATTCGCACGTGTGCAGATCTGAAGCGCAGGATATCAACAGAGGTTGCCAGAATACCTACAGACATGCTTCGTTCTGCTGTGCAGAATGCAATGTTGCGCTTTCAGACTCTTCTGGAAACTGATGGGCCCTTTTTCTAGCAGTAATGGCACTAGTATGTAATGGTGTGATGTACCGTAGCAGCACATTAAAAATGTTTCAGTAGGATTGATTCTGCATTATTTCTCTTCCCCATGTCCTTGATATTAATGCTATCAAGTTTGGTCCTCGTACGGTAGTTAATTTCCATGTTATAAAGTATTAAATAGGGAAAATTTAACTATAACCACCCGGTGTATATAACGAAATAATTAGCAATCAGTCGCATAAAATAAATTTAATTTCCTTGCCGGTTTCGGACACGTTGTGCCCTTCTTCCGAAGGTTATGCCTATCGAATTATTTGCGAGTGTCGACAATAATGCATACAGCAAAATGCCATCGTCCTTATAGCGTCAGTAGAAAAGGGCTCTAAGTGCCCAAAACCGGCAAAGAAATTAAATTTCTTTAATGCAACTGGTTGCTTATTATTCCATTATATACAACTACAATTGCTTGCAATGGACAAAGTGCTAAGATGTATGCCTTATTATTACATATTGATGTTCACAAGTCCGTTTTGTATTCGCAACACAGCTATAATTATTGGTTTCCAGTAAGTCATCTGCAATTGTTACATAATTTCTCAAATTTTATGCTTAACATTATATTATCGAGTTTTCCCTATAGCACAACTATCATTATATCATATTGCTTTGTAAACATATATTCGCTATTTTACTCTTTGAATAGCGCTTTTTAGGCTAAAATACTACTTTTCGACAAATGTTTTGAAGTGTGTGCTGAATGTGATTCGGCTTCGTGAAATGTTGATTGGAGAGGGACAGCAGAGTAAGTATGTAAATGTGCATACTTATTATCTGTATATCTCGTGTATTCGTGCTTCCCAGAATGTCTGAGTAGAGTTCCTTAACACACTGAGGTTTAAGAGTAGTCGAATCATAGCTGATAAGGAAAAGCTGAACGAAGCGAAAAAGAGCGTAAAGAGAGCAATGAGAGAAGCATTCAACGAATTCGAACATAAAACATTGGCAAACAATCTAAACAAGAACCCTAAAAAGTTTTGGTCATATGTAAAATCGGTAAGCGGATCTAAATCTCCTATTCAGTCACTCGTTGACCACGATGGCACCGAAACAGAGGACGACCGAAGAAAGGCAGAAATACTGAATTCAGTGTTCCGAAACTGTTTCACTGCGGAAAATCGTAACACGGTCCCTGACTTCAGCCGTCGCACGGACGCCAAAATGGAAAATATTGAAATAAACGATATCGGAATTGAAAAACAACTGCTATCACTTAGTAGCGGAAAAGCATCCGGACCAGACGAGATACCCTTAAGATTCTACAGTGATTATGCTAAAGAACTTGCCCCCTTTCTATCAGCAATTTATCGTAGATCGCTGGAAGAACGTAAAGTACCTAGCGACTGGAAGAAAGCGCAGGTCGTTCCCATTTTCAAGAAGGGTCATAAATCAGATGCGAATAATTATAGGCCTATTTCGCTTACGTCAATCTGTTGTAGAATAATGGAACATGTTTTGTGTTCTCGTATTATGACGTTCTTAGATAATACAAATCTCCTTCATCATAACCAACATGGATTCCGCAAACAGAGATCATGTGAAACTCAGCTCGCCCTATTTGCCCAAGAAATTCACAGTGCCGTAGACACTGGCCAGCAGATTGATGCCGTATTCCTGGACTTCAGGAAGGCGTTTGATACGGTTCCGCACTTACGTTTAGTGAAAAAAATACGAGCTTACGGAATATCGGACCAGGTTTGTGATTGGATTCAGGATTTCCTAGAAGAAAGAACACAACATGTCATTCTTAACGGTTCAAAATCTGCAGGTGTAGAGGTAATTTCGGGAGTACCGCAGGGAAGCGTGATAGGACCTTTATTGTTTACAATATACATAAATGACTTAGTTGACAACATCGGTAGCTCCGTGAGGCTATTTGCAGATGACACGGTTGTCTACAAGAAAGTAGCAACATCAGAAGACTCGTACGTACTCCAGGAGGACCTGCAGAGGATTAATGCATGGTGCAACAGCTGGCAGCTTTCCCTAAACGTAGTTAAATGTAATATAATGCGCATACATAGGGGCAGAAATCCATTCCAGTACGATTATGCCATAGGTGGTAAATCATTGGAAGCGGTAACGACCGTAAAATACTTAGGAGTTACTATCCGGAGCGATCTGAAGTGGAATGATCACATAAAACAAATAGTGGGAAAAGCAGGCGCCAGGTTGAGATTCATAGGAAGAATTCTAAGAAAATGTGACTCATCGACGAAAGAAGTAGCTTACAAAACGCTTGTTCGTCCGATTCTTGAGTATTGCTCATCAGTATGGGACCCTTACCAGGTTGGATTAATAGAAGAGATAGACATGGTCCAGCGAAAAGCAGCGCGATTCGTCATGGGGACATTTAGTCAGCGCGAGAGCGTTACGGAGATGCTGAACAATCTCCAGTGGCGGACACTTCAAGAAAGGCGTTACGCAATACGGAGAGGTTTATTATCGAAATTACGAGAGAGCACATTCCGAGAAGAGATGGGCAACATATTACTACCGCCCACATATATCTCGCGTAATGATCACAACGAAAAGATCCGAGAAATTAGAGCAAATACGGAGACTTACAAGCAGTCGTTCTTCCCACGCACAATTCGTGAATGGAACAGGGAAGGGGGGATCAGATAGTGGTACAATAAGTACCCTCCGCCACACACCGTAAGGTGGCTCGCGGAGTATAGATGTAGATGTAGATGTTTCACTTTTTGTGTGACGTTCACTTGTTCCTTCATCTTGTTCTGGGTGTTCTGGCGTTGAAAGTCCCCTGTAGAAATATTGAGCCGTGGTGCCTCTATAGCCGTCCATAACTGCGGAAGTGTTGCCCATGCACGATTTTGTGCACCAACTGACCTTTAGATTATGTCCCATAAATGTTTGATGGGATACTTGTCGGGTGATCAGGGTGACCAATGTCCTTAATGGTCTTCTTATCAATCGCAAACAGCTGCTACTCGGTGACATGGCGTATTGTCAGCCATAATAATTCTGTCGTTGAATGGCTGCAAATGGCCTCCAAGAAACTGGAAGAAGTTACTTCCTGTCATAGATCGGTTCAGTTGGACCAGATGATCGAGTTCATTCCATGTAAACATTGCCCACGTCATTATGGAGCCACCACACGCTTGCACAGTGCCTTGTTGACAACTTGCGTCCATGGCTTCATGGGGTATACGCCACGTTAGAAACCTACCATTAGCTCTTACCAACTGAAATCGGGGCTCATCTGACCAGGCCGCGGTTTTCCAGCTCAGGAGAGTCCAGAAGAAACGCTGCAGGCGGTGTCGTGCTGTTAGCAAAGGCACTCGCGTCGGTCGTCTGCTGCCATGACCCATTAACGTCAAATTTCGCCGCACTGTCCTAACGGATACTTTCGTCGTACATCCCACATTGAATTCTGCCAACATTTCACGCAGTGGTGCTTGTCTGTTAGCTGCTCTCGGTCATCAAGTGAAGGACACCGTGTTGTCTGTGGTGGGATGTATTGCTTGTCATTTGATGTTCCCGGCCCAAACTCGACACTATGGATCTCGGAATGTTGAACTCCCAACTATTTCCCAAATGGAATGTCTCATGCGTCTAGCTCCGTCTATCATTCCGAATTCAAAGTCTGTTAATACCAGTCGTGCGTTCGAGAGGACGACGGTTCAATCCCGCGTCCGGCCATCCTGATTTAGGTTTTCCGTGATTTCCCTAAATCCTTCCATGCAAGTGCCGCGATAGATCCTTAATTTAATTCCCTGAGTATTTTTATGCTGCTAATATGACAAGGTTGTAAACAGTGACAGATTAATGCAACATCGTAACGAGTATATTATCCGATCAAAAGAGTCTGGACCACCGGTAGGTAATGTGAAAGTGAGCTCTAGATTTCACTGGAAGGGGAACGGGCACTACAACTTGGGAGGGAAGTACTGCGTAGTCAGTAAAGAAGCAGTAACAGCAGAATGTGCCTATAATGTCAGCTCAGTGAAAGACTAAGTGGAATAGTCATTGGGTGCCAGACATATCAGAGACGTGTCAACCCTTTTAAAGCTGCCCAAGTCGACAGTTGGTGAAGTGATTTCGAAGTGGAAACGTGATGGAACAACGACAGGCAACAAAGACCAGGCAGACAGGCAGACATGTACTGGCGAACAGGAATCATCGAACATTACGGAAGGTGAGAGTAAAAGATCGCATTAAGTTAGTGCATGCAATCACTATTGTGTTGCAAAGTGCTACTGCAGTACATCTAGAAGAATGACTGTGCATAGTGAGTTAAGAATTATGAGATACGGTGGTCAAGCAGCTCCTCAAGAGGCACACTCTTCTGTGGTCACAGCTAAGCTCTAAGCGGCAATTGGGGTGAGGTAAAGGGCGACGCCACTAGGCAGTGGATGAGAGGAAATGGTTGACTTTGTGTGAAGAATCACGCTATAGCTTGTGGCAATCCGATGGAAGTGTCAGGCTTTGTTAAATGTCTGGAGAATATTACTTGGCGTCCGATACAGTGCCAACAGTGAAGAGGTGGTGTTACGGCATGGGGGTGTTTTTCGTGGGGGGTAGGTCGTGCTCTCCATATTGTTATTTAGGCCGGTATTTAACTATCAGATCTTCTTTGACAAGAAAATACGATCAAGTATTTATTGTATTCTTTCTTACGTGGTGCAAATAGGGTTATTACATTGTCATTAAATTTATTTGAACAATATCTTTGAGTTGTAGTTCCTCTCGAGTGGCCGACGAAGACTTATTACTGTGAACTGCAGTTGCGTGTACCACACCAACATTGTATTTACATTTGGAGGACGAGCAGAAGAAAAGAAAAATGAAACGTGTTTGGGGGAATCCGTAGGTTTCAAGACGAGATGCTGAAAGCTTCCAACAAAATCAATTATTGGGGCTGCAAGTCAACGATGTAGTGTCGTACAAAAATTGCTTGCGAATGGACAAGAGTACATTTCAGTACGTGCTCAAGAAGGTAGTTCCTCGTATTACGATGTTAAATGTCTGGAGAACCTACCTCAGAATATTTACAAAAGACAGACTTACCGCAACTCTGCGATTTTTTTGCAGCAGGGGAAAACTACTCTAGTTTAAGGTATAGCACTCGATTAGAACAGTGCAGATTGACGGAAATAATACCAGAAACGTGTGGAGCTATTTATAAACTACTGAAGGAGGAATGTCTGAAGGCAAATAGCTGTTTGGTTCACACTATATCTGTTGTTGTGGGCCGCGCAGGATTAGCCGAGCGGTCTAAGGCGCTGCAGTCATGGACTGTGCGGCTGGTCCCGGTGGAGGTTCGAGTCCTCCCTCGGGCATGGGTGTGTGTGTTTGTCCTTAGGATAATTTAGGTTAAGTAGTGTGCAAGCTTAGGAACTGATGACCTTAGCAGTTAAGTCCCATAAGATTTCACACACATTTGAACATTTTTGTTGTTGTGCTCTTCAGTCCAGATACTGGTTTGATGCAGCTCTCCATGCTACTCTATCCTATGTAAGCTTCTTCATCTCCCAGTACCTACTGCAACCTACATCCTTCTGAATCTGTTTAGTGTGTTCATCTTTTGGTCTCCCTTTACGATTTTTACCCACCACGTTGCCCTCCAATGCTAAATTGATGATCCCTTGATGCCTCAGAATATGCTCTACCAACCGATCCCTTCTTCTAGTCAAGTTGTGCCACAAATTTCTCTTCTCTCCAATTCTATTCAGTACCTCCTCATTGGTTATGTGATCTACCCATCTAATCTTCAGCATTCTTCTGTAGCACCACATTTCGAAAGCTTCTATTCTCTTCTTGTCCAAACTATTGATCGTCCACTCCATACAAATACTTTCGGAAACGACATCCTGACACTTAAATCTATACTCGATATTAACAAATTTCTGTTCTTCAGAAGCGCTTTCCTTGCCATTGAATGTTTACATTTTATATCCTCTCTACTTCGACCATCATTAGTTATTTTACTCCCCAAATAGCAAATCTCATTTACTACTTTCAGTGTTTCAGTTCCTAATCTAATTTCGTCAGCATCGCCCGACTTAATTCGACTACGTTCCATAATCCTCGTTTTGCTTTTGTTGATATTTGTCTTATAGCCTCCTTTCAAGACACTGTCCATTCCGTTCAGCTGCTCTTCCAGGTCCTTTGCTGACTCTGACAGTATTACAATGTCATCGGCGAACCTCAAAGTTTTTATTTCTTCTCGATGGATTTTAATTCCTACTCCGAATTTTTCTTTTGTTTTCTTTACTGCTTGCTCAATATACAGATTGAATAACATCAGGGATAGTCTATAACCCTGTCCCACTCCCTTCACAACCACTGTTTCCCTTTCATGCCCCTTGACTCTCATAACTGCCATCTGGTTTCTGTACAAATTGTAAATAGCCTTTCGCTCCCTGTATTTTACACCTGCCACCTTCAGAATTTGAAAGAGAGTATTCCAGTCAACATTATCAAAAGGTTTCTCTAAATCTATATCTATTAAGAAATATTTTTATTTCTGCTAAAGTTATAGATATTCCCTTTCATATCTTCGTGGGTAGAGCCTGGCCACTGGCCATACTTCATCGATAAAGGCCACAGCAGATTTTTTTTTGTAAGCACTTGCTTCTTATTATTCTTTTATATTCGGATTGCCACAAGCTGTACAGTGCTTCATCTCTCTATACACTTTTATCAGTTTCGTTGTAGATGCGAAGCACTATGCAAATTTCGAAGACATGTTGATAAACATTAGATGTCAGTCTGCTGCAGCGAAGCTAGCGTGCCAAGCGGTTACAATTCTCGATACAGTACATAGAAGATGGGCGCTTTCTTTGATCAGATCTAAGGCGAGGCACTAGATATGATCATAGCAAGTTTTACCAAGTCCTAACCCCCCATGAACCATGGACCTTGCCGTTGGTGGGGAGGCTTGCGTGCCTCAGCGATACAGATAGCCGTACCGTAGGTGCAACCACAACGGAGGGGTATCTGTTGAGAGGCCAGACAAACATGTGGTTCCTGAAGAGGGGCAGCAGCCTTTCCAGTAGTTGCAAGGGCAACAGTCTGGATGATTGACTGATCTGGCCTTGTAACAATAACCAAAACGGCCTTGCTGTGCTGGTACTGCGAACGGCTGAAAGCAAGGGGAAACTACAGCCGTAATTTTTCCCGAGGGCATGCAGCTTTACTGTATGATTACATGATGATGGCGTCCTCTTGGGTAAAATATTCCGGAGGTAAAATAGTCCCCCATTCGGATCTTCGGGCGGGGACTACTCAAGAGGATGTCGTTATCAGGAGAAAGAAAACTGGCGTTCTACGGATCGGAGCGTGGAATGTCAGATCCCTTAATCGGGCAGGTAGGTTAGAAAATTTAAAAAGGGAAATGGATAGGTTGAAGTTAGATATAGTGGGAATTAGTGAAGTTCGGTGGCAGGAGGAACAAGACTTCTGGTCAGGTGACTACAGGGTTATAAACACAAAATCTAATAGGGGTAATGCAGGAGTAGGTTTAATAATGAATAGGAAAATAGGAATGCGGGTAAGCTACTACAAACAGCATAGTGAACGCATTATTGTGGCCAAGATAGATACGAAGCCCACGCCTACTACAGTAGTACAAGTTTATATGCCAACTAGCTCTGCAGATGACGAAGAAATTGAAGAAATGTATCATGAAATAAAAGAAATTATTCAGATTGTGAAGGGAGACGAAAATTTAATAGTCATGGGTGACTGGAATTCGAGTGTAGGAAATGGGAGAGAAGGAAACATAGTAGGTGAATATGGATTGGGGGACAGAAATGAAAGAGGAAGCCGCCTGGTCGAATTTTGCACAGAGCACAACATAATCATAACTAACACTTGGTTTAAGAATCATGAAAGAAGGTTGTATACATGGAAGAATCCTGGAGATACTAAAAGGTATCAGATAGATTATATAATGGTAAGACAGAGATTTAGGAACCAGGTTTTAAATTGTAAGACATTTCCAGGGGCAGATGTGGACTCTGACCACAATCTATTGGTTATGACCTGTAGATTAAAACTAAAGAAACTGCAAAAAGGTGGGAATTTAAGGAGATGGGACCTGGATAAACTAAAAGAACCAGAGGTTGTACAGAGATTCAGGGAGAGCATAAGGGAGCAATTGACAGGAATGGGGGAAATAAATACAGTAGAAGAAGAATGGGTAGCTTTGAGGGATGAAGTAGTGAAGGCAGCAGAGGATCAAGTAGGTAAAAAGACGAGGGCTAGTAGAAATCCTTGGGTAACAGAAGAAATATTGAATTTAATTGATGAAAGGAGAAAATATAAAAATGCAGTAAGTGAAACAGGCAAAAAGGAATACAAACGTCTCAAAAATGAGATCGACAGGAAGTGCAAAATGGCTAAGCAGGGATGGCTAGAGGACAAATGTAAGGATGTAGAGGCCTATCTCACTAGGGGTAAGATAGATACCGCCTACAGGAAAATTAAAGAGACCTTTGGAGATAAGAGAACGACTTGTATGAATATCAGGAGCTCAGATGGCAACCCAGTTCTAAGCAAAGAGGGGAAAGCAGAAAGGTGGAAGGAGTATATAGAGGGTCTATACAAGGGCGATGTACTTGAGGACAATATTATGGAAATGGAAGAGGATGTAGATGAAGATGAAATGGGAGATATGATACTGCGTGAAGAGTTTGACAGAGCACTGAAAGACCTGAGTCGAAACAAGGCCCCCGGAGTAGACAATATTCCATTGGAACTACTGACGGCCGTGGGAGAGCCAGTCCTGACAAAACTCTACCATCTGGTGAGCAAGATGTATGAAACAGGCGAAATACCCTCAGACTTCAAGAAGAATATAATAATTCCAATTCCAAAGAAAGCAGGTGTTGACAGATGTGAAAATTACCGAACTATCAGCTTAATAAGTCACAGCTGCAAAATACTAACACGAATTCTTTACAGACGAATGGAAAAACTAGTAGAAGCCAACCTCGGGGAAGATCAGTTTGGATTCCGTAGAAACACTGGAACACGTGAGGCAATACTGACCTTACGACTTATCTTAGAAGAAAGATTAAGGAAAGGCAAACCTACGTTTCTAGCATTTGTAGACTTAGAGAAAGCATTTGACAATGTTGACTGGAATACTCTCTTTCAAATTCTAAAGGTGGCAGGGGTAAAATACAGGGAGCGAAAGGCTATTTACAATTTGTACAGAAACCAGATGGCAGTTATAAGAGTCGAGGGACATGAAAGGGAAGCAGTGGTTGGGAAGGGAGTAAGACAGGGTTGTAGCCTCTCCCCGATGTTGTTCAATCTGTACATTGAGCAAGCAGTAAAGGAAACTGTTATATCCTAGCCAGTAATGCCACCCGAGCCCGCTGCCAAAAGGTTGGCAGCATCAAAGTTCGGACGCCGTCCGCATAAGCAGCGCCAGCGAGACAGGAAATGGCCGCAAGTCTGCGCGCGCCACCGCTGGCTTCTGGCTTCTTAAGCGCTGGAGTCGCGAGCGCTAGGACAGTTCTGTATTCGCCGCTCGGTTGTATACTCGCCACCGAATTGTGTACTTCTAGTCAGTTGTGTGTTCATCGCAGCAGAGTTGTTGTTTGTCGTCAGCCGACGCTGACCTAGCCGCTCCGACTCGAACTAGATAGATTTCTGTAGACACCGAGTTCACTACTGTGTTACTGTATCTTCATTAATAAAGATAAGTACCGACTTTTATTTAATCAGAGTGTTTGGGTATTCATCTTTCTGTTCACTGTTCCAGCGGACCGGTCGGCCCGCTATTAAAAGTGTGGCGGTGACTTCGTAAGCCGTTTCTACAGCGAATTGTTTGTCGCTACGAACACCGCCACAAAAATGGCGACGAGGACTTCCGAACTCGTGTGCAGGGCTGGTTCAACTTGTTTCTGGTTATACTAATCATAGCGATAAACTTTTGGGGGCTGGTTTAATTTGTGTTCACTATGTCTGCCGAATTACAACAGTTGATCTTGTTACAGAGTCAGCAAATACAAAGTCTGGTGGAAGCAATCGCCAAACAAGCGGCTAATCCTCCAACACAAAAGGAACAAGCACAGGCAGCACCACCTTTCCGTGCTTTTGATGCATCACGAGAAGAATGCCGAGAATATTTCGCGCAGTTGCAGGCGCACATGACAGTCTACAAAATCACAGGTACTGAGCGGCAGCTTTATTTAATTTCCACTGCAGGCGTGGAAGTCTATCGACTACTTTGTAAGTTGTTCCCGGAATTCCAGCCAGAAGCTTTAGACTATGACGTTGTTGTTAACAAGCTTGCTGAGTATTTCGAGTCGCGAGTTCATGTGGCAGCAGCCAGATTGAAGTTCTTCCGATTGAAGAAACTGCCACATCAATCTAATAAGCAGTGGTTAACAGATTTACGGGGCCTCACCCGTCAGTGCCGATTTAATTGTGTGTGTGTGGAGCTTCCTACAGTGATGTCATGTTACGAGACGCTATTACTCAAAACATTGCAGATTCTCGTATTCGTGCTGCTATCTTAAAGTTGCCTGACCCGTCATTAGAGACTGTGATGAACATAATTGAAGCCCAAGATACTTTTGACTATGCTGAGTGTGAGTTAGATCGGCCATGTATTTCTCAAATTGCCTGTGCTAAGCAAGTTCTGTCACGCCCGCGGCCCCACCGGCAGAGTCAGACTGTAAACACTAGCCGGCCGCGTCATGTTAAACACATTCGTCAGCCGCGTGTGCAAAATGATAGAGTTAAGTCTTGCCCTAAGTGTGTTCTTGCTCATCCTCGTGAACGTTGCCCTTTAAGAAACGCGGTTTGTCACTTTTGTCAACGGAAAGGACACATACAGACTGTTTGTTTGCGTAAACGCAAGAACAATTCTAGTGCTGCCCAGCCCATGGATATTCATGTTCTTCAAAGCCAGCCCGCCCAGAAGGTCGCGTTTAAAGACTCTTCCACGGTTCGTGTGGGTAATAAACTTGTTCGCAATAAGCCACCCACCCAGCCCTCTGCTATGCGACCCAAGCGTAATTCAAACGCTGTAAAACGTAATGTACAGACTGCAAGTGAAGCGGGAGTTGTTGTTCCACCCGCCCAACCCACGAGTTGTCGTAAGCAGCGAACACGCGCTAAACGCGCTGATTTTGTGTCTTCCGCCTCCACTGCACCGATCCAGGGACAGTGTAATAAACTATTTGTGAAGCTACGCATCCAGGATGAGACCTTCAATTTTCAATTAGACACTGGTGCGTCTGTGACTCTCATAAATAGTGCTACGTATGCGGCTATCGGCCGCCCTAAACTTTCAGCGGCAAAACATTCTTTGGCTACTTATAGTGGCGAACAACTTCCTGTGTTAGGTGTATGTAGGGTGCCAGCCACATTCCGTGGCAATACAAAAACAGTTTCATTCACAGTGCTCCGCGCTACAGACAGTGTAAACATTTTCGGATTAGACTGTTTTGACTTGTTTGGCCTGTCTATCCAAGACAATGTGTTGCAAATTAATTCGGTTGTTGTTCCTCAAGACAGCATAACCGATTTGTGTAAACGATACTGTGACATATTTAAAGACGAACTAGGTTGTGCTGCGAACTTTGCCGCTCATATTATGTTAAAAGATAATGCTCAGCCTCGATTTTGTCGTGCTCGTCCAGTGCCTCACGCCCTCCGGGCACCTGTAGAAGATGAACTTCGTCGTTGGCAAAACAACGGTGTTATTCAACCCGTTTCAGCGAGCCAGTGGGCTTCTCCCTTGGTTATTATAAAGAAACCGTCTGGCAAGTTACGTTTGTGTGCTGATTTTAAGTCGACAGTTAATCCTCAGACTGTCATTGATTCTTTTCCTTTGCCTAGACCGGACGAGCTGATGGATAAGTTAGGGGAAGCTCGGTTCTTTTCCAAAATTGATCTCAGTGAAGCATATTTGCAATTGCCCCTCGACGAGCAATCACAACAGTATTTTGTCATCAACACGTCGTTAGGGTTGTTCCGTTTTCTGCGTTTGCCTTTTGGTTGTGCGTCAGCTCCAGCTGTTTTTCAGCGTTTTTTGTCACAACTTCTGGCTAATGTGCCCTCGTGTTGCAACTATTTAGACGATATTGTTGTGTCCGGTCGGACGCCTGCTGAACATTTCCGTAATTTGGAGTGTTTGTTTAAAGTGTTGTCTCAGGCAGGCCTACGTTGCAACATCGATAAATGTTCATTTTTCCTTACGGAGGTAGAGTATCTGGGACATGTTATTAATGCTCAAGGCATTCATCCCTCCCAGTCACATTTAGCAGCTATTCGTGATTTGCCCGCCCCTCGCAATCTGCATGAATTGCAAGCAGTTCTTGGCAAATTGACGTATTATATTAGGTTTATACCTAATGCATCACAGATTGCTGCACCGTTGCATCGTCTCCGCCGTAAGAATGTTCCGTTTGTGTGGTCAGCTGATTGCCAATCAGCCTTTCAGCAGCTTAAAGAGGCTTCATTGAATGATCGTTGTCTGGTCCATTACGACCCTAACAAGCCTCTGGTGTTAGCTTGTGATGCCTCTTCTTTCGGCCTCGGTGCTGTGTTGTCTCACCGAGTCGGTAACACCGAACGTCCTATTGCGTTCGCATCTAAATTGCTAAACAAAGCTCAGTGTAATTATAGCCAATTGGACAAGGAAGCGTTGGCTATTGTGTTCGGTGTCACAAAATTCCATCACTACCTCTATGGTAGACCATTCTATTTAGTAACGGATCACAAGCCTCTGACGTCACTGTTTCATCCGTCTAAACCAGTTCCTCAGCGGACAGCTCAGAGACTACAACGTTGGGCTCTTTTTTTATCACAATACCAGTATGAGATACTGTATCGCCCTACAGCTCAGCATGCAAACGCTGACGCGCTTTCTAGATTGCCGATTGCTGCCGATGATGTCTTCGATTCCTCTGACGACTCTTGCCATCAGATTGACGCCGATGAGCATCAATCCCTCCGGGATTTTCCGATTGATTATCGTCAGGTGGCACGTGAGACAGCTACGGATCCACATCTGAGTTTACTATTACGTTTTGTTCAACGTGGTTGGCCGTCCAAGGCAAAGGACATATCGGATCCTGTGGTTCGTCGCTATTATCCGCAACGTCATCTGTTGTCTGTTTCGCACGGAGTTTTGCTGTTACGCACCGAGAATGACCAGCTTCGTGTAGTGGTTCCCCAAGTGCTCCAATCCAAGGTCCTCGACTTGTTGCATCAAGGTCATTGGGGAGTGGTCCGCACCAAGCAGCTTGCCCGCCGTCATTGTACATGGATCGGCATTGATAAGCAGATTACGCAGATGTCCACAGATTGTTCGACGTGTGCCGAACACCAAGCTGCTCCGCCTCAACGCTATTTTGAGTGGGCACGCCCTGCCGGTCCCTGGCAGCGAGTACATATTGATTTCGCTGGTCCATATTGGAATTCTCGTTGGCTCATCGTGATAGATGCATTTAGTAATTTTCCGTTTGTTGTGCCCATGCAGTCGACAACGTCTGCACAAACTATACAGGCACTGACTTCAATTTTTTATATTGAGGGTCTTCCAGAAGTTTTATTGTCTGACAATGGTCCACAATTTACCTCTGCTGAATTTGAAAGTTTTTGTTCTGCCAATGGCATTCGCCATGTTCTTACTCCGCCGTTCCACCCTCAATCGAATGGTGCAGCGGAACGTTTTGTACGCACATTCAAGGATCATATGGACCGCCTTCGTGCTACGCACTCTCGTCAGCAGGCCCTCATCACGTTCCTGTCGTCGTACCGGACCACGCCACGCGACGGCCCTTCGCCTGCAGAGCTTCTCCACGCCCGTCGTCATCGCTCCCTACTACGGTTGTTGCACCCCCCGGATCGACCCGGCGCTTCTGAGCATCGCACGCGTTTTCAGCGCAACGACGCCGTTTTTTTCAGAGTTTATCACGGTCGCCCTCGTTGGGAACGTGGTACCGTGATAAGTGTCCAGGGTCGCGGTTTTTATACTGTTCAAGGTGCTACTGGGGTGCACAGGAGGCATCAGAACCAGTTGCGCCGCGCTGGCCACACGGATTCTGCTGCTCGTTCTTTGTCCACAGATTTGGTCCGCGGCGGGTTCCAGCCGCGCCTTCCGACTTCGCTGCCGCCCCCAGGGCAGCAGCAGCAGCCGTCGCCGCTACCACGCCGACAGCCCGTCCCGTTGATGCCTCCCGCGCAGCTTCATCCGGGAGCGGCCCAGGTGGTCGCTCCGGCGCCTGCGGTCCCTCTTCAGTCGCCACCGCCTTCGGAGCTGATGGACGTCGACCCCTCAGCCGGGCCGCCTTCCCAAGCGGTGGCTGTGCAGCCTGTCCTGCAGCCGCTTTCCTTGGGCACCCCCAAGGAGTCTGACACGGCAGCGCCTTGTCCGGCGCCCACTCAGCAGCCGTCGCCGCAGCGTCAGGAGACGCTGCCTCTCTTCGTGGGTCCCGACGCCCCGTCGCGTCCAGTACCAGAAGCTGTGCCCGTGGTCACAGGCGTGCACCCTGACCTCGGTTCTCAGTCGGTGTTTCCCGAGGCCCCGCACAGCCAATGCTGGGGTGCGGACCGGGGACTGCCACCGACAACAGTCTCCGCCCCGGTCTCTTCTGCTACGCCTGCGGCCAGACCCCTCCCCCGCCGTCGACGCTCGCCACGTCATTATTCAACGACGGTGCGGCGATTTGGGGGGGAGGAGTGTTATATCCTAGTCAGTAATGCCACCCGAGCCCGCTGCCAAAAGGTTGGCAGCATCAAAGTCCGGACGCCGTCCGCATAGGCAGCGCCAGCGAGACAGCAAATCGCCGCAAGTCTGCGCGCGCCACCGCTGGCTTCTGGCTTCTTAAGCGCTGGAGTCGCGAGCGCTAGGACAGTTCTGTATTCGCCGCTCAGTTGTATACTCGCCACCGAATCGTGTACTTCTAGTCAGTTGTGTGTTCAACGCAGCAGAGTTGTTGTTTGTCGTCAGCCGACGCTGACCTAGCCGCTCCGACTCGAACTAGACAGATTTCTGTAGACACCGAGTTCACTACTGTGTTACTGTATCTTCATTAATAAAGATAAGTACCGACTTTTATTTAATCAGAGTGTTTGGGTATTCATCTTTCTGTTCACTGTTCCAGCGGACCGGTCGGCCCGCTATTAAAAGTGTGGCGGTGACTTCGTAAGCCGTTTCTACAGCGAATTGTTTGTCGCTACGAACACCGCCACAAAAGAAACAAAAGAAAAATTCGGAGTAGGTATTAAAATTCATGGAGAAGAAATAAAAACTTTGAGGTTCGCCGATGACATTGTAATTCTGTCAGAGACAGCAAAGGACTTGGAAGAGCAGTTGAATGGAATGGACAGTGTCTTGAAAGGAGGATATAAGATGAACATCAACAAAAGCAAAACAAGGATAATGGAATGTAGTCTAATTAAGTCGGGTGATGCTGAGGGAATTAGATTAGGAAATGAGGCACTTAAAGTAGTAAAGGAGTTTTGCTATTTGGGGAGCAAAATAACTGATGATGGTCGAAGTAGAGAGGATATAAAATGTAGGCTGGCAATGGCAAGGAAAGCGTTTCTGAAGAAGAGAAATTTGTTAACATCCAGTATTGATTTAAGTGTCAGGAAGTCATTTCTGAAAGTATTCGTATGGAGTGTAGCCATGTATGGAAGTGAAACATGGACGATAAATAGTTTGGACAAGAAGAGAATAGAAGCTTTCGAAATGTGGTGCTACAGAAGAATGCTGAAGATTAGATGGGTAGATCACATAACTAATGAGGAAGTATTGAATAGGATTTGGGAGAAGAGAAGTTTGTGGCACAACTTGACCAGAAGAAGGGATCGGTTGGTAGGACATGTTCTGAGGCATCAAGGGATCACCAATTTAGTATTGGAGGGCAGCGTGGAGGGTAAAATTCGTAGAGGGAGACCAAGAGATGAATACACTAAGCAGATTTAGAAGGATGTAGGTTGCAGTAGGTACTGGGAGATGAAAAAGCTTGCACAGGATAGAGTAGCATGGAGAGCTGCATCAAACCAGTCTCAGGACTGAAGACCACAACAACAACAACAACAACTTTGATCAAGTTCCTTATTACACTATCAAAAATCTTTGTCAAAGAAAATTTGATAGAGTAATACTGGCCTTAAGAAAACGGTAAATGCGGAAGGATACGAACACATTTTCCAGCATTGTGTATTACGTACAGTACAGGAACAATTCGGAGATGATGACAGTATTAGCACTACAAAGCACCTGTCATAAATCGGCACCTTTGAGGCAACGGTTTGTGGAGAATAACATTACTGAAATGGGCGGAATCACGACCTGAACTCAATGGAACACATTTATGGTGAGTTAGAACGCTGACTTCGCCTCCAGTGCCTCCCCCTTCCCCACATACATCATTACATTCCCTGGTTTCGGGTCTTGAGCAAGAATGGGCAGCCATTCCTCCAGACACATTCAGACACCTCGTCGAAAGTGTCTCCAACAGAAAAGTAGCTGTTATCCAGGCAACGAGTTGACACATCACATTGATGCCACTAATAGGTCTTTTGTTACGGCCACATTTAATAAGCATTGCTTCACGCAGTGGAGAATGGCAAAACAGAGCCACGCTGGCGACCAAGGCATTTTGAAGTAGGCAGGCACAGAAAGCCTTGCTGACAGCAGCAGTCTACCAACAGACTGATGCAAGGATGCACACAGACCGAGCGCCGAGCGAAGCCTGGATAGTGCTGAGTAAGGGCAAGTGAGGCCAACACGCTAAGTTACACTGAAATATACTGCGAGAGTAATAACAAAAAGCTTCCACCGATGGTGAAAAACGTCCTCCTGTCAGATATAAATAGTGGAGAGCAGGCAGCAACAGACAGAAGCCATTAGGAAGCAGTTCAGATCTGAGGACGGTCGTGGTCCGTGTCCGAATGTTCAATCTTCGTAGGTGACGATTCCGGAAGTTTGTTCCAACTCGCAGGAGTCATCCGTTCGCTGCCAGATGTCAACTTCAGCTCTGGAGCTCGGCCTGAGTTCGGTCGGCACCATGGCTGACTAACTACAGAAAGAACTTCCAGCAGGACCGGCTACAGTGCCGTCTTGGTTACAGCCGCCGCCGGTGACTGAGGCCTGGACTTTACGGCAACATGGCCCAACGGCGCGTGGTCCATCCGTGACAGGACCTCTCGGACATCGCGACTGACGGCTTCCCAGCCACTGGTGCAACAGGCGTCGGCAGCTGACCTCACGGCGATGCGGCTCCGTGGGTGTGACCTTACTGGGGGCGCCGAGCGGCGACGAGTTCATCTCACCCACAGGGCATCCTGGCTTCAGCGGAGCACTGGTGGCCTGAGGCTCCCGAGTGCGATCAGCGGCGGGCGTTGCGCACATTGTCGGAGAATCTACACAGCAGCAGCCAGGCGGAGGGATCCGCAGGGCTGGGCAGCGACGCCAAGGGAGAAATTGTAAAGAAAGATCAAGAAATAATTGTAAAAGACCACGCCGTCTCAGTCTTTGGCGCAACCACTGTGTCTGCTGCTAACACTTTTGATCTGTTAGTGGGCAGACGCGACATACAGGTGTGAAAGCTGTTACTGTCTGGCAGTTGAGGCGACACTAGAGCCCCATTGGGCCATAAAGACAGCCACCCCCTAATGTCAAACATGCTGTGAGAATATGGAATGTTTTTAATTTATTTCAAACCTAATTTACGAAAATATTATGTTTTTGATCCTGAACCGTTAGAAAAAGATAAAAAGATATGCTGATTCTATAAAAAATGTAAACGGAATGAAATGATGAAAACATAGTGTATTCATGAAGAAGTACAATGGGGTGACAAAAGTCATGGGATAGCGATATGCGTATACATAGACACGGTAGTTAAGGGTACCCGTGGTTTAGGGGTAGCGTCTTTGATTCACAATCAAAACGTCTTCGGTCCCGGGTTCGAGCCTCGCCACTGCCTAACTTTTGATAAATAATCAGCATTGGCGGCCGAAGACTTCCGGCATAAGAAGTCAGCCTCATTCCGCCAACGGCCTTGTCAAAGAGGGCGGAGGAGCGGATAGAGGTTCAGGGCACTCTCTTGTCCTAGGGGTGGGAAATTGCCCCTAAAGGCGGAAGAATCAGCAATGGTCAACGACATGAGGATGCAGAAGGCAATGGAAACCACTGCATTAAACACACGTAACGTGTATCCACAGGACATGTGGCCTGTAATTGAAGAAGTGTCATGATGATCTCTCCATTGGCAAAAGATTCCGGAATAGTCCCCCATTCGGATCTCCGGGAGGGGACTGCCAAGGGGGAGGTTACCATGAGAAAAAGATTGAATAATCTACGAAAGGATAACGTTCTACGAGTCGGGGCGTGGAATGTCAGAAGCTTGAACGTGGTAGAGAAACTAGAAAATCTGAAAAGGGAAATGCAAAGGCTCAATCTAGATGTACTAGGGGTCAATGAAGTGAAGTGGAAGGAAGGCAAGGATTTCTGGTCAGATGAGTATCGGGTAATATCAACAGCAGCAGAAAATGGTATAACAGGTGTAGGATTCGTTATGAATAGAATGGTAGGGCAGAGGGTGTGTTACTGTGAACAGTTCAGTGACCGGGTTGTTCTAATCAGAATCGACAGCAGACCAACACCGACAACGATAGTTCAGGTATACATACCGACGTCGCAAACTGAAGATGAACAGATAGAGAAAGTGTATGAGGATATTGAAAGAGTAATGCAGTATGTAAAGGGGGAAGAAAATCTATTAGTCATGGGCGACTGGAATGCAGTTGTAGGGGACGGAGTAGAGATTGAATAATCTACGAAAGGATAACGTTCTACGAGTCGGGGCGTGGAATGTCAGAAGCTTGAACGTGGTAGAGAAACTAGAAAATATGAAAAGGGAAATGCAAAGGCTCAATCTAGATGTAGTAGGGGTCAGTGAAGTGAAGTGGAGGGAAGGCAAGGATTTCTGGTCAGATGAGTATCGGGTAATATCAACAGCAGCAGAAAATGGTATAACAGGTGTAGGATTCGTTATGAATAGAATGGTAGGGCAGAGGGTGTGTTACTGTGAACAGTTCAGTGACCGGGTTGTTCTAATCAGAATCGACAGCAGACCAACACCGACAACGATAGTTCAGGTATACATACCGACGTCGCAAACTGAAGATGAACAGATAGAGAAAGTGTATGAGGATATTGAAAGGGTAATGCAGTATGTTAAGGGGGAAGAAAATCTAAGTCATGGGCGACTGGAATGCAGTTGCAGGGGAAGGAGTAGAAGAAAAGGTTACAGGAGAATATGGGCTTGGGACAAGGAATGAAAGAGGAGAAAGACTAATTGAGTTCTGTAACAAGTTTCAACTAGTAATAGCGAATACCCTGTTCAGGAATCACAAGAGGAGGAGATATACTTGGAAAAGGCCGGGAGATACGGGAAGATTTCAATTAGATTACACCATGGTCACACAGAGATTCCGAAATCAGATACTGGAATGTAAGGCGTACCCAGGAGCAGATATAGACTCAGATCACAATATAGTAGTGATGAAGAGTAGGCTGAAGTTCAAGACATTAGTCAGGAAGAATCAATACGCAAAGAAGTGGGGTACGGAAGTACTAAGGAATGACGAGATACGTTTGAAGTTCTCTAACGCTATAGATACAGCAATAAGGAGTAGCGCAGTAGGCAGTACAGTTGAAGAGGAATGGACATCTCTAAAAAGGGCCATCACAGAAGTTGGGAAGGAAAACATAGGTACAAAGATGGTAGCTGCGAAGAAACCATGGGTAGCAGAAGAAATGCTTCAGCTGATTGATGAAAGGAGGAAGTACAAACATGCTCCGGGAAAATCAGGAATACAGAAATACAAGTCGCTGAGGAATTCCACTGTTAAACGCAGAGGAGAGAGCCGATAGGTGGAAGGAATACATTGAATGCCTCTATGAGGGTGAAGATTTGTCTGATGTGATAGAAGAAGAGACACGAGTCGATTTAGAAGAGATAGGGGATCCAGTATTATAATCGGAATTTAAAAGAGCTTTGTAGGACTTACGGTCAAATAAGGCAGAAGGGATAGATAACATTCCATCAGAATTTCTATAATCATTGGGGGAAGTGGCAACAAAACGACTATTCACGTTGGTGTGTAGAATATATGAGTCTTGCGATATACCATCACACTTTCGGAAAAACATCATCCACACAATTCCGAAGACGGCAAGAGCTGACAAGTGCGAGAATTATCGCACAATCAGCTTAACAGCTCATGCATCGAAGCTGCTTAGAAGAATAATATACAGAAGAATGGAAAAGAAAATTGAAAATGCGCTAGGTGACGATCAGTTTGGCTTTAGGAAAAGTAAAGGGACGAGAGAGGCAATTCTGACGTTACGGCTAATAATGGATGCAAGGCTAAAGAAAAATCAAGACACTTTCATAGGATTTGTCGACCTGGAAAAAGCGTTCGACAATATAAAATGGTGCAAGCTGTTCGAGAATCTGAAAAAAGTAAGGGTAAGCTATAGGGAGAGACGGGTCATATACAATATGTACAACAACCAAGAGGGAATAATAAGAGTGGACGATCAAAAACGAAGTGCTCGTATTAAGAAGGGTGTAAGACAAGGCTGTAGCCTTTCGCCCCTACTCTTCAATCTGTACATCGAGGAAGCAATGATGGAAATAAATGAATGGTTCAGGAGTGGAATTAAAATACAAGGTGAAAGGATATCAATGATACGATTCGCTGATGACATTGCTATTCTGAGTGAAAGTGAAGAAGAATTAAATGAGCTGCTGAACGGAATGAACAGTCTAATGAGTACACAGTATGGTTTGAGAGTAAATCGGAGAAAGACGAAGGTAATGAGAAGTAGTAGAAATGAGAACAGCGAGAAACTTAACATCAGGATTGATGGTCACGAAGTCAATGAAGTTAAGGAATTCTGCTACCTAGGCAGTAAAATAACCAATGACGGACGGAGCAAGGAGGACATCAAAAGCAGACTCGTTATGGCAAAAAAGGCATTTCTGGCCAAGAGAAGTCTACTAATATCAAATACCGGCCTTAATTTGAGGAAGAAATTTCTGAGGATGTACGTCTGGAGTACAGCATTGTATGGTAGTGAAACATGGACTGTGGGAAAACCGGAACAGAAGAGAATCGAAGCCATTGAGATGTGGTGCTATAGACGCTTGTTGAAAATTAGGTGGACTGATAAGGTATGGAACGAGGAGGTTCTACGCAGAATCGTAGAGGAAAGGAATATGTGGAAAACACTGATAAGGAGAAGGGACAGGATGAAAGGACATCTGCTAAGACATCAGGGAATGGCTTCCATGGTACAAGAGGGAGCTGTGGAGGGCGAAAACTGTAGAGGTAGACAGAGATTGGAATACGTCAAGCAAATAATTGAGGATGTAGGTTGCAAGTGCTACTCTGAGATGAAGAGGTTAGCACAGGAAAGGAATATGTGGCGGGCCGCATCAAACCAGTCAGGAGACTGATGACCAAAAAAAAAAAAAAAGTTACGGTAGTATCGGCTACGCAAGATATGAAAGGGCAGCACAGTGGCGGAGCTGTCATTTGTAGTCAGGTGATTCTAGTGAAAAAATTTTCAGTGTGAGTATGGCCACATGATAAGAATTAAAAGACTTTGAAAGTGGAACGGTAGTTGGAGGTAGATAGATGGGACATTCCAGTTTGGAAATTGTCAGGGAATTCGATATTCCGAGAAGCATTGTGTCGAGAGTGTGGCGAGAAAACAGCATTTCCGACATTACCTCTCACCACGGACAGCACAGTGTCGATGGCCAACACCTAAAGACTGAGAGAGGTAGCGTTTGCGTAGAGGTGTTGGAACCTACAATTATGGATAAAGGGATATAAGGCACCATGCACCAACATGTGTTATTTCCTGTTACTACCTTATTGTCGTACATACCTCTGAAACAGGTTACTACCTTATTGTCGTACATACCTCTGAAACAGGTAGGTCTTTGGCAATCACAATTTCCGTTAATTACAACACAGATTGAGCTAGATATCATATCTCAATAATAGGACAATAAAAACATGTAGGCCATGATTAATAAGAGTTTCAGCTGAACCAAATTATGACATTTCTCTTAACTGAATTGAAAGGAAACTTACAGGCCTCCTTTAAAAACAGCTTCTGTTAAGTGAAATTACCAAATTGAAAAGAAGCAGGCCTTCTTAAATAGCTTAAGTAGGACTACCAAACAGAAAACAGGTAGGCCTTCTTGAATAACTGCTTCAATTAACTAACCAGGAATTTGAATTGCCTCCTCACATGGGATGCACCAGAACGCTTAGGTGGAAGGAGCACAAGACTACACAGAATAGGGAGGCCAAGAAAAATTACTATAAGAGGACCGGGTTTCCAAGGCCCTTTTCGTTGGATGTAAACAGGCAAAAGAAATATCAACACAGCAAGGTTACGTAAGTGAAAGCAACAATGGCTATCCAAACGTTACATCTAGTTCACTGCAAGATACCGCCTCTGCAACGACGGCGAAATGCCCGAAAGAAAACTAGGCTGCCAAACCCAATTACATAGCCTCAGCAACTGCAAATTTTGAGGCATAGGCACCTATTAATATAATTTACAGAGCGATGACTTCTGCAATTCCCGAAGGTGTCTCGAAACCTTTACCAGGACGTGTTACAAGAGAAAGGTACTTATCTGGTGTTCGAAGACATTTGGTAGGGAGGTCTGCTAAAATCCAACCACCTAGGTAGTGTGTGAGGATGGAGAGGGGGGCGGGGTTCCGGACTCAACATGGAAGAAACACGTTATCGAAATACCATCGGTTTACACAATTTAAGATATCTTATCAACAAACAACCAAGACCAATATAGACTCAGGGAAAGCAAACAACCACGCGGTGTATGGCGCCTTGTGATGTTCCGCGCGGCTCCCCCTGTCGGATGTTCAGGTCCTCCTTCGGTCAAGGCTGTGTGTGTTGCCCTTAGCGTAAGTTAGTTTAAGTTAGATTCAGTAGTGTGTAAGCTTAGGGACCGATGAACTTAGAAGTTTGCTTCTGTAGGATCTTACAACAAATTTCCAAAAAGCAAACAGCCACAATTCAAGGAATAAAAAATGTTCAAATGTGTGTGAAATCTTATGGGACTTAACTGCTAAGATCATGAGTCCCTAAGCTTACACACTACTTAACCTATCCTAAGGACAAACACATACACCCATACCTGAGGGAGGACTCGAACCTCCGTCGGGGCCAGCCGCACGGTCCATGACCACAGCGCCTGAGACCGTTCGGCTAATCCCGCGCGGTTCAAGGAACCAATTGGTGATGAAATACATCAGCAAAGAAGTCGCAGCGATTGGAACAGACCTATAGGTATCAGTAAGAAAATAACAGTGAAGACATCGAAATCCAAAACTTAACTGAAGTTCAAGAATGGAAACTGAAGCTTGCCAATTCCAGAGGGGGCCCAAAATACGACACAGCGAACCTGGTTTTAACTCTCTCATCGGCTTGCCACGTCTCAGAGCTGGCTGGCCAGGATACGCACGAAGACGGCACTCGAAGTCACCCACGGATTAAAATCGGTCCACGAATATGCCCAGCAATCACTTGCCGGATTCCGTGCCCAAGACGCTTGCGCAAGTACTCCCTTTACTCGCCAGGGGCGGACCTCTCTCAGCGTCCTCCTCGCTCCATTACCGCTCCCCAAGTCGCCACGCCACATCACGCACCGTCCCCATCAGCAAAATGTGTGTGAAATCTTATGGGACTTAACTGCTAAGGTCATCAGCACCTAAGCTTACACACTACTTAACCTATCCTAAGGACAAACACATACACCCATACCTGAGGGAGGACTCGAACCTCCGCCCGGGCCAGCCGCATGGTCTATGACCACAGCGCCTGAGACCGTTCGGCTAATACCACGCGGCTCAAGGAACCAAATGGTGATGAAATACATCAGCAAAGAAGTCACAACGATTGCAACAGACCTACAGGTATCAGTAAGAAAATAACAGTGAAGACATCAAAATCCAAAACTTAACTGAAGTTCAAGAATGGAAGCTGAAGCTTGCCAGTTCCAGAGCGGGCCCAAAATACGACACAGCGAACCTGGCTTTAACTCTCTCATCGGCTTGCCACGTCTCAGAGCTGGCTGGCCAGGCTACGCACGAAGACGGCACTCGAAGTCACCCACGGATTAAAATCGGTCCACGAATATGCCCAGCAATCACTTGCCGGATTCCGTGCCCAAGACGCTTGCGCAAGTACTCCCCTTACTCGCCAGGGGCGGACCTCGCTCCATTACCGCTCCCCAACTCGCCACGCCACAACACGCACCATCCCCATCAGCAAAATGTGTGTGAAATCTTATGGGACTTAACTGCTAAGGTCATCAGCACCTAAGCTTACACACTACTTAACCTATCCTAAGGACAAACACATACACCCATACCTGAGGGAGGACTCGAACCTCCGCCGGGATCAGCCCCCCTCCCCCCGCCCCCATCAGCAACCTCGAGAAAAGATCTTAGGGACCTCAAACCAGTGGTACGTTACACGACAGATCGGGCTAGTAACGGCAGGAATACGATAGGCAACGGCAGCAACCTAGCCACGGCTCAAGTTGTCAGTGAAAACAGACGATCAACACTACGTGATATAATCGCAGCAATCAATGTGGGAAATACGGTGGACGTATCCGTTAGGACAGTGTGGTAAAATTTGGAGTTAATGGGCTATGGCATCGGACGACCGATTCAAGTGCCTTTGCTGACATCAAGACATTGAGTGCAGCGTCTCTCCTGGACTCGTGACCATATCGGTTTGGCCTGGTGAGATGAGTCCCGATTTCAGTTCGTAAGAGGTGGTGGTAGGTATAAACCCTAGCTGTCAACAACTCACTCTGCAAGCTACTGGAGCTTGTGATGTTGTGGGTTCTGTTTACGTGGTATTGGCTGAGTTCTCTGATCCAACTGAATCTATCATTGACAGGAAATGGTTAAATGGATGACAAAGCGCCATATCGCCGGTTCACAATTGTTCTCATTAGTTTGAAGAACATTCTGGACAATTCAGGTGAATGATTTGGCCACCTATATCACCCGACATCAATCCCATCGAACATTTATGCGACATAATCGAGAGGTTAGCGCATAAAATCCTGCATGGGCAACACTTTCACAATTATAGACAGGTATGGAGGCAGGATGACTCAATATTTCTGTAAGGGACCAAAACGGCTTGTTTAGTTCATTCCACGATAATGTGCTGCACTATGGCAGGCAAAAGGAGGTCCTGCACGAAATTAGGAGCTACCACGTGAGTTTTGGCACCACAGTGTACTTTGAAATACATATTCGTCTTTCTTTCGATTACCAAGTTTCCCCTTCAAATACAATATCATAGTTGGACAGGACAGCAAACCGAGAACATCGTTTTTTACATGTCTGGAATCAGTACTTTTTTTACAAATATGCTTACTTTTCTTTACTCGAGTTCTAAAACATTTCTGCAGCTGTCTATTCTTATTACGAGAGGCACTATCCTCGTCACATTGTAACTTAATGTGGAGTTCAATTATTGCTCATTATTACGCTTCAGTTGATTTGCCAAACTTACGAAAAATTTTATTTAATCAAATCACTTTATCTTTAAAAGAAATCGGTCTTGAAGATCCTGATGTTTGTGAGTGTGAAATTTCTGTCTCTGATCTAGTAAAAATTCAGAATTCGTTGCTTCTGCCACAAGAAACAATTCTTCTTCTTCTTCTTCTTCGCGGATGGATCACTTAGGACCACGTGTAATCAACATTTGTTGGCCTTCCTTTTCGCCCAGTATTCCTTCATAAACAGCGAATGGGCTAGCTTTCGTTGCGTAGACCATGTATGTCGGTTAGTTTTTCTCTCTTCTTCCTCAAAACCCCGTGTGTTTGTGATTTTTCTGATTTCATTTCTATCATGTAGATTTGGAGACCCTAATTCTCTCAGGTCTTTTTCCGTCTGTTTGTACCAGTTCGGTCTTGTACTTTTGTTCTTTAAAAATGTATGGATTTTGTGCGTTAACCTGTTTGGGTCCATTCTTTCTAAGTGCCCCATGAATTGGATTCTTCTCATGCGCATTGTGTCTGTTAATTTGGAGATATTTTTATATATTTCTGCATTGAGTTTTGGATAATGTACCCCATCTTTAGTTCTTGGTCCTAGGATTTTCCTCATTATCTTACGTTCTTTCACTTCTAATTCCTCTTTAAGTGTTCTGTGTTGAAGGTTTAGTGTCTCAGATGCGTAGAGAGCTTCGCGTCTAATTACTGTTGTGTAGTGTCGTATTTTGCAGTTCCACGAGAGACTCTTTTTGTTGTAAATGTTTTTTGCTAACTGAAACGCCGTCTCCATTTTCTGGACTCTTGATCTGACAGATTTCTTTTCATTACAATTTTCTGCAATCCATTCACCTAAATATTTAAATTCTCTTACTCGAGAGATGTAGTTATTACCAATTTTGACATCAGAAGGTGCATCTTTGACGTCAGTCATAAATTTTGTTTTTTCAAATGAAATTTGTAATCATATTTTAGCTGCCTGTTCTTGTAATAATTCTAGCTGTTTCTGTGCATCAGTAATGTCTTGTGCGATCAGTGCCATGTCATCAGCAAATGCTAAACAGTGTAATTCTATGCCCTTATGTCTTGGTCCCAGTCTGTGTGCTGGTGCACCTGCTTTTTTCCATTCTCTAACAACTTTTTCAAGAGCACAATTGAAGAGCACTGGGGACAGTACATCCCCTTGTCGTACTCCTGTGTCTATTTCAAATTCTGTGCTCAATTCTCCCATAAATTTTACTTTGGATTTGGTCTCCGTGAGTGTTTCTTTTATGATGTTTGTTGTCTTTTGATCTAGTCCAAATTCTGCTAATACTTCAAAAAGGGATTCTCGGTCTATACTGTCATATGCTTTTTTAAGATCGACAAACGTGATGACATAACTTTTGTTTGAAGTACTATGTAAATATTTCATTGAGTTTTTCAAGTTAAGGATTTGTTCTACGCAAGATCGACCTTTTCTGAACCCACCATGGTATTCGCCTGGTTTTGAATCCAGCTGAGGTTCTGCGCGGTTTAGTAGGGCTTTAGACAGAGTTTTGTATGTTATTGACAATAAAGAGATTCCACGATAGTTGTTGGGGTCTGCTTTACTTCCTTTTTTATACAGAGGATGTATGATTGCAGTCTTCCAATCTGTGGGCATTTTTTCAGTTTTCCAGATTTCATGTATAATTTCTTTGATTTTTGCAATAAGATTTTCTCCTGCATTTTTCCATAATTCTGCGATGATTTGGTCTTCTCCTGATGCTTATTATCTAAATCTTTAAATTTTGCCCTCAAATTGAGTGTTCAAATAAATCTAGGGCTTACAGCCCGTCGTCGTCAGCTACATTCCAAGATATTTCAACTGAGCACCTGGGACGTCTTCGTTAGTTTTAGATAGCTCACCTGAGAATGACTAGCAGATGTACAGTTGAAATATCGTGTAGTTTACAACGACCAGCTGCAAGCCCATGATTTCTTTGGGCCGATTTTTATTATTATCACGGCTGTGTGGTAGTTTTCTCTTCAGTGACCTTTAGGCGTGGTATATTTGGCAAATTTAATAACGTAACTACTGCATTGCACACGAGAGTTCCGTGTTCGAAAATTGATTTGGTTGGAACGAACAAAAATTCTCGCTATAGTGTAATTTTTCGAACTCTTTCTACCTCTTCTTCCATTTCGTGCTCCTTAAGACAACTATTAATTTTTGCTAAATTTGTGTACATTATAGGAGTATTGTAACTTATCAGTCCTGCAATAACAAATGTGGTGTTTTCCCGTGGTTATGGCTGCAATTTTTCCGTTACATAGATTCCTTCTGTAGAAATCATATTTCAGATCAATATAATAATTACATTTCCTTCTTAATGAATGTCGTATACAACAGTATAACTTACTGATTGCTTGTATAATAAAAGCCCACATGACCCTCGCAAGTATATGTGTTAGTGTTAAAACCATGCACAGAACCAAAACGCAGACATCTGCCATCCGCGATGATTGCTTTTCTGATTTATCGACAGGTTAGACGAGTCCAGCAGCTATTGCCCACAATGATAGGTTTTGGTTACCTAGGCAGAGCTCGTAATATGAATGCTAGGTTTTGTGGACCCATAATATGCCATAGCATACAGGAAAGTCAAAACAAACTTCGGTGACATTAAAAGCAAGGGTAATAACATTAAGAGTGCAAATGGAATTCCACGGTTAAATGCAGACGAAAGAGCGGATAGGTGGAAAGAATACATTGAAAGCGTCTATGAGGCGAAGATTTGTCTTATGTGATAGAAGAAGAAACATGAGTCGATTTAGAAGAGATACGGGATCCAGTATTAGAATCGGAATTTAAAAGAGCTTTGGAAGACTTAAGATCAAATAAGGCAGAAGGGATAGGTATCATTCCATCAGAATTCTAAAATCATTGGGGTAAGTAGCAACAAAACGACTACTCACGTTCGTGTGTAGAATGTTTGAGTCTGGAGACATACTGTCTCACTTTCGGGAAAGCGTCAACCACACAATTCCGAAGTCGGCAAGAGTTGACAAGTGCGAGAATCAACGCACAATCAGCTTAACAGCTCACGCATCCAAGTTGCTGACAAGAATAATATACAGAAGAGTGGAGAAGAAAATTGAGGATGCGCTAGACGACGATCAGTTTGGCTTTAGGAAAGGTAAAGGCACGAGAAAGGCAATTCTGACGCTGCGGTTAATAATGCAAGCGCGACTAAAGAAAAATCATGACACATTTATAGGATTTGTCGACCTGTAAAAAGCGTTCGACAATGTAAAATGGTGCGAGATGTTCGAAATTCTGAGACAAATAGGGGTAAGCTATAGAGAGAGACGTGTAATATACAATATGAACAAGAACAAAGACGGAATAATAATAGTGAATGACCAAGAACGAAATGCTCGTGTTAAAAAGGGTGTAAGACAAGAACGTAGCCTCTCGACCCTGCTGTTCAATCTGTACACCGAGGAAGCAATGATGGAAATAAAAGAAAGGTTCAGGAGTGGAATTGAAATTAAAGGTGAAAGGGTATCAATGATACGATTCACTGATGACATTTCTATCAGGAGTGAAAGTGAAGAAGAATTGCATGATCTGTTGAACAGAATGAACGGTCTAATGAGTACAGTGTATGGATTGAGAGTGAATCAAACAAAGACGGAGGTTATGATAGATGAGAACATCGAGAAACTTAATATCAGGATTGATGGTCACGTAGGCAGTAAAATAACCAATGACGGACGGAGCAAGGAGGACATTAAAAGCAGACTAGCAATGGGAAAAGGGCATTCCTGGCCAAGAGAGGTCTACTAATATCAAATATCGGCCTTAACTTGAGGAAGAAATTTCTCAGAATGTGCGTCTGGAGTACAGCATTGTATGGTAGTGGAACATGGACGGTGGAAAATCCGGAACAGAAGAGAATCAAATGGTTCAAATGGCTCTGAGCACTATGTGACTTAACTGCTGTGGTCATCAGTCCCTTAGAACTTAGAACTACTTAAACCTAACTAACCTAAGGACATCACACACGTCCATGTCCGAGGCAGGATTTGAACCTGGAACAGTAGCGTTCGCGCGGTCCCAGACTGAAGCGCCTAGAACCGCTCGGCCACTCCGGCCGGCAGAAGAGAATCGAAGCGTTTGAGGTGTGGTGCTACAGACGAATGTTGAAAATTAGGTGTACTGACATAGAATGAGGAGGTTCTGCGCTGAATCGAAGAGGAAAGGAATATGTGGAAAATGCTGATAAAGAGAAGGGACAGCATGAAGAGACATCTGTTAAGACACGAAGGAATGACTTCCATAGTACTAGAGGGAGCTGTAGAGGGCAAAAACTGTAGAGGAAGACAAGATTGGAATACATCCAGCAAATAATTGAGGACATAGGTTGCAAGTGCTACTCTGTTATGAAGAGGTTGGCACAGGAGACTAATTCGTGCGGGCCGCATCAAACCAGTCAGAAGACTGATGACAAAAAAAAAGACTATGCCATATTTTAAGAACACATCCCTCCCTTGGCTCATTCCCTAAACTTTGAACGACTGCCTGAGGCTGCCGGGTACACAAAATTCACTTCGCAACGAAACAAGTGAAACACACCGAAGGAGAGGAGGAAAAAAATTAAAAGTTCATGGATTGAGAGGGTATGTGACGTAACTTCGGTGATTACAAAACTGAGTCGAATTTAAAAAGAACTAGGCAGTATAAGCCCACTTACCGATATGACACTGCAATCCCTCTCGACTGGATGCCTTTACTGGTTCGCTTTAGAGATGGGCAGTCCACTCCTGAATTGATTCAAAGAGCCGTATCCATGAACGGAGTGGGTGACGCGTGTTTCAGAAAAACATGAACAGTACCATATCTGATTTCAAAATCCATCTCTGGTGGGTGTATTGAGCGGAATGAAAATTCTACAAAAGGCTGCTGCAATGGCACCCCATACCACATCCTTAAGGAAACGCTTCCCAAGCTACAAAAAATGTGTTACAGTCCATGTGCACATGTCGGTTTGTGTACCTCATTAGTATGTGAATCTTTTTTTCATTCATGAAAACAACAGAAAATAAAGCAAGCTCCATTTTTTTTCAGTTTATTGGTAATTGGACAATACCCATTCAGCCATCTCAACAGTAATACCAATTATGATGATACAGAAGTAAGCACAATACAACAACCAGTCGCCGAGTGGAAAAAAAAAATTCTTTGAGGTAGCTGGGAATCGAACTGTACTGACCATTCGGCTGTTGAGACAAATGAGAAATGAATTCTTTAGAATTGTACGTTAATACGGAAAACACTTCCAGAATCACGTTTCTGCTCTTGATCTGAAAAGAATAACTCAGATTTCAGAAGCTCAGTAAACGTTTATACATACTTTTGAGTGAATTGTTATTTCTTATCCTTTGACTTATCATCGCACTCTGAATGTGTTGTCAAGCGGTCATATCATCCTCAGCCACTGCGCGGTCGGAGCATATCGCAAAGCGACCCAGGCATCGCTCCCCTCTCAACAGCTCAGTGCTCCTGCCAATCTCACTGATTGGGCTGTAAGCCATCTCACTAGCTCACTGCTACCCACCATTCTCAGCGATCGGATTGCAACGTAGACCACTAGCTCACTGCTCCCCACCACTCTTATGAATGGAATTACAAGGTAACTCACTGCCCTCTGCCACCTTCATGGATGAGATCGCATGAAGCAGATCACACAGTAACTTGAGGTGTCACTCTGTTCTCTGCACTCTTGGCACAGTGATAAAGCTCGCAACTCTCTGTCCTGATTGATGGTGGTGATTAGTGTTTAACGTCCCGTCGACAACGAGGTTTTAGAGACGGAGCGCAAGCTCGGGTTACGGAAGAATGTGGAAAGAAATCGGCCGTGCCCTTTCAAAGGAACCATCTCGGCATTTGCCTGAAACGATTTAGGGAAATCACGGAAAACCTAAATCAGGATGGCCGGAGACGGGATTGAACCGTCGTACTCCCGAATGAGAGTCCAGTGTGCTAACCACTGCGCTACCTCGCTCGGTGTCCTGATTGAGCACCTCTCCATCCCAGTTTAGGTCTGTGGTGTCTAGGTAGCCTGGTTACTCAATTCCTAGGCAAACATTCAAACAAATCATATTAATGAGCTTTTTTTCTTTTTTACAAAAAGAGAAGTTACAATACTTAACTTTTGCATTCACACAGATGTATTGCAAGCAAAGGGCGACATACCAAATAATAAATCTCCTTCAGTGCAAACAATACCAAGTCTGTGCTACATAGAAGGTACAAGTAAATGATCTAGCGTTGACGCTTCTCTCCAAGTCACTAGTCTTGAAGCTGCTTCTGAACTGAGGTGTTACCAGTCGGTCGCAGCGTTTATGTCCTCTTCACATTGGGGCCTCTGCTGTCACGTTATCGTCCTGGAGAGGCGTCGGTCTGTGTGCGATTGCCTGACGTCTTCTCACAGCCATGTCATCTCTATCGTTCCCTACTGGCGTGCCGGAGCTTGACGTTACACCGTAACAAGGTCTTTATAAAAATAACGGCTACATGGGTAGCAGGCGCTGTGTGGCGTGGACTGGGTGTTTTTTTAGGTTAGAGGGTCTCTGGGTAATACAAAAAGAGCTGCGGTCTCAAAGGGTGCGGTTGAACATAGGAAGAACGTAGATATAGGAACCATTGGTATAACAATTGTAAATTATCGTAGCTGTGTAGGGGAAGTACCTGAACTCCAGTCGCTAATAGAAAGCACTGATGCTCAAATAGTTATGGGCACTGAAAGCTGGCTGAAGCAGCAGATAAGTTCAGCCAAATTTTTTGCGAAGAACCTAAAGTTGTTTTACAAGTAGTTTATCTTGTAGGGAAATTGAACAAGATAGTTCCTGTGAGTTAGTATGGGCAGCGGTCATTACTGGTAACCGGAATAAAATAATAATTGGATCCTTTTACCGATCTGCCAACTCAGATGATACAGTTGCTGAAAGGTTCAGACAAAACTTGAGTTTAATTTCAAACTCGTACCCGGCTCATACAATTATAGTTGGTGGTGAATTTAATTTACCCTCGAAATGTTGACGAAAATACATGTTTAAAATCCGGAGGTATGCATAAAACATCATCCGAAATTAAATTGTGCTAAACGCATTTTCTGATAATTATTTCGAGCAGTAGTTCATGAGACCACGTGAATAGTAAACGGTTGTCAAAACACATTTGACCTCTTACAACAAATAATCCTAAGCAAACAACGAGCACCAAAACGAATTAGTGAGCGCAGGGTTGCCGTAGAGAGATCGTAACCCCCAAATACTCCAAAATAAACGAAAAATATAACTATTAAAAAAGCTAGATAAAAATTCATTTGATGCCTTCCTGAGAGACAATCTCCACTCCTTCCAAATTAACAACCTAAGTGTAGACCAGATATGGCTCGAAATCAGAGAAATAGTATCAACAACAACTAAGAGACTTGTACCAAATAAATTATCACTCGACCGAGTTAATCCCCATGGTACGCAAAAAGCATGCCAAATTTAAATGAACTAAAAATCACCAAGATGGGCCATTTTTTACAGAAGCTTGAAATTTAGCGTGAACATCAAAGCGAGATGATTGTAACAATTTCCACAACGAAACTTTATCTCGAAACATGACAGAAAATCCAAAGAAATTCTGGTCGTATGTAAAGCATGCTAGCGACATGTCTCACTCAACATCTTCTCTGCGCTATAACAATGGAAATACTATCGACGATAGAGGTGTGAAAGCAGCGTTACTAAACACAGCTTTCGAAATTCCTTCATCAAAGAAGACGATGTAAATATTCCAGAATACGAATCAGGAACATGAGTAACTTACAACCAGATATCATCGGAGTAGTGAATCAGCTTAAATCATTGAATGACTGCAAGTCTTCTGGTCCAGACAATATACCAATTAGGTTCCTTTCAGAGTAAGCCGCTGTAACAGTTCCATGCTTAACAATTATATACAACCGCTCTCTTGACGAAAGATCCGTACCCAAAGACTGGAAAGTTGCACAAGTCAAACCAATATTCAAGAAAATAGGTAGTAGGAGTAATCCACTAAAGTACAGGCCCGTGTCATTAACGTCGATATGCAGCAGGATTTTGGAACATACATTGTGTACGAAATTTATGAATTACATCGAAGAGAACGATCTATTGACACCTAGTCAACACAGATTTAGAAAACATCATTCTTGTGAAACACGACTAGCTCTTTACACTCACGAAATGTGGAGTGCTACTGACAAAGGATTCTAAATTGATTCTGTATATCTAGATTTCAAAAAGCCTTTGACACTTTACCATGTAAGCGGCTTGTAGTGAAAATGCGTGCTCATGGAATATCGTCTGGGTCATGTGAGTGGATTCGTTATTTCCTGTCAGAGACGTCACAGTTCGCAGTAACCGTCGGAAAGTGATCAACTAAAACAGAAGTGATTTCTGACATTCCCCAAAGTAGTGTTACAGGCCCTTTGTTGTTCCTTATCTATATAAAAGATTTAGGAGACAATCTGAGCAGCTTTTTGAGGTTGTTTGCATATGACGCTGTAGTTTATCCCCCAGTAAACTCATCCTAAAATCTAAACAAATAGAAGAACGATTTAGATATCTAAACTGTGCAAAACTAGGAAACTGTCCCTAAATAATGTTACGTGTGAGGTCATTCCCATGAGTGCTGAAAGAAATAAGCTAAACTTCGGTTACACGATAAATCAGTCTAATCTAAAGGCCATAAATTCAACTAAATACCTAGGAATTTCAATTACGAACAACTTAAATGGGAAAGAATATGTTATGGGGAAGGGAAACCAAAGCCTGCGTTTTATTGGTAGAACCCTTAGAAAATGCAACAGATGTACTAAAGAGACTGCCTACGCTACGCTTGTACGTTCTCTTTTGGAGTACTGCTGTTCGGTCTGGGACTCTTACCAGATAGGATTAACGGAGTAAACCGAGGAAGTTCAAAGAAGAGCAGCACGTTTTGTAGTATCGCTAAATGATACAGTATTTTGAATGGACACCATTGAAACAAAGGCGTTTTTCCGGAATCTTCTCACGAAACTTCAGTCACAACTTTCTCCTGCGAACGCGAAAATCTTTGTTGACGCAGACTTACATACGGAGATACTATCATCATAATAAAATAATTGAAATCAGAGCTCGCACGGAAGGATATAAGTGTTCCTTTTTTCTTCGCGCTGTTCGAGAGTGTCTTTCAAGTTCAGGAATGGAATCGAAGTCGTCTTCCAAATTATCTCTTGTGCCTCCGCTGCAAGTTCAGGTACAATATTACACTTAACGTCTCTGTATGTTATCACTTGCAGTTCATTCCTAGGATACTTTAGAGAGCGAGTCATGACTACGATGCTATGAGCTGATATTCCAGGTACGAATTTCTTTGCTTTGCTTGTGGAATTCGTGGCAAATATATGTATGAGAGTGTGACTATAGGCTGCATTACGGGTAGGTACAAGCTGAAATACTGTTACATTTGAAGAAGAAATTACACACTAGAAATTCACAGAGAAAGGGGAAAATATTTTTGTGTTACAAGCATTGCTTATATGCTCCTAAGTCGACTCGAACTTCGAAAGGTCCGTTATGAAACAAGCTATCCCGCCTACTTTCGGAGGACTGCAGAGGATGAAGATTAGGCGAATATTGTTAAGGGATTTGATACTTAGGAACATATATCTGACTTGTTTTCTTCATTAATGTTGGATGTGAGTATGCCCTTACTACACATCCTCAACTGTTACTTCTGTGGTGTCTTAGGACAGTGGAGTCTATATTTACTGAACTAGAGAGCATGCTTGGCTTGAGCCCAGTGTCCACGTTCGTTAGAAGAAAGACATGGTTGTTGATATTCTGAAATATACGTCAGTGCTCGTCGAAATGAATTGAAGCTAATGGCCAACTATGTTCTACAGAAACAATACAGACACACTGCCACAACTAGTGGCTACATGAGTAGACAAGTTCGTAGCACTTAAAGCACATACTTTAGTCCTCAACTAATATGTGTAATATTTCTACGTAACTAACATGCTGCCTTCAAGCAGACCTCGGAAGTTTATATCAGATAAATATGAGCTATCGTTGCTGAAAAGTATTTTACTGTTTTACTCTAATTATAATTTACCAAGTCGAAAAATGTTGTGAAATTCCCTAACGGCCAGACCGTATCATGAGTCATTACATGAAATAAAAATTGATTTGGCCACCTCAAAGGCAGCCTGCCTTATCTCTGATGCATGGACGAGTATAAATAATATTAATTTCTGTGCTCATACTGCACATTTCATAAATGAGGAGAGTGAACTAGTCATACAATTCAGGTGCTCACAATTCGACGACAGACGCACTGCAGAAAACATCTAAGGCTGGGTCAAGTCTGCTATTGCCAAACATAAGATCAGCTTTAAAATCGCTTTCATAATATCAGAAAATGCGTCAAATTTGAATTTTACTGCCATGTTTCTGAAACTTCCACAAATCCCACACTTTGTACATTCTTTAAACATCACTGTGCAACACGCTGTTCAGAAGTCCATACAGAAAATAGTTGATGAGGTTGACGGGGTTGTTATGTTTTTTTTAAGGAGAGACCCTTTGCTTTAAGCAAACTTGCCGCAATGTAAGAAAATTTAAAAAGAAAGGAACATCTGGGACTGAAACAAGATGTACGAACCTGATGGAACTCTACTTACGAAATGTTGCAAGGATTTACTTTAAATAAAGATCCCATAATTTCTTGTCTCGTTAGTTTAGGTGGAAAATCGATCATCTTAAAATATACAGTGTGGAAGATAATGCTACAGGCTTTACAAATTTTGATAATTTTCGATGAGGTAGCCAAAGCGGCGTCCTCAGAAAAAACTGTCTCACTTTCAAAAATGAAGATCTGGCCAAGTTTAATAGAAGAACAAGTAATCTTTTAAAGACAAAAATAAAGAAGATCCTCAAGAAATAGCGTCATTGGTTGATAATTTGCTTAAAGGGTTATCAGAGGCAAGGATTTTCAGACGAAAAAGCATTTCAAGGACTGCTGTCTGAAGGCCATTGCAGAAATGAAAGCGTTGTTTGTTCAACAAGAAAAAACAAAGCTCATTTCTCAATCAGTTACCACCGTAAAGCATGAGACTTCTTCAACCTGGGAAGAGTTCGATAAACTATCAGTTAGCTTCAAGCAAGTCACGACCCGAAAACTGCGGCAATTATCGAACTGCACAAATATTTAGCAGAGGGATATTGGCCCAGAAACAACGATTCCTTAAAGTGATGGATAAAAAAAGACTGCTGTGGCCAACGCTGTATTAATTGGTTCTAAAAGTAAAATTGAAACAAATTTTTTAGTCTTAAGAACCAGGGTTCAACTCGTCCCAGTCTGGTTGACATGGAACAGTGTCCGTAGATCGCGACGACTCCGATCTGTAACTGTTAAAAAGAAACTCCTCGCTTGGTTGATTAGTTCCACACACTATCTCCCCTAGACTGATATCAGCGTATCGATGGAGCAGCACGGCAGATTGTGTATGCATCCCTTGTTTAGAACTGAAGCACTGGTGTTCGAAGTCTGTCGGTCTTCTTTACTTCGAACCCACAGTGACTGCACCACTCGGTACCATAACAACTCCCTTGATCTGAAACAATTAACCAAATAGTCTTCGCGTGTTCGCGACAGGCTGATAAGCTTACGCGAACTTGATAACTGTAATTCTTATGCCCAGTTTGCGATTGAGTGTTCAAACGCAGGTAATAGGATACCTTGAATTATAAAGTCCATCACTCAAGCCGATGCAACATCATAGTTTTGCGAAGATGTTGATTTATTAATTAATATAGCGTCGTCAAGGCTTCGCTACGGTGTTAATTCGACAACTAATACAACGTAATTCCAGAGATAAAATACTCTTCTGACTACGTACAGAAAGCGACGTATTACGGTGTAAACTTGGTGTTCACTGTTAATAAAATCACTAAATCACCTTTAACTACTGTGTTCTCTCAAGAAATAGTTAATTTTCACAATTACACAGTAAATTTCCATTAAATGACGTAGCCGACACGAAACATCAACGTTATATTGGAGTTTATTGAACTTCATAATTATTTAAACCTGCACTGAAAACACACCGATCTGTCACTCAGGGTCTTGAAACTATTTGCACCAGCGATTCTGAACAGTGACTACAGCTTCCAACAACAAGTTCTCCGTGATCGCGTGTAGCTGTTTCCTACTCAAGGCTAATAATAGAGTTTATAGCGGCGGTTGGTATATTGCTGTGTCCTTTGATGTTCGTGACATCACAGATCACGAAGGCTAAGTCCCAGCGTTAATCAAGTATCACACGATTTACTTTTCTTTCACATATAATAACTGCTCCGTAGTCTGCCTAAACCGTAAATGTTACTTCACTTCAGTTAGAAATTCTGACTAGTAAGTCAAGTCGATACTGAAAAACTTTTAAAGTTTCAGGCCGGTTTGAAACAATCTAGTAGCGTTCAATAGGCTAACTACTATTGTAACGCCTACAAGAGAGACTGAATTAACATCTCCAGTGCAGTGTTACATTGTAGTCGCAGCGAACTTACAGCTCGATGCGACTACAGCTCTCTTCTTGGATAAATGTTAGCTCTGATCTATTTATGGTCTGGGCTTTAACTTTCGTAAAGAATATATTTTGGATTATTTATTTAAAGTTTCAGGCTTCGTATCATCTGATAGTCTTTCATTTAGTCCTTTCTTTATATTAACGGTTATTAGCTACATAGTATTCCTGTTAGTCAGACTTGCAATAGTGTTAAGTTTGAAACTTCCTGGCAGATTAAAACTGTACGCCCGACCGAGACTCGAACTAAGGACCTTTGCCTTTCGCGGGCAAGTGCTTTACCATCCGAGCCACCGAAGCACGACTCATGCCTGGTCCCACAGCCCTACTTCTGCCAGTATCTCGTCTCCTACCTTCCAAACTTTACAGAAGCTCTCCTGCGAACCTTGCAGAACTAGCACTCCTGAAACAAAGGATATTGCGGAGACATGGCTTAGCCACAGCCTGGGGGATGTTTCGAGAATGAGATTTTCACTCTGCAGCGGAGTGTGCGCTGATATGAAACTTCCTGGCAGATTAAAACTGTGCGCCCGACCGAGACTCGAACTCAGGACCTTTGCCTTTCGCGGGCAAGTGCTCTACCATCTGAGCCACCGAAGCACGACTCACGCACGCTCCCACAGCCCTACTTCTGCCAGTATCTCCTCTCCTACCTTCCAAACTTTACAGAAGCTCTCCTGCGAACCTTGCAGAACTAGCAGTCCTGAAAGAAAGGATATTGCGGAGACATGGCTTAGCCACAGCCTGGGGGATGTTTGCAGAATGAGATTTTCCAGGTAGGAGACGAGATACTGGCAGAAGTAGGGCTGTGGGAGGGGGCGTGAGTCGTGATTCGGTGGCTCAGATGGTAGAGCACTCGCACGCGGAAGGCAAAAGTCCCGAGTTCGAGTCTCGGTCGGACGCACAGTTTTAATCTGCCAGGAAGTTTCATATCAGCGCAGACTCCGCTGCAGAGTGAAAATCTCATTCTGGAGTGTTAAGTTTGTTGTCAGTAGCTCCCGTCAATGTCAGAATAACTAATTTTACTATTTCTTTTACTATCAAAGCGCTTTCATTAGGGGTTCCATATTTGGGGTGTTACACTGTACAGCCACAGGTTGCAACCTTTGGCTGTACATGTATCAGCAGCCCTTAGAGACTCCCCTTCACTCATCCCTTTTAAATATTTTGTGACTAAAGCCCTTCTGGTCTGTTATTTATTTTATACGTTGCCATGTAAGTACTGTCTCTGTCTTGTATTGTTAGTCAGTACTTACATTTTTTATATAAATGTTTTTTCTTCCCATAAATTTGTGATTATGTTACAGACCCCTTTAAATGTCTAAATTCTGATGAGGGCACTCTTAGAAGTGTTGAAACCTGGTTAATATGACTAAAAAATTGTGATCGAGGGGCTCATTCGTTTCAATTTTAATTTATAAACGGTCACTGAACCAAGTAGCTGTGGTCAAGACTTTGCGATTCCTAAAGCGTTATGTTCCACAGCAACATTAGTGCCTTGTGAACCAATATTTTCAGAAGCTAGCCCAACATGCATTGAGATGAGAAACAGACTCCCATCGACTAAAATGGGTCAATTTATAAATGAAAATGAGAAAATTGATCAATTTTTTCCTCTTTGGGTACATATATACCATAAATGACGACTGCTGATTCATTACAGTTATGTTACAATTCTTATGTAGAATTTTTCCGATAAAAGTAGCAAAATACAACAAGAATCAGTCTTCATTCTTACAATTTTTCCACTTCATAAAAAAATATTTACGATTTATAAGGGACTTGGGAAGCTTATATAAACAGTGACTTGAAAGAAGTTTGTAAGAAGATCCTGATATTGGTGGATAAAATAAAATCGTACATCAGTTTAAAATATCTCTTTTTCACTTTCCCTTTCGCTGCAGAATTTCGTTGGAAGCTGTATCGCTTTGGCTCGTTTGATAGCACCACAAAGGCGAGGAAAGCGAAGTGCGGCCCTTTGTGCTCCCGCGGGCGGGCTCCGCTGTGGAGAGATCAACTGGTTATCATTAACGGAAGCAGCAGTGCAGCGCCTCCGCGCGCGGCAGAAACTTGGTCGGTGGGAACGCCGGCTTCGTTAGCCGAGTCAAACTTTGCCCACTCGCATGCCAGTCGGTTCGCGGATGAGTCCTGTACTGATGGGCTGGGTACGTGGAGTGGTGCAGATTCAGCGGAGTTCTGAGTTTCAGAAACTGTCGGCAGAACTTTTACATGGATGACTAGAAACTAGCGGCAGTGTGGAAAATTTTGTGTTTCATTGATAATTACTTTGATATGTAGACAGTTGGAGAAAATTCTGTGCTTTCGCCAAATTATTTTGTAGGAATTTATGCTGTTGGACAAAAATGTGGGAACACTGCGGAAAATGCTTGCTGGAACATAATTACCGATATTAGCGAAGCTTGCAGGTTGTGTTGCTGTATTTGCCCACGAATGAAACACGTACAATAACGTTAATACATTGAAAGTTTCATTCGTGGCGATAACAGTGATCTGCGTACTTGTGAGCACATTATGTCGAAAGTAAATGAATTCGAATGTGGGAAAATTGTTGGTGCTCGTGAGGTGCGCACTTCTGTAACCATGGAGGCCAAAGTGATTGGCGTTTCAAAAGACACCGTATCGAGTATCTGTAACAGTTACAGGGAAAGCGGAGAAAACATCATCTAAGTCACAAAGCGGACGAGAGTGTATGTGATCGTGACAAATGGTCATTGACTAGAAAAATGGCTCTGAGCACTATGGGACTTAATGTCTATGGTTATCAGTTCCCTAGCACTTAGAACTACTTAAACCTAACCAACCTAAGGACATCACACAACACCCAGTCATCACGAAGCAGAGAAAATCCCTGACCCCGCCGGGAATCGAACCCGAGAACCCGGGCGCGGGAAGCGAGAGCGCTAGCGCACGACCACGAGCTGCGGACAATTGACTAGAACTGAGAAGAAAAATAAGAGAACTACAGCTGCAAGAGGCACTTCAGAACTGAATGCCACACTCGCGTACCCCGTCAGAACCAGAACAACACGAACGGAGGTCCATATGGAGAGAATGCAAGCCGAGCCGGAATTCCAAAGCCAGTTATCCGTGATGCAAATGTCTGTATCAGGAAAATGTCGTGCCGAAGCCTTAAAATCAGGACAGTTGAGCAATCGGAGAAAGTCATTTGGTCGGATGAGTTTCCAACTCCCGGACGAGTGTAGGTCCGAAGAGTGAACCGTGGCGGGGTTTGTTGACGACTGAGGCAAGCACATTAAGGTATTCCAAGGGTCCCATGGTACACCCTGCCAAGGGTTATGAGACCAGTTTGGCTAATCAGGCCCGTTCCGTGATGCAATGCACCCCTGCCAACAACAGTCACCAGATCTAAACAATGTTGAGGCTTTTTTTCTAGGCCGAGAGAGGGCGGTCGTGATCGCTAGGCACCTTCCTCATCATTACCTGAACTTAATACTATTTTGCAGGAACAATGGTACAAGATTACCTTGAAAACCATACATGACCTTTATTTACCATTCTAACTGGAAGCTGCTTTGAATGACAACGGTTTCCTATACCGTATTAGGCATGGTAACGTGCTGTGTTTTTGGTGTTTCAATCTTTTTGTGTAAGCCCCGTGCATTAAGACAACTACACTGCTAAATGTTGTATACCAGTAGAGGTTTCAAATTATAGTTCCAAGGAGTGACGTTGCCTATCGAAAAAGACCAAGTGTACCCTCCGGACTAAGGGTAGCGTCATTGATCACTAATCAATACGTCCTCGGTCCCGGGTTCGAATTCTGCCACTGCTTAAATTTCGAACAAAAATCAGCATTGGAAGCCGAGGACTTCCGGCATAAGAAGTCACCTTTAACTGCCCCGTCAAAGAGGGCAGAGGACCGGACACAGGTTCAGGACACTGTCTTTCCCATAGGGAGAAAAACTGTCCCTAAAACCTGTGGAATCAGCAATGCTCAACGGCATGAAGATGCAGAAGGCAATGGAAAGCGTTGTGTTAAAGACACATAACGTGTGTCCACAGGGCATGTGGCCTGTAATTGAAGAAGTATCATGATGATGTCTTCTTTGGCAAAATATTCCGCAGTAGTCCCCCATTCGGATCTCCAGGAGGGTAATCCCTTTGTTATCTTTGTTAATAGTTATCTTTTTGGAGGTCCGCCTAATGCCTTGGACTTTAATTCCCCTGATGAAATTTGTCTAGCACTGTTTTAATTATTTTAACTGGCTGGTTTATTTAAAATTGCTTGATTTGAACTTTTTTAAGAAAGCCAATATTGTTAAGGTCTCATTTCTTCAATTTGTTTGAGGTTATTATTAAGGTGATTTAACGGCCGTCTTACTCACCATTTTGAACGCCCGTAACGGCAAATTAACTTGAACTTTTGTATCTGTTTTACAGAGGGGACCACGTATTAAAGAAAATGTAAAACATAATGTTGTTGTTGTTCCACAATAAATGATGTCAGTTCAAGTGGTCTAGTCCTTCCACATAATTTCCTTTTTCCTCGTAATTCCCGATATCATTGGGAACATTAAAACCAAGGGTGGTAGCATTAAGAGTGCAACGGGAATTCCACTGTTGAATGCAGAGGGTAGAGCGGTTATATGGAAAGAGTGCATTGAAGGTCTCTATGAGGGGGCAGATTTATGTGATGTGATGGGAGCAGAAACAGGCACAAATTGAGAATAGATAGGGGTTCCAGTACTACTATCAGAATTTAATGGAGCTTTGAAAGATACACGATGAAATAAGGCAGAAGGGATAGATAACATTCCATCAGAATTTCTAAAATCATTGGGGAAAGTGGCAATAAAACAACTATTCACGATGGCATGCAGAATGTGTGAGTCTGGCGATACGCCATCGATCTTTCAGAAAAATGTGATGCACACAATTCCGAAGACTGCAGAAAGTAAAGTGCGAGATTTATCGCACAATCAACTTAACAGCTGATGCATTAAGTTTCTAACAAGAATAGTACATAGAGGAATGGGAAGAAGAATTGAGGATGTGTTAGATAGGGGTAAGCTATAGGCAGAGACGGGTAACACAAACAAAGAGCCAAGAAGGAATAATAATAGGGGAAGAACAAGAACGAAATGCTAGGATTAAAAAAGGTGTAAGACAGGGATTTAACCAATACAGACTATGAGATGATAAAATATATCCCTATGTTCAGTCCTGCCACTGCGGAAAACTTGTTGCCAACTGACAGCGTGGTGTCCGCTGTGGTGGAATTGAACGACAGTATGTATTTTAAGATCTGAGATTGGCCTATGCCGGCCTAAACTGATTATTTCGTTTGAAAATTGTTTGTGCCGGACAATATATTGTATTCAGTAAGGATTTTTGTTGGTTAATTCATTTGCATTTCGTTCTTTTCATATTTTATATTGATCTTATGCATAGGTGAATGAAGAAGTGTCCAAAGCATTGTAAGGGAATATGACCAACATTACGTTGTTTCTTCCTCTGTAAAGCTTAATAGTTGACAATCTGTGGCAATTTGACGACAGAGTACAATGCTCTTGCAGGTACAACTGTATCGGAGCACACCGACCTGAACTAATTAGTGAAAACGCGGCTCCGCAGAAGACGTAAACTACAGGTTCCCTTGTTTATCCAAGAACATTGTCAGTTACAGTGTATATGGGATCATAGATCAGCGGGAAAAGTCCGCAGCTCGTGGTCGTGCGGTAGCGTTCTCGCTTCCCGCGCCCGGGTTCCCGGGTTCGATTCACGGCGGCGTCAGGGATTTTCTCTGCCTCGTGATGACTGGGTGTTGTGTGATGTCCTTAGGTTGGTTAGGTTTAAGTAGTTGTAAGTTCCAGGGGACTGATGACCATAGTGCTCAGAGCCATTTGAACCCTTTTTTTCAGCGGAAAACTGTTGCCTGGTCGAATGAATGGCGTATCTTGTACAGAACCTCGATGATAATGTCCGGATACGACATGGTTCAGGTGAATCAATCTTTGAAACATTTACAGCGTCATGGACATGGAACAGTCGGTGTTGTGTTAAGGAGTGACGTGCATTAAAAAAGAGTTCCATGTGATCTGTGGTAGTAAATAAATACAGCATGACAGAGGCGGATAACGTGATCGTTATGGTGGAACACTAGCATCCTTTCAATCTTGATGTCTTCTTCAACGTCGATTTTATCTTACAGCATGTTAATTATCCGTGTCACAGTGTCTTGTGGGACAAACAGTTCAAGAGAAAAGAAAATGTATCACCACCATTCCTCTTCTGAAATTAAGAAAATTACCCCTCTCAGAAATAAAAGCTAGCTTGACTGGTTCTGATGGTCTTTCCAATAGAGTTCGAAAGATCTGTTCCCATATAATAAATCCCGTCTTACCTAGAATACGAAATGCATCACGAACTCATGGAATTTTCCCAGAGGGACTGAAATATGCCATGTCAAACACCTATTTAAGAAAGGTAAAATGACAGATGTGAATAACTACCTACCAGTTTCATTGCTGACATTTTCCAAAATTTTTGAGAAGTTGGTGGATTCTAGAATAGCATCTCACGTTGTTTGAGTCATCAGTCTTCTGACTGGTTTGATGCGGCCCACCACGAATTCCTTTCCTGTGCCAAGCGCTTCGTATCAGAGGAGCACTTACAACCTACGTCCACAGTTATATGTTGGAAATATTCCAACATCTATCTTCCTCTACAGTTCTTACGCTTCACAGCTCTCTATAGTTCCATGGATGCTATTAGGTGGTGTCTTAACACATGTTCTACCATTCTGTCCCTTCCTGCTGTCTGTGTTTTTCATACATTCCTTTCCTCGCCGATCCTGCAGAAAACCTCGTCATTGTATAGCTTATCAGTCCACCTAATTTTCAGCATTCATTTTAAACTATCACTGACTTGTTTTCTGCGAATGGTCTCACCCTCAATTTTAAAAAGACACAACGTATTCATTTCAGCACTTCTAGGGGTACTACACCACTGGGTTAACATACGTTGCGCATACAATAAATATGATGGAAACCTCAAAATTGTTAGGTGTCCACCATTATGAGAATTTAAACTGGAAAAGCACATTTTGGAACTCCTAAAACAACTTAGTTAAGCCATATTTGCACTTGGAATCATTGGAGACCTTGGGGAGCGACAAATTAGTAACTTGACACATTTCAAGCACTTTCATTCAACAGTGTCATATGAAATAATGTTCTGGGGTAATTCGTCTTTAAAAAAGAAAGTCGTCATTGCTTCAACGCTTCGCAGAATCGCAGCTGTATTGCCCAAGGTTCCAAGGGTGGAACAGCGCTCTAATGATCAGGTGGTCATAATGTTTTTTGCTTATCAGTGTATGGAGATGTTGTATGTTTACATGCCTCGTAGTCGGTGTAGAAGTGACCCACCGTTGCAATTAATGGACTCTGGCTTCACTGGAAAACGTTCCAAGATTGCAGCTGCTAGGTGAAAGCTGAAGCCTCGCCTGGAAATGATGCGTAGTTGCTCAATATCACATGTTTGGTAATCACTCTCAATAAAGCGAAAAAAATACAAGAACGTTGCTTAAAAGGCCGTGACAAGACGTTTTGCCACATTTAGCTATGTCTTATGAAGATGAACAGGAAAGCGACAAGTAGCTAAATATGGGAACTAGTATGTACGGGTGTTTGGGTAGGACGGCTCTCACGTCGTATTGGGTTTAGGTGCTCCAAGGTGGGCGGAGGAGCCGTGAGAAAGCAAGCAAATTAATGACACACAAATATACGCTTGCTCTGCATCAACTCGTTGGATGTGCTTGCAGATAGATATAAATAAGCAGTGGCTTGTCAAGGAGTCCGGGCGCCACATTGTCAATCACTGTAGTGGATACTCGTCCCTACGCAAAGGTTACAGGCGACTCCACCTGCAGACGAAGTCCCCCCGGCTGATCTCCACTACAAACAGGAACCCTGGAACTTCCTAACGCTGAACATGAACTGTGCGTAGCTTCCTGCGGCCGCTGTTTATCACAACGCGGAAGTCCATCTCATTGGCAGCGGCGCGAAGGTCGCTAATTGGGCCGCACTTGTGGTTGGCAGCGAACTTCAAAGCAGCCCCGTTGTACCAGTCTGAGACAGTCTCAGCACACCAGCTCCGGTAGCGTCCGTTGGCGAGGACACAACAGGAACATCACAGCTATTTCAGCTTCCGATAGCCGACGTGATGCTTCGTCTGTTACACAGTAAATCTGAGGGCGCTGAAGACCTTGCTGTCGTGCGCCCACAAAACCCCTCTACTATAAAGTAAATATGATTATCACTTCGTTTGCCAGTAAAATCCATCAAAAACGAAAAATTATCGTTAGTAAATGTTCTCTTATTAAGACAAATAAGTACATAGTTTTATTAAAATTAGCTTTACACATTAACAGTTAGATGCGATATCATCCGCACACTTAATGGATGACGTACATTGTGCTGTTACTACCACTTTTCTCCCACACTACCACACATCATGCAGTGTGCGAGTTTATTTGTCCCTGTTACGATACCACAGCTGATTTTGCAGTAATACAAGAACATTACTTACCACAAGGCTCTATCACTGACAGAAAAATTCGATTGACTTAGATGAAATACGTTTATTACATTAAGATTACTGCGCGTTTAATTACAGTAACTACATAACTACAGGGCCAGTTATACTAACGTGACCACCGACCATATTCGGTCTCAACTTGCAGTAACCACATACAGAGGGTAGGTGACAGGACTACCAGATTCCGGGGGACGCGGAGAAACAATGCAGTCGTTGCTGTATTGCGGAAACGGATAGATTATCTGACTTCGAAAATTGCGTCGTCATTAGGTTTCAGGTGAAGGGTCGACCTGTTTCCGGAACGAATAAGTGTGTAAACTGTTTGCGTTCCCCCCATGCTTAAAATATACTATGCATGGTAAAACGGCGTACTCCAAAACCGGTGCCGAGGCAACTGTTTTGCACCTCATGTCATGGATAACAGGGCTAAATGACGACAGCGCATTTGTGTAAGTGCAACTGTAGGGCAACTGATCACCCAAATGAACCAAGCGGGTACCAATGGTGTCTCCTCGAGGTCATATCAGCCTCTGCAGCAAACGCCTGGTTCATACACGCGTTCTAACTGCTGTTCATCGGCGACGATGGCTGGGATTTGCACGCGAGGACCACAAATGGATGTCCAGTGATTGGCGACAATTGGCCTTGGAACGTTTTTGCTTAACACCTGCTTTGTTTAACCTTTAAATCTAAAGGCAGTGGAAGGGCTGACCCAATAAAGTGAACATTTCTATTCTAATGTGTTCATTAACTACCAAAAACAATCTCACATAAAAACTGACAGACGCCACTCAAGCAAGATTATTTACGAAACACTCATTACATAAATTCTATCTATCTATCTATCTATCTATCTATCGTTTGAGCCTTGTCCCGCAGTTCCGCAGCGTCAGCCATTGTTAATCGGATTTGGCATGTTAATGGTTAATGGGTGGATGGATGCCCGTCCTGCTGCCACGCCGTACCTCCTGGGACGGAATTAATGTACCCAACTGTCTGCGTCGAGTGGAATCCATTGAATAGTGCGAATGTGTTCAGATGTCTGCGAACATGGGGACCAGCCCGGTATTCACCTAGTGGGATGTGGAAAACCGCCTAAAAACCACATGCAGTCTGGCCAGCACATCAGTCCCCGTCGTTAATCCGCCAGGCGGATTCGATCCGGGTCCGGCGCGCCTACCCGAGTCCAGGAAGTAGCGCGTTAGCGCTCTCGGCTACCCTGGCGGGTCAAACACTCAATTCATAAAATCATAAGCAAATTAATAAATCATTAGCCAACGATCTCCCATAAACTTTGAGAAACGCCAGTCAGGCTAAATATTTAAGTGGCCCCTTTAATACGACCTTGCACAATCCATACCTCAAATATTATCAGGACGCGAAACGGGATGGCGCATCATGGCTGGTAGTCATACTTTGATTTATACATGCTTAATTTATTAACATAAGGTGCCTTCAGGTAATTCCCCACAATCTTCGGTACAATGCAGCAGTTACTTAGTATAAGTTCTTATTGAAACAAGACTGTTATCAGAAACCAACAAGTACAGCCATAAAATGAATATGAAATCAGTATTGCCGTTGCTTCGCCACACTTAACAAAAGCTTACAACAGACAGTACACTTCCTATCAGAGTGGGCCAGCTACTTAATTGCATTTGATTACTACACTGCCCCAACAACACTTAAAACTCACGTGGTTAACCACAATTCACTAGAACATGGATATGTAACATAAGCAAGAAAGATTGCCATGAAACAAACGCGGATTACACTTTACGTGACTACACACTTTAACTGAAATAGAGATGTGACATCGACTCAACAAGCACTGTGGACTGTCTATTGCTACAGGTACAGATAGTTGCAATTAGCCCAAAATTACATGACAATCGATAGAGATAATTTAATTACTTTACACCTGCTCTATTTGCTAACGTTTACTTAGCTTTAGGTCTATCTTTATGTAACCCCAAAAAAGAAATTGTTTAAACTTCAGAAAATCACAATCAAATTACAAAACGCGTTTTACCCGCCTTGGCAGAAAGGTTCAAATGGCTCTGAGCACTATCGGACTTAACTTCTGAGGTCATCAGTCCCCTAGAACTTAGAACTACTTAAACTTAAGTAACCTAAGGATATCACACACATCCATGCCCGAGGCAGGATTTGAACCTGCGACCGTAGCAGTCACGCGCTTCCAGACTGTAGCGCCTAGAACCGATCGGCCACCCCGGCCGGCTTGGCGGAAAGGAAATATATTCTAAACTTTTGGTACGGGGTCTTCACCCAAAGCAATCCACTCGTGGCAGGGTTACGTAAACACAGCACGACTTAGGCTGCGAGTTACATCTCACTCCCCGCCAGGGCGTTGTCACTTACAGCAGCTTTTGACGAATACAGGACAATTGCAATTCTCTGAAACTCATACAAAGATATAGGGCAGAATCCTTGCACCAGACATACGTGCATGAGACTACAAGATGTTCCGCCCACAGCAATCACTGACGTTTAAATTGAAACCATTTAAGGACGGTTCACCGATAATAGTGATATCACTTAGGTGCAGTTTCCAATCACTTAATACCCTTAATGATCAATTAGAGAACACCCAGTGCAGTTATAACTAAGACTTCACTGCGCATCCAATATTTAACCAGCTTACACGGAGCTAACCTGCATACTTTTCGACTAACGGCTGTGTAAGTTCCACAATCATCTAGGGAGTAAAACGCCCCATAACACGTCCACAGTCAAATACACTAACAGCCAACTTACTAGATGCTTGCACACAGCACAACTCAGCGGCTCATGCAGCTTAACCACTTTACTTCAGGGACCTTTCACTTGATAGAAATCACGAAACTTGGATCTCCGACCTGCCCTAAAACACAGACTTGCCGACCAATACAACTCCGCGGCATATCACACTGATAGGGCACACCCGATCGCAGTCGACACTCCTTTCTCCGGAGACGTCTCAAATTTCTCAATGTTTTTTTTTTTCTTTTTTTTCTTTTCTTTATTTTCGAAAGCTGACGGCCGACCCTTGAATCCCGCCAACCTGCAAGAAAGCCGCATGATACCCAAAGATCACTTATATCCTCCAAAATCGATCGCAGCGATATAACGAGCGTAGCCGGTGCTGGCACCAGTCCGCCACGGCTCAAAACTCTCTCATTGCATAAAATCATTAATAAACTAATAAACCATTAGCAAAGATCTCATATAAAATTGACAGAAGCCACTAAGGCTGAATCTGACCATAACGTTAACAAAACAACTCTGGTTAAAACACGTTATTTAAGACCCTTTCAATTCCAATACTTTAACATTACACGTAAAATAACGGTGGACAAAAAGATCGATTTTTAGGACATAGAAAGTTACAACTTTGTACAGTCATAAATGTGTAACAACAGAAGTAAGGCCCAAGCTTGTAAGGCCGAAGAGCGAGCAAGAACGATGTGCTATGCACCAAGAGGCACTACAAAAAGTTTTCAATCTGCAGTATTTCATTTCTTAACAGCTTTTCTAATGTGCTATTCAGATGCTAAACGAAACATCAGTTCTGTGTTACAGTGCAGCTTCTTTCCACTACCATAATCCCTTTAAAATTACTTTATGGTCAGCAGATACAAAGGAAGTAGTGGGATGAGCCTCGCGATATAGGAACGCCACGCAGTCAGCCAATCCGTGAGAGGTGTAGCCGCACCAAGCATTTAACGTGGCCAGACCCTCACCCCTCCACAACGTTTCCCGCTTGCAGAGTATTGCATAGAAATATGATGGATCTATTCCTTTTGAGATTGTTCTTCTTATTGAACTATTTCGAGGAACTAATTCGAATAAACTACATAGTTCGTTTTCAGTGTCACAGTACCAATAAATAAGAGTACTTAGAGAAACGAACTAATAAATTAGAAAGCTAAGTTTTATAATTTTGTTGCCTACAAACGTTGAATGACATTGAGGAACAAACCAGTTCTCATGTTTCTATGACATTTTTCGTGCTATCTTTATGTCACAAAGGGCTGAGCGCTTTCAGTTTTAACCCAAGTCATAACTTGGCAACTTAATAAGTAGGAGGAAGCACTAAAGATTAGTCATTGTCATTGTTGCGAAGAGTGTTTATATGCATCCCAGTTACTTTTTATGTGAAAAGGTCTGGAAAAAGTAAAAACCAATTCTTATTTAACAGTTAGAAAGATAGGAAAGAAATACATTGACAGAAAAGAAATTACATCACAAAAAATAATTAATGAAGAGTTATGAAATTTTGGGAATGCATTCATCTGGGTAATATATTTCAGTGATTACTATTGCTATATCACTCGTTAATGCAACCGCGATATAATCCATTGCAAACATCAATAACCGATGTAGCCTCTCTATTGGCAAAAGATTCCGGAACAGTTACCCGTTCGGAACCCCAGAATGGGATCCAAATGGGAGGTAACCATGAGAAAAAGATTGAAGAACCAAAGAAAAGATATATTCTATGAATCGAGGCGTGGAATGTCAGAAGCTTGAACGTGATAGGGAAACTAGAAAATCTGAAATGGCAAATGCAAGGGCTTGATCTAGATATAGCAGGGGTTAGTGAAGCGAAATGGAAAAAGACAAGGAATTCTAGTCATATGAGTATAGGGTAATATCAACATTAGCAGCAAAGCATGTAAGGGGAGTAGGATTCATTGTGAATAGGAAGGCAGTGCAGAGAGTGAGTTACTGTGAGCAGTTCAGTGATAAGGTTGTTGTTATCAGAATCGACAGCAAAATCGACAGCAAATCAACACCGACAACGATGGTTTAGATATACATGCCGACGTCGCAAGCTGAAGATGAAAAGACAAAGAAAGTATAGGAGGATATTCAAAGGGAGATGAAAATCTAGTAGTCATGGGGGACTGGAATCTAGCTGTAGGGGAAGGAGTAGGAGAAAAGGTTGCAGGAGATCATGGGTTTGGGACAAGGAATGAGGGAAGAGTTATATTAACTGTGTTCTGTAATAAAATTCTGCTCGTAATAGCGAATACTCCGTTCAAGAATCAGAGAAGGAGTGATATTGTGAGATTTCAGTTAGATTACATCATGGTCAGACAGAGTTTCCGAAATCAAAAACTGGGTTCTAAGGCGTACCCAGGAGCAGTAATAGACTGAGATGAAGAGTAAGCTAAAGCTTAAGAGGTCAAAAAGAATAAGTACGCAAAGAATTTGGAACGGAAGTACTAAGAAATGAAGAGATGCACTTAAAGTTATCTGAGGCTGTAGACACCGCGATAAGGAATAGTTCAGTAGGTAGTTCAGTTGAATAGAAATGGACATGTCTAAAAAGGGCAATCACAGAAGTCGGAGAGAAAGAAACAGGCACAAAGAACGTAACTGGGAAAAACAATGGGTAACAGAAGAAATACTCGTACTTCAGTTGATCGATCAAAGAAAGAGGTGCAAAGCTGTTCCGGGAAATTAAGGAACACAGAAATACAGGACACTGGGATGCGAAATAATCAGGAAGTGTAGGCAAGCCAAGATGAAATATACTACGTGGTCCAAAGTATCCGGGCACCCCCCAAAAAATATGTTTTTCGTATAAAGTGCTTTGTGCTGCCACCTACTGCCACGTACTCCATATCAGCGATCTCAGTAGTAATTAGACATCGTGAGAGAGCAGAACAGGGCGCTCCGCAGAACTCACGGACTTGGAACGTGGTCAGGTGATTGGGTGTCACTTGCGCCATACGTCTGGACACGACATTTCCATACTCCTAAACATCCATAGGTCCACTGTTTCCGATGTGGCAGTGAAGTGGAAACGTGAAGGGACACGTACAGCACAAAAGCTTACAGTCCGACCTCGTCTGTTGACTGACAGAGACCGGCGTCAGTTGAAGAGGGTCGTAATGAGTAATAGGCAGACATCTATCCAGACCATCACACAGGAATTCCAGACTGCATCAGAATCCACTGCAAGTACAATGACAATTACACGGCAGGTGAGAAAACTTGGGTTTCATGGTCGAGCGGCTGATCATAAGCCATACATCACGCCGGTAAATGCCAAAGGAGACCTCGCTTGGTGTAAAGCGCTTAATTGTTGGACGAGTGAATAGTAGAAAAACGTTGTGTGGAGTGACGAATCACGGTACACAAGGTAGCGATCCGATGGCAGGGTGTGGGTATGGCGAATGCCCAGTGAACGTCATCTGCCAGCGTATGTAGTGACAACAGTAAAATTTGGAGGCGGTGGTGTGGTGTGGTCGTGGTTTCTTGGGGAGGGCTTGCACCCTTTGTTGTTATGCGTGACACTACCGTAGCACAAGCCTACATCAAGGTTTTGAGCATCTTCAAAATGGTTCAAATGGCTCTGAGCACTATGGGACTTAACTTCTGAGATCATCAGTCCCCTAGAACTTGTTGTTTTTGTTGTTGTGGTCTTCAGTCCTGAGACTGGTTTGATGCAGCTCTCCGTGCTACTCTATCCTGTGCAAGCTTTTTCATCTCCCAGTACCTACTGCAACCTACATCCTTCTGAATCTGCTTAGTGTATTCATCTCTTGGTCTCCCCCTACGATTTTTACCCTCCACGATGCCCTCCAATACTAAATTGGTGACCCCTTGATGCCTCAGAACATGTCCTACCAACCGATCCCTACTTCTGGTCAAGTTGTGCCACAAACTTCTCTTCTCCCCAATCCTATTCAATACTTCCTCATTAGTTATGTGATCTACCCATCTAATCTTCAGCATTCTTCTGTAGCACCACATTTCGAAAGCTTCTATTCTCTTCTTGTCCAAACTATTTATCGTCCATGTTTCACTTCCATACATGGCTACACTCCATACGAATACTTTCAGAAATGACTTCCTGACACTTAAATCAATACTGGATGTTAACAAATTTCTCTTCTTCAGAAACGCTTTCCTTGCCATTGCCAGCCTACATTTTATATCCTCTCTACTTCGACCATCATCAGTTATTTTGCTCCCCAAATAGCAAAACTCCTTTACTACTTTAAGTGCCTCATTTCCTAATCTAATTCCCTCAGCATCACCCGACTTAATTAGACTACATTCCATTAACCTTGTTTTGCTTTTGTTGATGTTCATCTTATATCCTCCTTTCAAGACACTGTCCATTCCATTCAACTGCTCTTCCAAGTCCTTTGCTGTCTCTGACAGAATTACAATGTCATCGGCGAACCTCAAAGTTTTTATTTCTTCTCCATGAATTTTAATACCTGCTCCGAATTTTTCTTTTGTTTCCTTTACTGCTTGCTCAATATACAGATTGAACAACATCGGGGACAGGCTACAACCCTGTCTTACTCCCTTCCCAACCACTGCTTCCCTTTCATGTCCCTCGACTCTTATAACTGCCGTCTGGTTTCTGTACAAATTGTAAATAGCCTTTCGCTCCCTGTATTTTACCCCTGCCACCTTAAGAATTTGAAAGAGAATATTCCAGTCAACATTGTCAAAAGCTTTCTCTAAGTCTACAAATGCTAGAAACGTAGGTTTGCCTTTCCTTAATCTTTCTTCTAAGATAATTCGTAATGTCAGTATTGCCTCACGTGTTCCAGTATTTCTACGGAATCCAAACTGATCTTCCCCGAGGTTGGCCTCTACTAGTTTTTCCATTCGTCTGTAAAGAATTCGTGTTAGTATTTTGCAGCTGTGACTTATTAAGCTGATAGTTCGGTAATTTTCACATCTGTCAACACCTGCTTTCTTTGGGATTGGAATTATTATATTCTTCTTGAAGTCTGAGGGTATTTCGCCTGTTTCATACATCTTGCTCACCAGATGGTACAGTTTTGTCAGGACTGGCTCTCCCACGGCCGTCAGTAGTTCCAATGGAATATTGTCTACTCCGGGGGCCTTGTTTCGACTCAGGTCTTTCAGTGCTCCCCTAGAACTTAGAACTACTTAAACCTAACTAACCTAAGGACATCACACACATCCATGCCCGAGGCAGGATTCGAACCTGCGACCGTAGCGGTCGCGCGGTTCCAGACAGCAGTGCCTAGAATCGCTCGGCCACTCCAGCCGGCAAGCATCTTCTTGCTTCCCACTGTTGAAGAGTAACTCGGGGATGGCGACTGCATCTTTCAATACGATAGAGCACCTCTTCATAATGCACGGCCTGTGGCGGAGTGGTTGTACGATAATAAACACACCTGCAATCGTCTGGCTTGCACAGAGTCCTGACCTGAATCCTATAGAACACCTTTGGGATATTTTGGAACGCTGACTTCTTGCCAGGCCTCACCGACCGACATCGATACCTCTCTTCAGTGGAGCACTCCGTGAAGATCGGGCTGCTATTCCCCACCCTCGAGCACCTGATTGAACGTATGCCTGCTAGAGTGGCAGCTGTCATCAAGAGTAAGGGTGGGCCAAAACCATATTGAATTCCAGCATTGCCGATGGAGGGCGCCATGAACCTATAAGACATTTTCAGCCAGGTGTCAGGATACTTTTGATCACATAGTGTAGCTGCAAGAAAAATGTGAAGAAATCGAAAAATAAATGATTGTCGGAAGGACTGACGCAGCATACAGGAAAATCTAAACGCCCATCTGTGAAATTAAAAGCAAGGGTGGTAACAGAAAGAGTGCAATGGGAATTCCACTGTTAAATGTAGAGGTGACAGCTGATATGTGGACAGAGTACATTGAAGGCGTCTATGAGGAGAAAGATCTGTCTGATGTGATAGAAAAAGAAACAGGGGTCGATTTAGAAGAGATAGGGACTCCAGTAATAGAACCAGAATTTAAAAGAGCTTTGGAATACTTAAAATCAAATAAGGCAGAAGCGATAGATAACATTCCATCAGAATTTCTAAAAATATTGGGGGAAGTGGCAACAAAATGACTATTCACGTTGGTATGTACAATGTATGAATCTGGTGACATACCATCTTTCTTTCGGAGGAATATCATCCACACCGTTCCGAGGACTGCTAGAGCTGACACGTGCGAGAATTATCGCACAGTCAGCTTCACAGCTCATGTATCCAAGTTTTTCACAAGAATAATATACAGATGAATGGAAAAGAAAAGTGATGATGTGTTAGATGACGATCGGTTTGGCTTTAGGAAAGGTAAAGGGACGCAAGAGGCGATTCTGGAGTGACGACTGATAATCGAGGAAAGACTAACAAAAAAGCAAGGCACATTCATGCAATATGTCGACCTGGAAAAATCATTCGACAACGTAAAATTGTGTAAAGTGTTCGAAATTCTGAGAAAATTTGGCGTTGGCTATAGAGAGACGGGTAATATACAATTTGCACAAGAGACAATAACTAATAATAAGAATGAACGACTAAGAACGAAGTGATTGGATTAAAAAGTGTGTGAAACAGAGATGTAGTCTTTTGCTGTTACAGTAACTGTAAATCCTACAGTAACTGTAAATCTCACAGTAACTGTAAATCTTACAGTTACTGTAAATCAAAGACGCAATGATGGAAATAAAGAAAGGTTCAGGAGTGGAATTAAAATTCAATGTGAAAGGATGTTAGTGATGCGATTGGCTGATTACATTGCTATCCTGAATAAAAATGGATTTGCTGCATGGAATCAACAATATAACGAGTACAGAAAATGGACTGAGAGGGAATCGAAGAAAGACGAAAGTAACGAGAATTATCAGAAACGAGATGAGCGAGGAACTTTACATCAGGATAGACGGTCATAGATGAAGTTAAGGAGTTCTGCTAACTAGGCAGCAGAATAATCAATAACAGACGGAGGAAGGACCCTATCAAGACCACACTGTCAGAGGCCAAAAGGGTATTACTGGCGAAGAGAAGTCTATTAGTATCAAAGACATGCTCTAATTTGAGGAAAAAATTTGTGAGAATTTACGTTTGGAGCATAGCATTGTATGGTAGTCGAAGGATGGACTGTGGGAAAACCGGATCAGAAGAGAATCGGAGCATTTGAGATATGGCACTACAGGCGAAAACTGCATGGACTAATAGGATAAGGAATGAGGAGGATCTGTGCAGAATCAGACATAAAAGGGATATGTCGAAAACAATGACAGGGGGGAGGGACAGGATGATGGGACATCTGTTAACACATCAGGGGCAGCTTTAGAGGGCAAAAACTGTAGAGGAAGACAGAGACTGGAATACATCCAGCAGATAATTGAGGACGTAATATGGAAATGCTACTCTAAGATGAAGATGTTGGCACAAGAGAGGATTTTTGATGGGCCACATCAAACCAGTCAGGAGACTGATGACTCAAAAAAGAAAAAAATCACTATTGTGTGGAATGCAAGCATGTAAATTTTCATTTATTTTGTTGTACAGGTGCCGGTTGTTACTTAATGGGATCGTGCTCTATGCCTGTTACGCTTGATCGGTCAATACAGGGACCGTAAGTGCTGTTTGTGGATGTCATTGGAGTTGTGTTCGGATGATATACCATATGTGCTCAACTGGTGACATATTTCTTGATCGAGCTGATCAAGATACCACGTCGAATTTCTCTGGAGAATGTCGGGTTACAATAGCGGTAAGTGGGCGAGCTTATCTTGTTCGAAAACAGCCTCTGGTATGGTAGCGCATAGGTTGAATCACCAGACGGGTATACAAATCTGCAGTCAGGGTGCGTGGGATAGCTACGAGAGGGCTGTGTCGCCTGGCCACCAAGAGATGCTGCAGGACGATTGATTCACGGAACCAGTTATATGGCTCCTCCCATGTATAGCGATTTTTACGACTATGACGAGTGGGGCCTGAAGATGGCATCAATGTGATGCCGAAACTGGTAGCAGCACATAGAAGTTCATAAAATAAAATAAAATAAACTTCTACAAATCACACGGCTGTTGGTAAATTATTTCATCAAGAAAAACACATAACTTGAGTGGGGACTACCGTGGTTGGTCGTTCGGTCGGTCGTCTCATCGGACGACGTGTATTTGGTCGCCGACCGCTTGGAAACTCCGTGTATGGCGACTTGTGATTTCTTCTTGTTGTTCCACAGCGATTGGTTTTAGGATTGTCGAAGTTCTTGGTGTAAATGTTTACGTGGAACTGTGTGTAGCTTCTGTGATTTGCACTGAGCAGTTATGAATGCTGTCTGCGTACGGGAGTAGGCAGTCGGTCGGTTGGGACAGAGCAGCGAGGAAGTCTTCGCGGCGAGGTCATTAGCATAGTGTTCCGCAGTGTGTTTTTCCTCGCCTTGTTGGTGCTGTCCCTACCGCGTGTCGTTCGACAGCCTTTGGTGCTGTCCATATTTTTGAGTGGTTATTGTGCCTTGGCTCTATTTAAACGCTAATTTTGAAGACATAATGCTGCTGGGATCCTCGTCCTCGCTGATATTTTCCGTTGTCGCGCCGGTCCTTCAGCCGGCCTTGGGTCGGGTTGCCGTCCGATTATTTAATCTTACTTTGGCTGCCTGTCTCGCCTAAACTGCTGTTACAGTTTCCTCCCCAGGCCGACCTTTGGAACACTTCTGAGCACCACTCTTCTGTTGTTTGTAATTGTGATTTTTTTTTGTCGCAAGTACTGTGCCAGGCCTTTAGCCGTGTATTAATTTTGTCTGTTCTATGTTTGGTATATAGCCTTCAGCCGAATCTTATATGAAGTATCTTAAGATCAGGCCTTCAGCCGGGTTTTATTTAAAATTCTTGTTTGCTCTGTATTTAGACCTTCAGCCGCGTTTCTTTTAAAATTTGTGGCTTTCAGCCGTAATGTGTAAATTCCTGTCTGTAAGGTTTCTCTTTAATCATCTTGAATTCTAAGGTTTGTCTTTAATTAATCTGAATAATTGTTTGGGCCTTCAGCCGTGAAGATATTTCAAGTTTTCTTAAGATGGTTTCCTGTTGCACTGTGTAAATGCTGGTCTTTAGGGGTTGCCTTTTATTATGTTGAAATATTATTGGCCTTTCAGCCGAGGAAGTAATCTAAATTTTCCTTAATATGGCTTATAGCCGAAATTTGTAAATGCTTGCCTTTTAAAAGAATTTCCTTTGCTGATCTAAAATATTATTTGAGCCTTTGGCCGAGAAGATCTTTTAATTTTACTTAAGTGAGGCCTTCAGCCGTTTGTCTAATTCTATATCTGTATCTACCTCTACATGGTTACTCTGCAATTCACACTTAAGTGCCTGGCAGAGGGTTCATCGAACCATTTTCATACTACCTTTCTACCATTCCACTCTCGAATGGCGCGTGGGAAAAAGGAACACCTAAATCTTTCCATTCGAGCTCTGATTTCTCTTATTTTATTATGATGATCATTTCTCCCTACGTAGGTGGGTGTCAAAAAAATATTTTCGCATTCGGAAGAGAAAGTTGGTGATTGAAATTTCGTAAACGGATCTTGCCGCAAAGAAAACCGCCTTTGTTTCAGTGACTGCCACTCCAGTTCGCGTATCACATCAGTGATACTCTCACCCCTATTGTGCGATAACACGAAACGAGCTGCCCTTCTTTGCACTTTTTCGATGTCCTCCGTCAATCCTACCTGGTAAGGATTCCATATCGCGCAGCAGTATTCCAGCAGAGTACGGACAAGTGTAATGTGCGTTTGTCGCATCTTCTAAGTGTTCTGCCAACAAAGCGCAGTCTTTGTTTCGCCTCCCCCACAATATTATCTATGTGGTCTTTCCAATTTAAGTTGCTCGTAATTGTAATTCCTAGGTATTTAGTCGAATTGACAACTCTTAGATTTGTGCGATTTATCGTAGACCCAAAATTTATCGGATTTCTTTTAGTACCCACGTGGATGACCTCGCACTTTTCTTTGTTTAGTGCTAATTGCCACTTTTCGCACCATACAGAAATTCTCCCTAGATCATTTTGTAATTGGAATTGATCGTCTGATGATTTCCAGAAGGCTTTTGATACCGTTCCTCACAAGCGACTATTAATCAAATTGCGTGCATATGGAATTGATCGTCTGATGATTTTACTAGATGGTAAATTACAGCGTCATCTGCAAACAGTCTAAGGGGGCTGTTCAGATTATCACCTAGATCATTTATATAAATCAGGAACAGCAGAGGGCCGATGACACTACCTTGCGGAACGCCAGATATCACTTCTGTTCTACTCGATGATTTACCGTCTGTCACTACCAACTGTGAGCTCTCTGAGAGGAAATCACGAATCTAGTCACACATCTGAGACGATATTCCATATGCACGCAATTTGATTAATAGTCGCTTGTGAGGAACGTTATCAAAGGCCTTCTGGAAATTTAGGAATATGGAATCGAACTGAGATCCCTTGTCGATAGCACTCATTACTTCATGAGAATAAAGAGCAAGCTGTGTTGCACAAGAACGATATTTTCTGTATTCGTGTTGGTTATGTATCAATAAGTCATTTTCTTCAAGGTGATTCATAATATTCGAGTACAGCCTATGCTCCAAAATCCTACTGCAAATTTAAGGTCAGTGATGTGGGTCTGAAATTCAATGGGCTACTCTTATTTCCTTTCTTGAATAATGGTGTGAACTGTGCTACTATACAGTCTTTAGGAACAGACCTTTCATCAAGTGATCTGTTGTATATGATTGCTAAGAAAGGCACTATTGTGTCTGCATACTCCGAAAGGAAACTGATTGGTATAACATCTTCACGGGAAAATTTGCCTTTCTTAAGTGATTTGGGCTGTTTCGCAACACCTAAGATATCTAATTTTATGTCACTCATGCTAACAGCTGTTCTGGTTTCGAATTCTAGAATATTTACTTCGTTTTCTTTCGTGAAGGAATTACGGAAAGCTGTATTTAGTAACTTCGCTTTAGTGGCACCATCATCGGTAACATTTCCATCGCTATGGCGCAGTGACGGTATCGACTGTTTTTGCCACTGGTGTACTTTACACACGACCAGAATCTCTTTGGGGTTTCTACCATATTTTGGGAGAATATTTCATTGTGGAAACTTTTAAAAGCATCTCGCATTGACGTGCGCACTAAATTTCGAGCTTCCGTGAAACTTAGCCAGTCTTGGGGATTTAGCGCTCTTCTGAATTTGGAATGCTTTTCTCGTTGCTTCTGCAACAGTGTTCTGGCGTGTTTTTTTTGTGTACCATGGTGGATTAGTCCCGTCTCTTATTAACTTATGCGGTATGATTCTGTCTATTGCTGTCGATGCTGCATCTTTGAATTTGAGCCATATCTGGTCTACACTTACATAATTCGCTTGGACAGAATGGAGACTCTCTCTTAGAAAGACATCAAATGAATTTTTATCTGCTGTTTTCAACAGATATATTTTGCGTTTATTTTTGTGGTTTTAGTTGATATGGTTTTGAACCACGCTACAATGACCTTGTGTTCACTAATCCCCGTATCCATCATGACGCTCTCTATTAGATCAGGATTATTTGTGGCTACGAGGTCAAGTATGTTCTCGCAACCATTTACAATTCGTGTGGGCTCATGAACTAATTGTTCAAAGTAATTCTCAGAGAAAACATTTAGTGCAATTTCGGAACATTTTTTCTGTCTGCCACCGTTTTTGAACATGTATTTTCGCCAACAAATCGAGGGTAGATTGAAGTCTCCACCAATTATAACTGTATGAGTGGGGTACTTATTTGTAATGAGATTCAAGTTTTCTTTGAAGTGTTCAACTATTATATCATTTGAGTCGGGGGGTCGGTAGAAGGAGCCAATTATTATTTTTACGGCTGTTGAGTATAACCTCTACTCATAGTAATTCGCAGGAACTATCTATTTCAACTTCACTACAAGATAAACTACTACAAACAGACACAAACACACCACCATCTACTTTATTTAACGTCCGCCCCCGGCAGCTGAGTGGTCAGCGCGACAGACTGTTAATGCTAAGGGCCCGGGTTCGATTCACGGCTGGGTCGGCGACTTTCTCCGCTCAGGGACTGGGTGTTGAGTTGTCCTAATCATGATCTTTTCGCCGCCATCGACGCGCAAGTCGACGAAGTGGTGTCAAATCGAGAGACTTGCACCAGGCGAGCGGTCTACCCGACGGGTGCCCCCCCCCCCCTCACACTCCCTTATTATTATACTTTATTTAATTTATCCTTTCTGAACACGGTTTGCGCCTCTGTAAGAATTTTGAGAGAATTTATCTCCGGATTTAGCCAGCTTTATGTTCCTATAACGACTTCAGCTGCAGTGCTTTCTATCAGCGCTTGAAGCTCTGGTTCTTTTCCAACACAGCTACGACAATTTACAACTACAATACCGACTGTTGCTTGGTCGATTCTCGTTATTTCTTTGCCCTGTACCCTTTGAGACTGGAGCCCTTTTTGATCTTTTCCAATACTGTCTAACCTAAAAAACCGCCCAGACCACGACACACAGCCCCTGCTACCCGTGTAGCCGCCTCCTGTGTGTAGTGGACACCTCACATATTTAGCGGAACCGGAAACCCCACCACCCTATGGCGCAAGTCGAGGAATCTGCAGCCTACACGGTCGAGTACCGTCTGAGCCTCTGATTCAGAGCCTCTGTACCAGAGGTCCGCAATCGGTCCTGTCGACAATGGTGCAGATGGTGAACCCCGCCTTCATCTCGCTAGCAAGACTGGCAGTCTTCAAAAATGGCTCTGAGCGCTATGGGACTTAACTTCTGAGGTCATCAGTCCCCTAGAACATAGAACTACTTAAACCTAACTAACCTAAGGACATCACACACATCGAAGTCCGAGGCAGGATTCGAACCTGCGACCGTAGCGGCCACGCTGCTCCAGACTGTAGCGCCTAGAACCGCTCGGTCACAACGGCCGGCCTGACTGGCAGATAGCCGCCGCAAACCAGAGATAATCTCTTCCGATCCATAGCGACACACGTCATTAGTGCCGACATGAGCCACCACCTGCAGTTGGCTGCACCCTGTACCCTTCATGGCATCCGTAAGGACCCTTTCCACATCTTGAATGACTCCCCCCGGTATCCTTGTGTTTTAAAAGGAATTATTTAAACTTTATTACTAAGAAGTTACTTGGGCCCTCAGCCGTGAATTGATCCTTGTTGTTTTAAAGAGAAAACTGTGCATTGTGTTTTGGAGGGATGAAGTTGCGTATTATTGTGTAACTAACAGTAACTGATCTTGGCCCCTTTCCACGACCTTATTCTGATCCGCTCTGTACTGCGAAAGCAGATTTCAGCTTTGTCATGCTTTGGTCGTGGGCAGGGGTTGTCATTTAGCTGCTCAGGAACATTGCGAGTGCTGCTGCAGGGTGGACGTGTTCTTTGTTTTCAAAATTTGTTATTTAAACGTTCTGCCCTATTTTACCATCGGAAGATCAGTGAAACCACGGGCTAAACGGGATTTGATAATATTGGCGTTGCAGAACTGTTCAAAGGTCATTGTTACGAATTGGGGTCCGCAGAAAAATAGATTTGAGAGTGGAACCAACTTCTTTAGTATGAAATATGTCTCTGGGGAAGCCGAGGAAAGGAAGGGCAACCACTGAAAGCGTCATGAGAAACCTAAAAAGCGACGAAGTGCTGTTTCAGCCACTACAAATACGTGTCCCAGTCTTCTTTGGTGTCGTTAAAAGGCGGAAACAGGTGTAGGAGGGACTCCGCCTAGAAAGTGATCACAGCTTGAATGGGTTGTGGACCCTAAATCTGTAAGCGTTCTGACAAAAGCTGAATTTCCTTGTGTAATACGTCAGTTTGCTACTGCAACTGCTGTTAGAACTGCTGTTGAAGTTGCTTCTGTATGAGCAGCTATTGGTGTTGGACTGTTCCATAAATTGCACGAGTTTCGCGTCCCTAAGGCATTGTTAATTTTTTTTTCCTCGTCGTCAATTACAGTTACCGTAACTGGACGTGACCAAGAGATACAGGTCGACAGGCCGATGGCGTGAGTCACCTTAAAACGCAGAAAGACAACAACTGTTATGAACGAACAGCGAAGACAACACGACAGAATGACAAGTCGGGAGAGTGAACCAAACCGAGAACGTAGACGTAGCAGTATCAGGAACAAAGCACAGCCATGTGCAATAGACTAGAGCACAATTCGAACATGACAGGTCTGTGCCACTGCTCTGCTGTCGTTATAGCGCAGCCGTGGGAACGATTGGCTGGCCCCCATCAAGCATTGAGGAGGCGACAGAAGCGCTCGAAAATACACATTTCAAAAAAGTTTTGCATCACACCGGTTGAAGATAGACGTTGACTATGGATATTATATCACAGACACAGTCCATTTGGCTGTTCAGAGGTGTGACTAAACCCACCCAAAGACGTAGACAACCATGCATGAGCAGCGCCTATTAGACGGAGGGAGTCCGACAGCCGATCAGTTCCAGCACCCCACCAGGAAGGAAGTTCACGGTTCGTGTCGTCTGTAGTTCAACCACGCCTAGACGCTCAATACCGCGGTTCGATCGCGTTCGCATTGTTACTTCGTGCCAGGAAGGGCTCTTAACAGGGGAAGTAATCCAGGCGTCTTGGAGTGAACCAAAGCGATGTTGTTCCGACGTGGAGGAGATACAGAGAGACAGGAACTGTCAATGAGATGCCTGGCTCCGGCCGGCCAAGGACCACTACTGCAGCGTATGACCGCTACCTGCCGATTATGGCTCGGAAAAACCATGACAGAAACGCCACCATGTTACAAAGCCTTTCCTGCAGCCACGGACGTCGTGTTACGACCCAAAGTGTGCGCAAGAGGCTGCATGATGCACAACTTCACTCCCGACGTCCTTGGCGAGGTCCATCTTTGCAACCATGACACTATGCAGCGCGGTACAGAAAGGCCCAATAACAAGCCGAATGGACCGCTCAGGATTGGCATCACGTTCTCTTCCCCGATGAGTGTCGCATATGCCTTCAACCAGACAATCGTCGGAGACGTGTTTGGAGGCAACTCGCTCAGGGTGAACGACTTAGATACACCAGCGCGTGCAGCAAGGTGGAGAGACCCTGCTGTTTTGGGGTGGCATTATGTGGGCCGGCGTACGCCGCTGGTGGTCATTGAAGGCGCCGTAACGGCTGTACAATACGTGCATGCCATTCTCCGACCGATAGTGCAACCATATCGGCAGCATATTGGCGAGGGATTCGTCTTCACGGATGACAATTCGCGCCCCCATCGTGTGCATCTTGTGAATGACTCCTTTCAGCATAACGACATCGCTCGACTAGAGTGCCCAGCATGTTCTCCAGACATGAACCCAATCGAACATATCTGCGATAGATTGAAAAGGGCTGTTTATGGACGACATGACCCATCAACCACTCTGAGGGATCTTCGCCGAATCGCCGTTGAAGAGTTGGACAATCTGGAGCAACAGTGCCTTGATGAACTTGTGGATATTATGCCACGACGAATAAGGCCATGCACCAGTGCAAGAGGATGTGCTATTGGGTATCAGAGGTACCGGTATGCACAGCAATCTGGACCACCACATCTGAAGGTCTCACTATATGGTGGTACAACATGTAACGTGTGGTTTTGATGAGCAATAAAAAGGGCGGAATGATGTTTATGTTGATCTCTATTACAATTTTCTCTACAGGTTCCGGAACTCTCGAAACCGAGTGATGCAAAACTTTTTTCGATGTGTGTATCAGGAGCGCTGCCTAGCGGCTGTCGACTAGGTCCATGCGTTCTGGCGGACTTTCGAACTCATATGGCCGCGATACCAGATTTTCCACATCCCATTAGGTGAACACCAAGCTGGTACCGACATGCTGCCTCAAATACTCACTATGCAAACAGAAAGGCACCTCTTCCTCACTCTTTCACACAGAATTTAGATCGAGACAGATGAGTTACTTTGATCTCATCATGGGTGTGAATAGCATACTGATGATGTTTGGTGTCCTTAAACCCATTATCAGCAGCGGGAAGTACGGCTGCGTCGCCTATGAGATGAGGAAGAAGAGCAGAATGACTGGAAAACGCCCATGGGCAACACGAAAGGAGTCTTTGCGACAAATCTTTGCGCCAAACATCAGACGATGTCGTGGCAAGTGGGCACTGACAGCTCTTCATGCTGTAGCATCAGCACCGACTGACACCCTCCCAACAAACTGCTGGAACTTCTTCTACTGCAAGGATACAATACAACGGACAAAATAACACCGTACGCGAAATACATTCACAGTTGTGAATACAAACTACCATCAGCTGTATGAAGGAATGACGACAGTGAAAATGTGTGCCGGACTGTGTCTATAACCTGGATTTTCCTCTTTACGTGAGCGGTCGCCATAAGCGCTTCGGCTATCCGTGGACAACTTATGGCCAGAAGCAAACTTCCACATGTCGTCATTACGTCATGACAACCCGTATTCATACGCACATTATCTAATACCCATACAGGGGTGGATTCAAAGTCGCAGCTCAGTATCAGGGGCTAAATACGATATTAGAGTGTCTGTGTTGTTATAGGAATTACATAATGGGTGTACGAGTACAGATTATGAAGCAGAAACGACGACATATGGAAGTTTGGTTTTGGAAGTGTGTCGTTCACCGATAGCCAAAGTGGTTAAGGGGCCACTCGCGTAAAGTTGGAAGTCCGGGTTCAAGTCCCGCTCCAGCACAAATTTTCATGGTCGCTATTCGTTATATAGCTGAAGGCTGATCGTATTTGCAACTGTGAACGCATGACATGTATTTCATAACGGCCGTAGTCGCCGCAATAGCAGCAGAGACACTGTAGTACCGTTAAATAATACTGGTAAGGAAAATATTTAATACATCTTGATGCAGGGAATCAGACATCATCTAAACCTGGAGGAATGTAAGTTAGGTTGCCTGTCTTAATGTACACGAAGTATTTCCTGGGCCACTTTTATTCTGCCCACCCTGTACCAAGGACGGCTTTTCTATAGCCCACTGTTGGCAGTCAGATATATGCTTTTATCATTCTTTCAATATCTAGATATTATTAGCTGTCGTGCTACTGAATATCTTGCATTGATAATGGGTCAGAATCCGTATGAGAGAATAAAATTTACGGAAAAAATTAGTGAACATAGAAAATGATACGAATGTCGGAAGGACCGACTCAGCATACAGAAAAGACAAAAAAAAAAAACACCTTTGGTGAAATTAAAAACAAGGGCTGAAACATTAAGAGTGAAATGGGACTTCCACTGTTAAATGCAGAGGAGAGAGGGGACGGGTGGTAAGAGTACACTGAGGGCTTCTATGAGGGGAGGACTTACCTGATGATGTGAAGAAGAAGAAACAGGAACAGACAGGGAAGAAATGTACAATCCAGTATTAGAAGCATAATTTAGAAGTGCTTTGGAAGACTTAAAATCAAATAAGACAGAATGGGTACATAACATCCCATCAGAATTTCTAAAATTATTGGAGAAGTGGCAACAAAGTTATTCACCTGGGTGTGTAGAATGTTTGAGACTGACGATATACCGTCAGACTTTCGGAGAAACATTATCAGTATCTCTCTAGTGAGAGAATTATTGCACAATCTAGGATAGCGATATAAATACATTGCTAGCCATTAAAACTGTTACACCAAGAAGAAATGCAGATGATAAACGGGTATTCATTGGACCAATACATTATACTAGAACTGAAATGTGATTACATTTTCACGCAATTTGGGTGCATAGATCCTGAGAAATCAGTACCCAGAACAACCACCTCTGGCCGTAACAACGGCCTTGATACGCCCGGGCATTGAGTCAAACAGAGCTTGGATGGCGTGTACAGGTCCAGCTGACCATGCAGCTTCAACACGAAACCACAGTTCATAAAGAGTAGTGACTGGCGTATTGTGACGAGCCAGTTGCTCGGCCACTGTTGACCAGACGTTTTCAGTTGGTAGGAGATTTGGAGAATGTGCTGGCCATGGCAGCAGTCGAACATTTTTTGTATCAAGAAAGACCCATACAGGACCTGCAACATGCAGTTGTGCATTATCCTGCTGAAATGTAGGGTTTTTTCAGGGATCGAATGAAGGGTAGAACCACGGGTCGTAACACATCTGAAATGTAGCGGCCACTGTTCAGAGTGCCGTCAGTGCGAACAAGAGGTGACCGAGACGTGTAACCAATGGCACCCCATACCATCACGCCGGGTGATACGCCAGTATGGCGTTAACGAATACACACTTCCAATGTGCGTTCACCGCGATGTTGCCAAACACGGATGTGACCATCATGATGCTGGAAACAGAACCTGGATTCATCCGAAAAAATGAGGTTTTCCCAATCGTGCACCCAGGTTCGTCATTGAGCACACCATCGCAAGCGCTCCTGTCTGTGATGCAGCGTCAAGGGTAACCGCAGCCATAGTCTCCGAGCCGATAGTCCATGCTGCTGCAAACGTCGTCGAACTGTTCGTGCAGATAGTTGTTGTCTTGCAAAGATCCACAACTGTTGACTCGGGGATCGAGACGTGGCTGCACGATCCGTTACAGTATAAAGGCACATTTGCATGCCGAGCGTGAGTTTCCTCGGAAACGCGAGATATTAATTAAATAATCAGTGACAAATAAATAAAGCCTATGGCACACAACTGCAGCGCTGTGTCGCTGATAAAACAAAAGTACATTTTCGTTAGTCGTATGTTTGATTAAGAAAGGTGAGCTCTCGTTGAAGTGGTGCGAGAAGCACGTATTTTAGTTTATTGTCTGGCACACCGCCATATTTCATGTTATAGAAAATTACAGCGAGTTGCAACCATACTAGGCACTCGATTCTGAAAAGAGTTTATATTTATAAAAGTAAGTAGGATTATGAACTGTAGGCTTATTCATTGAATATATCTGATTTAACTAACTGTGTAATTTTTATGTTTAGTAGACAGTCACCTCTGTACGACGTATTGACATGGCTGGCAAATTATTCTAATATTGAGATTTAGATTTGAGTCCGCACCTACCGCAGCAGTCTTTGGAAACGATTTAAATACGAAGTCCGATTATTTGAGTCTTATTTCACGGTCAACTACGAATAACATTACATTTACGAAAAAGCCATTGTCAAGCGTCTGATACCGAATAATCAAAACCTGACGACTCATAGGAGAGCCAATCATACAGATAAAAATAATTAATATATTATTTTATTTTATTTTATTTTAATTATTTTATATTGGCGACCGTGACAGGACTTGTTATTTTGTCATTTGTTACATTGTTCTCTTTGTTTCATGTGAAAAATCAACCTTCTGGTCCTGGACTTGACTATATGAGAAATAAAAAAAAAAAATCAGAAGATATTTGCCAATTATAAAATTTTGCGGGAAGACGCAAAGAAGCTTCCAGCAAAATAAGGTAAGACGCAGCATCTTTGCATTAGCAGGCTTGACCAGACGTATAATTCAGTGTATTAGCTTTTCAGTAAAATTCTGTAGTGTTTCTTTTCCGCATAACAGTTTCAGTGATAAATTCCATTCTCAGTATTTTTCCTTAAACAATAACGTATGCAACAATACCAATACACGAGTGTACAATATGGCCGACTTCTGTACGATATCATGTAACATGGCCAGCAGCCATTACCAATAATCTCAAATTCAGTTTATATTTTTAAATTAACAGACAGCCATTGTTGCTACGACCGATTCATGCTCAACTGCATTTTATTTTAAAACCAGTGTCAAACATTAATTTCTTGAAATATATAGCACGTGTGGCATGGTAATAACTAGAAAACAATACGCAAAAATGGAACAGCAAAGACGTACTATTCAGACGCAATCCGACTCGGACGAGAGACAAATGTTAGAAAATGACTTTACGACAGCAACCGGTAGTGACGATACATCAAATATTGACGCAAGTGTCAACGGAAATTTTGACAATAGGCCGTCCACCACAAAAATTTCAAAGTCTCAGTCAGAGCCCATGTTAATACATGACGTCACGTCTAATGACGCGGCGGGGGCAGAGACCTTGCAAACAGTAAACATCTGCTAAATCTACTCAGAAGTAATCAAGTTTGGATCTGGTCGGAACAGTGCCAGAATGACTTTAATACAATTAAACATGCTTTAGTGAATGCTAACATTTTGAGCCATCCAGATTTCAATTTAGATTTTTGTATGACTTGTGACGCTTCACGTACTGGCTTGGGCTGTTGCTTATTTCAAGTTGTAAAGAATAAAGAGGAGGAACAGATAAGAATTATTGGGTTTGCGAGTCGCACTCTAACTGAATGTGAGCGTACATACTCCACTACTGAGTTAGAAACACTTTCCATAGTATGGGCATTCAAGAAATTCAATTATTATTTATTTGGAAAACATACGGTAATTTACACCGATCACCAGGCCCTGACATTTTTGTTAACTTGTAAACTTGTACATCCTAGACTATCACGATGGGCAGTTACACTTCAGAACTACTCTTTTGAAATTAAGTACATAAGAGGTAAGGACAACACCATTGCAGACACTTTGTCTAGACTTCCACAAGGTATGAATGATACCAACAGTGACTTAGAAAATATAAATGACTACAGGATTCTCTTAATGCAAGACAAGCAGTATCACCAATATTATATTGATATGTGCAGAAACATGGCTGAATTACAAAAATCTGATCCTCACTGGTATAAGATAATAACATTACTGGTAGAAAAACACAACCATCCTTTGACTAAGTATTACAAGTTACACAATGATGTGTTATTTTACCGCCGACATCCAAATGCTACTAACTGGTGTGTATGCATTCCCAAAGAGTCTGAACGTAATCTAATTTGGCACACACACTTAGTTTGGGGTCATTATGGGACGAAAAAGTGTTTGGCAAAGCTCAGTACATACTGTTATTTTAGCAATATGAGAAGAAAAATTTACAGGGAACTAAAAACATGTGTCATATGTCAAAAATCAAAACCTCAGAATTTATCCACAAAAACAGATTTACATTCTATTTTACCTGGTAGACCCCTGGAAATTCTGTGTACTGACATTAGTGGACCGCATCCAGCAAGCTCTGGAGGCGTCAAATATATCTTAGCTTTTTACGATATATTTTCTAAACACGTAAAACTTTATGCTTTAAAATCTGCCACTGCAAATGCTATAATACGAAGATTCTCAAGTGATTACCTGACGCACGTGGGAAAACCTAAAGCAATTCTGTCAGATAATGCAGCATACTACTCTGGGTACAAATGGAGAAATTTCTTGAAGGACAATAACATTAAAAGTATATTTATTTCGAGGTTTAGTCCACAATGTAACGCGACTGAGAGACTTTTCCGAGAATTAAATCGATTCATGAGGACCTATATTTCATCAAAACATACTAATTGGGTGTCCTACCTAAGTCTTTTCGAAGACGTACACAATAACTTAAATATTTACGATACAAATTACACACCTAACGAGATCATGTTCAATTGCAAACAGAACGATCAGTGGATAGAACCATTACCTAAGTTGTCAGACAAGGAAATCACACCTGAACAGAAAATAAAAGAAGTATTGACTACGCTGACACATCACGCACAGATACGAAACAAACATCACAGAAACATAATAAAAAGAAAACAAAAATTCGAGGTAGGAATGCTTGTACTACTTCGTACTCATCATAAATCTGTTGCACTCAAACGACGCAACGCTAAGTGGCGTCTGCTATATGAAGGACCTTATATAATTGTTAACATACCGCACCCTGGTGCGTATCTGTTACAACATCGTAGAACTAACAAAATTATTGGGCTATACGCACACCGAGATCTTAGAGCATTTCATGCTAAATAATGTCAAAGTCATACCCATGAAAACATTGCTAAGCAACTCGCAAAACTCTGTTTGCTACAACATAGATTATAAGTAGTATAGAAATTTTCATTTCAGCGTTCCAGAGTCGCAGTTGAAGACAGAAGAACTTTTCTTTCAACGCCGCGGTTCCACCGAGAAGACTGAATATTAAAGTAAAATTTATGATTACGTAGCAGTGAATGATATATAAATTTTTCACGGAATATTTGTGACTGTAGGTACCACTGACTTGCTATGACACCTGACGAACCGACAGACGTCATCTGTGAAGCGATCTTTTACTTCGAGAAATAGATTAGACGCACATCTCTCAGCAAGAAAAGCATCTAGCAGTAGTCAAGGCCACACAGACACACTACACACACGCACAAAACGCGAGGAATCGAACATTTTCTCTCTCTTACTATTTTGAATATTTATTGAGTAGTGAAAACGCCTGGTCTTGCCTACTGATGTAATGAATGTTGTGTCTAACCTATCTTAATTTCAGATGACATCACAAAAAAACATCGATAATATCCCAGCAAAACCGCTAAAGAGGATGTAAATATCTGCAATTCATGTAATCAAATATGACACAATGTAATAACCTATAGCTATGTAATGATGATGTAAACATGTTTATGTGCAACTGTATTATGTTTATGCTAAGAAAATATGTGACGTGTGTATGTATTATTACTTACGTTTTTTTTTAAACTGATGTATAATGTAACTGTTACTGTGTGAAAATTTGAACGATAACGAGTGCCAAAATGTGAAAAACTTTTTAAAAAAAAAAAAAAATTGCGTAGTGAACCACTATTCACGGACATTAACGTACATTACTAAGTCTGCAACTACGCAGAAACCTATGTGAAAGAAACTGTTAATGACATTCATGATGCATCGTACCTTTGTTAACGCGATGAACGATTTCTTCGATGAGTAACCACGAACATTTAGGTGAGCTATATTTAAAAAAAAAAAAAACTGAATATGTGAAGTGCATAATTCGTGCATCGTCTAGCGACATTACTACAGTACCCAACTTCAAGATGTTAACTGGATTAAATGGACACAAAGTGCCTGTCCAGAAAACAACACGACGGGTGGAAGAATTTTGGTTGGAACTTCAGGGAATGAAATGTTCTCGAAATGTGACGGACACGCTTACCTGGACTGTCCAAGGATCGACGCCAGCTATGTGCCGTCCGAGGTTCTGCAACCAAGCTTCCACGGAATATCGAAAACGAACTGCATATGGACTAATTACTCGACGGGTCACGTCTGATCTGTAATAAACAATGCTTTTTGTCACAACGAACTGCATCACAACGACTATAATGGAAATAGGAAATGGACATGCTTATGTATCAATCACGTTGTTATACAACGATGTTACTGTGATCAAAAAAACTTTACCACGACGATACTAACCTGTAAAAAATTATTGTGCAGCAGATGAATATGAACTGTGATAACGACACCATGTGTATAGGTCAACGCACCTGAAAAATACGGACATTTTTCTTTGAAGCATTTCATTGCAATGCTATGTAACTAAGAACATTCAACAATCTAAAGTTGTATTGTGTTATAACAAATATTGTAATTTTAAAACTAAGTTACCTGTCATAGAATGTAGTCTTCATATGTAATCTTGGTGGAATATTTTCTTTGTGCAACGACTAAGAAATGCGCGCGCACACGAACAATATGAACTGCAATACTGTGCCGCGTGATCTAAATTTACGAAATAACGGCAGTGCCGTAGTTACACAGACGCTTCTGCGCATGCGCGCACTCTGTTTTGCCAACATAAGAACTTTTTCGGCGCACGCGCGTCATTCAAATTTTGTGTATAATATACAGTATAATGTAAGTCATGTAAATAGTTGTAGATAACTTAGATTTTCTTGTGCCTTTAGGTGAATTGCTCGCCTGCAGGTGTGTCCTTTCGCCTCGCAATTCAGGGGGCAATATAAAGGCACATTTGCATGCCGAGCGTGAGTTTCCTCGGAAACGCGAGATATTAATTAAATAATCAGTGACAAATAAATAAAGCCTATGGCACACAACTGCAGCGCTGTGTCGCTGATAAAACAAAAGTACATTTTCGTTAGTCGTATGTTTGATTAAGAAAGGTGAGCTCTCGTTGAAGTGGTGCGAGAAGCACGTATTTTAGTTTATTGTCTGGCACACCGCCATATTTCATGTTATAGAAAATTACAGCGAGTTGCAACCATACTAGGCACTCGATTCTGAAAAGAGTTTATATTTATAAAAGTAAGTAGGATTATGAACTGTAGGCTTATTCATTGAATATATCTGATTTAACTAACTGTGTAATTTTTATGTTTAGTAGACAGTCACCTCTGTACGACGTATTGACATGGCTGGCAAATTATTCTAATATTGAGATTTAGATTTGAGTCCGCACCTACCGCAGCAGTCTTTGGAAACGATTTAAATACGAAGTCCGATTATTTGAGTCTTATTTCACGGTCAACTACGAATAACATTACATTTACGAAAAAGCCATTGTCAAGCGTCTGATACCGAATAATCAAAACCTGACGACTCATAGGAGAGCCAATCATACAGATAAAAATAATTAATATATTATTTTATTTTATTTTATTTTATTTATTTTATAACAGCCATGTGGATAAGATGCCTGTCATCTCGACTGCTAGTGATACGAGGCCGTTGGGATCCAGCACGGCGTTCCGTATTACCCTCCTGATTCCATATTCTGCTAAGAGTCATTGGATATCGACCAACGCGAGCAGCAATGTCGCGATACGATAAACCGCAATCCCGATAGGTTACAATCCGAACTTTATCAAAGTCGGAATCGTGATGGTACGCATTTCTCTTCCTTACACGAGGCATCACAACAACGCTTCACCAGCCAACGCCGGTCAACTGCTGTTTGTGTATGAGAAATCGGTTGTAAACTTTCCTCATGTCATCGCGTTGTAGGTGTCGCCACAGGCGCCAACCTTGTGTGAATGCGCTGAAAAGCTAATGATTTGCACATCACAGCATCTTCTTCATGCCGCTTAAATTTCGCGTCTGTGGCACGTCATCTTTGTGGTGTAGCAATTTTAGTGGCCAGTAGTGTAATATACAGAGGAATGGAAAATAAATTTGGAGCTCTGTTAGGTGGCCATCAAGTAAAGTCACGCATTTCCGCCGTGTAACCATACCAAAGAAGATTGGGACTTGTATGCTTTTATTATTCTTTCAATAGCTAGATATTATTTGTTGCATACCTTTCATTAATAATGGGCTAGAATTAGTTCAAGAGAATAATATTTACGAAACAAATAAGTTCATGCACAAAGTGATACGAATGACGTTTCGGTTGATAATGGAAGCAAGACTGCAGAACAATCGGGATACGTTCGTAGAATTCATCGATCTGGAAAAAGAAGTGTAAGAAGTTCAAAATAAAATAAAATTGAGGTAACCTATAGGAAACGACGTGTAATATTCAATATTTAGAGGAACTAGGAGGGAATAATAACAGTAGAAGACCAAGAACAAAGTTTATGGATTGAAAAGGGTGTAAGGGAAGGTTGTAGACTTTCTCACCTGCTGTTAAGTCTATACATCGGAGAAAGTTTAAAGAGTGGAATTACAATTCGAGGTGAAAGATATCAGTGTAAGAATCGCTGACGACATTGCTGTGGTCAATGAGAGTGAAGAAGAATTACAGGATCTGCTGAATGAAATGAACAGCTTAATCAATACAGAAAATGTATTGAGAGTAATGTGAAGAAAGGTGAAAGTAATGAGAACAGCGGAAAACTTAACATCATAATCAGAGGATCAAGAAGTAGATGAAATAAAGGAATTTTACTACCTAGGCAGCAAAAAACCCATGACAGACGGAGCAAGGAGGACACAAAAAGCAGACTAGCACCGTAAAACATAGGTCTTAATTTGAGGAAGAAATTTATGAGAATGTATGTTACGCGCACAGCACTGTATGGCAGTGAGACATGAACTATTGGAATACAGGAAAAGAAGCGAATAGAAGCATTTGATATGTGGTGCCACAGAAAAATGTAGAAAATTAGGTTGACTGCTAAGGTAACGAATAAAGAGGTTCTCCTAATGAGGACGTTTAGAGAGAGAAAGAGAAAGCGTGTATGGAAAACATTGACAAGAAGAAGGGAAATGATGTTAGCGCATCTGATAAGACATCCGGGAATAACTTCTATGGTACTAGACAGAGCTGTATAGGGTAAAAACTTTAGAGGAAGCCAGAAATTGGAACATACCCAGCAAATAATTAAGGAGGTATGTAGCAAGTGCTCTCTGAGCTGAAGGTTGCAACAAGAGAGGAATTTGTAGTGGGCTGCAAAAAATCAGTCAGAAGAATGATGACTTAAAGAAAACAAAAACAAAACAAAAAAATGCACGTTAGTGAACATGACCCTGACAGATGGAAGCAGAACCGCAGCTGTAGAATAGATATTCTAATACATAATTAACGACTGAAAATAATACTAACGGATTTCGGGGAAAGGACCTCACTTTGCGTATCCCAAGAACCATTGATGGCACGGAGGACAAGGGGGTGAGGAAATAGCTGGACAACGAGTTAAGACAAACGGAGATTTTTCGTGACCACCTCCACACTATCAATATTCACGGCGGCCGTGATCAGAGTGCATGTCATGAGGTGCAACATGGGTGCAGATTAGTGGGTTGGGCGAGCGGGTTGGTGAGAGAGAGATTGCGCGAGGTGGAAGGATGGTCGATTCGGGGGGGAAGGGGGGGGGGGGTTGGGGACTATGCGCAGCCGTCTGTGCAGTGAAGTGCTTTCGTGGTCTGCCTGGCGACGCTCATTTGCAACGCAGATACGCTGCTGTAAGGAGACTCTCGTAAGCTGTGCCCACACTAATTCTGGGCTTCAGTGCTCTGTTCCCCGCAATCCAGCACTGTTTCTGGTTGTTCGCCATACGTCGCAGAATTGCGGGAGAGCGCCTGTCGAGTCTCGGTACTGTCTCAGAGAGAAACTAAAAGCCACGCTACAAGCTAAAGTCACATTATGTTTTTCTATCATTTTTGTGGAACTTCTATTATACTGTACCTACAATTGTGGGGACTGCTTAATTTTTCCACAGCTTCATTTACGAGTAGAACACAAAAGATAATATCTAGCCGTCGTATGAAGTACCTTGCACCACGAGCATCACAGTGGCTTGCGGAGAATCTGCATAAATATACAGGGCGTTTTTCCAATGCGAATGGGGAAAGAAACTTCTGATGAATTTTAACGTAAATACCGAAAATAGAAGTCTGCTCTGGTGCCTTTCGTCGGTTCGTGTGGTTGAGGGCTGGAATCTCCGTGGTACATCTAGCTTGTTCGTATGCTCCTTCTGTACCCAAGTAGAATATCGATGACGATAATACAGCAATAAACGCGTTTCACGCCAGAGTTCTATCTACATTCATGTAGCCTTCTTAAATCAGATGAATATTTTCGAGTCACCCTGTACATTATATGATCTATAATTTGGATTAATTATTATTTTTGTGGTGTTTGGAAATGTATGACATTTGGTAAACTAAACGATAAAATCCATGTGCTACCTTCATACTAGCTTATTACTCAACGTACGTTTACAAGTATAACCCTGTTTACAGGTATTCATTTGGCCATAGAAGGAGACCCGCTGTCACGTAAAAGTAAGAGAAACGTTTGTGAGAGATTAAAGTCAACTTTAACGTTGTAAATACGCAAAAAAGACTGTAGAACACGTAATATATATATGCCTTCACAATAAGCTGTAAACTATTTTGATACTGTTGTATAGGCAAATAAATCGACTTTGCAATTAATCTACAAATCAAATGTATATAGCTAGTGACATTGTCAGTGTAGAGACAGTGACAAATATATGAGACTTTTATAAAGAAGCAATATCAATGTACATGGTAATGATATAAAAATGATAAACAGAAATGGTAAGTGGCAATCGGCAAGACGCTGCTGACGGCTGAAATCTATATTAAGAAAGGCACATATTCACTTCATTTCTGTGGCTTTAACCTTTTGCCTTTTCTACGCTTTTTTATATATCAGACGTCAATTATATGTGATTGCTTCCCTTTAGTCCATTGTAAATGGTTCAATGCAAAAAATGTCCTAAGGTAAAATGAGATAATAATAATAATAATAATAATAATAATAATAATCACCCAGTGGAGGCCCAGGATAAGAATAGGCCGCCGGTATGTTCTGCCAGTCGTAAAAGGCGACGGAAAGAACAAACCACTAATAGGGGTAACTCCCATTTTAGTGTGATCAGTTGGTTCAGGACAGAACTAATGAAGCCTAGGACGAGAGCTGTCATGGTCGGGGACGACGCCTGAACCCTATGCCCGTCCACAATGTTAACAACACTGCTAGCCACATGGAAAATGATTTAAATCCAAATAGAGGTTTGCAGGATATGCTTCCTGCAACCACCCTAGATGGAAAACAAAGACAGAGGATGAGATGATCAGATGAAGTTAACCGACACCTCATGTTCTGTTATTACCAAGCAACAAACTTAGGAACCAACACTACTGGATACAGATCACAAGTATACACAACATTTATTACCAGATACCCAGAATTAAAATTTTTAACAGAACAAGGACTGGCTGATCAGATACGTGTAATAATAAAAAATAACAGGATACCCCAGTCAGAATTAGAAAACATCAAACAACAAGCACAACAAATACTGGAACAAAATGATGTGCAATCAGAAGAAGAAGAATATACAGTAATGGACTCAAACATCCCAGAGCAAACAAACAAAGAACAACACGCATCAATTAAAGAATCAGAGGAAAACAAAATCTTAAGACACCCACCAGAACAATCACAAATAGAACACCAAGTGACACACATGTTAGATATAGAAGAAAAATTTCAGCTGATATATATAGAATACAAAGACACAAATACAGACATTAGACCATTCTTGCATAGATCACCAAATAACCCACAAGTCGAAACAACAATAACAACTATCAACACAATCATACAATACAAAATAAATGAAAATACAACTATGGAAAAGTTACAACTACTGATTTATATAGGAGCACTCACTACACTAAATATACACATTAGGCAGAGAGCAGAACCAACCAACACACAGAAGAAACCCCCAAAACCAGCATGGCAACACAGGCTACAGATCAGAACAGAACAACTTAGAAAAGACACCAGACAGCTAACACAATTTATAAGAAATGAAATATCAGACAAACAAAGGAAGGTTAGGTAAAATCTCACAACAAGAAGCGATAGAGCAATTAGATGAAAAGAAGCAGAAATTACAAGCATTGGCCAAACGACTTAGAAGATACAAAAAAAGTGAAAATAAAAGGAAACAAAACCAAACGTTCAACACAAACCAAAAGAAATTTTACCAGACAATAGATAACACACACATTAAAATAGACAATCCACCAAACATAACAGACACGGAACACTTCTGGAGCAACATATGGTCAAACCCGGTACAACATAGCAGACATGCACAGTGGATACAAGCAGAAACAGACACATACATGATGATACCACAATTGCCTGAAGTGATAATTTTGTAACATGAAGTCACCCGAGCAATTAATTCTACGCACAATTCGAAAGCCCCTGGAAAAGATAAAACAGCAAATTTCTGGCTAAAGAAGTTCACCTCAACACATTCACATCTAACTAAATTATTTAAGAGTTACATTGCAGACCCATACACAGTCCCTGATACCCTTACACAAGGAATAACGTATCTGAAACTTAAAGATCAAGCAGACACTGCAAAACTAGCAAAATATCGCCCCATAACATGCCTACCAACAATATACAAAATATTAACTTCAGTCATTACAGAGAAATTAATGACACATACAACACAGAACAAAATTATAAATGAAGAACAAAAAGGCTGCTGCAAAGGAGCATGAGGATATAAAGAGCAACTGATTATAGATGCAGAGGTGACATACCAAGCTAAAACTAAACGAAGGTCGCTACACTACACTTACATTGATTACCAAAAAGCTTTTGGTAGTGTACCCCACTCATGGTCACTACAGATATTGGAAATATACAAAGTAGATCCTAAATTGATACAATTCCTAAACACAGTAATGAAAAATTGGAGAACCACACTTAATATCCAAACAAATTCAAATAATATCACATCACAGCCAATACAGATTAAGTGTGGAATATACCAAGGAGACTCATTAAGTCCTTTCTGGTTCTGCCTTGCTCTGAACCCACTATCCAACATGCTAAATAATACAAATAATGGATATAATATTACTGGAACATATCAACACAAAATCACACATTTGCTATACATGGATGATCTAAAACCACTGGCAGCAACAAATCAACAACTCTACCAATTACTAAAGATAACAGAAGTATTCAGCAATGATATAAATATGGCTTCTGGAACAGACAAATGTAAGAAAAATAGCATAGTCAAGGGAAAACACACTAAACAAAAGGATTACATATTGGATACCAACAGCTACTGCTTAGAAGCGATGAAAAAACAGATGCCTATAAATATCTGGGATACAGAAAAAAAATAGGAATAGATAATACAAATATTAAAGAAGAACTAAAAGAAAAATATAGACAAAGACTAACAAAAATACTGAAAACAGAATTGGCAGCAAGAAACAAGACGAAAGCTATAAAAACTTATGCTATACCAATATTGACCTATTCATTTGGAGTAGTGAAATGGAGTAACACTGAACTAGAAGCGCTCAATACACTTACACGATCACAATGCCACAAATATAGAATACATCACATACATTCAGCAACAGAAAGATTCACATTAAGCAGAAAGGAAGGAGGAAGGGGATTTATCGACATAAAAAACCTACATTATGGACAGGTAGACAATCTAAGAAAATTCTTTATAGAACGTGCAGAAACTAGCAAAATACACAAAGCAATCACTCATATAAATACATCGGCTACACTATTGCAATTTCATAACCACCTCTACAACCCTTTAGGTCACATAACATCAACAGATGCAAAGAAAGTAAATTGGAAAAAGAAAACGCTACATGGGAAGCACCCGTATCATCTAACACAGCCACACATCGATCAAGACGCATCCAGCACATGGCTAAGGAAAGGCAATATATACAGTGAGACGGAAGCATTCATGATTGCAATACAGGATCAAACAATAAACACCAGATATTACAGCAAGCATATTATTAAAGATTCCAATACCACAACAGATAAATGCAGACTTTGCAAACAACAAATAGAAACAGTAGATCACATCACAAGCGGATATACAATACTAGCAAATACGGAATACCCCAGAAGACAAGACAATGCAGCAAAAATAATACATCAACAACTTGCCATACAACATAAACTAATAAAACAACACGTTCCCACATACAAGTATGCACCACAAAACGTACTGGAGAATGATGAAAAAAATAAAATAAAATAAGAAAATAAAAAAACACAAAAAATAAAAAAGTTGTTGAAGCATCCCTGCCAGATTAAAACTGTGTGCCCGACCGAGACTCGAACTCGGGGCCTTTGCCTTTCGCGGGCACGTGCTCTACCATCTGAGCTACCGAAGCGCGACTCACGCCCGGTACTCACAGCTTTACTTCTGCCAGTATCTCGTCTCCTACCTTCCAAACTTTACAGAAGCTCTCCTGCGAAACTTGCAGAACTAGCACTCCTGAAAGAAATGATATTGCGGAGACATGGCTTAGCCACAGCCTGGGGGATGTTTCCAGAACGAGATTTTCACTCTGCAGCGGAGTGTACGCTGATATGAAACTTCCTGACAATACGAGAATACTGAACGGGTAATGCAGTACGTAAAGGAAAATGAAAATGTAATAGTCATCGGAGACTGGAATGCGTTTGTATGGGAAGGAATAGAAGAAAGGTTAACGATAGGATGTGGGTTTGGTACTATGAATGAGAGAGGAGAAAAACTGCTTGAGATCTTTAATAAACTTCAGGTAATAGTAGCGAATACTCTGCTCAGGACTCACAAAAGGTGGAGGCATACTTGGAAAAGGCTGGGAGATACGGGAAGATTTCAGTTAGATTACATCCTGCTCAGACAGAGATTCCGAAATCAGATACTGGATTGTAAGGCGATCGCAGGAGCAGATAAAGACTGATATCAACTTTTAGTAGTGGTGAAGTGTGGGGGATTATTCAGGAAGAATTAATACGCTAGGAAGGGGTGGGGGTGGGAGGCGGAAGTACTAAGGAATTACGACATACGCCTGAAGTTCTCTAAGGCTATAAATACTGCGATATGAATATCTTAGCAGGCAGTATAGTTGAACAGAAATGGAATCTCTAAACAGGACAATCACAGAAGCTAGATGAAAAATATAGGCACAAAGAAGATAGCTGCGAAGAAACCTGGCGCAACAGGAGAAATACTTGGCTTTATAGATGAAAGAAGGACGTACAAAAATGTTCATGGAAATTGAGGAATACAGAAATACAAGTCGCTGTCAAATGATATAAATGGGAAATGCAGGGAAGCTAAGACGAAATCGCTGCATGAAAAATGTGGAGAAATTGAAAAAATAAATGTTTCACGGAAGGAATGGCACAGCATATAGAAACGTCAAATCAACCTTCGATGAAATTAAAGGCAATGCTGGTAAAATTAAGAGTGCAACGGCAATTCCACTGTTAAATGAAGAGGAGAGAGAGCGGATAGGTGGAAAGAGTACATTGAAGGCCCCTATGAAGGAGAAAAATTGTCTGACGTGAGGTCGGCATAGAAGAGATAAGGGGTTAAGATGAAATAAGACAGAAGGGGTAGATTACATTTCATGAGAATTTCTAAAATCATTGGCGGAAGTGGCAGCAGAACGACTATTCACGTTGCGTTTAGAATGTATGAGACTGGTGATATAGCATCTAACTTTTGGGGAAATATCGTGCGCACAATTCCGAGAACAGAAAAGTGTGAGAATTATCGCACAATTAGTTTAGCAACTAATGCATCCAAGTTGCTGACAAGAATAATATACATAAAAAAGGGAAAGAAAATTGAGAGGTAGATGACGATTAGTTTGGCTTTAGGAAAGGTAAAGGCACCAGAGAGGCAATTCTGACGTCGCGGTAGATAATGGAAGCACGATTAAAGAAGAATCAAGACATGTTCGTAGGATTTTTCGACCTGGAGAAAGCGTCCGACAATGTCAAATGCTGCACGATGTTCGAAATTCTGAGGAAAGTAGGAGTAAGCTGCAGGGAGTGACGGGTAATATACAACATGTAAAATGGCCAACAGAGAATAATAAGTGTGGAAGACGAAGAGCGAGGTGCTAGGATTATAAAGGTTAGTCTTTGATAGCCACTAGAGAGTGGAGAATTTGTCCATGGGTCCTTTTGATGTGGAGGTATGCGTCCAGCAAAGTGTCCTGGTCAAGCGCATAGACCAGCACAATGTCCCTTACGAGACAGTAAGCATACAACGGCGGCACTGACCGCTGGAACAAGAAAACCTTCAGTGACGCTGACCGTGGAACAGGAAAACTTATAGTTCTTGGAGGGGCCTTGAACAAAAGCGATCCATTCCTAGTCGGTTTCTGAGGCTAGCTAGGAAACCTGTGACGGCTTGCATTTACGTAGATCCGAGAGTCAGTAGATTCGGCGAGGCAAGCCTTCAAGGTGGCGTATAAGAGAGCATCTGGCTCTGTTTTAGGAATGAAGCTGCTTGCTGAGCTGAAATACCAACAGGATAGCATTATCTAATAGAAAGGTGCCGGGCTGCCTGCTACCCGTCACTTCATAGAGGCAGGAACGATGGAGGCTTTCGATGTTGCAGTTCCAGGGTTAAATCATCCGGCCGAAGGGCATCTGAAGGATGTTGTGCACTGATGAGTCAGTCTGAATGAGGTGGCCTGAGACAAGATGGGCGAACTGACTGATGGCCTCCAGCCATGCCACCAGCATCGAGCTGGTTTGCTGCATCTGCTGGAAAAGGACAAGAATTGGGGGCCTGAGGTCCTCGGTTTCTGCTGCATTTAACATGGAAAACAGAGCAACAGACGACTGCTTCCCGGAACAAGACACATCTACCACCGGCTTTTACCTCGTCACCAATGAAAACTGAGAACAGGGAGCACTGTCACTTAATACGTTTATTAACATGCGATTTGAAAGGTCTTTGAACAAAATTGATCTGATGCATGAATCTTTAAGGGAAACAAAATTATTCTGAATGTTCAACAAAAGGTTAATATCATTTTGAAATTTCCAGGTCCAAAGACCAAGATTTGTCAGTTTCAAACAGGAACCTGAAGCAATAATTGGAGCAAAAACAGCCGGCCGGTGGGGCCGAGCGGTTCTAGGCCCTACAGTCTGGAACCGCGCGACCGCTACGGTCGCAAGTTCGAATCCTGCCTCGGGCATGGATGTGTGTGACGTCCTTAGGTTAGTTAGGTTTAAGTAGTTCTAAGTTCTATGGGACTGATGAATTCAGAAGTTAAGTCCTATAGTGCTCAGAGCCATTTGAACCATTTTTTGGAACAAAAACAGGAAAAACCACTACTGTGGCACGTAATATATCCTGCCTTGGTTCTGGGCTGTGGTCCGCGTCCGCCATGGGATATGAGAATTCGTTTACTTTCAATAGTCACCACTGAAGACTTCTCCAAGTCCGAAAGTGTTGTGCTGAGCAGGACCCGTCCCCAGAAGCGCGACGTCGAAGGCAAAAGGCAGAGACGGTGAGTGTTGGACGGGGTAGCAGCAGCGGTCAGAGCGCGAGCTTAAATCTTGACCTCACAGGTGATTACAACTTTCTTATTGGCTGGTTCCCTTGTTTGTAGTAGTCCTATCGGCGCACCCAGCTGGCTGCTGCGAGCGTCGATTGTTGGCTTGGTGTGGCCGATACTGTCACCACTCACGGCCAGCTGACCAACTTGTTGCTGTGGTCCGAAGATCGGTTGCTGGTAGTGCGGAGTCGAGGGAGTTTAAATGCTGCGGCTCGTAGACGGTCGGCGGTTGGCGCATCATGGTGTGTTCGCCACATCAGTACACCTCCTGAAACATTGCTCCCCAAATTTTAGCAAAGACTTGTCGAATACAAACCGCATAGACTACTGCTGTGTTGCGTTCCAAAGGTGGTCAAACAAGCTGTTAAGCGAGTGGTCATATTGTTTTGGCTCATCATTGTACATACACAAACAGTGTAAGACAAGTAACATGTTTTCGCTGCTCCCTCCTGCTCCACAGCCAGTCCCAACCAGGTTTTCTCCCCCTAGCCAGGATCTGTCTCTTCACTAGCACTCTCTACATGTACGTAAAATAGTTATAAATAAGCAGCTGTTACACACTGAGGTGACAAGTCACGGGATGGCTGCCGTGTTGCGTGCACAAAGAATGAAAAGGTCACTGCATTTCCGGAGCTGTTATTTGTACTCAGGTGATTATGTCCATATGATGGGAGTTAACAGACTTTGAATGGAGAACGATAGTTGGGGCTAAGCGCATGGGCCATTCCAGTTAGGAAATGATTAGGGAATTCAATATCCCGAGATCCACAGTGTCAAGAGTGTGCCGTGGATACCAAATTTCAGTGGCCCATGGCCTTAAGACCGAGAGCAGAGGCGTTTGCATAGGATTATCAGTGCTAACAGATAAGCAGCACTGCATGGAATAACTGCAGGAATCAATGTGGGACGTAAGACGAAAGTGTGGCGAAATTTGGCGTCAGTGGACTATGGCAGCAGACGACTGACGCCACTGTCTCTGGTAACAGCAAGTCATCACCTGCAGCGCCTCTTCTGCATTCATGACCGCATCGGTTGGACCTTAGAGGACTGTAAAACCGTGGTGTGGTCAGTTGGGTTCCGATTACGGGTCATATGAGCTAATGGTAGGATTCGAGTGTGGTACAGACCTCACAAAGCCATGGACCCAAGCTGTCAACAAAACAATGTCCAAGCTGATGCTGACTCCAAATTGGTATGGGCTGTACTTATATGGAATGTACTGGATTCTGAGGTTATGTTCGGCTACTACGAGACCATTGGCAGCCATTCATGGACTTCATATTACCAAACAACGATGGAAGTTTTATAGCTGACAATGCACTATGTCACTGAGCCACAAATTTTCGCGATTGCTTTGAAGAACAATTTGAACAATGATTTGGCCACCAACAAAGACTGACGTGAATCCCTTCGAACATTTATAGGACGTAATGGAGAGGTCGTCTCATGCACAAAATTCTGCAGTAACAGCACTTTCTCAATGATGGACGGCTATGATCGGCATGGCTCAGTATTTCTGCAAGGTACTTCGAACGACTTGTTGAATTCATCCACTTCAAGTTGCTGGGCAAAAGCAGGTCTTACCTGATAGGAGCTACAAATGACGAATGTCACATCAGTGTATCATCGCAATTTATGCCATTAATCATTTTTGACACAATCGATGGGCCTGCCTCTTTATTTCTTTTGCTGAAAATGTTTCCTTTGAGGACCTTCTTTGTGAGGCTGTGATGCTAATTTAAAGTTTCTTTTTACTGTACGTATTAAACAACAATTTTTTGGAATAATTTCGTTCAGTAGATGGTCACTGGACTTACTATCTAACCAAAAAATCTTTGTGCAACTTTTCATTTCTCACACCTTTATACTGTCAAAAATCCGACGCTGTTCATGATGAATTTTGAGGGCTATCAAGCATCCACTACATACATGGGCACCTACTATCAAAACTCGCATGTAGTAGACTACATCTAAAAGGACGTCCTCAGGCGAAAATGTCGCCTTGGACTCAACGTAAGTGAACATACCCCTTTATTTTGGGACCACGTACCAGGAATAAGTCGAGAACCGGTGGCAAACGCTCTCATACCAGTTGGAAATAATTCAGTTACTCTTAGCGATTCTGTGACTGTAAACAATAAACTTCAGCAGAGTAGTCACGATCTAGTCATTTTAAGTGAACAAGCATTTCCTTCTTTGGATCCATGTGGAAAGATAGCGATTTAGAACCGGGGAATATAGATCCATTACGTAACTGTCAAGGCGAGGCTAATAGTTGAGCCGTGGTAAAATTTGCTGTTTTGAAGAGCGCGCCGCAGCGCGTAGTGTGAAGTAGCCGCCCTCCGTTTCTGGTGGTGGCGCCGCTGTGGCAATCGCAGCTTTGGTGTCTCCCTCTGGTGGAAAAGGGGAAAAGTTGCCTGTTAAAGTGCATTTAAGGGGCGCTATAAGCTCGCCAGTGGCGGCTGGTCAGTCGGAGTGAGGCTGGGTCAGTCTCGCGTCACCCGTTGCTGGTCTGTCTCTCGTTCGCATTTGTGCGGCAGTTAGTTGTCTGTGTGTCGTCGGAGTGCTAGTATGTCTGTCGTTTGGATCAAACTTTAAAGCCAGAAAGTGAGAGACTTGCCACCCCGCCAGTAACAGAACTCAGGCCGGTGGGGGCCGAGTTCCTGCATCTGAGTCTGCGCGTTAGGCCGCCAGTCTGCTCGAGTTGCTTGGGCAACGGTCATTGGCGGTTGGGTCGATCGGTTGATCGGTCGCGCACTGAGACGCAAGATGACTTGTCCGTCTTGAGCGTCGGCGCATGTGAGGTTCCCACGTTGAGTCCAGTGGGCCGTGCCGCGTAGAAAGGGGTAGTGGCTTCGCGGTCGACACAACAGGAGTCAAACCACGACATCAGGCTGACCGGTGTGAGCTGCGACGCCGTGAGACGGGAGATCGGCGCGCCTTCCTGCTGCGTCCGTTGAAGCGGTTGGCAGCGGACGATTCGGGAGAGCGTTGGGGGTGCTGCGCCAGGTCTTCGCCAGAAATCGCAGTTTATTAGAAGTTAACTGACTGGAGACATGTTGCTTCATTTACTTGTTAAATTCTACTTGTTTTCTTGGCGAGGTGACCAGCCGCTTTATTTTGGGGTCGTCCCACCATTCTTCTCTGTTTTCCCACCCGCGGGAAGGAGGTTATTTATGGGTTGGGTGGTCCGTTTTTCCCTTGTGGAGTAGGGGCGGGTTAGAGCAGTCTGCGGTTCGGATTGTTCTGTAATCCCCCTATCAATCGAGCCGGCCGGGGTGGCTGAGCGGTTCTAGGCACTACAGTCTGGAACCGCGCGACCGCTACGGTAGCAGGTTCGAATCCGCCCGCGGGCATGGATGTGTGTGATGTCCTTAGGTTAGTTAGGTTTAAGTGGTTCTAAGTTACAGTGGACTGATGACCTCAGCAGTTAAGTCCCATAGTGCTCAGAGCCATTTGAACCATTTGAACCCCTGTCAATCTGCCATGTTTGTCGGATTCGGTGTTAACGAATTTATTGCTTAAGGTGTAAAGGCCGAATTCCTGAAATATATTTTTATCTTACCTATCATCTTGAGAGGCGGTATATATGTAATGTAGAGCATGTTTGTATATTTTATGTAAGACTTCATTTCATGGGTTTCTATTTAAATGGTCATTTTAGTATATAAGGTTGCCACCCTTCTATCGTAAGAGTTTTGTTTTAAAAACACGTTTCACATTCAGTGGCAAGTAATGTTTTTTTTAATGTGAGTTTTTTGTACCATTTCCATCCCTCCTATGTAGTGCATAGTTTACGTGTTTGTGTGAGTTGTTAAAATTTTTAGTTTAAAGTAATCTGGGGTGTTACAGATTTGCACCAGTGTAGTGTTTCAGAGGTTGTTGTGAGCGCTCATGACTACGGCCGCGTTAAAAGGGAGCGGCAAGGTTCTCAGCCTGAAAGCTCATACTGTGTTAATGTTCTTGATGAATCGCCAGTGAATAAAGTAAATTCTTTAAGAAAAGATTTTGAAAGTAAATACACGGGTTCATTACTAACAGTGTAGCTGAAATGATGGCACCGCTGATACTAGCAGTGTTGAGGAAACGAACGGTAAATAACCTGACTGTAAAAGCTACATTGCAATCGCAGTCTGTCAGTTTCCAAAAGACAGTTTAGAGATGTCCGTGATGGAAGTCGGGTCATGTGATGGGCAAGGCTCTGGAGACACGTCTTGGAAGGCGATCGATGATACATCCAGCGAAACTGTCTGCGGACTCATCATCTGAAACAACGGAACAATTACACACGGACACAGCTGAGTCTTCAAGTACACAATCTGCTGACTCAGTGTCTGAAACATCGGAGCAGTTTTTCACAGATAAAGCTGAGTCTTCCATTATACAAAAGACAAGTCAATTTTGACGGTAGAATCTATGAGGAAAATTTCTGCAAGCAGTGCCGAAGTGGGACAAAGTGATGTAAATACTGACTCCTCAGTAACTTCAAGTTGGGCCCACGGGGAAAGTGAAACTGAAGACATAAAGATGTCTAATTCTCAAGAGATCTTCTATGCCAAACACCAGTTTGCTGTAGAAAAGGGAAAGAAAATAGAGGGGGATTATTGAGTCAGCGAGAAACATTCGGAAATGAAGGAAAAGAGGCATGTAGCATAATCCCAACCAAAAACTCCAATATGATTTAAGATCAGGAACAGGTATAAATATTGGAACTGGAAAGAAGCAGCTTAGCACTAGAACAGACGATGCTGACAATCCAAAGTAATACAGTTTATACTTTTAATAAATCTAATTTCAGTTAAGCTAAAACTGACATACCTTTACAGTATTTTTGCACGCAGCTTGTAACGACAACCGTTAGTGCAGGAAACTATAACTAACAATTTGGATAAACTGCAGGCTACAGTTTAATCCTCAACACATTCGAAAGTTGTAGCACTGTGAAGTTATCGGTACATTTTCGCAAAGTACGGAAGAACGTGCTATCTTTGCAGCCGAATTATTAAAACCATTACGAACGTAATTGAAAGGTTTTGTTCTTTACTTTTTATATCTAAGGTTCGTACTTTTATGCACTATGTTTACTGCATCTTAACCTACTTAACGTAGGTTATGGTTGTATAACAAGACAAAATTTTTTACAGTCATCGAGAATAAGTTTACAAAGCAAGAGATTGTATTCTGTCAAAGCATCATAATTTCTTGTATTCAGTAAGACCCATAGTTTATAATATTTAGAAAGAAGCGGGGCATAAACGATTTTTAATATGATAAATTTCTGTTAATTTTACTAGTGAGAACGTAACAGTCATAAAGAGTTATATTTTACTTTATTATTTACTTTCAACTTGAAAATGAAACTATCTAAAATTCGCAACAGTCAATTATTTTCATTTCACCTCGAAAAAAGAACATTTAATGGAAAACATAGAAAAAGTGAGTCAGTATAACTAATTTTCTCGTTGCGTCAGAAGACATATTGCATTAAAAAGGAGAGCTCAGATAAGCGCTTATTCGCAAAAGGGAAGGGTTCGAATGTCGGTCTGGCACACAGTTTTAATCTACTAAGATGTTCCAAGAGTTTCAAATTAGCGCAAATTTCGATACAGAGCGAAAATTAATTTTAGAAAGAAGACAGAATAACGACTTCCTTCCCCGGTTGCCCCCTTTTCTATTTCATTATTATTAAAGAAAATACGAAATACAGAAAATTAGTAATACGGGACTAAAACAGTAAACTAATACAATGCATCCAATTTCAGTAAAATTGTGTTGAATATTTCCATAATGCAACTTACCTACTACAGAAATATTACCTTTTTCTGTTGGTACCCAATTCGAAATAGTTATTACGATCGACTTCACATGAGAAATAGACCACTGTTGTCACTGTAACGCCTGAGATCGTGCTGGCAACGTTACCACTGTGTGAAGTTATACAGGTGGGACGGATGAGCCGCTTTGCAACTCCTGAGCCAATATTGTTATCCCTCTACAGCGGATTCACCGAGTTGGCCACAGGGCTCTCCCTCTCGCTCCAGCAGGATCCTAAAGTCCAAACTCTCCTCCCTACCTCCGTCCACCCCTCTCCGAACTTGCAAAGCTGTCGACAGCACGCCCTGATCACTTAGCGACATTAATAATCTCGGAAGTTGCCGGCATTTCAGAACTGAGAAGTTTTTAATTGTGAGGCTAACACGGACTACTCTTTTAAGTTTCTATACTTTTAAACTTTTAAGGTTCCGACACTTTATCTTCGCTGCTGATACTTGATTATTATCACCAGACACTGTAGCGGCAAATAAGATGACATACATTTGGTCTGAATCTGAAACCGAACTATCGTTGAGACCTTGACTGTCACTGAAGTGTTTGCGTAGGACACAATGGAAAAATATTTATTATTAACAATAAAAAGCACCTAAACACCAAACGTTAGACGTGTATCTGCTTCAGCAATAAATTATTAGATAATAACCTTAGCTTTATTGAAAGTGAGGCAATGAAAATCAGCAGAGAAAATGAAAGAAACAAATAATGAAGGAAGTAAGTTTCAAATAAGTAGATGCAAAGAAGCAGATGCTTTCAACTAACTAGGAAGTAAATTAACCAAGAAAGTAAACAAATACGACAAAGTTCCGAAAAAGTGTGTTATTCTATATCGGACATAATTAGAAATTGCAAAATACCTGCCAAAGCGAAGTTACGACACACAGGTCATATTGTCCGACAGTTTTGACCAATAGATCAAAATTTTGGAGTTGGACAAAGAAAGATCTGAGCAACATTCAAGCAACGGAGATCCTAGGTAACACGAGGAGGGATACTTTAACGATTTCAAGAATGTGGTACTGGGCTCGTGAGGAGCGTGGACACTTTGATCTTAATTTAACTTTTCTTTGTTTTCTTGAAAAACACTCTTAAACACAAGTTATCTACGAACAATAATGGCCAAGTTAAGCCTGTTACTTATTAACAATTAAGAAAGTAACAAACCAAAACGATTAAAGTGGTATCAAATAACTCTCCTATTAGTTGGCCAACCATGACATGGACGTCTAATGAACTTTTTAGTACTAAACAAAATAGTTTTACACCAAGTAATTATTCAAAATAAAAATATTAATTGAATAAGCCGAAAAAGAAATTAACTCAGGTACCAATGTGCCGAAGCCAATGATGATATTCGAAAACATCAAAATGTACTTTACCGAAAAAAATAAAGTTTTCTTAGACTAAGCACTAAATATCGGCCACTAACACTGGCATCACCAATTGGGTTTCGTAATGTTAGAACATCACTTGCTCATAAATCACAAAGCGTGGGTTCGAGTCCTCCCTCGGGCATGGGTGTGTGTGTTTGTCCTTAGGATAATTTAGTGTGTAAGCTTAAGGACTAATGACCTTCGCAGTTAAGTCCCATAAGATATCACACACATTTGAACATTTTTGAACAAAATGTGGAAAGGAATACATTCACCTTCCGAATCATTACAATATCCATAAATCAGAAATTTGCAGTGAAACTGCTTCCAAGCTTCCATGAACATCTTTCCCTCGATACATGACATTGTACCTTCCCAATAACAAATGCCCTGTGCATTCATAAACGGGTCCACTCGCTATTGGTGACCGATGCATAACTAGATGTGGCCACACCGTCATCCTCATACGAAAAACATGGTAATTGGTAGGTCAACATGAAAAATCCTTCTACTGCTGTGTGCAACGCTGCTCGTCCAGTCTGCGAAACGACCTCCGACGCCTTGCGGCCGCAAGACTCGCAGAGCGGGAATTCAAATCCGTGGGTGCCGGTGACGGAAATGAACTTCACAGACAGGATAAGGAATGAAACAATACGAATGACCATGCAGATTAAGCCCCTGGGTATGGGACTCCACTACCCGTCGCTGGATTCGAACGTGGGATGTCTGATGGGCACGAGGAAGAGGATGGTTCAAATGGCTCTGAGCACTATGGGACTTCTGAGGTCATCAGTCCCCTAGAACAGGGCCGGCCAAACGATGCTCAGCGTGCAGACGTGCGGAAGTGCTGCACATGTGCGCACTTGTGCGACAGCGAGCGACAGCGACATCTGTTATTAGACATGTGTCCTAAATGAACGGCGGCGGCTCCACTTCCCTGTGGTACAAGCAAGAGCGCAACATATCCACCAACGAGCGAGGTGGCGCAGTGGTTAGCACACTGGACTCGCATTCGGGAGGACGACGGTTCAATCCTGCGTCCGGCCATCCTGCTTTAGGTTTTCCGTGACTTCCCTAAATCGCTATAGGCCAATGCCGGGATGGTTCCTTTGAAAGGGCACGGCCGACTTCCTTCCGCGTTCTTCCCTAATCCGATGAGACCGATGACCTCGCTGTTTGGTCTCTTCCCCTAAACAATCCAATCCAACGCAACATATCCAGTCTCGTTTACCCCTGGTGACCGTAACCTTAACAGAGACGTACTGATAAATGGCGGGCGGGAGATCTACGTTCTCAGTCGTTTAAAAATGAATGGGAACTGCAATTCTTTTTTGTAGTCGTTGGTGAACACTCACAGTGTTTGCTGTGCCGCCGAATAATAGGCGGCCAGCGTAAGTTATCAATTGAAAGACACTACAATACATATCACAAAGACGGGTGTAGTATACTCAACAGTGAAGAACGGCAAGCAAAATTAAATGTCCTTAAGAAAATGCATGAGACACATCAACTTAATTTTATTGTGCATCAAAGTAACTGATACTTCTTGAACTCTTAGTTTCTTGTGTTACATTTATGTCTGTATTACTGTACGCTGTACAATGTACTGCTTTCAATTTTTCAGAATGACAACCACACTAAATCTTCACTGCGAGCAAGTTTTAAATTCGCATTTAGAATTGCACAATCTGGGAAACCCTTATCCGAAGGGGAGTTTGTGAAAGGGTGTCTGATTGATATTGCGGAACTTGTGTGTCCCACGAACGTTTGCAGGTTTCAAGATATCAGTCTATCCAAACAAACAGTGACAAGACGTATCAGTGCTATGGCCGGCGATGTGCACAGGCAGCTAATAAATAAGCCTTAAATACTTTGTTGCTTTCTCTGTTGCGCTCGATGAAGCAACAGATCTTACAGATACAGCCCAGGTTGTGATATAAATACGAGGTATCGATAACGCACTGTGTGTAACAGAGGAGCTACATCTGTGCGTAGAAACATGCACTACATGAACGCTGACGGCTGCGGCGTGCACGCTGTGACCCGGAAGTTGCACATGCGCAAGAGCACAGCACGCGTGCAGAATTTCTGGCCGGCCCTGCCCTAGAACTTAGAACTACATAAACCTAACTAACCTAAGGACATCACACACACCCGTGCCCGAGGCAGGATTCGAACCTGCGACCGTAGCGATAGCGCGGTTCCAGACTGGAACCGCTCGGCCACCCCAGCCGGCAGGAAGAGGATGGCGGTGGTGTGCTCACGGATGGTTCCTGATGACAGAGTAACAACATTTATTGATTAACTTATAACACCCCCGTCTGCTACTGCTGTACCATAACCTTAAAGCTCGAAGCAGGTTGCCTAATCAAACTATTTTATTAAACAATTATGGTACAACTCAACAGAGCCGTGTTACCCTCTGAGAGGAATTTTGTTATGTTGACCGTGTTGTACCTAATGGAGGCGGCTTATCGGAAAATGAAAGTCAGAATTACGTAAAAATTTGATCAGTACAAACAATACTTTTGCCTAGCTATACTGTTTATAAAGAATAAGGAAAACGGTCGCCAGCCTAATTAGGCAAGAGAAAGATTAACGTTCTCGTTCAAGAAAGTACATATGAGTAACTTCAACGGACAAACACACCCTAGACTTGGCTACACGCGAGTGCAATGGACTCTGACACATACATATGTTTACAGTAAGATTGAAGCTAGCATCTAGAGCAGCACAAACTATTTGCAACATTATAACAGATACCGAAACACACTATTACTTTCAGGGCTTACACAAACTGAATGATCTTTATAACGTCATTATTACTATTCACTGCAGAATCATTAATTGGATATAGGTTAAGTCTCTCTCAGTTAAATACTTTAATACTTAAAATGAAAGTTAATTGTAATCCACTAACAGGTTGCTTCTCACTATCATTTAAATAAAGAAATTATGGTTTTCCTAATTAGTGATCTTTCCGTTACTTGTTACCAAGCATTAACACAATAGACAAACTGTGAATCCTGTTATACTATTAATATGCACTTCTAATACACAAGAGAGACAAACACTTAGCAAACATGAGTATATAACGTTTCACAACTGCAGTTTTCCACTTTTACTACAGTGAGAGACAAAATTAACATATATGTAAGACACTGACTCACCTTCTGCCATTTACAACAGGCAGTAATGTGATCATTTACTAAGCAAAACTTTGTAAGCCTCAGACCTAAGAACTTTTAATTTGAAGTTGGCAACAACACATTAATAAGCAGTTTTACTAGGAAAATTATTTTCAGCAAGAATCATTAACTTTAACTCACTCTCTTGCCACATTAACTTTTTCGTTCTTTTTACTATGTTCAAGAGGCATCAGTTAGCAAAACACTGGGCTTTAATGTTCTTTCAGTAAGGGCACTCGGAAATCACTTTAGTTCAAACGGAGAGGAACCTGAGAGGTGTTATGATAAGGAGAAAAATCAAAGTAGGTACGTAAATTCAGTTATAAATTACCTTATATTTGTGCACACTAACACCTCCATTAAGCTGATCCTTCACTGTACATCATTGTAGCATTCCGATGTAATGAATTGTGATGGCAACTGCATGTTGGTAGGTGGAATTGCAGGTAGAATTGCTGGACTCTGTCATTTCTTGGTGGCGATGATAGATACAAATTCAAGAATAGTTCCAACTATTTATCCATCCATCCGAGGCATTGGAAAGTAGCAGAAAAAGCCTCTCTCGGAACCAGCACAATATGCATCTTTTACATGGCAGTGCACAGTTTGGTAGCTCGTCCCCGACTCGTAGCTCGTCCCCGACTGACTCTTGTTCCACCTTTTCTACCTAGGCCAACCACAATTTGCGCACGCTACACAGTTACGTTCCCGAGGGGAACCATTACACCTTTTACATACACACTAACTAAGAACCCTAAGTGAGGATCAGCAGTTTACATAACAGCAACCAAATGCATTAAATAAAACAGAACATTTGCACATATTGACATTTCTACAAAAAAATTATTCACACAGAAATTACAATTATATATAGTAAGTTTTGTTCCCTCCAAATGGGACAAAGAATTTAAATGACAGATACACTACATTTCATAGAATCAAATCATGACATCAAAGTTCTTACAAAGAAAGGAGTATACAGTTTTGTGTTATTGATTCAAATAAACACATTTTCAGAAGCTCAACGATATAACATTAAATGAAACAAAAGCAAAATAAATCAGTACAGCATTAAAGCTATGGTGTTACAAACTGCAATACATTGGTTGTTGGCATCTGAATGAGGTTTGTTTCCGTTTGTGACATTCTCGGCGGCGACGAAGGTGGCCCGCGGATGCTCACACGTGCGCCTGCTCAGTGACTGTAGCTATGGTGGCTTAACTGGAATGTGCTGCTGCCTCTGCAGCAGCGCCACAGCCTTGCTGAGTCTCACCACGGCGGCTGGAAACACGTGCCGTGGGCCTCTGTTGTGATGGATGGATGATGGATGGATGGAGGGGGTTGTATGGGCGCACGACGGCAAGGTCTTCAGCGCCCGGTTAGTAACAGATTGAGACTGGTGTCAAGAAAATACTCAGAACAGTAAGATAAAACAGAACGGAAAACAGAGGTAACAAGCTTGGAAAAATATGTGCCTACCCACACCGATGAGTGGGACGAAGGATGCCGTCAGCAGTAAAACATGGACAAAACTGGAAGAAAGTGGTAGATGGAGCGAAAACAATATAGCAGATGGGAGTAGCCGACTGACCGCAAGGAAAAAAAGAAGGGAGGAGCCAGCCAATTTGCAATAAACTAAAACATCCAGCCTAAAAGTTTAGGCCAGAGTCCAGACACACCACAAAACTTTAAAATCCTAGACACATACGTCTCATCATTAGCTAAAACACAGGGCAGATCCCCATCAACTTGTGCTTCTGCCCTTGTATCACGGTATAAAATGCAGACTGTTAAAATGTGGTGGACAGAGATGTGCACACCACAAGCATCACGCGGGATCCTCCCACCGTAATAGAAAGCTATGTGTGAGAGGACAGTGCCCAATCCGGAGACGCGTGAGGATCACTTCTTCCCGCCTGAGCAACTGGCAGGAGGAAGCCACGCGCCGGCCGGCGTGGCCGAGCGGTTCTAGGCACTACAGTCTGGAACCGCGCGACCGCTACGTTCGCAGGTTCGAATCCTGCCCCGGGCATGGATGTGCGTGGTACCTTTAGGTTAGTTAGGTTTAAGTAGTTGTAAGTTCTAGGGGACTGATGACCTCTGAAGTTAAGTCCCATAGTTCTCAGAGCCATTTGAACCATTTGAACGCCACGGCAGAGTTGTTGAATTCACCAACCGCAGTTTATTGGCCGTCATGCCAACCATTCTTCCTCCCACAACTCCATGCACTTCTTGTGGAGTGCAGAAATGACAGACTGCAAGGGAACAGGACATTGGACCACACCCTGCTCTCTGCAGGCCTCCTTGGCAACCCGATCGGCCTGTTCATTGCCCAATATTCCTACAAGACCAGGCACCCAGCCGAAGGACACTTCCTTACCCCGCCGTTGGAGCCAGTACATTTGGTCATATATCAGCTGGACCATCTCCTCAGTTAGGTACAGATTCTGCAATGATTGTAAGGCACTAAGAGAATCGGAGTAGAGGAGAAATCGATTGCCCCAAACACGATTCATCCACTCCAGTGCCTTCAGGATCGCGTGGAGCTCCGCTGCGAAAACGGTATATTCATCAGAGAGGCGAATCCGGGTAACATGATAAGGGAACACTACAGAACAGCCAAGGACATTCTCCTGTTTGGAGCCATCAGTGTAAACGACGGTAAAACAGTGATGCACATCTAAAATGTTAAAAAAGTGTGATCGCGGCTGGAGGGTTAGAGGGGGGGGGGGGGGGTTGCGCGGCGATAGTGGGACAGTTCAATGCCAGTCTCAGCGACCATCCCTGGTGGCAGCTGTTTGGCGTCGGCGTTCAAGGGTCCCTTGGCGACAGTGCGTTACCACAAAGCACCTCAGGCGGTGGGTCCCATTACTGGCAGCTGCCTGCTGACGGTCTCTGACGACCTGCGCTTTTCAACAGTGACTGTTACGATGACTGCGATGACAATGGCGACTCTAAACTGGTGGCGACGCTCAGTGAAACAGACTCTGCCTCAGTCCAATGCCTCATGACAGTCGATGGTGGCGACCTGTGTGCTGGTCTTTAAAGGTGGCTTTCTGCCACTGATGTATGGGGTTCTTCCTCCACAGCAGGTCGGTGAAATATTTTGGTGTTGCTCCGCTGGTGTAACTGATCCGATTACTGCCCTCAGTGTTGACATCCTGGCATGGAGCGGGCTGCTTCTTGTCATGCCATCCGCAGGTCAGTGACACAGTATCCGCCTTCGTGTCACTTAACTTGGCGTTTGGCTGACCAACTTGCATCACGGTACCCTACCACTGAGCTGCACAACAGAATGTAATACGCATAAACCTGGCTCCCAGATTCCTTCACATTTTAACTAACTACTGTACAACTCCTACCTTTAAATAACCTAATCGCTCTAATCATTCTACCCTCTGAACTTAACAAAACTATGGAGAGTAATAGATTTAAATGGTTTGGTGACATTAAAGGAATAGGACCATAAAGACTAGCAAGAAAAAAAAATGGTTCAAATGGCTCTGAGCACTATGGGACATTACATCTGAGATCATCAGTCCCCTAGAACTTAGAACTACTAACTAACCTAAGGACATCACACACATCCATGCCCGAGGCAGGATTCGAACCTGCGACCGTAGCAGTCGCGCGGTTCCGGACTGAAGCGCCTAGAACCGCTCGGCCACCGCGGCCGGATCTTGCAAGAAGAGACCTGGAATGGACAGAATCTGGACAAAGACCAATTGTAAGACTACGAATGAGATAAAGAGATCAGGTGAAGGATGATGGGAAACGAAGAGGATTGCAATGGGAGGAGATGCTAAATGAAAGAGCGCAGGAGAAAAGAGAAACTTGGAAGAGGTTTTGTGAACGACCTGCATAAGTAGAAACGTTTCAGGAAGAATAAGAAGTCACAAACACATCCGCTATCGCTGTCAATAGAACAAGGTAGAATATGATAAAATTATTGAAAATTATTTATAAACATATAGCGTCTTTCACTATCAGCTTCGAAAGGTATAAAACAGGGATGTAGCCTGAGATCTCAGCGGATGCCCAAGGATTCGACAACTTAACGGGCGGGAGGAATGTGCTGGCTGAGTTTACGGAAGGCCCTTTGTTGCTTCACAATAGTTGGTATCCTTCATTTAACAACTATTCTTAAACATCAATAACATGTAAATCAACACTGTCGCATTGACTTCAAGACGGCCAACCAAAAGGACAAAACTTAATTATTTTTTCTTTTTCAGGACAAGTAATATCTATTTAAAATAACGAGTTTTACATTCGTAAAAACACAGCCTTTAGGCAACCGTAACATTGCAAACAGACAAATCTGACTTCACTACTATTACAGAAAGAGCATTACCAAAACAATTTGAAACCCACTCATTAGATAGTAAATTTTAAGCAAGGAAGGAGGCCTTTGTTTAGAAAAATATTACAAGTTCATGATTACAGTTAAAATGACTTGAGGGCGCTTTTGCAACTGTTGAAGCAGGAAGGTAACACTGTTCAATATTTTATAAGCTCAGCATGTGACAATATTTTAAAATTTACAAGTACAGTATTACAACGAAGATTTGGAACGCCCTTTGGGCACAAACATTTTTGGAACAGAAGATAACAATGATTTAAAATTTACAGGAATCCACAATTAAGTGTTGAAAGATCTTCAAATCAAGAAGCAATACAAGACAAAGCTGGGCTGGAGGAGGCAAGACTTAGCTAGGATGGCTGGAGGTAGTGGACACCTTGATTGAAACTTAGTTCTCAATGACGTAAGATTAAGAACTTCACTTATAGAGGGATGACGTGGTAAGCGAGAAGGCCGCGCCGCCTCAGTGGCTACCGCAAGACAGGAGGCAGAACACCACGCTGCAAACAGCTACACAGCCGACGTAGACTAGCCCCCCCCCAGTGAATTGGTAGAGACTGGATAACATGCCAACGGCTCCCATGCTTCGATCAACTCAAGAATCTAAGGGCAAAAAAACAGCCATATAATTCATGAACGACTGGGCACCTAGTAAGTAAATTCCCAAGGTCCAACATAAGAATACCAAATTCAAACCCCGTCACAGACACCAATCAAAATAAGTGTTACAATGACTGGATGATTAAAACAAAGGTGATCCGGTTAATTGTGGGGCCGCTGGCATTTGCTTATCACGACTCTGCCCAATGTTACAAATCATGCACAAATCCACCAAGCAAGAACTTAACACCGTAAGTGTCAGGTCGATATTGGACCTCAATGGTCACTAATAGGTAATATGGTCTAGAATACTTACAAGAATATTTAAAAAAAAAACTTCAAATGTGCGTGAATTCCTAAGAGACCAAACTGCTGAGGTCATAGGTCGCTAGACTTACCCACTACTTTAACTAACTTATGCTAAAAACAACATGCACACCCATGCCCGAGGGAGTACTCGAACCTCCGGCGGGAGGAGCCGCGCAACCCGTGACCTGACCTGCCGTGACCTGCTCGGTCACTCCGCGCGGCCAATAAAATTAATTCCACACCCAAATAATAATAACAAGATCATCGAAATGCTGAACAAATTGCAATAAAAGGAAAAAAAGTTTAAATAATCATGCATGAGGGAAGTTCACGCAGAGAGGGGGAGGGCGAATTGAGTGGCTTGAGTAGGGACTGACGGAGAACTGTGGGGAAGCCAGGCTAATGGGAGCAGGTCCAGCAAAGGGGTAACGGTACCAAAATCCAAATGCAGAAGTACCCTACCCAGAAAATAAGGTTGGACTGGCAGTTACCAGGGAAAATCACCGCGATCACGACGTCCACATCAGCAGAGGTTCACTAGCAAACCCTTGTAGTCAATCGGGCGCAACAGCGTAGAGGCCGAACACTCCACACCAACACGGCCCCGTGCAAATAGCCGCCCACTTTGATGAGCGACCACCGATCAGGTCCCCTAATTGTAAGCTCACCGTTCATCACCCATTCCTCCCACTCACAACCCCCCCTCCCCCCTCCCCCCCCCCCCCGCGCCTCCTACTTCCTCTGACCAAACAGCCAACCACAAGAAGACCGAAGCGCCACCCGGTAGCATTACAGGGCAACGGATTACGCCAGCAAGCAACAGTGTAAAAGCTTGGAAAACGAGCCGAGACGGCTCACAGGCTCTCGCCTCCACTGTTCGATCTATATATCGAAGAAGCAATGATGGAAATCAAAGAAAGATTCAGGAGTGGAATTAAATTCAAGGTGACAGGGTATCAATGATAATATTTGCTGATGACATTACTATCCTCTGTGAAAGTGCAGGGGAGTTGCGTGATCTGCTGTATGGAATGAACAGAATAATGAGTACAGAATAAGGATAGAGAATTAATCGATAAAGACGAAAGTAATGAGAAGTAACAGAAATGAGAACGGAGTGAAAGTTAACGTCAGGATTGATGGTCACGAAGTAGATGAAGTTAAGGAATTCTACTGTCTAGTCAGCAAAATAACCAATGACATACGGAGCAACGACGGCATGACAAGCAGACTAGCCTGGCTATAAGGGCATTCCTGACCAAAAGAAGTCTTCTAATATCAAATATAGGTCTTAATTTGAGGAACAAATTTCTGAGAATATACGTCTGGATCACAGCAATGGATGTTAGTGAAATATGGACAGAATAGAATCGAAGTATTTGGGATGTGGTGCTACGGACGAATGTTGAAAAGTAGGTGGATTGATAAGATAAGGACTGAGGAGATTCTGCGCAGAATCGGAGAGGAAATGAGGTATATGGGAAACAATGGCAAAAAGAAGGGACAAAATGATAGCACATGGGTTGAGACTTCCATGGTACTAGAGGGAGCTGTAGAGGGTAAAAACTGTGGAGCAAGGCAGAGACTGGAATATATACTGCAAATAACTGAGGACGTAGGTTGCAAACGCTACTCTCAGATGAAGTTGTTGGCACAGGAGAGAGAAGAGGAATTAGTAGCAGAGACCGAATCTAATCAGTCAGAAGACTGATGACTAAAGAAAAAAGAAACTTTCCGTGCGTCTGCCATCATCAGATAACGATGCAACTATGAGCTAACAGAATGCGTCCGGGAAAGTGAAAAGTGTAGAATCAGGCTTCGGAGTCCGTCTACTGTTACCATAACATCAACCATAACAATGAGTCCGAGTTGAATTGTTTATCTAAGCAGTTACGCAAAGTTGGGAAATGTCTTATCGACTACAAAGGTGTTGGCATGTGTGTCTGTCTAAAGATAACAGATTTAAATAGCTCTTTAAACATTCTGAAAGTCGCAGTTTTTCAAATAATAAAGGTTCCGAGTCCAAGTTAATGATCACAAACACCAATCAGCGTTGGGTGATGGTTCTTGAAGGGAAAGAGGGGGGGGGGGGTGGGGGGGGAGGGGGTGGGGACTGCAGCTGGTCCGCTCCCCTTTTAATTCGCATCAATCAGAATCCCTTGCGCGAAAGAGTATTTGATCGTTCATGTAGCTTCATCCATTTTTGATTAGATATTGTTTTTCACATTGCCATTTAATGCTTATTAAGGGAAAAGTGCAGAGATAAGTACCTAAACAGCCTTTTCCGATCGTAAAGTAGCATTGTATGGTAAAATTCAACCACTTAAGAGAAAGTGTACGGCGAAAGAACAACTTCAAAAAATCAGTGGTGCAATGAAAGCTAATATTAGTAACATCGGACTCGTTCATCAAGTAACAGTATCTCACTCACAGGTGCTCTGTCTCTCTTTCCTCTCGACATAGATATTTCGGACCTGTCTAGGGGCATTAAATTAAAATATTACGCAGAGGTTGAAAATATTGCTTCAGTTGTAAGGCTCTTTTTATTTTTCAGTGCTTAAACTCCGAGCGGCTTCAGGCTCTTACATGCCCATCATCGGGTGTAATACTAAAAATAAATAACTTAAGCTAATAATAATTTTTACACGCAGTAGTATGTGTGAGAAAACAAAAAAGAAGTTCCATACAAAATTTTAGAAAACTGAGATCGGGCTAGGTGCTGTAAAACCTAAGTCAATGCCAAAGCAACACCAGACAATACAATAGATGACTGGCTGGGTAAAGAAATATGTAATGAACACCAGGACGCTTACACCTATTCTGTGACTCCAGGAGAGGCAATGGACCAGTATAGGACGCTTCCTCCTTTGTATTCGCCACTCCGTTCTCTGTGCTCGATGGTGGTACACCGCGTCATACATCCGTCCATCGTTTCATAAAATCTATAAACATAACCGTTTTAATGTTAAAAAAACTTATGTCTTCCAGAAATTTGTTTTACGTCCTTTAGCGAGTGAAACGGTCTAATAAAACATCTCATATTTACGTAGTGTATGATGTGTCATCTGAGTATTCAAGAGGTGCTTCGTAATACATAGAACTTTAGTGCTTAACTCCTGCATTAACCTTGAGACTGCCCCCCAAGAGGCACAACATTTTCACTATTGGGGTATTGTGTTGTACGCATTGCTCTTGACACTAGATTGCTCCTTTCTGTTCACCGCTTCTCATCATCGGCAGTCGGTGACACGCAACCCTCTATAAGCATCTAGAATGGCATTAATGACATCTTAATTGGCGACATGAGAAATAAACAAGTACCTTGTTACTATAGTTTGCTTCCAGTACTTTTGACGCTACAGAGGAGTCTGAAGAATAAGCTTCTTCGATTTCCTGATTTCTGTTTGATTATAAAATGAATGCCGAAATAGCTGCAAGTGAAACGACTTGCAAGGACGTTTGCTTGTCACAAATATTTGGCCTTTTCTTCGAATACGTAGCGACATCCAAGGTTGCAGTAGGACGGTGGCATTTATATTCCTTGCATGTCACAAATATTTGGATCTTTATTTCGGAATATGTTGCTGCTTTCGAGAGTGTGACCAGGCAGGAACGTATGAGGACAGTTTAAATTGCTGCGAGCGCACACGTTTAGCTGCAGTGTCTGTTATTTCCGAGAGGCCAGTCACCCACGGGAAAAGCTGGTGTTAGTTTCACGCTCATCTTACTCGAAATGTAGTGTTGGACACATATACGTTATTTTGACGTCATTTCCGATTAACCTGGGCGTGTGAATAGCTTTTCCTTTTCCGAAGAAGGATAAAGTGGCCCAAGCAGGGACAGTATTCCGTCTAGTCTAGTATCTGTATGGTGGACAGACACACGCCAGCTTTGACGCACGCCAACTTTCACCCTGTTGAGAACTTACTCTGTGGAATCGGTTTCGGAATGGTGTTTGGCTCTGGTTGGTATTCTCATAGTGCTACGACTGGCTTTCAATTGTTTCACTGACTTTTTCATAGATCTAATTCCTGGCGGAGCCATAAGCCGTCCAGCAATGTGTTGTGCTTCGAACCTTCTACTTGTACAGAGCTTGTAAACAGCTTCTGTAATCAAATAAATCCACAAGAACACTTTTCATAAATCAACAACAAAGTATTTCCCATTTCGACTCACTTTTCAGAGACTTCATGACGCTGCACAATTACCGCAAATCGTCTTGTATTCTGTAAGACTATTCGGATTCGTCAGAACGTTTGCGTACCGTTTCATGTGAAGAAGCTCTTCTAGGTATTATGTTTTGCGTCGATAAACTGCACTGTAGGGGTTGTAAAACGATGTTATGGGCATTAGCAGAAAATGCAGGGAGCATTCAAGACTCAGTTCCCTGCGGGGGACATAGCTCTGTGCAAACTCATTGACTAGGAATACACGAGGGATGAAGGTGGCTTTCATTTAAATGAAGCAATCAGCAAGCGAAACTACCACTAATTCATTCATAAATTCGGATGGTATTATAACAGAAGCTACCTAAGCGTCTTATTAGAAGCCTGCTTCTCAAATATCGTGCTGTCCCTCATTGTCCTAGGAAATGAAACTTTCTGTGCCACTTGACATTCATAGCTAAGGCTATCCGATCATTCCCGCGCAGTAGCAACGCATTATTATTCCCCGCTGTGTGACTGATCGATTTACACAACCACTTCGGAAAAATCCGGGCTAATTTTATTTTTTAGTTTCTTTATCAACAAAAATATAGACATGTAGAGCGTACGAGACACAAACTGATGGGTTAAGTTACGATGCCGTGGTGTGACAGGTTACACATTTTGTGGTATAAATAAGTTTAGTGTTTACACTGAGCAAACACAGACTTTTGAAAGGCGAAAAAGCAGTAATAACATTCCGAAGAGTGTGGAAAGAAAAGGCACAAGTTCCATTCGAAACTGCCGGCCTGAGTAGCCGAGCGGTTCTAGGCGCTACAGTCTGGATACGCGCTGCCGCTACGGTCGCAGGTTCGAATCCTGCCTCGGGCATGGATGTGGGTGATGTCCTTAGGTTAGCTAGGTTTAAGTAGTTCTAAGTTCTTGGGGACTGATGATCTCAGCAGTTAAGTCCCATAGTGCTCAGAGGCATTTTTGAACCATTTGAAACTACAACTCTGTCGAAATGGAAATGAAAGTGTTTCGAAGTTCCTTGTTTCGTAACAACAACAACAACAACAACAACAACTATGGAAAGACACGCGTCGTCTTCGGAGATATAGTGCTCTCCGAGTCTGTAGTATTCCACGAGTTATACGTACCTTGCAAACTATCTCGATTTCAAGTATTGTAGGGACAGTGGTCAGCCGTGACTAGATACAGAGCTGCGAGATGGTCAAATAATTTCTCTTTGTCATCTCTTTAAGCTCTGAAATTCTTCCCAATAAGTGTTACTTTGGGGAGGACTTCCATTCCGGCGTCTTCCATACAACAAGTAAAAAAATAAGTAAATAAAAGCACTTGCTGGAACAACACAGCCACAGTCGAGAAAAAGTTACCGTAGCGTGTGGGAGTGAGACAGAGGATTAAAAGGGTGACTCGTAGTACATGCGTGGGGTGGATAGGTGCTAAACGGTACATAGTTGCCCCTGAAGTCGGTTAGAATTCGGTTAGAATTCAAAGTTTCACAGTATTGGGAATCTTAGTATAGCTGCTCGCATTGAGAGAACGGTATAAACCATTACAAAAGCAGCGAACTGATGTGATTAATGAACTGTTGAGGTGGAAAAATTAATAAGAGTTTTAGTCTTTGGCAATACCTGTGCGCAGAGTGGAAATGCAGAAAAAGATCAACTGCTTCATCCGTATCAATTTACCTTCTGAAGGATGGTTACATGTTCTGCACGAAACTCTCTTTAATGAAAGTAGTACTACTACAGTTACACTTAAAATGCCTTCTGAAATACCTGACGAAACAATGTTGGAAAGTGTAACACCATGGACACCAGTCCGACATTTATTAAATTTGTTGGTCATCACACAACGGGCATTTTGATCTCATTCGAAACGGATGTCCGTCATTATCACCAGTGTAAGTTGTCGCCCCCGTGGGTGCGAATACTCTTTTTGATTTGTTGTGGCTTCTCCGGATGTTCTTCGAAGATATTTTGCTGTTCCTGAAACATGCGCTGTAGAGGTGCAGGTATGTTACTGGCTGGAGTCTAGTGTAAAAGTATACGTTTCCATCCCACATCCCACATGGGTGACAAATCAATAGAAATCAAGAGATCGCAACAGATCGACCAGGCAGTGAAAGATAAGAACAATTTTCAAGGCGTTTGTGGTGTGAACTACAGCGTGGAGTCTTGAATTGTTTTTCTAGAATATGCAATTTGGTACTTCGGTAATGATGGGTATACTAGCCAGTATTCAACTGCCCAGCAACATTTACCAAAGCTGTCCACTTATCCAATAGCTCGACGCGCCATGATTTGCACGAGTTGTAGAGGTATGGGTTTCGAGAATCAATGCTTACTGTGAGCCTTCACCAGGTCGTCTATAGAGACGTTGCTTCGATATAACAGCCACAAACAAATGTGGTATTCATCGCTGAATTACATAGTTTGCTAACCAGTACCCCAGTTGATGTTGACTCTACATCATGCAAGTCTCGGTTGTTTATAGCATGGAGTCAGTGGTAAATGACTCACGGAAAGTCGAGATCTCAATACAGCTTCCAGTAAACTGTCCGCGACGATTCATGGTGACACTCTATAATCTCCAGCCGGATTTCAGCTATTGACATCCATCCATTTGTCAGAGCCAGTCGAACATTCCTACGACCTTCGCGTGGTGTAGTCCTTCTGCACCGACCCGTGACTAGCATGACAGCTGGTCTTACTGTCGAACACACTTGTTAGTTCCTAGTAGTTACCGCTACGCCAGTAAGATATCGCTATTGTACAGAATATGAAATCCCATGCAGCCAAAACAATGTATTTGGGAAACAAAAATTATGTTCTACGACTATTATCTCTTTTGTTAATTACTTCTGATTCAATATTATTAGTTTTTTTTTGTGAACACAGGTAGGATTGAGAAGTAATATGACAGATGAATATTTTTATGTCTGTATGTGTGTATGGCACCGTGCGAATTTTATCTTGACAGCGAGGGTGATTCGTAGTCTAAAGGGAAATTTTGTAAAGTGTGATTCACCAATCTATTAGAGATGGGCAAATCCGTTCATCTTTGGGAACTAGTTCAGTGGTGATTGTTCCTTCTTGGGAATTGATCGTTTACCGTACCTTTTTTATATAATTATGTGCTATATGGATTTTAGATAAATGTGCTGAAAAAACAGGTATGCACATGTATTACTTCTGCGTAATATCTACACGATGTAGTCAGATTGTTTACATCGATGTTTTAACAGAATGTGCTCTCAGAATGCATACGTTAATTAGATGATGTGACAGACTAATGACCATAAACCAGACGGAGAGAGTCCACAATGGAAGTACGAAATGAGGAACCTGTTTACGGCCCATTGTGGACAATCCTAATCGTCATCCCCCTCCGATGGAAGTTTTTAGTCGTAACAAGTACAATGTCTTGGTTCTCAATTCGTTTACAGGAAAATTATATATATTTGGATGGATAACAGTAAAATGACGTAATGAAGTACACTATTGTCTGTCGAACAAAAATTAATAGTTCTCGTTTACAATTTACGAGTGTGTAAATTAACTACGCATCAACTGTCTTACTCTGTGGGAAGTGAAGATTTATTTGGAGAATTAACTGCATATTAAAATTACAAGGGTTGTATCAACGAAGGTAGCTACTACATAAATATGCTGGAAGATCGTTAAAACTTAACAGGTGAAAAGAAACAGGAGTTTTTTATGAAATCCTTGATGAATTAGCAAACATCAAAGTTTTAAAGACATTTACAATCTAAAAAATAACCAGTTTTATGATCATTCAGCAGCAGAAAAGCGTCCTAAGGTTCATGCATGGAATCAATCATCACTCATTTGAGAAAGAAAACTTCTGAGTGAGCTAAGAGAGCCATTAACAGACGAGGTGAAACGGATACGAACCTCAACAAATCAGTCGATTACGTATTAACGTACTTAAAAAGTTTTTCACACAAATGTATTTGAAAATAAAAGATTCTAAGAATTCACTGGTACTTCAGTGATTGTAATTCTATGTATATTTCAGTCGTTTAGCCCACCACGGAAAGGGCAGGAACAAGTTATCCATTAAACTCGCACTGAATGACTCTTCTGTTACATCATTAGTCTGTCACAAAGACATAAAATACGATGCCTTTTAAAGGGTCATGCGTTTTGTTTGGAAATATTTTGGAGAAAGATCTCTTGCATTCATTTTGTAGGCATACGATATAGGAGACGATTATATTCATAATTTCTAAACTGACTGCGAATCATCATCTTGAAGAACCACCTCATGAAGTACCTTTCCGCGCTAGGAAGGAATCTATCAGGCAAGGTGGGTGGCGAAAATCATTTATGTATTAGAAAACTTTATATTCCTTGATAAATCTGAATTACGATCACAAGAACAGACCAGTCTACTCTATTTGTAATTCCCTTACCGCTATGTACGTCAAAGCATGTTCCTGTGACGCTTGAGGAGCAAAATTTCCGTAATTAGATTCCAGAATTCTTTCATAGCTTCATATGTATATATCAGGATGTCAATAGTGATAATTCACGTGTAGCTTTACAAAAACTGAAATTTCATATATGATTTCTGTTCGTTGTTCTGCCGCTTTAATCTTCGGAATCAAAATTTAAAGCAGTCACTACACCGAATAATGAAGCGGAACCCACAGACGAAGGTAGATTAAGATTCAAGTAGAAAGTAATAAAATCCCAAAACTTATGACTAAAGAAATTTAAGTTCTCTTTTCTAAGAAAGTAAGAATATATTTAAACAATCTGATTTGAATCACATGCTCCTTAAAACAATTGTTCACAGTGACATCAAACTTTTTTTTTAAAAAAAGAACAAACAACAGAACATATATCTATTTTGTTTTGGGAAAGATAACTGGCTGCCATTGGGAATGACAACAGCCACTGGGAATGATAACTAGGCTCTACCGTTCCGGGAACGGTGACTGGCCGCTATTGTTCTGGGAACGATAACTGTCAATTACCATACTGGGCATTGTAACTGTCCGCTACCATTCCGGGAACGACGAACAGCTGCGACCGTTCTGACTATATCTGGAATGACGTAAGTGAAGGGTCCTTGGAAATTGTTCCTTGGCCCTTCCAATTAACTTCTGTGAATCATTCCTTTGGATCCGCTCGTTCGCGAATGATCCACCTCTACACTTTAAGATACCGGTCAAACAGAAGAAATACTGGGATAATTTATTTAGTTAAGGAAGTGGATATTTTGGTAATTCTAGGGTTTCTAAAGTTTTTAGTTTAATTTATCGCTCTGAAATGAAATGTTGTGATTGGTTCATACTGGAAGACGTAGGATAGCGTGTTTTAACACTGACAGATCAATGGTTATCATTGTAAGCCAATGGGAACAGAGCAGAAAAATTGCTTCGTGAAGTATACATTAAGCCGGAGCTCAGCCACCATGGCGATAGGACGCATGTTCAAATGGTTCAAATGGCTCTGAGCACTATGGGACTTAACTTCTGAGGTCATCAGGCCCCTAGAACGTAGAACTACTTAAACCTAACTAACCTAAGGACATCACACACATCCATGCCCGAGGCAGGACTCGAACCTGCGACCGCAGCGGTCGCGAGGACGAATGTATTCATAAATTATAAGTTACACTTGACCGTGGAGTGTCGCTTTAGTAGAAGCCGACCTCGGGGAAGATCAGTTTGGATTCCGTAGAAATATCGGAACACGTGAGGCAATACTGACCCTACGACTTATCTTAGAAGCTAGATTAAGGAAAGGCAAACCTACATTTCTAGCGTTTGTAGACTTAGAGAAAGCTTTTGACAATGTTGACTGGAACACTCTCCTTCAAATTCTGAAGGTGGCAGGGGTAAAATACAGGGAGCGAAAGGCTATTTACAAGTTGTACAGAAACGAGATGCCAGTTGTAAGAATCGAGGGGCATGAAAGGGAAGCAGTGGTTGGGAAGGGAGTGAGATAGGGCTGTAGCCTATCCCCGATGTTATTCAATCAGTATATTGAGCAAGCAGTGAAGGAAACAAAAGAAAAATTCGGAGTGGGTATTAAAATCCATGGAGAAGAAATAAAAACTTTGAGGTTCGCCGATGACATTGTAATTCTGTCAGAGACAGCAAAGGATTTGGAAGAGCAGTTGAACGGAATGGATAGTGTCTTGAAAGGAGGATATAAGATGAACATCAACAAAAGTAAAACGAGGATAATGGAATGTAGTCGAATTAAATCGGGTGATGCTGAGGGAATTAGATTAGGAAATGAGACACTTAAAGTATATAAAGGAGTTTTGCTATTTGGGGAGCAAAATAACTGATGATGGTCGAAGTAGAGAGGATATAAAATGTAGGCTGGCAACGGCAAGGAAATCGTTTCTGAAGAAGAGAAATTTGTTAACATCGAGTATAGATTTAAGTGTCAGGAAGTCGTTTCTGAAAGTATTTGTATGGAGTGCAACCACGTATGGAAGTGAAACATGGACGATAAACAGTTTGGACAAGAAGAGAATAGAAGCTTTCGAAATGTGGTGCTACAGAAGAATGCTGAAGATTAGATGGGTAGATCACATAACTAATGAGGAATTATTGAATAGGACTGGGGAGAAGAGAAGTTTGTGGCACAACTTGACTAGAAGAAGGGATCGGTTGGTAGAACATGTTCAGAGGCATCAAGGGATCACCAATTTAGTATTGGAGGGCAGCGTTGAGGGTAAGAATCGTTAGGGAGACCAAGAGATGAATACACTAAGCAGATTCAGAAGGATGTAGGTTGCGGTATGTACTGGGAGATGAAGAGGCTTGCACAGGATACAGTAGCATGGAGAGCTGCATCAAACCAGTCTCAGGACTGAAGACCACAACAACAACAACATTTACTCTAGTCTGGAAAGAGGTATGGCCCTCCTTCCAGCATTAAAAACAACTTGGATATGCTCGTTACAATATACCTCCACATGTTTGGCATGATACAGTTGTGTAGAGCAAACAGCACTCTGTTACCGGCTTGTACTATAGGATTCTGAATTACTGATGTATCACTGTCGTCCCGGCGTGAAGCAGTGAAGTCAGTTCAATTGAGTTTCTACTCGCTGAGATATTAGCTCAGCGTTGTTATGTCGCAGTCTCTTTATAGGGATCCTACACAATAGCAGCTTACGTACTCATAGTGTCGAGTATAACTTACGCAGCTGGTTTTCCAATACAAAATTCCACAACCTTCTTCCAAGAGATCCCTCCTAACTACACACATATATCCGAAGATAATGAATATTACTATTTAGACATGTTCATTCCACTTTAGTCTTCGAATTGAGGGCACCGAATGATGTTAATACTTCAAACAATTATCTTCCAAATGTAATTACGTGAACAGAACTATAGATTATTTCCATTAGTTTGTTTCGGCATACGTGCCGATTGTTGACTACTGTTAACACCTAGATCAGCTAAGCAGCTACCTGCGGCTGGCGTATTGGAAAATTCTTTAGCCTAGAAAATTATTATTTACGATCTTTGTAATCACTTTAGTCACTTCCTTAATGATGCAACTGAACACTTTTCATAGATGACGTCCGTCAACTCCCGAAGTTTTGAAAATATTGAAGACTTCATTGTTACAACAAGTTTTCCCCATTTTGTTTAGTCAGACATTAAACAGTACCTTCCCTTGATTTCGTACGATCACTTAAATTTTCAGTCAGGGAGAAATCATTCTTATTCACATCTTCAAATCCTAGTGTTAATAAAATGGACTCAGCATTTTCCAAAATGATATATTCCAATAACAATTTTGTGTTCTTTACGAGACACGCCATCCGTTTTATATCGTAATACGAATATAGACTAGTGCCACATAAATGGTTTTAGGTACATGAGTTAGTGAATATAGCTATCAGAGAACTGAACTTACGATATTTCATTTCTGCGGTTTTGAAACACATTTACATTGTTTAAATAATATAGGTCGTGTCATCTGAGGGAAGCTTTCCACATCATATTCTTGCACGCAGCCGTCGGCAGCCTGAAGTCTCCAACGACGACTCCAACATTCTAGGCAAGTTGGCAGATCCCTTCGGCTGCCGCTTAGCTGCTGTTTCCCCCATGAGAGATAAGAAAATAATCAAATATACACACCTGTAAAATGTTCTCAGGCTTTCAGCCGCATGAGGTAGTCAAAATCCCACGAGCTTTAGACCGAGCTCTGCTCGGCTGTTGCCAAGCGGGAGATGACTGGCGAGTCGCCGTGACCACGCCGTTCCATAGCTGCACTGCTAGCTGTGACGCCGCCACTGGTGTTCTCCTCCTCGCCAAATGTGGTAACGTTGTCCTCCCGCATCACTTGCTCCGGCTTCAAACTCATGATGGCTGGGTCCCAAGGCTGTGCTGAGCTGCAAACAGCCGTCCTCATTGACGGTGTTTTCATATGTTTTTATTTCTACTGCTTCCTTTATCACGGTGTCCTAGAATCCCTTCGCCCTCATGACATGTTTCTATGAATAGCAGTAGGCCTCGATTCGTCAATATAGCATAGGCGTAAGCACCTCTCGTGTTCCGTCTGACGTTGCACCACAGTGCGTACTGTTTGGCTGACGTAGTAGCGGCCGTAATGAAATGCTATCTTGTACACTCCAGGCATTCTAAACCCTAGAGAGCCTACCAAGGAGTTGATGTGCTGCCGTATTTTTAGTGGCAACCTAAACAGTGACGAGATGTTGCGTCTCTTCAGGAGCTGGATAATGTTTTCCGAACTGTGCTACAGAAAGACAAAAACACAAGTTGCTTGTTACATTCATCGGTGGTGTTTTACCTGTGTGTCTTACCGGGAATAGCCTGTTATACCTGGTGGTGGTTGTAGCTGTTTTCCCAGAAGACTTTACGGAGGTGGTTTATTTCTAGCGAAAGATTTTAAGTGTCTGAGCGGCCTTAGCACAGTGGACGAGGATATTTAGTACGCCACGTTTCTGCGCCGGATGGTGATGGCTTAGAGCATGCAGATACAGATCTCCCAGATGTTTACGTCCGTGCGGCCAGGTGATTAAAGTGTCGGCTACGTAACGATAAAAGCAATTTCACTTACCTGGAGTATTGCATAAAGTGATGTCTTCAAATATCTCCATCAATGGGTTGGCTGTGGAGGAGCTAATGGACTTCCCATCACTACGCCGTCAAACTGGTCAAACTACTGGCTGCCATGTGCGAAGTACAATGATGTCAGCGTGTGTTTAAAGAAACCCACAATTGTACTAGTTATTCAGTGGTATAATTGTGGGAGTGTTTAAGCACACGTTGACATCATATTTCCTATATAAAATTATTTAAAGGCAGTCTTGATTGCAGTTGATATTAACATCGGCTGTGATCAGGACTACTTTTAAATATTTTTATCACAATAAGATCGCTGTTCTCCGACAACGTTATATAAGATCATGGTGGCCAGTATTTCGATTGGTTGGACAGCGTGTGGATGGGAAGTGTATTAGCTCCACGCACAGTCAATCTTTTTATGGAGAAATTTGAAGACATCACATTGGACATGGCTCAAGATAATCCAAGTTGCTTTTATCGTTACGGCAACGACGCTTTTACCACTTGGACCCACGGACGTGAAAATCTGAGAGACACCTGAACGGCATTCACGACCACATTGGATTTACGATGGGAGTAGAGGTAAATGGCGCATTGCCCTTCTTTAACGTCCTCGCTCGCCGGAAGCCAACGGACACTTCAACCACAGTGCGTATAGGAAACCGACACACATGGATCGATATCTTCACGCCCTTAGCCAGCACCATCCGGTGCAAAAACGTGGCGTACTGGACATCAACGTCCACCATTTTGAAGTCGTCTCAGACGCTGAAAATCTTCCACTAGAACTAAGCCACCCCCGACAAGTCTTCCTGGAAAACGGCTACTGTCACCTCTACGTGTCACAGGCTATAGATGATGAGATATGCAGGAAAAACAGCACCGAAGGAGAGAAGAGAAAACGTTCGTTTTTGCCTTTCTGCAGCAGTGTCGGGAAATATTAGCCACCTCCTGAAGGGACGAATGGTTCAAATGGCTCGAAGCACTATGGGACTTAATATCTGAGTTCATCAGACCCCTAGAACTTAGAACTACTTAAACCTAACTAATCTACGGACATCACACACATCCATTCCCGAGGCAGGATTCGAACCTGCGACCGTAACAGCAGCGCGGTTCCGGACTGAAGCGCCTAGAACCGCTCGGCCACAGCGGCCGGCCCTGAAGGGACACATCATATCATCTATGTTCAGGCCCCAGCAAAAATTCGACAGCTAATGAGCCATGTGAAGGGCGACCTAGGGCTTAGAACGCCTGGAGCGTACAAAATACCACGCCAATGTGGCTGCTACTACTTCGGCAAAACTGTAAGCACTGGAGAGCAACGCTAGATGGAACAGGAAGATGCTCACGTCTACGGTATCCTGAAAAGTCAGTCATGGCAGAGAGCGCTTTAGGAAATCGACACCGAATACTATTTGACGAAACATTTGTCATTATGACGACGAAGGCATTTTGGGATAGCATCGCAAAAGAAGAAGTAGAAATGAAAATATCTGATAACACCGTCATCAAGGATGACTGTTTGAAGCTCAGCACAGCTTCGGACCAGGCCATCGTGAAGTTGAGGCGCGCGTGGCGGACACGGCACAAAAACATTAGAAAATTTTGCAAGGAAGAGATCGCAAGTGACGTCACAGCCAGCAGCACTGCAATATAACGGCGAGGCCACGGTGACTCGGTAGTCATCTACCCCCTGACAACGGCCGGGGAGAGCCCAGTCGAAAGCTCGTGACATTTTAAACCACCTGATATGGAGAACATTTTATCAGTTCATATCGCTGCGTGACCATGCATTCACACACACGAATGTGTAGTTTAAAAAATTGAAATCATCGCCGGCCGGTGTGGCCAATCGGTTCTAGGCGCTTCAGTCTGGAACCGCGTGACCGCTGCGGTCGCAGGTTCGAATCCTGACTCGGGCATGGATGTGTGTGATGTCCTTAGGTTAGTTAGGTTTATGTAGCTCTAAGTTCTAGGGGACTGATGACGTCAGATGTTAAGTCCATAGTGCTCAGAGCCATTTTTTTTAAAAATCATCAGTATAAACACTGTCTTTGTTACATAATATTTACAATTAATAAACTGAGGTCGACACTTACCACCCGTTGTTACTGCGATAACAGATACAGTAAACAACATGTACACCACATCAGGCCACGGTCAACACAACGACTTACGACTGTATCCATTTTAGATCCATACTGAATACTAATATTACTAATGTGAAAATAGTTTTTATTTCCCCTTGGACAAAGATTCATGTGTGTTAAATAATTTTTAGGACACAATACCTTATACTATATCTGTACAACATTCTTCATCTTCGATTGATTCTTACTTACAATTTTACCATTTCCGCTAGCACTTCAATAGCTTTGTACTATTTCTTTTTATTGGACTTAGTGTGAACATTCTTAATCTCATGCCCTCTGAATAACCGTAGCAAAAACGATTAAATATATCTACGTACACACAGTGAGACGAACTTAAATTAAATGAAAGGTAAATTTATCCTATGTTGTTTCATTGTATCTAAGTTAAGCAGGTTGCTCTTACCTGTCTTTCTTTACATTAGAGTAATTACTCTGTTTGTGGTATTTTTAAAGTACCCAGTGAAATTACATTAAACCTTGTAAGTATTATCCCTTCGTATAGTCATGCTGGCGCTCTGATCTACATTCATTATACGCTCAAATTTTAACCGCGAGAAACCTGTAATTTGCTAAACACGTCTTGAGCTATGGTAGGTATGTCACATATGACGATATCTTCTTTAATTGCAGAGATCACTGCGCTAATGTTTCTTTTGTAATCGCTTTCCTACTAGTGATCACAAAAGCATATATTACTATCTAATAGTAAAGTACCAAGTATAATTTGTTTCGCAATTCTATCACGAACTGGATACTAGGATTTTGACGAATAAGCAAAGTATATTGCTGAATGTGTGATGCCTTATTAAATAAGTTAGCTGTATACTGTTAACTTACTTCTGAAACTAGATTTTTCCTCGTAATATTTATAATCAAACAATTTGGTTTCTAGAAAATCGTTGCAAGAAACCAGTGATTTTATGGGTGTTAAATACCATGTTTCTGTTATTGCATTCGTGTTAGTTTTTGCACGGCTAACGAAGTGTGACATTGACAGTTCTTAATTTACCTTTAGGCAGGATAACTATAGTAACAGTTTGGTTAATAAACCTCAATATCTTCTCCTTAATGACAACCAATGCTTGCGTTTTTCTATTTTAATCGATAACACATATATCTTCCCATGCCTCTCGTCGAAGTCTTTCCGGCCTCTGAATTATTGTTTACCCTTGTTGAGACAACTTCCTTACCTTCCTTCTTTGTGAGAGTGGTCTTAGCCAACAAGTGCCACAATCTGCCTGATGCATCCACTCCCTTTACCTCCATAACCGGGGCTGGTAGTTTTTTCTTCTGTTTTATAAAATCCTGGGACCCTTTTAACTGTCCTCTTTTTCTTCTGATCTGAAATTCTTGATACCATGTCACGCATCTCTTTCTTTTAGGTTTCTGAAACCCAAGATATCTTACTATATACTTTTTCCTTCTCATACCATAATGGAATTGGTACTTAAGTAGATACTGTTCTTTTATATCTAAAATAAGATGTCTCATATTTTATGATACTTCCATTCTTTATTCTGACATGGGCTGCATGACCTATGGTAACATCTGTTTCTTTTTTGTTATATGAAATACTTGAGACTGCCTTATGTTCGTTTCTCTTTCTCTATAAAAAATGTTTAAATTTATGTGAATTCCTAAGGAAGCAAATTGCTGAGGTCATCGATCCCTAGACTTACACCCTACTTAAACTAACTTATGTTACGAAGAACACACACACCCACGCCCAAGGTAGGACTTAAACCTCTGGCGAGAGCGGCCGGGCAATCTGTGACATAGCACCTCAAACCACGCGGCCACACCGCGCGGCTCTATCATGAAACCTCTGATGAACAACTACATGGTTTACTGACATGTTTTTGTATTAACTAGCAAACTGACTGCCTGAATTAATAACATTATTCTTTTGTCTATATTTAACAAGATATGTCTCAGCAAGTACAAGAAGAAAAGGAAGACGACATGAACGTGGTAATTATCTTCCCTATGATATTCCTTAGTAGCTGTAACACTAGGAAGACATAAGGTAATTGGAACAACTACTTCTTTAGTATTATGTGATGAAGATCGTTATTTACACAACACATGTACACCAACAGCTTTACGTTCTGTGAAGTCTAGCGGTTTTTTCTGACTTGTACCTAGAGAGTACCCAATTCTGACGTCCACGGGAGATGATAGTTTAACAATATCGGTTACTACATTATCTATTTCTTCTAGCACATTTATTATTCCTCCCTCCTGTTAAAGACCAGCACCATCCTCCCCCAATAACGGTAACACAAACTTTCTAATTACTGGGTTCTCTATTTCTACTGACTCATATATCAGTTCTTCCTCCTTCACCCGTTACTACTGTCACCCGCAGATAACAGTGTTATTACCGTATCTGCTAGTGGTCCTTTTGCAGTTTTAACATAACTATCTGTCCTTTCTCCTTACAGCAACTGATACTAATCTCCACCGTCAACAAATGAATGACTGTATCGTCTATCGTTTCCTCTAGGCTTTGTGACACAACCATTTGTTTCTCCCCGTGGTAACAACTAATACGGTTGTCCTCAGGAAACGACGAGATAACCGTCCCTATTACCTCGGCGTCACGTATTGGATTCCCCGAATCAAAGAAACTGAATATATCACGCTTGCCTTCTGGATCTATAGCAGGGATAACCCTGTCGATTGGTGAGCGCTATTACCTTCTTTGTTATTATTGCTGGCACTGAACTGCACTAGAAACTCAGATTCATTAAGATGAGTTGCTGCGAGCCCTCCCCCCCCCCCCCCCCCCCAAAAAGTGAATCATAACTTCACAGTATTTCCTACCGCAGAACTCCTCTTAAGATTTCCTTTTCTAATACGAAAGTTTACTAGCTTTCTGGGAGGCTGTGTGTCTCCATTTTTCTGTACTATCTAAATGGCTTAAGTGACTTACAACATCATAAAGTTTGTAAAATCTTTCTAAAGCCAAGATCGCACAAATATTTCTTTATTTACAAACAACCGCTTTTTACAGATTTTGATGTCATCTTCAAGTCTTCAGCAAAGTCTGTCGAAACTAGCTGTTTGTAAATAAAGAATTATTTATGCGATCTTGAATTTCTCAGCATGAAAACATTCAATCATTAACGTTCTTTAACTTCTTTTCCTTCATACTTTTTCGCGCATAGACGGGCGGTAGCCTTTTTAATGCGAGTACTTTAACGAGGTATTTCTCATCTACGGATCATCTAACCATTTAGTCCCGTTTACATACCATTCAAAGAAACTTTCATATTCTCCCCACTCTATCACATTTGTTTCTCCAGCACATCTGCACGTCAATTTACATGTGTTCATACTCAGATAGAAAGGTTTCTCTAAATAATGTATAAATTATTTAAAAAAAAGGTTCAAATGGCTCTGGGCATTATGGGACTTAACATCTGAGGTCATCAGTCCCCTAGAACTTAGAATTACTTAAACCTAACTAACCTAAGGACATCACACACATCCATCCCCGAGACAGGATTCGAAGCTGTGACCGAAGCGGTCGCGCGGTTCCAGACTGAAGTGCCTAGAACCGCTTGGCCACAGCGGCTGGCAATTTTTTTTTTCCAGGTAGTAAACTTCTACTTCAGACACATTCCTCATTTCTTAGCTCCTCTGCCTAAGTGTGACATAACAAATTCAGTCTTTCTCTCATCATTCCAAGAACTAAGAAACGTATCCTCAGACTACTTTAAATTATTCCCATATCTGTGTCTGTATTAGTGTTACGTTTAAAACGTAGTTGTTTCCACAAATTTTTACCCGTTCACTTGTCATTGGGTAGTAAGATTCACACAAACATTTAGGTGCTATCCTTTTATTGTCTATTTCATTACTATTATTGCTTAAGTTGTCTAATATTCTTAAGGTCAGTCTCCCCCTTACCTTTATTTGCAGCTAAACGTTTATTCATTTCTTGCTAACTGCTCTCCAGCATCTCCTTTGTAGCAGCTAGGTAATTATTCATTTACTTGAAACCTGCGTCTAGATAATTACTTACTCCTTGCAAAGCTTCATCTATTTTATTTTTAGTTGCACCCGAACAATTTTTCATTTCTTGCAAACCGTTGTCTTGTCTCCTAGCTAGCAGCGAACGTCTTCTCAAGCTCCTTCACCATGCAGGAATAGTCTAATGTCGATGCCGTAGTTTCCACGTTGAATTATTATGTTCACTAAATCCTGTATTAAATTTTCTATCCACCAAACAATTAACTACTAATCATAACTTAACAGTTAATCTTGTCAGTTACGGTTTAAATAATCTGTTAATTGAATTTGCCCTAAATAGCAAACTAAACAATGTTACCACAGTCACTTGCATTTTATGAAGAACACTAATCAACGTTCCCGCTATTAATCTGACTTACAGCATGTAATTGTTGTCTATGACGGAATGTGTCATTACAGGAGCGTCGATTACTAACTGCTTCTAGGCGGTGCTGTGCATCGGCTGCCTCGCTGAACTTTATGAGCTGCAAGATGCTCTGCGTCCACAGTCTCCATCGTGATGTTGTCTCAGGATGGTCACGTCGCGACATTTTTGTAGGGATCCTGTGGAATAGTAGCCTACGTAATGTCGTGGTCGAGCTTGTCCTACGAAGCTCGTTTTGTAATACCAAGTTCCACTGCCTTCTTTCCAGACATCGTGCCTAACAACACATACATACACTGAAGAGCCAAAACATTATGACCACGTGCTTAATAGTTTGTTTGTCCGTCTCTGGGACTAATTACATCACTCATTATACGTGTCAGGGATCAGGCATTTTGTTGGTAGCTTTGTGGAGGTACGTGGCGTTAGAGGCCTACACTAGAGTCATGTATTTCTCGTTAATAACGAGTCTCTAACTGCGTACGCGGTGATGACGGCGGATAGCAACCCAGATGGGTTAGACAGGATTTAACGGCAGGGGAATTTGGTCACCGAGACATCAACATGAGGTCTCTCTGATGCTCCTCAGACCACTATAGCACGGTTCTGGCTCCGACACACGGACAGTTATGCTGCTGAAACATGGCTTCGCCGTTGAGCAAGACACAAAGCATGAAGGGATGCAGGTGGTACGGATCTATCAGCGTGTCTTGGGTTATTACCTATACAAGCGCAGGGGAATGTCTCCCATGCATGATACTGCTCCCACCAACCTGCGTCCGTGATGCACGTTTTGAGCCACCCTTCATCTCGATGATGGCGTTTATGGAGACGACCATCGATCTATTGTAGTACAAATGCGATTCACGCTAACAGCCGACAGGATTTCAGAGATCCACGGCCGAGTGCCGATGGTCTCGTGCCCACTGCACGAGAATACGTAGAGGTGGTCTGCTGTGGAGTTCCATGTTCAACGATGAACGGTTTGCTCCGAAACACTTGTGCTCTTTTGGCAGAGGTGCCACAGAACACCGTCTATTCTACTTTACTGAGCAGACAAGCCTCCGAACCCTACGTCCTGTGAAGAGTCCAGGACATCGAACCGTTTAGCGACTAGTGGTTGTTTCACTGTCCTATCTCTTTCCGTAGATGCTCACGACAGTAGCACGTGAACATTCAACCAGCTTTGCCGTTTCAGATATAGCTGTTCATAGGCTCTGCGTAATGGCAGTCTGCCCTTGTCAGCATCGCTTATCTCAATGGATTTTCTCATTTGCAGCCCGTAAGTTCGCTAGGCTCGTCTCCCATCCGTGTCTCTCCGCTTACATACTTTTGTTACCGCGTCACGTGCTGCAACGCCACCAGGTGGCATCCAACGGCGCGGTGTGCAGTGGTCACAATGTTTTGCTTTTGTCAGTGTATAACCGATTAGTAGTATTTTTATTTAGACATGTCCATTCCGTTCTAGCGGTCGAATTGTTGGCACTGAGTGGCACTAATACTCCAAAAAATTATCTTCTGAAATGTAATTAAGTGAGTTGAATGATCGTCACTTTACTTCGATTACTATGTCGAGTACTGATTAATATTAATACCTTGGTCACTGATTGCAGCTACCTCTTTTTGGCGTACTGGAAAGTTTCTAAGCCTAGTAAATTATTATTTACAAAATCTGTAACCACTTTCGTCCCTTATGAATCATGAAACCGACAACTTTTCACTGATAACGTCTGTGAGGTCCCTAAATTTTGTAAACATTTAAGACTGCACAGTTATAACAAACTTTCATGATTTCGCTAAGTTAGACTTTAAATAGCACTTTCCCTCGACTTGGTAATACAATCTAATTCCTGTTCATAAAAAAGCCGGCTGCTGTGGCCGAGCGGTGCTAGGCGCTTTAGTTTGAAACCACGCAGATGCTACGTTCACAGGTTCGAATCCTGTGATGTCCTTAGGTTAGTTAGATTTGCCTCTGAGCACTATGGGACTTAACATCTTAGGTCATCAGTCCCTTAGAACATAGAACTACTTAAACCTAACTAACCTAAGGACATCACACACATCCATGCCCGAGGCAGGATTCGAACCTACGACCGTAGTTCCGGACTGCAGCGCCTAGAACCGCACGGCCACTCTGGCCGGCTTTTAGCTAGGTTTAAGTAGTTCTAAGTCTAGGGGACTGATGACCTCGGATGTTAAATCCCATAGTGCTCAGAGCCATTTGAACAAAAAAAAAAAAAAAAAAAAAAAAAAAAAACTCTTCAGATCCTGAAATTCAGAAAGGTGATTCAGAATTTTCCAAAATAATAAAATCCAATCTTTTTTTTTGTTTTCCACCTTTCTCTTAGCTGATTTAAATTCGTGGTGGTAAGAACCGTCTATACATCTAAATGAAGGCAGTTGCCATACACGTTTCGCATCTTTTATTTTGGGAAGTATCATCAGTGGCCTGAAATACATGTTTCCTTTTATACATGCAATAAACGTATCATGTGGTAGATATAAGATGCTGTTGTATTACATTTTGTCATGTTTTTCTCTTGTTTTCTAGGTTAGAATCAGCTTTTGTAGCACCAATTTCGTAAATTCTATACATACTTTTATCTTCTTGTCCAAAGAAACAATCCGTTTCTTTTCGTCACACTAATGGACAATACTGCCACATAGCTAGTTTGAGCGTGGCTATCAGAAAACTGATCGTATATTATTTAATTTTTGTTTTATAAATGCTATATGTCTGAGTCGGGCACTGTCTTGGCTCGGTGTACAAGTGTTCTCAGTTCCTGTTCTTCTGCGTCGAATGTTGGCAATTGTCAGCCTGTAGATATAAGTCGGTGTGTGTTGGTTTGGGACGACCCATCGCCACTTACTCAGTCTGTTCATAAAATTGACCTGAACGTATGAAGTAAATCGATGTTAAAATAGGTTTAAAAAGTAATATTTTCCGATACTCCTTCACGAAAGAAGACGAAATAAATATTCCTGAATTCCAATCAAGATCAACTGCCAAGATGAGAAACATAGAAGTAGATATCCTCGGTGTAACGAAGCAGCTTAAATCACTTAATAAAGGCAAGGCCTCCGGTCCAGATTGTATACCAGTCAGGTTCCTCTCAGAGTAAGCTGATAAAATAGCTCCATATTTAGCAGTTATATGCAACCACTCGCTCACAGAAAGATACGTACTTAAAGACTGGAAAATTGCTCAAGTCACACGAATACCCAAAAAGGGAAGTAGGAGTAATCCACTGAATTACAGGCCTATATCACTAACGTCGATTTGCAGTAGGGTCTTAGAACATATACTGTATTCGAACAGCCGGCCGGGGTGTCCCTGCGGTTCTAGGCGCTGGAACCGCGCGACCGCTACTGTCGCAGGTTCGAATCCTGCCTCGGGCATGGATGTGTATGATGTCCTTACGTTAGTTAGGTTTAAGTGGTTCTAAGTTCTAGGGGACTGATGACCTCAGAAGTTAAGTCCCATAGTGCTCAGAGCCATTTCTACCATTTTTGTATCCGAACATTATGAAGTACCTCGAAGAAAACGATTTATTGACATATAGTCAGCACGGATTCAGAAAATACCGTTCTTGTGAAACTCAACTAGCTCTTTATACTTATGAAGTAATAAGTGCCATCGACAGAGGATGTCAAATTTTGTCAATATTTTTAGATCTCCAGAAGGTTTTCGACACCGTTCCTCACAAGCGTCTTCTAATCAAACTGCGTGCCTACGGAGTATCGCCTCAGTTGTGGGACTGGATTCGTGATTTCCTGTCAGAAAGGTCACAGTTCGTAGTAACAGACGGCAAGTCATTCAGTAAAACAGAAGAAATATCTGGCGTTCCCCAAGGAAGTGTTATAGGCCCTCTATTGTTCCTGATCTATATTAACGACATAGGAGACAATCTGAGTAGCCGGCTTAGATTGTTTGCAGATGATTCTGTCATTTACCGTCCTGTAAAGTCATCAGATGATCAAAATGACTTGCGAAATGATTTAGATGAGATATCTGTATGGTGCTAAAAGTGGCAATTCACTCTGAATAAAGAAAAGTGTGAAGTGACTCACATGAGTACTAAAAGAAATCAGCTAAATTTCGATTACGCGATGAGTCACACAAATCTGAGGGCTGTAAATTCAACCAAATACTTAGGGATTACAATTACAGATAACCTAAATTGGAACGATCACATAGATAATATTGTGGGTAGAGCAAACCAAAGACTGCGATTCATGGGCAGAACATTTAGAAGGTTCTAGAAGGTCTAACATAGAGACTGCTTACACTACGCTTGTCCACCCTATTCTGGAGTACTGCTGTGCGGTGTGGGATCCGCATCAGATGGAACTGACGGCAGACATCGAAAAAGTACAAAGAAGGGCAGCTCGTTTTGTATTATCGCGAAGTAGGGGAGATAGAGTCACAGACATGATACGTGAATTGGAGTGGCAATCATTAAAACAAAGGCGTTTTTTGTTGCGACGGGATCTTCTCATGAAATTTCAATTACCAGTTTTCACCTCCGATTGTGAAAACATTCTGTTGGCACCCACCTACATAGGGATAAGTGATCATCACGATGAAATAAGAGAAATCAGGGCTCTCACGGAAAAATTTAAGTGCTTGTTTTTCCCACGTGCCGTTCAAGAGTGAAACGGTAGAGAGACAGCATGAAGGTGTTTAATTGCACCCTCTGCCAGGCACTTTATTGTGAATAGCAGAGTAATCACGTAGATGTAGATGTAAATAGCACTTTCCCTCGAGTTAGTAATACAATCTAATTTCTGTTCATAAAAAAATAACTCTTATCCAGTTCTCGAAACGCAGCAATGTGATTCAGAATTTTTCAAAATAATAAAATCTCGTCATTTCTTTCTGTTTTCCGCCTTTCTCTTAGTTGCTCTGAATTCGTGGAGGTATGTACTGTCTATGCAACTAAAGGAAGGCAGTTTGTTTATTGCCATACACGTTTCACTTCTTTTATTTTGGGAAGTATCATCAGTGGCCTGAAATACATGTTTCCTTTTATACATGCAATAAACGTTTCATGTGGTAGACATAACATGCCGTTATATTACATTTTCCCGTATTTTTCTCTTGGTTTTCAGTTTAGAATCAGCTTTTGTTGCACTAATTCCATAAATTCTATACAAACTTTTATATTCTTACCTAAAGAAACCATCGTTTTTTTTTCGTAACACTAACTGACAATACTGCCACATAAGTAGTTTGAGCGTGGCTATCAGAGAATGAACATATATTATTTGATGTTTGGACCATAAACGATATCTGTCTGACTCGGAAACTGTCTTGGCTCGGTGTACAAGTGTCCTCAGTTCCTGTTCTTCTGCGTCGGATGTTGGCAATTGTCAAGATGCAGATATAAGTCGGTGTGTGTTGGTTTGGGGGTACCCATCGCCACTCCCTCAGTCTGTTCATAAAATTGACCTGAACATATGAAGTATTTCGATGTTAAAATATGTTTCAGAAGTAATGTTTCCGTGAGGTGAGATTCAATGGCCGTAGAGAATTTTATAAAATGCATTTTAACCATCAGCTGCTTACCTCCTCGTAATGAACCTCATACAACATGGTGCGCAATTAACGGGATCGAATCTCTTATGGTGCCCGAGGCGGCAACTACTGCCTCAGGAGAAAACTGTAGCGCTCACGAACAAGGGAAGGAACATCAACCACCCGAAACCTGACGCCCCACACATCCTAGGAGCAGACACAGTACAGAACTCCAGACGGCGGCCACCGAGGCGAGTCTGCTGCGGCGTGCACGGACAGAATACGCAATTCCTACAGCAGCCTGATTCGGCAGACAGCGCACCTTGTAAGGGCGTACCGAACTCACAAAGCCAAGAGAATGACAGGGGCACGATAGAAAACCGGAGCAGCCGCCATCAGTATAAGAAAGGTTTCTAACATGTCGATAGTGCTGGGAAGGCACCTGGCGGATGTGGACCTATAGTGCACGTCATTTACGATGGCGGCCGAGTTTAGGTTCGTTCTGCGCATCTGACGTCACAAAACACAGTCAGTCAATGAACAGAGAACGACGTTGCCAGAGCTCGACTGCAGCGCAGAGCACGGACGAGTGGTTTCAGTTTTAGAAACGTTCAGTCATAAATAAAGTAATTGAACAAAAGCAATGTCTTGATAGCAGATTTTCTTTTATAGAAAGTTTGGAAAAGCATTCTCTATACCAGTTGCTTCATATTCTATTAATTAATTAAACCAAACAAGCAATAAGCCTCCTAATTCAGGCGATTGCAAGGACAGGTATTTGTATCATTCTCACAAACCGCTTTTTCGCAATAAAGAGCAGCAGTAATTGTTTATTTCCTGTTGTACTTCGACGAAACGTGAATAATTTTCATAGTTAAACTAACAGTGTTTGTTGGTATGTTGTGTGATGTTTTAGAGTCCTCCAGGAGTGTACTTAAATAACGAGCTGCGTTAGCATAATGGTTAAGGTACGTGGCTGCTAAGCAAAATGTTCCAACTTCAAACCTTGTTCGGAGCAAAACATTTTCTTTATTTAAAAACAATATCGATGCGTCTTACTTCATGAATTTTATTCGTTTGAATGTAATTCTTTGAAATTTCTAGTTCTTTATCTATTCATTATAATCATAACAAGTTTTCGGTTTTTCTAATTTTGTCCTCCAATATTTCTTTTCACAGCAACTAAAACAATGAAAAGGCACACATACAATATTAATGTTATCTGTTTTGTTTGAATATCTTCTCTTCTGCAGTCGCCTTTTTTACTATTCATATAGAAATATATTCTTTGTGACTGTATTAAAAGTGATGACTAACTGAAAATCTCAGCTGCCGACAGGTGTTGATATACCTCGATGTGGACAGCTGAAGATGTGTGCCCCGACCGGGACCCGAACCCGGGATCTCCTGCTTACATGGTAGACGCTCTATCCATCTGAGCCACCGACGACACAGATGAATAGCGCGACTGCAGGGACTTATCCCTTGCACGCTTCCCGTGAGACTCACATTCCCATTCTTTCGAGAACAAGTTACTGTCTTCGCATATACGTATGAAAAGTATTATTTACAGCAGAATTTCGGCTCGTACGTTGCCGAGCTACTTGATTGTCTGACGCAATTCTTTGCTTCGTTTCTTTGCCAACATCATCTTATCCAATGTTTTCGTCAAATGATCTTTGTTTTGGCAAGTATTTGCTGTCCATTGTGACAAACACAAATTTTTTGCGCACTGCACCTCACTGACAATATATTTTAGTTTCTGTGTTTTATTACGTCCACAATTCAGTTTTGTGTACTTCGCCAATTTTGTTTTAATCAGAACTTTTTAGAAAAAAGCGAAATGATTCTGGTACAAATAAAACTTTTATTACAGTCGCGAAAGACGGAATGATTCTCAATATTACATACGACACCTATCTGGTACTTAAATTAAATGAGATATTTTTATACAGTAAATTTTATATGAAATTTAGGTATACTGTCCATATTTCATTCTCAACATTGTGGCAACTAACATCGACCATACGGAAAGTATACGCTATGGACTTTTACTTCTGCAAACTCTTCAAAATTTCGTGCAATGGTTTACTACATTTAATGCTGCTCAATAACTGCGTTGAACATCGAAACAAAATTAAGTCATTTATGGGGGGAAGGTATCAGTCAAGATGATGTGTAAAAATCAAATTTTTGGGCGAAATAGTTTTTGTGAAATCGAATGATAAGTGTGTCAATGCAGTCGGAACACCATGTGTCAGCACAGACGAGCAGTGAAGTGATGAGAAAATCGCGCACAGCGTGGAATGCGGGGAGCACGTCTCTGAAGAAGCGAAAGGGCTAATGCGGCCGTGGTGGCTTTACTTCATAAACTGCGCACTCCCCCCTAAACGTAAGTTTGCGAACTATACTATACTATGGCGCTGCTTCTCTTGGCATGTGCGTCGTTTGCAACTGGCAACGCAGCAATCTCCCGCGTCTGGGCGGGCATGCGCGAAGATAAAAGAATTCAACTACAGTAGGGAACGCCTTGGTATGGCCGCCACCAGGGAGAAGAATAACACAACCAAGTGACAACCAAGAAGACGAGGCGAAAGGGAACGAATACACTATGATTCACCTAAGCAGGAACAGCAGGCTCTGCTTACTTGCATCGGCCGTGTCTGGACTGCACGTGTGTCACGTCTGTCTGTCTGGTCGCAGTGGGCGCGGATGACTTTGGGAACACCGCCCACTGCGCAGGCATATAAGTATAGGACACGGTCAGCTTGTCGACCTGTCGCTGGAAACAGCTGATGATGACGCCGAGTTACGACGTCGAAATTTTGTATCAGAAGACGCAGGTCGCCGGCAGTACACCCGATTCCACGAGATGACATATACAGGGCTATTCAAAAAGAAGGAACAGATTGAAAACATTTATTGCTTTCAAACTACAAAAGGTAGAAACCCAATCCAATGTGCCTGGAAAGACAAAGGTTCACATTTTTATGTATTCAATGTGAGCACCATGTGTTACACCAAAAATGTCAAACCGATGGCTCATTTTTACCACACACGAAGCAGCTGGTCTCTCGTTACCACATTCACAGCTTCAGCAGAGCGATGTTGCAGACATAAGAGTCAGGCATAGTGGGGGATAAAAACGCGGTCCCTTACGTAACCCCGAAGACCTGGGAGGCCACCGGCGATGAAATTCGTCTTCTGCTCCTTCTCTTAATACAACGTCCTGGAATGGTGTCATTCGAGTAACGTCGGACGTACTTAGAAAATTTCTCTAAGCACGTCTGACGTTACATGAATGACACCAAAAGTCTACTGAATGACACCAGAAGCCTACGACATCACATTGCTGAAGCTGTGAATTCGATAACGAGAGACCAGCTGCTTCGTGTGTGGCAGGGAATGAGCCACAGTTATCATATTTAACACATGTTTCTCACATTGAATGCATAAATATTTGAACTTTTGTCTTTCCAGGAACGTTAGAATTGTATTTCTATCTTTTTTAGTTTGGCTGCAGTAAATGTTTGAGGTCTGTTCCTTCTTTTCGAATAGCCCTGCATTATGAGCTTTTATGCTTGCATATGTATTCTTCTAAGGTAGTAATGGTATTTTAAGTCGTTGGGAAGTATAGAGCGTTGATCTTGTTCCTGTCTACTACGACAGCGGTTACATATGAAAAAGATAGGTGCATAACTGTATACGCGCACATAGGTTGGTAGGGTATAATTATTACGATAGGTGCAGAAATTTAAAATAGAATAGCACAGAAATCAACTGATCGTGATATAACTGACATTGCCTGTATAACACCCAGGGTGGAAAATGGAATTTTGTTTTATTTGTCCGAAACGTAAATGTATGTGTGACTGAGAAGTCCACGTTAACAGTTTCGAAATGAACAGAGACTTATGAAGGGTGATGCTATAGAAGAATGCCGAAGATTCGAGGGATTGGATAACGATTGAAGTCTTACTGAATTGGATTGGGGAGAAATAATTTTATGGCGTACGATCAGTAAATGAAGCGATCGGTTGATGGAAGACATCTTGAGGCATCAAGAAATTGTCAATTTGTTTATGGAGGCAAATTTGGTGCGTAAAAATAGGAGAATGAGATGAAGACTTGACTACGCTAAACAGGTTCAATTGGGTTTAGGCTGCAGTAGTTGTAAGCAGGTGAAGAATCCTGAACACCACAGTCTGGAATGCATGGAATGCTGCGTCACACATGTCTCTCGTTCCAAGATCACAGCAATAAGATGTTTCTCAAATATTTCACTCAATGCTCAGTGACTTTCTTTCTATAACTAAAATAAATAATTTTAAAAAATAAAATAAATAGAGAACAGAATTTTCACCTGGACTTTTACTGGCAAAAATTTTGATCGGAGCGAAAACAAGACTTCCAATTAATTGCATAATATAGAGTCCGAATTTTCACAGCGAAATTAAGAGTAGTAAATGTGCTAATGTGATGCCGAATTGACCGTCAAGAAGACTAGTTTTGCAGTAAACGGTTTATTTGCTTTAATGTAACTGCGGCAATTAGAAAAACTGTAATTAGTCATTTGAGGAAAACTTTTTGTCCGAATTTTCAAACCCAAACTAAAGGTGGAAAATGGACGAATGGGGTGTCAAATTGACCTACATGATGCATAGTTTTGCTAAAATATACCTTGTTGCCTGGAAGTTGTCAGGATGATTATGAAAAACTTACGTAGTGATTTGAGGGGAAAATGAAATATTTCTTGAGGAGTTGGTGCTAGCAATGTAAATAAACTGTCAAAAAGTTCGTCTTTTCAAGATATACTTATTTTACGCATAAAAAGTTCCATTATTGTGATGCTTTGATGTTAAGAAGGCTTCCTTCGCATTAAATACTGGATTTAGAACATTTCGAGGACAGCAGGCGCTAGAAAAGCGAATGATGTGTCTAAAAATGACCAAAACTTGAAGAAGGGAAAAATAACTGCCATGCATTTTGGGAAATCATTTTACTAAAAATAAGAAATAAAACAGATAATAGAAACATTTAACATGTTTCTAGAATGACGCTCGAATTTGTGTACCGCCAACGACTTACTGGTTGAGAATTTAAATTTCAATGTTTAACTCATAATTGGCGGATATTTATCCGGTGGATTGTGTAGTGTGAGGTTATGTGGGATTGATATATTTTAATTATCTATGCCTGAAGGTGTAAAAAAAGTTCTTTCAACTTGTCAGTCTCAAAATTTTCTTCAGTATTGACCCCTTCAGATATTAGGAGAAGGAAAATAGCTTCTCGTTCGGCACATCTGCAATGCAACATTTAGGGCATCATTCGAAGGTGAGTCCAGTATCTCTCTAATTTCTTTTCCTTCTAATTTTTAGACAAGTCTTTCACAAGCATTTGACGGTCTTTTGTCAAAAAAAATTTTAATGTATTTATTCACCACGTGTTCGATATAAGTAACAAAATCTGTATGTACAGTTCCATCTACTTGTGTCTTTGTTACAAATGTTACTTTTATTAAAATATATTAACTATTTGTAATGCTGGATATTTGCTTTCACAGGAGAATGGAGACACTATAATTATTTTGAACTAAGCTTCCTCGAAAGTGACTAGTACTGATCAATGGTCAAAATACAAGTGAGACTACTGTCCAAGATATACTGAACTACACGAACTGTGAAACACGAATCGTTTTTAATACAGTGATAATTTGAATGCCGCGATACTTAAACAGTACCTCAGTGCAACATTTCGCATACTATGGGTAGTGAATGCGAAGCGGGCAGTCAGACGCACGTTCTAATAATTCGTCCCAATAATTAGTCCTGCGGTACGGAAACTACAGATACGTCTAATTAACGAGCGTTTAGCCGCAGTCAGAATAGACGTAGTCATTTCAATAGCATCAATACTGGTATAAATGCGCATACTAAGCGTGAAATATGGTAATTAAGAGCCACCAACGTGGGAATTCGTCTCCCATCAGCTAATTCTAAACTTTTTAGTGACTGAACGGAATTTTCTCCTTCCACAGTCTGCTGCCACAAGGTTTAAAGAACACATTGTGTTTCTGTCGAACAAATCTTTGTGACGTGTGGAGTATCTTTCCTGTTCGCATTCTCTCATTATCTCTGTTATTGCCTCAGGTTGGCAGCACCGCTGGTTGTTGCAATGAAACGAGCGGTGGATTTGCCAGCAGAGGAGAGATCGCATGGTGTAACATGCGATTTCAGGACAGCTGATGTCAGTGGTCTCAGATATTTCCGGGTGGGTATTGAGCTGCAAGGACATTGTCTTCGCAGCTAGGAATAGGCTTCGCAGTAGCTGCGCTTGGAACGCCACTCTGTGATTCCGAGGTGCCGTTTGTTGTTTTCTGGCCTGTGAATATATTGCGGAGGGACACTTGTTCCCGACGTGATTGTTGGACGGTTGCTAGTCCTCTAGAGCTGAATATCTCAAGCAACCCGGTGTCAGCTTTGGTCGTGTGCTCCCTACCTGTCAGTCATTTCCGATTATTGGTCGTAAGGGCTGCCTGTAGATTACGACCTGTTGGTCCTATTTGGTGCTGCTGTTGGTTTCCTCTTAGATTCTCAGAAATGGCGGTGAGCATTTCACTTCATGATTGTTAAGTTTTTTTATGTAATTTGGCCGTACCTGTGGTCGCCGTCCTAATTATCCGAAAACTTGCCAGAAGAAACGCCGGTGAACCAGTTATGTCTGCTCGGCTACGAAATTTTTACCTACCAGTAACATGCTATTAGTCCTACAGTACCAGTAGAGCACCTAGGTGAAGTCGGGGAGGGTAAAGTGTGGGTCCAAATGGCAAAGCTGTATGCAATTTAAGTCACTTCTGTGACGAGATAGTTAAACTTTGTTTATTCTGCCTTATTCTACATTGTGTGGCAAAACTGTCCCTTACTTTGAAGGTGGTTTGTCCTATGTATGTATAGGGTGCAAAAATGGATTGTTCATCTATGATTCCTGTCTTGCGGAGACGTCGACTCTTGCAATTCTGACTGTTCGTTTTGTGTGCATATGGATCCCGTAACCGGTGAGTGCATACTGTAATTGTAACAGTAAATCTGGTGGGCAGTTGCTGTTTAAGTAATTATGTCACCAGTTAGTCACTATTAGTCTGATGGTCAGTTCTTGTTTAATTCATTGGATAATTTTATAAAATTCTGCCAGTAGCTCATTTCTATAAACGCAACAGTAACTCTGGTGTGTAGTTACTGTTTAACTCATTGCATGATCTTACGAAATTCTCGCACCACCTGATTTCAATTATAGTGACAGTAAATCTGGTGGGCGGTGCTTTTTTATTTATTGGATCATTTTATTAAATTCTAAGACGAATTGTTTTCAGTAAGTGCAATGTTAGATTTGGTGGACCAGCATTGGTTAATTTCGTTAAATTCTGCCACAATTATGGTGACATATGGTGTTCGTATCAAATTTTCTGATTCTTTAAATAAAGGGGTTTGCTTAAATTTGTATGACTCTATTCTGGTGCAGCTCATTACCGCTCACACCATCTCCCTAACGACATCAATTTTGACTTGGCATGTTCCTAGGTTTTACTACGCAGTTACCTTCTTGCTGATTTACCTATTTTTTTGCGACTATGTAAAAGTTTATTTGTCCGCAGCTCGTGGTCTTGCGGTAGCGTTCTCGCTTTCCGGGCACGGGGTCCCGAGTTCAATTCCCGGCGGGGTCAGGGATTTTCCCTGCCTCGAGATGACAGGGTGTTGATGTGTCGTCTTCATCATCATCATTCACCCCCATTACGGTCGGAGGAAGGCAATAGAAAACCACCTCCGCTAAGACCTTGCCTAGTCGGCGGTGAGGATGTCCCGCATCGTCCCCTATGCTCCTCAGAGTATGGGAATTCATCATGATCATGTAAAAGTATCAGCAGCCCAACAAGCACAGTATATGTGCATTTACCGTTATATTCTTTCTATGTAGTGTTTTCACATACTTAATTCTTAAATCTTCACGTGCACATTGTATCGATTTCAAGAATTTTGGACCATGCTCTTTTATGGGTGTGGGTATTTAGTTCATAATCTATGTGTCATAATCCTACGTCCAAATGCAATATGCTAGGCCTTCTTAGTGTCCGCCACTAGCTAGGTTGAATCTGGCCAGTTAGTGGAACGTTCAAACACTGGAATCTGACTGCTCCTTAATGGCAGTAGTGTTTGTTTATTTATTAGACTCGTTATGTGCCCGTGTTTCAGAGTCGATGGGTAAATTTGTACCACTGTTGAGTTAATATAGAAAGTCATTTCAACACAAATTCCGAAAGCTATTATTTTACTTTCCTAATTAACAATTTTTTTGGCTTAACTTATTATTACAGCCAAAGGGTCCCATAGGGACTCCGATTGCAAGGATCAGGCTTTTCAGTCCCAAGAACAGTTGTGTCGATTCTTGAGATGTTTTGTTTATTTTTTCGTACATAGTTTATAGTAATAAACGTAAATAAAGTGAGACGTGATTATAATTTGTACGTATCTGATTGTTGGTAAGAACCTTACTACACAATAGAACTACCCAAATATGATGAGATCTAAGAAACAGTGGAGGGTGCTGCGACATCCATAGGGATCGTTGTACTTGCATTCGGTGACTCCACCTTTCACACATGGTTAATGAACTGAATAACTGATTAAGATACCCGACACTGCCTGATAAGGTTTTGAAGCCACCGCTCTCAAACGTCGACGCAGTAAAGCAGAAAACTATGCATCTCTCAATTTGTCATGAGGAGCAGACCTTTTGTTAGGGATAAAGTGTTCGCTGATGCTTGCCAGCGATGCAATACGCCTTTTTACTGAATTCGCCGGTACTGGGGAGACGAGATTCCACCGAAACAGCAGGTCTTATACTAAACTGATTTTCGAAATCTGCCTACTACTGCGGCGGGGTGGGTTAGGAATGCGTCGTCTGTGTTTGTTCACTGTCTCTCGTCATGCTGTTCACTACAAAAGTTCCACCTACCTCAGTACGGCGTCAGATCACCGGCCCGTTTCTCTGTATACGTAGATACTGTTCAGACGATGTTAGAAGGTGCGTTGAAATAAAAACACCGTCAATACTTACGTTTGCAAAGTCCGCGTAAACTCTGCCGGCAAGCTATCCTGTAATATCTTATAACACAATTTTCGGGTGGAGGGCGATTGCTTCATCTCTTTAGAAAAATGAAAAAATTCTGCAGCGAGTTCTTTTATTTCTTTAGGTTCAAAATTAAGCACTTTCCACAAGCCCGAATTTAATTAACGAATAACAACACTGTCCTCAGCTCACATTTCATGCAACCCAGTACACAACTTAGGTAGCTAGAAATGTACTAATGTCCAACTCGAATTGTTAAGCGATCTACAGTCATTACTCTGCTACAATATATGAGTTTCACTTTCAGTGGATTTCTATTAACAGAAATTGCTCGCCAACTATTACATAAACGGGTATGAAACATGCCACGCGGAATTCTACATTGGCCGAAAGTTCACATACGTTTATCTTTCCAAAAGATCACTTCACAAAGCTAAGATTTTCACAATCTATCCGTAAATGCAACTGTTTTCACGACAGTACAATCCGGTCTCGAGAAACCAGTAACTTCTTCATTTTACTCACAATGTAGACGGACACGTCCAACATGAACTGTACGTCCGATAGCTATCCAGCGACTGACTCCCTGCCATTCCTTCCAGGGCCTATAACTACTTGACAGTGTGCGGGAATTGCTTAACGCTGATTTGTTGTTCAAAATGACCAGCCAATCAAAACAATCCTTCGAGTTCTTACTCGTGCTAAAACTGTCTTACGCCAAACAACATTCGCAAATGCGTTTACGCCACTTCAACATGCAAATATAAATAAAATGTTTAGCAAAACCGAACGAAAAGAAAACTAATCTTGAAATAACTTTTGAAAACTATTACTCTGCAAATGGCGATTCTGGCTGCCTTCTTACCAAAGCAAGTACCGTTGAATATACATCAGCACGGTGTGGAAATTACATTTTTCATTGCAACTTGCTTGCTTAACACTTTCCCATGACATAGTTACGTTATGTTTAACATGAGATAATATTCTCATTTACTCACAAAACAACATATTAAATAAATAATTATCTTCTTTGAAATTCAAACAAATTTAGCTAACATTTTGTTATGTTCAGTAATGATTCCAAAAGATGCTAAAAGGCAAACTGTTATCAATCCTAACTGACTTTGATCTTACAAGTGTCGGTTTGGAGTGTTTTAGGTAATTTTCTCTAACTCTGAAAGTATGCCAGCTAGAAAGCTGAGATTTTTGCACAATCTTCTTTTAATAACAAAGGGCAAAATATTGACTTTTAACTAAATTGAATAATATTTAATGTAGATTATTTGGATTGTTAGGGGCTTGAATAATCTGTCGCTCGAATTGACACAGGTACCGCTTCCCACGGCTAGGCTAGCGACAGGTGCGAATCAGTCACGCTAAGATACAAGTGGCTGTTTCTATCACCGCCAACGGCTACAAAGCTATGAGCCGTACTGCAAAGTTGTGCAATAAATGCTATGGCGTATTGACTCGCGACGTTACACAACCTACCTCAGGAAAATAGTAAAGTGATTTTCAACAGTTAAAACTTAACAATGAGTAGCTCTAAGAGGAGAAAGATAGTTTTGCCATTTCACACAGAGCAGATGATTGATTGTATGCAACACAGTCTGCAAACGCCTGACTCGGAGGGCCTACTCATGCCACCTCTCAGAGATGTAGTTAATAACGAAAGGTGCTCGAGGTCGTCAGGAAGCGTCAGCGAACATATTACGTTTCAAACAACAATATTTACCCTTGACGTAATCTGTTCTGTGACATAGAAGCTATGCCAAGTATAGTGGGAGAAACTCGAACACACGCCCTATAGTCCCGCTCTCTCCCCATTCGATTATCACGTCTTCGGTCGGTTAAGAAAGGCCAACGATTCCTGTCGGACAAGGGTGTGCAGCAGATAGTTACGGACTTCTTAGCGGAGCAGGACAAGGCATTTTACGTCGGTGGGATGAGTGCGCTCAGTACTCACGGCAGTTTTGCCTGATTGGCTTGCCGACTCTGAAGTGTATCGCCTTCGAACTGAAACTTTCTTCTCTCCCATTACGCGGGATGTAAGTAGTATAAGTACAGTATAGTATATTTCCACTGGTGACTGAGGAATGTGCACTGAACCACAGTCATCAGTATTTCAATCATCGCAGATCAATACACTACCGGCCATTAAAATTGCTACACCACGAAGATGACGCGCTACTGACGTGAAATTTAACCGACAGGACGAAGATGCTTTGACATACAAATTATTAGCTTTTCATAGCATTCACACAAGGTTGGCGCCGGTGGCGACACCTACAACGTGCTGACATGAGGAAACTTCCCAACCGATTTCTCATACACAGACAGCCGTTGACCGCCATTGCCTGGTGAAACGTTGTTGTGATGCCTCGTGTAAGGAGGAGAAATGGGTACCATCACGTTTCGGACTTTGAGAAAGGTCGGATTGTAGCCTACTGCGATTGCGGTTTGTCGTATCGCGACATTGTTGCTCGAGTTTGTCGAGATCCAATGACTGTTAGCAGAATATGGAATCAGTGGGTTCAGGAGGATAATACTGAACACTGTGCTGGATCCCAACTACCACGTATTACTAGCAGTGGAGATGACAGGCATCTTATTCGCATGGCTGTAACGGATCGTGGAGCCACGTCTCGATCCCTGAGTCAACAGATGGGGACAGAATGAGATTTTCACTCTGCAGCGGAGTGTGCGCTGATATGTAACTTCCTGGCAGATTAAAACTGTGCGCCGGACCGAGACTCGAACTCGGGACCTTTGCCTTTCGCGGGCAAGTGCTCTTTCAACAGATGGGGACGTTTGTAAGACAACAACCATCTGCACGAACAGTTCGACGACGTTTGCAGCAGGATGGACTATCAGCTCGGAGACCATGGCTGCGGTTACCCTTGACGCTGCAACTCAGACAGGAGCGCCTGCGATGGTGTACTCAGCGACGAACCTGGGTCCACGAATGGCAAAACATCATTTTTTCGGATGAATCCAGGTTCTGTTTACAGCATCATGATGGTCGCATCCGTGTTTGGCGACATGGCGGTGAACGCACATTGTAAGTGTGTATTCGTCATGGCCAGACTGGTGTATCACCCGGGATGATGGTATGGGGTGCCATTGGTTACACGTCTCGGTCACCTCTTGTTCGCATTGACGGCTCTTTGAACAGTGGGCGTTACATTTTAGATGTGTTACGACCCGTCGCTCTTCCCTTCATTCGATCCCTGAGAAGCCCTACATTTCAGCAGGATAATGCACGACCGCATGTTGCAGGTCCTGTACCGGCCTTTCTGGATACAGAAAATGTTCAACTGCTGCCCTGGCCAGCACATTGCTGCTCGCGTTTGTCGAGATCCAATGACTGTTAGCAGAATATGGTATCGGTGGGTTCAGGAGGGTAATAGGGAACACCGTGCTGGATCCCAACGACCTCGTATCACTAGCAGTCGAGATGACAGGCATCTTATCCGCATGGCTGTAACGGATCGTGGAGCCACGTCTCGATCCCTGAGTCAACAGATGGGGACAGAATGAGATTTTCACTCTGCAACGGAGTGTGCGCTGATCTCTCACAAACTGAAAACGTTTGGTCAATGGTGGCCGAGCAACTGGCTCGTCGCAATACGTCAGTCACTATTCTTGATGAACTGTGGTATCGTGTTGAAGCTACATGGGCAACTGTACCTGAACACGCCATCCAAGCTCTGTTTGACTCAATGCCCAGGCGTATCAAGGCCGTTATTACGGCCAGAGGTGGTTGTTCTGGGTACTGGTTTCTCAGGATCTATGCACCGAAATTGCATGAAAATGTAATCACACGTCAGTTCTAGTATAATATATTTGTCCAATGAATACCCGTTTATCATTTGGATTTCTTCTTGGTTTAGCAATTTTAATGGCCAGTAGTGTAATTACAGCCATTAAAAGTCGTATGTTATTAGGTTGGTTAGTACCTCCAAGCACATTTGGACGCGTGGATGTAAAAACGTTGATCTGTACTGACAGGCGTAGTCCACTTAGTCCTGCAGTGGGACTGTGTAGAAAACATCAAGTCGTAAAGTTTGTGAAGTGTTTTGGAAAGACTGTTAGACGCAGAACAAAACAACAAATACACTACTTTGTTTACATATTAAGGTACCGCATAAAAATATCTGCATATATACCCGTTATACCCTGCATATTGCTGACGACGTTCATGTAATTGTTTAGTTAGCTCTACAGTTCTTTTCGGGTCACTATGACACAAAACGCTTATAAATTTCGTTTCCCGTTATTTAAATACCAAGATAACCTTGTAAATTCGGTTGATTTGTCTGAAAATGCTTAGGAAATACGTGTGTGAGAATGCTTTAAAATATTTTAGGTCGTTTGGTCAAAAGCTTAATAGTGATATATGTGTCGTTCAGGTCATAATGATAGGACATAAATATGAGTAATGTTAAGTATTTGTTAGTTTTCCGTTCGTTATGATACAAGGGCACAGTTAAAAGTAATGCCTCAGAATATTTTATGTGAAAACACTTAAACCTTTTAAAGAAAAAAAACCTTATTAACATTACTCATCTTTATTCTTCATGTCTATATATTTATTTCCCAATGTCATCACGCTGGTGATGAACACATTTCTTCCAACGAGACACCCATTTGTTGGTACCGTCACTGTAGAGTGTTTGAATTTGTTGACGGAGCCACAACTTCACTTCTGCTTGCACCGCTTCATAACTATCAAAATGAAATCGTAGAATGTGTTCTTTAAATTTCGGAAACGAATGAAAATCGAATAAAGCCAACCCGGGACTATGTGGAGCGTGATCATTGACAGTAAACAGATGACACAGGATTGATGTAGATGACACAGGATTGCTGCAGACTGGCAGCGCTCGTGTGTGGTCAGGCATTGTTGTGCTGAACCAGAGTGTGCTCCATGTGTGGGCCAACTCTTCGAATACGAAACTCTATTACAGCACACTGTTTCTCACGCACCGACATAGTTACGTTACACACAGTCAAGTTAGACACAACAATTCGGAGCTCTCTAGCGGCAGAGGGCTATAAATATATAAACATCGTGAATAAAGATGTATAGTGTATAGATTTAAGTGTCAGGAAGTCGTTTCTGAAAGTATATGTATGGAGTGTAGCTATGTATGGAAGTGAAACATGGACGATAAGTAGTTTGGACAAGAAGAGAATAGAAGCTTTCGAAATGTGTTGTTACAGAAGAATGCTGAAGGTTAGATGGGTAGATCACATAACTAATGAGGAGGTATTGAATAGAATTACGGAGAAGAGGAGTTTGTGGCACAACTTGACTAGAAGAAGGGATCGGTTGGTAGGACATGTTTTGAGGCATCAAGGGATCATCAATTTAGTATTGGAGGGCAGCGTGGAGGGTAAAAATCGTAGAGGGAGACCAAGAGATGAATACACTAAGCAGATTCAGAAGGATGTATGATGCAGTACGTAATGGGAGGTGAAGAAGCTTGCACAGGATAGAGTAGCGTGGAGAGCTGCATCAAACCAGTCTCAGAACTGAAGACCACAACAAAAATGTTAATAAACTTTGTTTTATATGAAAATAATTAGGAGTTTGCATATAAAAAATTCGGAGGTTCAAAAATGGTTCAAATGGCTCTGAGCACTATGGGACTTAACATCTATGGTCATCAGTCCCCTAGAACTACTTAAACCTAACTAACCTAAGGACATCACACACATCCATGCCCGAGGCAGGATTCGAACCTGCGACCGTAGCAGTCGCGCGGCTCCGGACTGAGCGCCTAGAACCGCTAGACCACCGCGGCCGGCTATTCGGAGGCATTGCCACTCAGCACACCCTCGTAATAATGATCTTCGTCTTTCCAACTTATTCTGAAAAATTAGTAAAGACTGTGTGTTTACAATAACACGATTTCTTCTTACTTTTCAAAAGAAATTGGTTAATACTTCACAGTTATTTGAATATTTATTGTTCTTGCTCGGTTCGATTTGTAACACTAGCTGCCTGAATGATTTTCAGTTGGAAGAAGCAGTAAATTACTCAACAGATGAAGTGACATTTTCCGAGTTTGAAGACCGGGTCAGTAACGCATCTGAAAGCATGTGTTCTAATGACAGTGATTACGATCCACAGCCTGTGCAAAACAGTATAAGCCTACAGCCCTTTCGTTCTAAAAATAAGAGTATACAGTTGAAGTTACACCCAGTGACTCAAAATGGTTGCCTATTAGCTTCGAATGTCTTGAAGAGTATTCCAGCAGTTACCTGGTATGCAACTAGCTGAATAACTGACGTCAAAACTTCATTTGAAGTAGTGTGTTTGTAAGGTGCTTCAAGATGAAATACCAGAGATATCAATTACTGAGGCGTTGCGAACTGATCATCTACAACTACAGCAGATAAATATTGAGTATTCTGTTTTCACATGTACTTAGGACTTATTACTTACCGGCATATCACTGACGTGGGGAATCTACAAAAAAATTCGTGTGATTGGGATACTTGCGGGACATATTTCGAGCAACCATGTCGGATCAAACATTCTGTATTACGTATCCCGTGAGTTGATAAGAAATCCACGAGAAAAGAAAGGTGATGTACTGATAAACTTGCTGCAATTCTGGGAGAAGTAGATTGAACGGTGTTATCACTGTTTCCAATAACATACTGGAAGACAAATATGACAAAACTATGAGAGAAATGTTTCTGGACGTTATTTTTGCAATAAATTAATGTCGGGTCATACTGACTAAAACAGTTTCCAAGAGGGCCAGAGACAGAAAGAATGTATGGTATTAACCTTAAGGCTGGTTTGCTTCGACACAGTGGATCGTTATGGGAAAGCCACTGAGCTGGCCTCAGAATTTCTTTTAACATCAAAGCAAACAGTACATACATTGGTACTTGAGTAATACAGGAAAATACATACACAATTAAAATCATTTTGCTCCCAATAGCAACAACATTGTTAATTTAAGAAAGCAGTTACAATTAAATTTCTGGTGTTGGGAACTACAAACAGTTTTACTAAGTCTGTACTTGCATTACATTTCTTGTCACGAGGAAGTTCAAAGTTCAGAACAGTTACTCTTTTCCCAAAAAGCACTAGTTTCAGAGAGCAGCTTCAATTATATACATACCAATTTATTTTCGTTAAACTTTTTACGTATCCCAAACAGCCATGACTGACAAACGGAAAAATTATCGAGATAAATTTAAAGTAGTTATGAATAGACAAGATTGCCAGGACCAAGTCAGACACAAATAGAGAAATCAAGTTGGTTGCAAAACACGAAAATTTCACTCAACCTAATGAGAGCAAAGGACGGAACCGTTAAAACATCAATTTCTTCAGAAAATGGGCGTGAACCGAAATATTTTTTAAACACGCCACTAATTTCAGCAGAAAACTGTTGTGTCGGTAGCTGGGCCGACACCGTGAAGTTGAGATGGCTGAAAAGGCAAGCTAGACTAACGCAGACGGGCGTTATGTACTGGAACAGGATACGTAATTAATGTTAGGAAGAAAAGTACGGAGCAGGATTAATACTTATCTTTAATATCATTGTGGTACATCGATCTTGACGATACACAGGAGACTTTAAGTTCAATCACTGTATGGCTAATGGCGCCTTGCTAGTTCGTAGCCATTAACTTAGCTGATGGCTATTCTGTCTCTCGGCTAATGAGAGAGAAAGGCTTCGTACATCTGGTCGGTAGCTAGGTTCTCGTACAACTGGGGCGAGTCCTCTCTCGTATCACGAGACCTGCCTTGGTGGTGGCGCTAGGTCTGCGATTACACAGTGGCGACACGCGGGTCCGACATGTACTAAATGGACCGCGGCCGATTTAAGCTACCACCTAGCAAGTGTGGTGTCTGGCGGTGACACCACAAAAACTAGGCGTAATTTTCCGCTGTGGCTAACTGGCTGTACCAGTACACAAACATGCAAGTTTTCATTTAGCAAGGACGGCCATTACTGACCAATATAAGAGGTTAACTTAAATACGAGGGTTGGTACTTTAATAATGGTAACTACACTCCTGGAAATGGAAAAAAGAACACATTGACACCGGTGTGTCAGACCCACCATACTTGCTCCGGACACTGCGAGAGGGCTGTACAAGCAATGATCGCACGCACGGCACAGCGGACACACCAGGAACCGCGGTGTTGGCCGTCGAATGGCGCTAGCTGCGCAGCATTTGTGCACCGCCGCCGTCAGTGTCAGCCAGTTTGCCGTGGCATACGGAGCTCCATCGCAGTCTTTAACACTGGTAGCATGCCGCGACAGCGTGGACGTGAACCGTATGTGCAGCTGACGGACTTTGAGCGAGGGCGTATAGTGGGCATGCGGGAGGCCGGGTGGACGTACCGCCGAATTGCTCAACACGTGGGGCGTGAGGTCTCCACAGTACACCGATGTTGTCGCCAGTGGTCGGCGGAAGGTGCACGTGCCCGTCGACCTAGGACCGGACCGCAGCGACGCACGGATGCACGCCAAGACCGTAGGTTCCTACGCAGTGCCGTAGGGGACCGCACCGCCACTTCCCAGCAAGTTAGGGACACTGTTGCTCCTGGGGTATCGGCGAGGACCATTCGCAACCGTCTCCATGAAGCTGGGCTACGGTCTCGCACACCGTTAGGCCGTCTTCCGCTCACGCCCCAACATCGTGCAGCCCGCCTCCAGTGGTGTCGCGACAGGCGTGAATGGAGGGACGAATGGAGACGTGTCGTCTTCAGCGATGAGAGTCGCTTCTGCCTTGGTGCCAATGATGGTCGTATGCGTGTTTGGCGCCGTGCAGGTGAGCGCCACAATCAGGACTGCATACGACCGAGGCACACAGGGCCAACACCCGGCATCATGGTGTGGGGAGCGATCTCCTACACTGGCCGTACACCACTGGTGATCGTCGAGGGGACACTGAATAGTGCACGGTACATCCAAACCGTCATCGAACCCATCGTTCTATCATTCCTAGACCGGCAAGGGAACTTGCTGTTCCAACAGGACAATGCACGTCCGCATGTATCCCGTGCCACCCAACGTGCTCTAGAAGGTGTAAGTCAACTACCCTGGCCAGCAAGATCTCCGGATCTGTCCCCCATTGAGCATGTTTGGGACTGGATGAAGCGTCGTCTCACGCGGTCTGCACGTCCAGCACGAACGCTGGTCCAACTGAGGCGCCAGGTGGAAATGGCATGGCAAGCCGTTCCACAGGACTACATCCAGCATCTCTACGATCGTCTCCATTGGAGAATAGCAGCCTGCATTGCTGCGAAAGGTGGATATACACTGTACTAGTGCCGACATTGTGCATGCTCTGTTGCCTGTGTCTATGTGCCTGTGGTCCTGTCAGTGTGATCATGTGATGTATCTGACCCCAGGAATGTGTCAATAAAGTTTCCCCTTCCTGGGACAATGAATTCACGGTGTTCTTATTTCAATTTCCAGGAGTGTATTTATTTACAGCTCGTACAAAATAGATATGTGTTTCAGGGTCTTACTGACCTTCAAAGTAGTCACCAACAATGTGTATAACTCTTTGCTAGTTATGTGGAAGTCGTAGAATACTCTTAACAGTGCCAGTTGTGTTGACAGTTCGAGCGGCGCGGTCTATTGCCCGACGAATCTGCAGCAGTTCTGAAGCGAATGCCGTGAAGTGTTTCCTTCAGTTTAGAAATCCAGTTGAACTCACAAGGGCTTAAGTCAGGGGAGTGCAGTAGGTGGTACAGCACTTAGCAGCCTAATCAGTCGAACAAGTCAGTAACAGCTTGCACTGTACGTGCTTGATGCATTGTCCTGCAAAAAGATGGTTAGGTCCTGCAGAAAGTGTCATCACTTCTGTCTCTATGCTGTTCACCTTTGGAACACAACCTACGACCAGCTTGGGCTCTCAGCTCGGAGACCATGGCTGCGGTTACCCTTGACGCTGCGTCGCAGACAGGAGCGCCTGCGATGGTGTACTCAACGACGAACGAATGGCAAAACGTCATTTTTTCGAATGAATCCACGTTCTGTTTACAGCATCATGATGGACGCATCCGTGTTTGGCGACATCGCGGTGAACGCACATTGGAAGTGTGTATTCGTCATCGCCATACTGGCGTATCACCCGGCGTGATGGTATTGGGTGCCATTGGTTACACGTCTCGGTCACCTCGTGTTCGCATTGACGGCACTTTGAACAGTGGACGTTACATTTCAGATGTGTTACGACCCTGGCAATACCCTTCATTCGATCCCTGCGAAACCCTACATTTCAGCAGGATAATGCACGACCGCATGTTGCAGGTCCTGTACGGGCCTTTCTGGATGCAGAAAATGTTCGACTGCTGCCCTGGCCAGCACATTCTCCAGATCTCTCACCAACTGAAAACGTCTGGTTAATGGTGGCCTAGTAACTGGCTCGTGACAATACGCCAGTCACTACTCTTGATGAACTGTGGTATCGTGTTGAAGCTGCATGGGCAGCTGTACGTATACACGCCATCCAAGCTCTGCTTGACTCAATGCCCAGGCGTATCAAGGCCGTTTTTACGGCCAGAGGTGGTCGTTCTGGGTACTGATTTCTCAGGATCTATGCACCCAAATTGCGTGAAAATGTAATCACATGTCAGTTCTAGTGTAATATATTTGTCCAATGAATGCCCGTTTATCATCTGCATTTCTTTTCGGTTTAGCCATTTTAATGGCCAGTAGTGTATTAAAGTTAAAGCCTTTACACTACCTTCACTAAGAACGCCAGTAATATATCAAAGGAACCCTGCACCATTTAAAAATCATATTTTTTCAAGAACACAGCTTTGACTGGCCAGCGGAAAACGAGCAGTAACACAAGAACAAATACGAACAACTTAAATTAGAACCATCACATAGACAGTGTTGTGGGTAGAGCAAAGCAAAGACAGATTTGTTAGCAAAACATTTAGAAAGTGCTACAGAGCTACTAAAGATTGCTTACACCACGCTTGTCCGCCCTCTTGTGGAGTATTGCTACGCGCTGTGGGGTCCGCACGCAGATAGGACTGACGGGGGACATCGAAAAAGTTCAAGAGCTCGATTTGCACTATCGTGAAATAGAGGACAGAGTGCCACTGACGTAATACGTGAATTGGGGTGGCAAAAATTAAAATAAAGGCCATTTTAGTTGCGCCAGTATCTCTTCGTTAAATTCCAATCACCAATTTTCTTATCCGATTGAGAAAACGTTCTTTTGCTGCCCATCTACAAATGGAGAAACGATCATCGTCATAAAACAGGAGAAATCAGAGGACGCACAGACATATTTAAGCGCTCGTTACTCACACGCGCCGTTCGAGTGTGAAACTGCAGAGAAATAGCTTGAAGGTAGTTCGATAAACTCTCGCCAGGCACTTAATTGTGAACTGCAGAGTAATCATGTAGATGCAAATGTAGTTAAAGAGAATTCAGAGCCTTCATGCTGAAGCAAGCAACAATGAATTAATAATATAGAACAAACTGATGTAAAGGCATACGAGCTTTTCGTACAGTTACAGAACAGTACTCATACATGGCACACCAAACTTCCAGCCAGCTGACACACACTGAATGGCGCCGTTTTAGCGTACACTTTCTCAACTGCCAGTGCATCATCACACTGTACAAGGTAATTCCAGGAGATGCCGAAATCACACAGAACACTGTAACAGACAGAGAAACGCAGTTAGGTAGAGCATAAATTACGTAGCACGATCGCCACAATACGACCTTCACGACGTTAGTTGGTACACAGCTGCGTCTGACTTAGAAACTCGCCTTCAAATCAGTGCCTTGCAGAAATTTAACAGTTAACTGAAGCGTGAGAAAACAAAACACACATTCACCTTCGCGCTGGCCCTCATAGCCCAAAGCACAGGAAGTCTACTCGTAAATGAAAGAGAAACGGAGAAACGGAGAAAATGAAGGAACTCGTTTACAAAGTTCGGGAATGCTCACCACAGCTGCACAGGCAGGGCGTAATTGGAGCCAGATCGCAGCCCTCATCACAACCACGCACCAAAGGCGGCGCCGCGGCCACAGGCCCGGCACCAACAGGCCGCCGCGCTCCGCCGCATACGCCCCCGCTGACGGCTGACGGCGGCCACCCGCCCACGGTCGCACCGCGCTGCCGCTACGGACGCGCAAGCAAAGTGCGTGGTCCCAACAACGGGCCCTCGCTCCGTGCGCTCCGCTGACAACGTCAGCTACCTCTCTCCACGCAGCTCGCGCGCACTCTCTCGCCAAATCCCCACCTACGCCGTGGTCCGCGCCCCCCGCCCCGGCACCGTACGTCAGTATCCTTGCATGTCCGAATAGATCACTGAGTGGATTACATGGGCTCTGTATAACAGCCTTGTATGTACAGTCGGTGACAGAATTCGCGAGATCGCGCGCCTATTCATTACGCTCAACCGCAAGGCTTTGCTGTCCGGTTCACAGCATAACGGACTAGGAGACACAACGCTACCAACGTCGTCAGTTACATGGGTACCGAGTGTATGTTTCACGATACAAAAGTTGAGAAGAAAACAGCTATCTCCGAGCGTCACAGACGGTAGTAACAATATGCTTTTTACTGAGACATGAGGTAGGTCGGACAGATAGATTTTAAAAACTCCACTGACCTTTTCCCAAACCTTTTTAAACTATTCACAACCGACACATTCCTTTCTCCATCCCTTTCCTCGTAACTTAGTGAACGACACCTGCAATAAGAATTGTGATGTTACAGTTGGAGGCACATTATTGAGGAATATCTTGCTTAACAATGGGCTAACATGATACGGATGACAGGAAGCAAATTATCGACAGTATCTAATATTTAAAGTAACCTTGATCACAAAAAATCGAGTCGACCGACGTCCAATGGGTGCTTTACTGGCACACTTGTTGGACTCATGCTAACAATACTTGGTCGTTGGGGGACAGACAAAATGCGTCCTGTTTTACAACGTGTAACGGAACTGAAATGATGGTGGGCTGACAGTAATTTGGAGCCCGCGTGTCGGAAACGGGCTCGCTGGTGTGAGACTGCCAGGGAGTGCACCCTGATGCCATCTATTGGCGAAACTGGGAATTAGCGCTGCCTCTCAGACAATGCACTAAGATATCGGAGTCAAATGTATTCTTTTTCTTGGTAATTAAAAGCTATTACTGTATGATTTAATGTTATAAAGCGCTAGTAGTAAATTATTATGACTGGTATGAACTCCAGGGTAATAAATATAAATATTCTTAAATACTAAATGATTTCGGTGAAAAGGTGGTAGGGGAACGCCCCCGCTCTTGGTGATATGAGCGTAGCTAGAGGTAGCTGGAGACACAGGGACTGAACAATGGAATGGCCTGGGGAGGGTTGACGTGACCGGACGTGCGTAACTGTGCTCACGCAAAAGTGATTGTGCAACAGCGAAGAGGCGAATATCGTCGCCGTTTGTGGAGTGGAACGCGACGAATGGTTGTCGAAGCCGTCTCTATGCCACTGGGGCTGATGGTAAGAGTTCCTGCGCCCAGATTTTATGGCGGACGTGCAGTAGCTTATACGAGTGCTACAGCTCGTAGTTCCAGCCGCCATTAAGGGCATGAGGCGTGAAGAGCTGCGTTAGCCACATGCATCTCACCACCAGCACCGACACGTCTACCCAAGGCAAGACTGCTTGCAATTGTTAAGTCGAACTTTGTATACATGTAAAAGGAGAATACCAGTTTTCTTTTGTGCAAGTGCAGAAGACAGAATATAGTAATGAGTAAAATTACGACGCATGTTGTTCATTGTAAAGTGTAGTGAAATCAGACTGAGGCCACCATCGCCTCTTTCATTTACAATTCTTTTGGTTGTAGAATACTTTAGCGTTTAAGAATGTTGAAAAGAGCAATGGTCAAACCAGAATGAGTCGCCTATTTATAGTTACTTAAATTTTTCTGAGTAACCTTTCAAGTAAAGTCACTTAACTAATTCTATAGCAATTGTCCAAAGAGTAATATCCAAAATCATTAAATAAGTTGAAGGATAGAATTTTGTTAACCTAAGTTGCATAAGTTGTCTTGGTGGTAATTACCAAGCCAACTCACAGAAATTGAGAGAGTATTTGCTTTGTAGAATCACCTAGAATGATCAGAAATAGTAATATTCAGAATTAAGTTTAAATTCAACTTAAGCCGTTTCACTTTGAAACGAGCCAAAAAACTGATTTATTCTTTTGCTCCTTCAGAGCTGGCGACCGTAGTTATAAGTATTTTCAGGAGGATTCGACGGTAAGTCTGCTGCTCTCGTCGTGCTGATAGGATTATCCACTGCTGCTAGCAGTGGTGATTGGATACATAAGCTCACTACCAAGTTAAGTGGGTCAGGTAGGCAGTGTTACCGTGTGAACTGTAGGGCACTGTAGGCCGTGGATCGAACCCGTTCAATCATCACAGCTCTTTGAGAAATAGTCCGGTTAGGAGTGTACTAATCCAATAGGTAAATACTGGCGAGTAACGGTCAAAAATGTATACGCAAGTGAATTTAGCAAGGTCCATGTAGCACCTAGTTAATGTGGTGCAATGGCGAGGGTAGGAGTGGAGTAAAAGTGAGCTGAGCTTGTGGCAGCTGTGCTGTCTTCAAAGATTAATAACGTGAATTCACTACTAACTCTTACCATTAGGGCTGAGCTATTTACGGTTAAAATACGTAGCAGTAAGCGCAAAGGCGTGACAGCTACAAGTCCGTATTGGCTTTATACATACGGAAGTAGGAAACGGGTCATTCCGTCAGTGGAGGGGTTAAAACAACCGAGTCAGTTGAGAACATACCCCATTTACTGATGGAAAAATTCGGCGGTTCGGTCACAAACGTTTGTTACGGATCACTAGGGGCCACGGTGCACCACGATGTTAAGTTTCCACCGACCCGTCCTGTCAGGCGCTAGATTGGCGGCAACTGTTTGGCGTGGAGGATCGCTGGTAGTTTTCTCGAGAGATTTCAACACTTTCGGTTGATGTTGCAATGAAAATGATAATGTAAATTTAACAAATATTAGCTAGTTGTGTTGTTTCTAATACACTTCCTTCTATAGAAAAATTATGAATATATTTTACAGGATGGGACGTATGGGCAGGCGGTGGGCGTTATGGAATGAAAAGGATAATTTTTAGATAAACGCCATTTATTGGCGAAAGCATGTTAAAAAGGGGTCACATGGGCCTAGGGAGGTGAGGGTGAGCCAGAGCGTAGAGTTTGGCGAAACATAGTTCGCGAAGCTAACGAAAGTGGTTGTCTGCCAAAAGTAAGTCCACAGTGCCACAGCACCGGGAGAAGCGGGAAGTTCTACACTGCTACAGGCCGTGTATCCGACTCGCGGGTGAGCAAGAATACAAGAGAGCGGGCCCGGCAACGGGCGGCCGGGTAAGCCTATATTCGACGAACCACGCGGCTTCCTCCGCCCTGATTGGTCGAGATGGAGAAAACCGTGTGGGCGGCACGGAATTTTCCAGAGAACCGCCTGCTAAGCGACGCCTGGGGCGGTGTTATCTCGTCAGCACATGAGGGAGGTGCGTAGCCTAGGTGACCTTCCTCATTGCTGACTTCCTGTCGCTAAACCGTGGGACGAAAGAATTTACAGGTGGTCGACACTGCCAGCCGAGGCTTGGCTATAGCAAGAAAAAAGAAGTTACCGTTTGAGAGCTCATACAATAAAGCATGTTGCCTCGATCTCGAAATAAGAGTTCTAACGGTATCCAAACAACAGTAAAACTTCCAGGAGCAGAGTACAGTGGTTCTTAATTTTATTAATGACGTTTAATACACAGAAACAGGAAAACGAATTTTGTAATTTCTCGCGTAAGAATAGCAAATGCACTCAAAACTACTAATCGGGAACCATCATAGCTGCGGCTAATTGTTCCAAAGTCGGTAGCTTTTTAAGTAGGCTGTTTAGGTTCTTATGTTGGTAACGCCAGGTAGCACTCTGTATTAAAATCACTGACTGTGCTGTGTGCAGTCCGTGGATGATTTGCATTGTTGGAATATTGTTATTGTAATGATGGACAGTTAGATGTGAACAGCGCATAGCGTTGCGTAGTTGGAGGTGAGCCGCCAGCAGTGGTGGATGTGAGGAGAGAGATGGCAAAATCTTGAGAGCGGACGGTCTGGGCGTGTGTGCATCAGAAGGAGTAAATTTGTAATATATATATATATATATATGATGACTTTTGAACATTATTAAGGTAAATACATTTTTTGTTCTCTATTAAAATCTTTCATTTGCTAACTATGCCTATCAGTAGTTAGTGACTTCAGTAGTTAGAATCTTTTATTTAGCTGGCAGTATTGGCGCTCGCTGTATTGCAGTAGGTTGAGTAATGAAGATTTTTGTGAGGTAAGTGATTCATGAAAGGTATAGGTTATTGTTAGTCAGGGCCATTCTTTTGCAGGGATTGTGAAAGACAGATTGTGTAGCGCAAAAAATATTGTGTGCCAGTTTAGTGTTGATCAGAATAAGTAAACAGAGAAATGTCTGAGTATGTTCAGTTTTGCTCAGCTGTTTGAAAATCAAATAACGTAAGAGGTTTACCGGCACTGTTATTTACAAAATTTTTCTAAGGGGATGTTTCAGCTTATTAAAATCATATACGGCACCAAAATATACTGGGATCTAATACTAACCCATACGATAATTTCAAATAAAAGAACCGATCTTTGCTAAAAGATAAGCTTATTTATTGAATCTTAAATCATCGGTGACCAGCGATGGTTCGAGTGCTGTCTTTGTCCCATTTTCTTTCATGTTGGCTTATTTCTCATTATTTTTTCGTGACACAGAAACAAACGCATATAAAATTTTAATAATAATGAGTTTCGTAAACATTATGACGAAATTATTGTTGTAATTCACAGTCTGGTTCCAAAATCAGGATAAAATCTGGACACTAAGGAAAAAAATTTGAATTTCTGGAAGCCATTGTGTTTAAACAAATAATCTCTTCGTGACATAATTACGTTTTTATTCCGTATTTTTCAATAATGGCAAAAATCTACATTTTGAATCGAAGCAATATTAAGAATTGTAAATGGGCACGACATCCGCCTCTGTCCTGCTTTATTCTAATCCGATTTCGTGCCAGTCGGCAGCGGGAGGACATCAAGATTGACTAGAACTCCGAGTAACACATGGATCACCTTTTACTGAACTCGGACATAGTTTCCCAAGGAGCAGGCCTTAATTTCATACTGTGTACAGCGAAGCTGAAGGTGCTGAGTAACTTGCAATAAGTAAAAATTCGAGCCTGAGATTCGAATTTTGGAGTTTATTCTTCGAAAGTCGTCCTGTGTCAAAACAAGGAGAAAATCCGACGAAGTGCGACTAAGACTTGTGCTCTGACTGTGTCATACAGACTAAATTATATACATTGGTAACAGTATGTAATAATTTCTTGTTGTTCAATGGCTTGGTGGTTGCCTCTCAATTGGATGCCACTCCGGCGACTTGCATGTTCCTACGATATGCTAGTTACCCAACTGGGGAAAGGTACCTATTGTATACAAACCACGTGTTGCTTCTGACAACTCTTCTCATTGTTGAGAGGTGAGGGGTAGGTTAAAACTAAGACTAAAAAATTCCGTGGGTCGAGAAAGATTCATTCTAGCGACCTCTCGAATTCCATACAGGCCCTTTACCGCTAGACCACGAGGACCGAGGTATCATCAGGTAGATGGTCTGTAGGTTTTGAAAGGTTAGTTTGACAGTGTCAATATATGTGACATATTTGGCCGTATGTCTCTATTACAATGCCTTAGAAACTTGAATAATTTACCTCGCCAAGGGACAGTAGACCTCAATATTGGATATAAATTTTAATTATATACATCTATCCGTTCCTAAGAAAAAGACGTCTTAACAGACGAAAAGATAGACTGACCATAAATCGCAAAAAATGTTTGTTGTGCGATATGATTTCAAATTAGCGGTTTTCGCACTTTTTCCTTTACTCGTACTGTGAAACATTACATCTCATTAAATTTCATGAGTCTAGGCCACTGGGCAGTATCCAATAGGTAGTGATTGAGTTAGAGAGTGTCTAAATGCGTGACATAAATGGACCAATAATATTTTGACAGCATTGACTTAAAAGCTTAATTTTCTCAGACCGCCAAGTGACCGTAGACCTCGCTACATCAAATAAATTCCAAGGTGTTACCTTTACCTGTTGCTGAAGAAAAGGGGTCTTAAGAATTGGTCAGACATACAGATAGGCAGGCAGAAGATGGAAGAAGGACAACAAAATGAGGCTACAAGCAATACGTTTGTACCGACTCATTTGCAAAATCCTAAAAATGAGGAAATATGAGAGGGTTAAACGATTCCTACTATGAACTTTTGAATATAGGAGCCGACATTAATTCTGCTATGAGCGCATATGAAGTAGGAGAGCGTTGTCCTGCGGTGAGACTCAGTTACTAGCTAGGAATCAAAACTGCGGCGCCCTGTCTGTGATGAAAGGGTGTAGGTTTCCGGGTGGCGTCCGTCACTTCTTCATAAATACTATGTCCTTGCAAAATATTGAGAGTAAGTAATACTTTTCTCCTTACAGGAGAAGGGTAGAAAGTTTCCTCACCCACTCGATCCATTTTATAAGACAAGTTCATGACCTAGACTAAAAATAGACAGAAGCATAAAATACCATTAATGGCCAATCTCTAGAAAATCAGTTTCAAAGTTATCAATGCTGTTCGTAATACGTAATATATTCAGAATATATTTGGAGATTGATGGCGCAGGTGTTAACACGCTGACGCGTAAAGCGAGGTCCTAGGATCGAGTCGCTTCCCAGCAGGTTTATTTATTAATGTGCAGCCTTGTGCGTCACGAAATTTGCTATCAGTATAGTTGGTTTTCAGAAATACGTAAGATATGTGTCCAGTAACCATTTTTTAAGAGAATATGATATCTAAAAATCTGAACTCTCCAATCAAACCTTTCATATGATGACTCACATAATCACAGAAAGAACCATTGAACGACTAACCAAAATATTTTCTCATCCGCTGGATAAGATTGTGTTCCTGCTTCTCCCCCCCCCCCCCCCCACTGCCAACGGAAAATCTGATTGTGTGCAGATGTTATGAGGAGATCATCATTGTCACCGAGAAAAAGTAACAGAGATACTTCGAATCATAATGTGAATCTGTTCTATGGGCACTTCTTATTTCTACGTAAAGAATGTCCTTGAACACAGTCCTTATGGGACATATTGTATTCATTTATTAATAAAAAGCACGATAGTGAATATAATGTACTATATCAAATAAGTGCATACTGAAGAAGCTGCCTGATGTGAACTGAAAACGTCGACATTCCATGCGCAGACAGAATGCTGATCACTGAGCTCCTACTGCTCCAGAACGAAAAGCATTTATCCCTATTGGACGTCACAAAAAAAAGGTTCAAATGACTCTAAGCACTATGTTACTTAACACCTGCGGTCATCAGCTCCCTAGACTTAGAACTACTTAAACCTAACTAACCTAAGCACATCACACACACAGCCATGTTCGAGGCAGGATTCGAACTTGCGACCGTAGCAGCTGCGCGGTTCTGGACTGAAGCGCCTAGAACCGCTCGGCCTCAGCGGCCGACTGGACGTTACAGTCATGTACTTTACATATGTTGAATGACGGCTGGATAGTTGAAGGGAAGTTCGCATACCTTCGCACCTCTCCCTACTAATGAAAATTCACTGAGTGAAAAGCTCATCGTGCAATGTCCGCTGACTGAGAAGCGTTGGAAATGTGTTCCAGGGTCCCCTTACATTTGGAGCTTCAACCAATTAATTGTGAAAATACTGTGTATGGAGACATCTGTCTCTTTAAATTCATAAAAATAGAAATATTCGGCCGTGTCTTCAAACGCCGAATCTACGAAACCGATAGGGATCTAAATGTTTAACGTGCACTTGTTTCTCATCGTATTCTGTCTCGTTAATGAAAATAACTCTGTATTACATTTCCTCTGACTGCAGTGACACTGAGAGACCTATTTACTCATAAAAAAATCTTTTACGTTCACAAAGACATACTAATGTATTACGATAGCATGAGTTACCATTTTGCAACTTTATACTTTCACGTTACCAGTACACCTAACACAAGAAACATTAGTAAAACGTCTGACGTATACTGAAGACCATTCCATGAATTTTAGCTGCAGAAGATTGCCGTATAAGACGGAAATCCTGTTTATGCCCGTTTTCCGCGTTGTTGCATGTTTCAATTTGTTCTTAAGGGCCACCTCCTACCTACGCAAGTGTCAAAAGCGACATAAGGGGGGGGGGGGCGGGGGGGGGGGGTGTTGTTTGGCTGTGTGTCGGGGCGGTACGCTCAAATGTCCTGTATGTGAGCGACGATCTCCTGCTGCACGATAACTACTAGAGTCAACCAACTGTTTTTGTAAAACAGCGTCCATAAATCGTAGAATATTGTAACTCAAGAATAAGGCAACAAAATTAGCCTTAATTGGGCAAGTAAGGCGATAAAGGAATTTTGTGCATGAAATTTTCAAAGCGAGAAATCTTCATGGAGATTTTCATAATTATTTATATAAGTAGCTACGAAGGTCGCTAGACAAATTATTCGAATTTATGGTGATGAACAGAGACACTTTCGACTGTCTCATCAATAAATTAAAGTACTTTTGTATTGTATTGTATTGTATTGTATGTCTACCGGGGACCTAGAAACGACGGAGAGGCTCCGTCCCCGCTGCAGCCGCAGTGGTCCACAACCCCACGACGACTACCGCAGTCCACTTCACCCCTCCGCCACCCCACACCGAACCCAGGGTTATTGTGCGGTTCGGTCCCAGGTGAACGTCTCACACCAGACGAGTGTAATTCCCATGACTGCGTGGTAGAGTAATGGTGGTGTACGCGTACGTGGAGAACTTATTTGCGCAGCAATCGCCGACATAGTGTAACTGAGGCGGAATAAGGAGAACCAGACCGCATTCGCCGAGGCAGATGGAAAACCGCCTAAAAACGATCCACGGGCTGGCCGGTTCACCGGACGTCGACTCAAAAACTCCGGGTGGATTCGTGCCGGGGACCAGGCGCTCCTTCCCGCCCGGAAATTAAAGTACTTGGTCAGATAAGAAACACTCGTCTCTAATTTATTGCCGGCCGGAGTGGCCGAAAGGTTCTAGGCGCTACAGTCTGGAACCGCGCGACTGCTACGGTCGCAGGTTCGAAACCTGCCTCGGGCATGGATGAGTGTGATGTCCTTAGGTTAGTTAGGTTTAAGTAGTTCTAAGTTCAAGGGGACTGATGACCACAGCAGTTAAGTCCCATAGTGCTCAGAGCCATTTGAACCATTTGTAATTTATTGACGGGACAGTTGAACACATCTCTGCTCATCCCCGTGTATTCGTATAATAAGCAATGCTGTAACCAATTATAACACTTTAAGTATGGCGAAATATGCACTAAAATTCAACGCTGTTAAATGTGTAACTCAACGAATTCGGAAGTTGCATTCACTCGCAGTCATATCTTAATCGTGAATCATTATGAAACAATAACTTAATTGTGACATGTAGATCACATTTTGGCTTCAACATATGACTTTTGCTGCTCGAATTATTTTTTATTTCGTTACTTTAGCTGCAGACAAACAATATAAATGTCTGGAAGCTAGTACTGAAACAAATTGTGATATAGAATGGACCCAAATTACAACATGCTTCGAACTACTTGTCGCAATGTCGCAATAGCTGCCAAGTGGTCCAGAAATGCATATTACATACGAATTCAAACAGAATCTGAATGTAACCTTATTAAAGGCCCATGATAACAAGATCAGAATTGGTGACGACTAAAATTTTTACTGTTACTAGACAGGATGTGTTATGCTTATCTATCAGTGTAAAGGGCTCCGCAGCCAGTTCCCAGAAAACATACTTTGAAACATTCAGAACTTTCCCTACGTCACACGGTACAATTTTTGAAATAAAACCTGGCCGGTGGTCGGCCGCTGCAGAGTCTAAGCCCACGCCGATCTCGCGATGGGACAATAAACTGGCTGCACTGATAATTCAGGTCTGGCTGTCTATACAGTCTTGCAACACTGTGAGAGGCTGCGATATTTCATGGAGGAAGTCTAGTCTTCAATTCGAGTTTGTCGTGTTGTCTACACCCATGATAAAACGCATGACATGTGAATACGACATCAAAGAGTCGAAACCACTCCGTGCTTACTTTTTTTGTTTAGCGCACTTCGTCTGAATGCTGATGTCATGAGAATAATGGTAGAGCAGCTACAATGCATTTCGCTTTCCAACATACCAGTAATAACAGTTCCACCCAACAACATTTTTGGGACACATTTCTTGGCAGTCTGTCTGCCTCTGAACACCACAGCTATCCGGGACCAATTTACAGTCTCCCGTCAGCAACTGCTACTCTGAGTCTAACAAAATTGTCATTAGCTATTACAGAAATTTAGCACAGAGTAAGCATATTAATCAATATGTTGATTTCATATCTATTCCCCTGGCATATGGGTACTATGTGACTAACTAAACTCAAATTCGTATCGTTGACGGTCGATTCGGGCTTCTTCAGGGAAGTCTGTGTAATCATACAGCTTGATATTCCCAGGACGGACATACATGGCCATTAAAATAGCTTAGTGAGTTGAGAGTGTGAGAAGATGTGTGAAGATTTTCTTCAGATTTCATTAAGGACTTCATTCAAACAGTTTTTGTTTCCATTAAGTGAAGCGGGAAAAAAAAGAACTCTTAGTGCCCTGTCACCCACAGCGACTAGAACCAACAACCCAGACTGCCTCATTCATTGGGTTGGATTGGTTTGTTTGGAGCAAGAGACCAAACAGCGAGGTCATCGGTCTCATTGGATTTGGCAACGACGGGGAAGAAAGCCGGCCGCTGTGGTGTAACGACGTATTAGTTTTCGTTTGATGTATGTATGACCATGTGCAGACTTCGTCACCTACGTCAGTTACAACCCACTTCAAAATGATTCATATTCTTTTAAATTGTCATAGGATGGTTCTTGAACGAAACTGTAAAACATCCGTTGAGTCGTGTGCAAAGAATTACATCACTTGGGCCAATTGGTTTTTGTAACTTTTCCCAATTTAAATTTCGTTTGTTTCTCCTCAGAAATTATATTGACACACGTTATCTTGATCTAATCGATATCAGAATCACACATTAAATAAACTTTTTAGATTCAAAGTTTCGGTGAACGACGTAAGAATTACTAATTTTGTCAAATATATTATTAATCCGTTCACACAATTCTTCATAAATAAATCTTCAAGACACGTGTTTCAACTTTAATAGCATACACTATTTTATTAGCTTCCTACACATACAGATGTGAACTTGAGCGTTGACAGACAGTGACTGACATTTCAATAAGATTAAGCTCTATATGACATCATTGTTGTACAAAAAGAGTATAAAAATTCATTTTTAATTTTTAGAAACACGACGCAACAACTCGGTTCCAGGATCTTCTGTTGCTCCTTGGCTGTCGACCCGCGACGTATAGCGGCCAGCAATTTCCTCTCTGGTCGCGGCAACGAAGATGCTGTCCCCGTTCGTTGCGCCGACCTCTCCGTACATGAAACACATAAAAAAAATACAAAACTTTTAGATAATTCACATCTATTACAAATAATAAGAAAACACATAAACAAAACTAAATTAAACTTATAGTCACCTGCAAACTGGGCTGACTTTGGTGGATGGGTGACGCTTAATTTCGTCCCACTACATACCCCACCCACAAGCTCAGTTTGTCAGGTTTTAACCGAAATTAAAACTTTTCAATATACAATATTTAACTGTTAATACATTTTCCTCACATTTTACGTAACCTAGAGTCCTTGCTATTAGATAGATTTAATCCTTTTAATACGATATTGTTGTGACTATTCGTCATTTACTCTTAATTGTGCTATTATGGTAATTCGTAACCGAATATAGGGAGATTGCTCCTCTTCAGTTAATAGTTGCTAATAAATACTAATTTAGTACGTTCTTTAACGTTGTACATTAGGACAGAGCGTTCAAATGGTGATAGATTAGTTTCAGTTTCATTTATTTACTAGAGTTATTCTTTCCAAGAATGTATATTACTAATAAGTTTCTCACAATAACTAATAGTACTATTTACTTTACGTCATTCTCTTCCCTAATGCCTTATTTATGCCTGAGGTCAAGAAGAAATCAAGCAAAACTTTCTTTAGAATCTCGGCACGGCTTTCTTTACCTTCGGACACCTTGTTGGGTAATGGCCATTTATTTAGGAGAAACAAGCGAGAGAGCCCCGTTTGGTGTGTTCTATATTAACACTATTACAAACCTCTATTAAAGGCACTCTGCTATGTTCTCGTGAGCCATATAGCTCTGGACGCCCATGGTCCCTAAAACTATTAACCATCCCCTTTGGTTCCTACTATCCGAGTAAATTTAAAATATGCAAAATTCCTTTTGACCTAAGAGCAAAATTTCTTCCATCTAAATCCCCCTTTTGATTATCTTTCTCTTTTTGAAGTACCAGTAGATTATTGTAGAACACATGTTTAAGCTTTCTGTCATTTATTTAAAATAACACGTAACTATCACGAAAAACTTCACATGAATAAACTATGAACGCTCTTCCGTGTGTAACATATACTAAATATTAACTTATTTAGGAATGAAGGGTTTCATTTGATCAACACTATATAATCCTTTAATTACACCTGATGAAGGTTCCATAAGAAGTAATACTTTGGGATGTACAATCTTATGTACAACATATGGACCTTCAAAGATAAAGAAGAATTTTCTACATTCCTTACCGATCTTAGAACTTTTAGGATGAGATCGTACTAACACAAGATCTCCTACCTGAAATGAGGGTTCTATAGCCTGTTGATTATAACTTTTAATTCTCCGTTCGGCATTTTTTACAATCTGTTCGCAAACTTTTTCGTCTGGAATGCATTGTTGGATCTCATTTACTGGTGGCCAAGGTAAAGCAGCTAGAAAAGGCTCACCTATAATTCGTTTGCCTAAAATTTCTATAGGTGATAATCCCGTCGTTAGGTGAGGCAATTCATTTAATATCTTTTCGAATTCAGGCATTAGTTTGGCCCACCGAGTATGTTTATGTGCACAATAAGTTCTACATAATCGTCCTAGTTCTTTCATGACTCTTTCTACTAAATTACTTTGAGGGTGATATTTCGAAATTAAGATATGTTTGATTCCATATTGTCTTATCATATCTTGAAATCTTTGACTAATAAAGGCACTACCGTTATCAGACATAAGTCGTTTAGGAATGCCCCAGTTAACAAATTTCGGGTGAGGCAGCGTATAACGCTGGCTGTATTCGCTCGTTTCAAAGTATATAGCTTCACATGTTTGGACCAACATTCCATTACAACAAACACATAAGTTAATCCTCCTGAACTACGAGGCAGAGGGCCGAAAAAATCTAATGACAGTAGATCCCACAAACCTCGAGGAATTACAGCATATAATTTATAAGGCTTAGATTTGTTATTAACTTTAACCTTTTGACAGGTTTCACAAGCCCTAATAATACTTCTCACAATACGGGACATATTTTTGAAATAATAATACTTCAATAGATGTTTAATACATTTATGAATTCCAAAATGCCCGTAACCTTCATGAATATAAGTAATTAACTCGTCCACAACAGTTTTCGGAATGCAGATTTTCCATCTCTGGTATTCCCTCTGTGCTTTCCAATACAACAAGTCGTTAGAATATAACCACACACCCCGGGTGTTAACTGCTTCGTCCCCATTATTAATGTTTTGTATAATTCGTAGAATAACATTTTTCTTTCCTTTATATAATACGGTAACCTACTAATTAGGACTCGTATTAAATGACTTTCAATAATTGGTTCTTCAATTAATTTAGCACGGTTTAAATGCCATTCAAAATAATTCCTATAACCTCCCCACCGTTTAGAATATGGAGGAGGGTCTAACAACTCTAAAGTTAAGTGTTGTTGTTTTCCTCTTGACCAATAATTTTGTTTAAACTGCTTAACAAAATCATCCCAATCCCTGAATTCAGTTCCATGCAGTACTGCCCATTCCGCAGCTTCTGCTTCTAAATGTCCTATTACAAATTGAATGCGTTTTTCATTACTCCATTTAGGAGATAATGATGTTTCAAAAGCTTTTATAAAGATTATAGGGTGAAGTTCGCCTCCTGGTTTGAATACAGGAAATCGACTTGCTACATTTGAATTTGTCGTTATGTCATCCAGACATTCTGCGAGAGAAATAGTCGGATTTTGTTTAGGTTTCAGAGACGGAGTTGCATCGGATTGGCTTGCCGTGATTGCTTTATTCATATTGTTGTCGTCCGTGCTAGCAAATTCGATGCGACTGTTGTCTCTGATTATGTTATTACCTCTGCTAGCTGAAATGTTCTCGTTATTATCTAATTCCGATAACCGTTTAGTAATTTCCTGTATCCGCATTTCTGTATTGGATACGCGATTAGCTAATATCGATTCTTCACTGTGTTCACGATGTGAACGCTCTGTACCTTCATCAGTGTTATTATCTTTGGCAGTCTCAAGATTACTGCATATTTCAGTAATTAAAAATTTCATGTTTTCGATTTCGGTATGGTCCTTTTCTACTTGATGAGTTAATGTCTCTAATTCTACATTATCTATTGAAGAAATCTCTACAGGTTTGGTAGAGACCTCTTTAATAGATTTCAATAATTCTCTGCGAACAGTTTCTGTTTGCATAGAAAATTCATCTCGTAACATATCGTTATTTTTCTGTATTTCATTTACAACTAAGATATTGACACTATCTAGTCTCTCGGTTAAGTCAGTGATATCGTTTCGCATGCGAGCTTTTTCCTCGCGCGATTCCTGGATATGTTCTTCTAACCTTTTACAATTATCAGCAATCTTATTACTAAGTCCTACTAGTTTTTCCTGCATTTCAACTTTAGAAGCCTCTATTTTATCACTTAATTCTCGACTGGTTTCATTAAGATGTTCCTGTAACCTGTCTGTCGATTTTGTTAGCTCCCCTTTAAGTTCCTCTTTTAATCTAGCCGTCGATTCGTCGTTAGACTGTTTTAATTTAGCAATAGATTCTTCGTTAGACTGTTTTAATCTAGCCATAGATTCTTCGTTAGACTGTTTTAATTCCTCTTTTAATCTAGCAGTAGATTCTTCGTTAGATTGTTTCAATTTAGCGATCGCCCTAAAAAGTGATCTCATGCTCCTATCGGACATGGATTGCTCTGCGTCTGACATTTCACTTCCCGACATTATTGTAAGATATTAACTAGTTACACACGCAGACTTGTAATCAACAATCCTGTAAAAGCACACTCCCTATGTACAACACTCCACTTCCAACTTGAAACAAACTCACCGGACACTTAATATTGTAATTTGTAGTTCTCGATGATCAGTGTGCTGCTATGGGCTGCAGATGTAACAGCCGTCGATGCAGCCGCTGAGATGCTGCGACCCCGTTTCCGCAACCGGCAGGACGCTGAGTCGAACACCGGAAACGTCGCTGGCTGCAACCACGCCCGGCACCGCCGTAGACAGGCGAAGCCCTCAGCAACACCTCTAATACCAGCCGGAGGAACGCCCCGCAGCTGACGTACTGGGCCTATTAGTTTAGGGAGAAAAAAGGTTGTCGGGGTCAGCGTTCAGCTGCTGCCCAACAGATGCGCCTTCTCGTGGAACCACTGCGTGACCGTACTGCTTGGCTGCGCTCCGTCAGATGCCCACACCCGCGAAGTCGCCGCTGGCTGGTGAAGGCTCCACGAAACTCGCGTTGACTTCCGAAGGACTCTTGATGCTTTGTTTCGTACCTGTGTGCCTTAGTTGCACACAAGTCCTGTTTCTAAGGTCGCCACGGTGCGGTGTAACGACGTATTAGTTTTCGTTTGATGTATGTATGACCATGTGCAGACTTCGTCACCTACGTCAGTTACAACCCACTTCAAAATGATTCATATTCTTTTAAATTGTCATAGGATGGTTCTTGAACGAAACTGTAAAACATCCGTTGAGTCGTGTGCAAAGAATTACATCACTTGGGCCAATTGGTTTTTGTAACTTTTCCCAGTTTAAATTTCGTTTGTTTCTCCTCAGAAATTATATTGACACACGTTATCTTGATCTAATCGATATCAGAATCACACATTAAATAAACTTTTTAGATTCAAAGTTTCGGTGAACGACGTAAGAATTACTAATCTTGTCAAATATATTATTAATCCGTTCACACAATTCTTCATAAATAAATCTTCAAGACACGTGTTTCAACTTTAATAGCATACACTATTTTATTAGCTTCCTACACATACAGATGTGAACTTGAGCGTTGACAGACAGTGACTGACATTTCAATAAGATTAAGCTCTATATGACATCATTGTTGTACAAAAAGAGTATAAAAATTCATTTTTAATTTTTAGAAACACGACGCAACAACTCGGTTCCAGGATCTTCTGTTGCTCCTTGGCTGTCGACCCGCGACGTATAGCGGCCAGCAATTTCCTCTCTGGTCGCGGCAACGAAGATGCTGTCCCCGTTCGTTGCGCCGACCTCTCCGTACATGAAACACATAAAAAAAATACAAAACTTTTAGATAATTCACATCTATTACAAATAATAAGAAAACACATAAACAAAACTAAATTAAACTTATAGTCACCTGCAAACTGGGCTGACTTTGGTGGATGGGTGACGCTTAATTTCGTCCCACTACACCGCGCCCTTTCAGAGGAACCTTCCCGACATTTGCATGGAGCGATTTTGGGAAATCACGGAAAAACAAAATCAGGATGACCCGACGCGGGATTCAACCGTCGTCCTCCCGAATACGAGTCCAGTGTGTTAACCACTGCGTCACCTCGCTCGGTCCTAGACTGCCGTCGGTTGGGAACAACCATGCTGAACCACTTTTTTCCATTTTGTTCGTTATTGTGTTTGTTGTTTCTTCTGGGCGTACGTAAACTGATACCTCCTTCAGCTGACCGATAAATGCTTCACTCAGCTCGTTTCATTTCACAGAGCAGTGAAACCTCTGACCGAACACGCTGACTACCATGCTGGCATCACTGAGCTAACGAAACGCTGCTACCAGTGGACCTCTCACATCGCATAATTGGTCATTGAGCCTCATGGCGCACCGTTAAACGTAAGTACAGTTGTTACATATATAAAGGACGTGCGAAACCCTGAAGCATCGACTGCACACTGATCAGCGCAGCGCTGAAAAATGGCATGAAGAAGGCGCTTGCCCACGCGCCAATCTAAGGCGCCCCGATCTTTTTGGATTTCTGTCATCGACCATTACAAATTCTCTCCTTCCTTGTTTGTGTCGGTGCTGACTCCCACGGTAGCCGACACACGATCTGGCGACGAGGATTGCAGAACCAACGCTGCCTTTGGTCTTCACTATTCCATCACAGCGCCTTACTAATTGTATAATGAAGGCTTTCACGACCGGGTGACATGGCTGTTGATATACTTGCCGGGATGTGAGGTCGTGGTCCAAGAACTTTTCTGCTCCTTACGTTTCGTCCAGAACTGCGCTGGACTTCCTCAGAGGCGCTGCTCCGCTGAGTCTTGCCGACGGCCTTACTAATATTTCTCTCTTTTCTTTCAGAGGCGCATTCCTACTAATTGTGTGCTCCTCATTAAAATGGCTTCTAACGCGCCTCCTACAACACGTGCGCCTAACTCTCCGGCTGCTGTTGGCTTTGATCTAGTGCAGTTTACTCCAGAACCAACAAATGTCGCAGTTGATGACGACTCTCCAGCAACTCATTAATGGGAAAGCCGCCGCCGCATCAGCTCCGCCATAACAGCCAGACACGTCTACAACACCGCCTCCGTGCTTTGCACCGTTCCGAGATTTCAGTGAACAACAAGAGGAATGAGACGAGCACTACATTCAGTTCGATGCTCAATGTGCTGCACATTAAGTCAACGGCGGGAACAGGAGTTTACCGCTTCGCTCAAAAGTTATTCCCGACTAGTAGGTCAGATTTGCTTCCTTTTGAAGATTTAGTTTCTCACTCAGTATTATGATCAGGCACAGGTTGCTGCAGCTCGTCACAAGGTCTTTACAATACTGAAAAACTCATAAAAGACATACCCTCAGCGAGTCACTCTATTTCGGTGTTTGACATGACAGTGTAGTTTTCATTGTAGCTATGGACAGTACTATAGCGACGCAATGATTTGTGATACAATTATGGAATGTGTCGGATTGTAGGATTCGTGAACAAATTCTTAAACATTTTGATCCTACTTTGAAACAAGTGTGACTCATGTGATAGTGCCGTGGAAAACTTTGAGGAAGCTCCCATTCTATTTGCAATGTATTAACCCAAAGTGACAAACAGGTACGATCTTGAGACCGATTGCAGCCGCGTGGTCTGAGGCGCCTTGCAACGTTTCGCCCCCCCCCTCCCCCCCCCCCGGTTCGAGTCATCTCTCGGGCATGGCGTGTGTATTTTCAAAAATTGAGACCGACCGCCGCAGGCAAACAGGCCACAGTGCCGTAGTCAGAGTAAATAAGGGTCAATGCGTGTGTCTGCTGTGAAGTCGTGTCTCCACTGCTTTTCCACGCATGAAAGACAACATTGCCTTTCACGGCACGCGACTTGCTTTGCCTGCGGAAACCAGCTTATGTATAGCTCTAGTAATCGGAGAGTACTTTCTGACTCTGTGAATGTACTTTTTTTCTAAAGTAGTATGGACCGAATCACTCCGCCCAAGTGCTGTGCAACGACAGTAAAAAAAAAAACAAACGACAGTTGACAAAAAATCTTGCACGCAACCTACTGCGAACAAGGGCCAGGGCATTACAGTCCTTGGTACGTGAAGTTTGACAGCCATATTCCAGTCTCACACAGAACAAGGACATTTACGATTGTGAAAATATTTTTGAATTAGATAAATTTGATTTGTTTGATCTTCATTTTCAGGGCAACGCACATTCTGTTTCTGCTTTTAACCCAAAAGACAGTCTTACTCACTTGACTGAGGAATTTCCTGATTTATTTTCTGAAGCTGTTAACAGAGCAAATAATTTTATGGTGTGCGTTAAAAAAAAGATCAATGCGCAACGTAATTTATTTCGGGCGGGTCCCGTCCGTCATGCAATTAGAGACAAAGCTGCAAGTGAACTTACAGAATGGCAACACAATGGTGTTATGGCTTCTGTTCAGGCTAGTCAATGGGCTTCCCCTTAGTCATCTTACCAAAACCTCCTGGAAGACTTTAAATCCATTGTGAATAGACAAACAGTAGCTGATACTTGCCCTTTGCCTCGCCCTGAGTAATTAATGGACAGGTTAGGTGCAGGCTACTAAAATGCAGGCCACTATTTTAAAAAAAATTTACTAAGACAATGCATATTTGCAAATTCCGTTAGATGACGAGTCTCAGAAAGTGTCTGTGGTCAACACACACTTAGGGTTGTTCAAATTTTTTCGCTTACCCTTTGACAGCGCTTACGCGCCTGCCATATTCCAAACCCACGTAGAAAAGCTTACCGCATAAGTTCCTTGCTGTTCAAATTACTTGGACGATATTGTGCTGTCAGGACGGACACCGGCGGAACATATAAGTAACCTCCGTACTTCTTTTAAACGTTTTCAGCTGCATGTTTGAAGTGTTTCCTGGAAAAATGAGCCTTTTTATAGACTGAAGTTCAGTACTTAGGTCGTGTCCTTAACAGTAAACGTGTTCATCCCTTTCAGTGAAATTTCCTGGCTATCCGGGACATTCCTGCCCAGCGGAACGTGACGGAATTGCAGTCAGTTGTTGGGCAGATGAACTATTTTATTCGGTTTGTACCGAACGCAGTCCTGATCTCAGCTTCGATGCATCGTTTGTGCCGGAAGAATGTGCTTCCTGTATGCAGCAAAGAGTGTCAGCGTGCATTCCAGAAACTGAAAAATGCCTTTTTGAGTGTCAGGTGGCTGGCCGCTGTGGCCGAACGGTTTTAAGCGCTTCAGTCCGGAACCGTGCTGCTGCTACGTTCTCAGGTTAGAATCCTGCCTCATGCATGGATGTGTGTGATATCCTTAGGTTAGTTAGGTTTAAGTAGTTCTAAGTCTAGGGGACTGATGACCTCAGATGTTAAGTCTCATAGTGCTTAGAGCCGTTTGAACCATTTGAGTGACAGGTGTCTTTTTCGTTTCGATCCGCGAAGCCTGTGGTTTTGGCAGTGGACACTTCTTCATACGGAATCGGAGCAGTCCTGTCGCACAGATCTGGTTTACATTATAGGCCGACTGCTTTACCTTCTAAGTTATTGACCAAGACTCATTGTGACTACTGTCATATCGAGAAGGAAGCGCTCGCAATTATATAAGGACTGACACAGTTTCACTATTATCTGTTTGTTCGGGAGTATTACCTCGTGACGGACCATAAACCATTCCAGTCTTTGTTTCATCGATCCAAACCTGTTTTACTACGCATGGTTAAGAAACTGGAATGCTGGGATGCTGGGATGCTGGTATTTGTTACAGTCACGGTAGCAGTATGAAATATTCTACCGGCCCACATCGAAGCAAGCGACTGCTGACGCCATTTCTCTCCTACCTGTTGGTGCTGATCCTGAATTCGATGCTACTGCCGCACATTGTTATCAGGTCGATGCGCAGGACACTGAACTTTCACAGACTTTTCCGCTGAACTACAGGTAAATTGCACAGGCCACAGACCCTCACTTGAACTTTTTGTTGCACTATTTCGGTACTGCTCGGACTAGTTCAGTGAAAAACATTCATAAATCTTTTGTGCACCGATATTTTGCTCGTTCGCGTAGCCTCTCCATCCAGCACCATGTGATTTTATTACCAAACGACTCTGGACATTCGCTCGTGCTTATTCCTGAAGTGTTGCTAAGAGATGTGATGCGATTGCTAGACCAAGGCAATTGGGGAACTGTATACACAAACCTTTTACCGCCTCGACACACTACTTGACCGGGCATGGATGCCCACATTGAACGGATGACGTCACAGTGTCGCGCTCGAGCTGAGAATCTGTCGGCCCCTCCGCAAACGTTTTCAGCTTGGCCGTAGTCTCAATCGCTGTGGCAGCGAAAGCATATTGACTTTGCTGGCTCCTTTTGGAGCGCTCGTTGCCTTATTGTCGTCGATTCTTTTAGCAGATATCCGTTTGCAGCGCCCATGAACTCGAGTACGTCGCGTAGTTTATCCTGACAACGGACTACAGTTTATGGCTTAGAACTTTGAACAGTTTTTTGCTGCCAGTTGTGTCACTCACCCTACCACTGCTCTGTTTCATCCTCAGTCGCACGGAGAAGCTGAACGGTCGTGCATTCGTTAAAGCGACAAATGAACAAACTATGCACCTCCCACACACGGAAGCAAGCGCTGCTGATCTTCCTCACAACGTACCGCTGCCAGCCTCACAACGGTCCGTCACAGGCGGAGCTTCTACTTGGTTGTGCCGCCGCACGCTGCTCCAGTTGCTGCCACTTCTGCACCATCTGTGTAACAGGTGAAGCTGGACCCATCGCCTTCCTCAATGCAGCAGCTCAGTCTCCTGGCGCTCGTCCCGGCGTCCACCATGGACATGGCACGGTCATCAATCAGACCGACTGAGGAACATGGTGGGTACCTTTCCGGGGGTTTTCCGACCAACGTTCCTCTCGGAGTGCACAGAGCGCAGGACGGATGTGGGGAGTCGGGCGAGAGCTCGGCCTGGGTCCCAATTGCGGCTCCAGCTTCCTGCCCCCCCCCCCCCCCCCATACCCCCTCCCAAAGTTGTCGCTAGATGGCTCCCTACATGACAGCGGTGCTGCATTTTGTGGAGGAGGAGTGTGCAGTCCTAAAGCATCACTTGCACACCGGCCAGCGTAGCGCCGCCAAACGGCATCAAAAAGACGCTGACCCGCGCGACAGTGGAAAGAGTGGGCAGTGCCACACCTCCAGGAAGACAGAATTCAGCCCCTCCTGTCTACACTGATGTAAGGAGCAGCCCATCGCTGGTCGGCCCATTCTGGTTGCAACTTCGACAGCATCAATACTGAGTAATAGAAAGACGTTACTTAGCCTGCGTTCTTCGAGTAGTAATAGCGAGTACGCACTTGTATGCAAGAGGCACAGGAACCTTAGTGTGCCGTGGCGGCGGTATTCCCGATCGATTCTCGATCGTTGGGCCTCCGAGTGGTGTTTCTTTCTCCGTTGCGGGGCGCCTCCCGGCGGCGGGTGGCGCCTTCTCTGCCCGGTGGCGTGTGCGCGGGCTGTGAAGTTTTGGCCTTTTGCGCTGGCCGGGGCTGGTGTTACTCGCTGCTCCCCGGGTCGGTGGTTGGACTCGTCGCCTCATTACCAGCTTTCCTGCCCTGTCTGACTGCGCCTTGCTGAGGTCTGGGTGACAATACTCGTGCTGGATCATCTTTCTCGCGGCGATTTACCTGGACCGCGCCTTGGCAGGAACTTGTGGCTGTGCTGCTCCCGGATATAGTTTACAGGGGAGTACTTTTCTGTCCTCGGAAGTTTGGTGCTGTTTGTGTGTTTCAGCGTGCTATGGCTAAGAAGATTATCTTCGTTGTTATGACTGTGTCGGAATCGTGGGCAAACCTCAGTGTTCGTGTTTCTCGGCATTCTGTGGGGTGATGTACCTTACTTAGTGTGTTTTTCTTGGCGTTTTATTGTGCCGTTGCAGAACTTCGTTTAACTTTTTCCCTCCTTACACTTCTGCGGAGTGCCTTTGGATCCTGTGGACTGTAATTACGCTTGTGTCAAGTTCCAGGGTTTTGGGGGATAATTCATTAAATTATGTTTTGGAATTTATGGGATTCTGTGTGTTTGTCTGGGAGTTTTGCTGGCCTGTGCCCGTACGATTTCCTGTTTCCACGCTCGGACGTCGTACGTAAAGATAAGGCGAGTGAACTTTGGTAGTTCCCGTCCAGTGGTTCGGTGGGCCCCGTAACGAATTGGTCTTTTTTTTTTTTTTTTTTTTTTCCTTGCACCCTGCCTGTCGTATCTCCCTGGCTTAAGGTTGGCTCCTCTGGGCCCGTGGGCGAGTGTATATGTGGGCTACGGTGATCGTTTCCTGACTTGTTTGCCGTTTCTTGCCGGCTTCTCTGCATAGACTGCCGAATCTGTAATTTGGTCTGTGCCATGTTATAGTTGCTCAAGTTGGTTCGCACACTCCCCTTGGTAATGACATCTGCGCACCTATGAGACTGAATAATGTTTTGAGCTATCGTAAGCTGGCGGTTGTCGCTGTGTGTATTACATTTTAATTTCTATTTGAGTTTTGGTGTAATTGTATTTTGTCAACAGAGTTAATTTGACGTTGCCTACTGCTGCGATGTCAAATGTTAAAATGTAGTCTTGGGCTCCTTGTGAATTTTTATGTTGATAACTGATGCAACATTTTAGTGTAATGATTTATCTTTTACGTTTTGGGGAAATTTTATCTTGGCAAATCCTTGGGATTAAATTGTGCAACTTGTGTCTATGATCTATGGAAATGTTGGGGTAAATTGCACTTTCTCGTTAGGCCTGTCACTTGATGTTTTACTAAAGGCATTAAGGGATATTTGTTGAACGTTTAGAAAATAGTTAACTATCATAAATTTAATCCTACCTGTGAAACCATATTTGTGTAGAGTTCTTATTTAAATTTCATTGTCTACTGTTCATTCCAATAAAGCCACCCTGTTAAAGAAAAAATTCTGGTGCTACCATTTGTTTCCCCCTTGTTCCCCTACCAACGGCTCACACAGGATTCAAAAGAAGCTTATTTTCTTTTTAGAAATATCACTTTGTTTTCCTGACATTGGTCATTGTAACTTCTCACCTTCCTTGTTTGTGTCGGTGCTGACTTCCACAGTAGCTGACACAACAGTTCTGAATACCTACAGTCCAGAAATGAAATATTGCTTCTCAGCGTCTCATCGTACACGAAGATTATACTGCGTAAGCCATCGAGGTGGAAAGTGAATGTCAAGTGAATTTAGCAGATCTATTTAGGGCCATACGCGGAAGCATATGCACTCCCACAGTGTTTTAAAATATTTACGACACTGTTGGAAATTCTAACGTGTGCTAGAAACAGCAGCGTAGCGAGGTGCCTGACGCGCTCGTCTTATGCGGGCTCTAAGAGAGGCGGCGCGAGCGCGTTTGAATTTACGCAGCGTTATCCTCTGACGCTTTTGACGTCGCCTTTTAGGCTATCTATTTTTAAGTCAGTCAATTAGATTTAATCCAGAATTTCTCATTCTCTAATCTTTCCGGCGTGAAAGGGAACTGTTATGCTCAGCGTTATATTGTATCCATGTAGGGATATCAAAGCCGGTGATGTAATTTTTAAAGCATTCCCGGCGAGGTGTTGTCATGTTGATCAATCGGGTTTCTTCCGGTTATTCCTGGCTTTCCTGCACGGTATTTCAACTGCGTGACTCGCAGTCTTCTTCAGGAGCTGTCTGATACTGATTCCAGTGTGGAACGAGTCTTGTATTTATGCCTACGTAGTGCTAGGCGTCCGCTCTGCGGTCCGCGCCGTGTCTGGCGCTCTGTCTGTGGTGTGCGCCGACCAATAGCAACGGCTGTAGCTTTCCTTCTAGCTGCGGCTGTTCCGAACGCTGTGAGCGTACTTTGTGGTTATTATCCGTTAACAGTATAGCTGAATTAAGTTCTGAATGGCGTCCAAGCTGTGCTTGACGTTTTATCTTCCGATTGTCGTCATTTGAGCCCTTCTGTGAGTTAGTATGTTCTGTCACCTTGCTGTGTAGTGTTAGGCGTTCCGTCCGAAGATCTTGGCCCCCAGGAGCGGCTGCAGTGTTAGTTTCATACGGATTGGGTTCAGATTGTTTCTCCAGACTCGGAAGAACGTCCTTAGATACTGTGTCTGTTGTTTGAACTACCCTTTCACGTACATCCTTTGTTACATATACTCGGCTGTTATCTCCAATTCCATCTTTATACTCGTGTCTCTTGAGGTCTGGATGTTGTGCACGTTGCGTCTTCAGAAGATCGAGTGGTGGGTTCCAAGCCAAGCTCAGCTGGAAACCGGTGTTCCGGTTACTGAGATTCTCCACAACCTTAATCTCAACAGATTCTTTGACGAAGCTGCCCCAGTATCTCGATGTTTGTGTTAAAATCTTGGCATCATTATACTTGATAGAATGATTGAGTTCCGAACAATGCTCGGCAATCGCTGACTTGGTTGCCTGTCTCAGTCTGGTATGCCTCTGGTTCTCTTTGCACGTGACGTCAATGGTCCTGGTCGTCTGGTCGATGTATACCATACCACATTCACATGGTACGTGGTACGTGGTAAACGGCCGATTTCTGTAGACGCAGATCGTCCTTCACAATCCCTAATAGAGCCTATCGGCCGAGCATATTGCAAATGTGCAACCTATTGCTTTTATTCTTGTATATCTTCAGGAACCCCACGTGTGGAAACGGCGCAGCCCCTTTTGAACATCTCGAGAAAAGTACCCATTTTTGTAGAATACGGATTGTAGATGTTCTATCTCCGTCCACAAGTTGTCTGGATCTGACGGAGTTCGTGCCCGGTGAACCAGTGTCCTGAATACATCATTTTTCTGTGCCGTGTGGTGGCAACTGCTGCCTTGCAGGTACAATTTCGTGTGAGTGGGTTTTTCGGTACACGCCTAACTAGTACATCTACGAAAGGGAGTAGTCCATCGTTTTCCATGGTAAATTTAATGTTAGGGAATAAATACCAGACTCGTTCCACACTGGAATCAGTATCAGACAGCACCTGAAGAAGACCGCGAGTCACGCAGTTGAAATATCGTGCAGGAAAGCCGTGAATGACTGGCAGAAACCTGATGGATCAACATGACAAAGCTGGTGATGTTAGTTCCGCTTATGCAGGATCTTCCATTACGCTTACAAACGAATAAAACATTTACATTATTAGTTTATAACGAAGCTTATTTCAGTGGAATAAAAACTATCTGGATATCATTTCCACACATCACGAAACAGAGAGATACCAAATACTTTGCACCTTGAAATCTACAGTCTGTGTGTAATCTTGTGTGTTCGTGGGGATGGAAGCAAGAAGAAATATAGTTAACTAATTATTCGATGCCATGCAGTAATCAACTCATCTATATACTAAATAGTCTGTTCATTGCTTTCTTAATATTTCCCACCGTGTTTGGTCCGCAAATGATAAAAAGTATCCAAATCCAAGTCACTGATGGTTTCTTCGAGTCGTCGTAGCGACGTTGATGGTTGGCGTTCGGAAGTAGAACACCACACCAGCTCCAACTTATTGCGTCAAGATGATTGGAAGACTTACTAACTGACTGACTTCGAAATCGAATGTCACAGGTGAAATAAGCACAGGATTATCTGGAATTTAAATAATACTTTGCATAGATGTGTAAAGAAGGAGCTCTAATTTATGCACTGCCGTTACTCATGCGAATAGCATCACAACAAAATTGTCAAACACAGTTTTGCCTTCAGAGTTATTACATCATCACCAGCAGCTGAGCCAAGGGTATACCACGGTCATGGTCACAAATTCCCAGGTATCCGTAGCAGTTGCAGAGTCCATACTACATATTCGATTGTCGAGTAATACACTGTGATGGGAATTTATCTGTCATCACGGTGAGAAATGAACAAAAAATTGTTGCAGAGCCCTTCCTGCGTCGTTGGTTGTTGTTTATTCTCATTGGGTTTTCCTTATTGCCCAAAACACAAGACGCCAAGCTGCATGAGTACATTCTGCGTGTGGAAACATCCAGCATTCCATTCTTCCAGAACCATTGGTAATGTGCATCGGCACGCGTCTGAGGAGAAGGTTGATGATTAAAAATAAAAACTGGCTGATCGTTCAGTTGGCGCAAAGAAAAACTGTTCTTGTCATTTTGTCACTGTATACCGTTCTTGATATATGCGGCCAAAAAACAGCAACTGATCTGATACGTATCGGTAGTGTAACGAGATCTGAACTGGACATTAGTCTTACGTTAGATCACAGGACGAACATGGTGCCTTGGGGTTAACATGACGCTAATGCTTTCCGATTCTTTTACTACTCTGGTGGTAGTTAATATAGGCAGGTCAGAACGGAATTAAAGATTGACGTGCAATATAAGCGTGTAGTGACCTTCCTGGAGAGATTTAAAACAATTCTCATCTATTCTTCGACAGCTGCCGCACATTTTTGAAGACTGTGAAACAGACTGAAGAATACATATCATTTGTTTTAAATATCGATACAGTTGCTATTCTCTCTCGCTGTTTATATCGGCGATAGTGACTAATCAGGTTTATCAATAAGGAAAGAATATTGCGGGAATTTAGCAGAATGGAAATAAGAGAACGATCATAGAAACGCCAAACATCGTCAGCAGTAATGCTAGTGCCATGGTCATGAGAAGAACTTCATGGAGAGCTAGCAATGTCCTGACTGCTACCCGTAGCCTGCCTCTGGCAGTCTTCAGGAGAGCTGCGCTACCCGACGCAGGTCTAAGACTCACTGTGCATATCGTGGGAAAAGCTTTCCATTAGATCGTTCTGACTATTGGATTACGGATATCACATAGAACAAAGCGGGAATTATATTAGAATATTAGAAGTACTCACAATCGAGCTGCAGTAGCCCATTAGAAAGAGTATTTTATGGTGGTTTAAAATGTTATTAGGGAGGCAAAGCGTATGTAGCACGCAAATAGCAGATAATACATAGTATAAAATTAAAACCATATGGCCAATCTGAAGGAAGTGTCTGGTCAGCAGCACAAGGTTGACGATAAAAAGTCAGTTCGTAGTAATAATGTTTCTGATACTGAAGTCAGATATATGTACAGTATTTAACACTTTCTCAGCATTGCTGCTGAATTAAACAAACACTTAGTTTCTGTAGCGAACCATATAACTCTCTTGGAAAATGCCTTTCCCAGACTGACGTCAGAAATACTCCTCTGTGTTACTAACAAAGGGGAGACTGAGTCAATAATTAAATCACTAAGGACTCATGGATATAATGGGATACCGAGGAGAATGTTAAAGCGCTGTGCTCAACATATTAGGTCTGTACTTAGGCATAATTGTAATTTTTGCTTTAAGAATGGTCAGTTTCCTGAACGCTTAAAGTACTCGGTAGTTAAACCGCTTCATAAAAAGGAAGAAAAGGGTAATTAAGACAATTTTAGACCTATTTCTATGCCATAACTGTTATTGAAATGGCGGTGTATGTAAAGACAATTGATGATTTTATTTCATATAATTTGCTATGATGTGTACAGTTCGGTTTTGAAACTGCTGAAAATGCTATATTCTCTTTTGTCTGTCAGGTACTGGATGGATTAAACAAGAGGACTCGAACGTTGGGCATCTTTTTCGATTTTACTAAGACGTTTGATTGTGTTGATCACAAAATATTGCTCCAGTAGTTGGACCATTACGGAATACAGGGATTAGCTCACAATTGGCTCATCTCTTGCTTTAGCAACAGACAGCAAAAGGTCATTCTCCACAGTGTTGTGAATGGATATGATGTAGGGTCTGAGTGGGGCACAATTAAATGAGAGGGTGCCCCTGGGATCAGTGCTGGGGCCACTCCTGTTCCTTATTTATATAAATGATATGCCCTCTAGTATTATAGGTGATTCTAAAATATTTCTGTTTGCTGATGACACTAGCTTGTTAGTGAAGGACGTTGTGTGCAATGTTGACACTGTTTCAAATAGTGCAGTTCAAGACATAAGTTCATATCTTGTAGACAATAAACTAACGGTAATCACAGCACGACTCAGTTTTTACAATTTCTGACAAACAATTCAACATAACCTGACATTTTAATTTCACAGAATGGGTATATGAATTTTGGGACTGTACAATTCAAATTCTTATGTATTCAAGTAGTAAATTATAGTGGAAAGCCCACGATCGGGATCTTGTTCAAAGACTTCATGCTGCCATTTTTTCTTTACGAACGGTGTCTGAAGTAAATGATAGTTCGACGCGAAATTACTCTCTTTTGTTTATTTTTCTTCGCTTATGACGTACAGTATTACATTTTGGGGTAGCAATTCCCACTCTCAAAGGATATTTTTGGTTCAGAAACGGGCTGTTCGGTCATTAAGTTGTCGACCACTGTTCATTAGTCGGTGTATTCTGACATTGGCTTCTTGAGATATATATTTACTGCAGTTTCTTGTTAAAAATATCTGATTATTCCCAAGAATTAGCAGCTTTCTCTCAGTTAATATTACACAGAAATGCAATCTGCATTTGGATCGCACTTCCTTGACTCTTGTGCAGAAAGGCATCCATTTCCTGTAAGCTACCACAAGAATTCAAAAATCTTAGCTGTAATCCACGCTCTTTCAGATCGAAACTAAAGAGTTTTCTCATGGATCACTCATATCCTGTCTAGGAGTTCCTTGAAAAATTTAGCCGATTTCTGTGTTATATTGTTGATTGCGCTTACATGAACTTACGGCTTGCCTCTTTTTGGGTTCATAAACATTTTATTTTATCTGCTATTACTTTTATGTTGTAGTTTCATGCACTAACACTTTCCAAGACATTGGAGATTTGCTCCTCAATTTGATCCTATGGAACTAGAAGTGTAAAATAAAAGGTGAAAAAGCTGAGTTCCCGACTGGCAGTGAAGTTCAAACTGGGCAGTCATGCCTCCAAGAAGAAAGACCAAGAAAGCTAGAAGACCTGACGAATGGATGTCCTGGCGTGTTTATATGTTGAGCTGGTCTACGGGACGGCTGAAAATCGCTAGCAGGTTACACTATTTACAAATACAAATGAATTGCGCTCTTAGGCTATTCGGTTTGCGGTGGAACCTTATTTTAACATACCTAAAATTGATTGCAAGACTACTTTGTCCAAACCATCAAGAAACCTTAAGATAGCTCGTAGTGTTGCTGTGTTATGCACAGTCATGAATCCTATACAACTAGACTTCAGGAATACGACTAAAATGTGGAGATATTTTGGGTAAAAGACTAATATAATGGTATGACCGGGAAATAAATCAAATTGTGAATTCACGAGAAAAATGAGTATCACTCCTGATGCAAAAAAGAAGCAGACGTTGATAAATATGCAGTTTTGCACTCTCTTGCTTTCTTTGCCACCAAATCTACCATAGATATTCCATGTAACAAGCTTGTGCAGAGCTGAGCTTGCTTAGTTTTTCCTGTACCGATTGATACTGAGATGAACGAAGTAAAGATTGTGGAGATATGACTTCATAAACACTGAGATGCGTAATAAACTGATGAGGCAGGCATGATGTTCTGTTTTTTTTCACTTTTTCGCTATTAAAGCTGTTCCCAAAACCTCTTTACAAATGTATTAAAAAGTATCTAGAACCACACATGTGTTCCAGTGCAAAGTTGTGTAAAAATTTCAAATCAATCAGTCTAGAACTTCTCGAGGTTTGCTGCTGTCAAAATGTTCGGCTCTGCTTTCTTTCTCGCAGACCTGATAGCACAATGTTTGGCTTCTGCAAATTTCCGTACTGTACTGTTTGACTTCTAATTCTGACCACTTGCGGAAAATGTTTATCGTGACTAGTCCTACTTTCAAACATTCGCTGACGCAGAAAACCTAGGCGTGATGGACTCACTGAAAGCAATTAGTTGGTATTACAGAAAGCTTTTGGGTCCCCTGGGAACCTGTATTTACTATTTACATTCAGATAGTTATATTATTCCTGTTAATGTCACTAGTGAGAAGAAAAATACAGAAACTATTAAAATGTTCCTGAACTGTATACTGTGCATTAAAATTCTATGCTGCTATGCTACTGCATTGGTTATTATAATCTTCATATACAACATGGTATCCAAGGATGACGAAAATTTCAGAAAAACTCAGAATGGGAAAAAAATGGCATATCGTCTATGGCTTCTCACCATCAAGAATATTCTTACCAACTGCGTTTCCTATTATTTATTTGACCATCACTCTTTGCAGACCAGCCTGCTCTTCTCACAACGTCTTTTTCGACTTGCTTCTTCATCTGCATAATAATTACAGATTTGTTCAACAAATAAACCTTTAAAGAGTGTATTCCTTAAATTAAAAACTTTCGTTTAATTACTATATTTTGAAACTTATTACTGTATCTTTCATTGAAATAACACGTAATAATGAAGTTTTGGATTAGAATGTCAAAGCAAACTGCTAACGCTTTCAATAAAATAAGCTAAGAATCATGTCATTTTCTTTTGAATAACTTATTAATTTTTCAGAGAAGCTCTGTACCTCTCAAAATGTTGGACACGGTTGTTGTGTTGACGGTGACTCAGAACTCTATTGCGTATTTTGCTTTCTTTTTTTCCGGTCCTCCTTACCTCCCGGTCCTGCCCGATTTTCGACCTCCAATTATGCCTCCAGCGGTGAGCTTCTCCGCTAGTATATTTTTAGCGATGGCATGGATATAGAAAACGAGCACTTCTCTTGACGAATTAAATATTACACATCCTGTTGAAAATTAATTTGTTAGTCCAATTTAAACTTGTAACTTTTCCTTAAGATGACATGAACTTCTACTTTTTCACAAAAAATAGAGATATCTTTTGAATGTGGTTGGTTGACAAAAAATAACGTATCTGATAATGCTGCTCATTATCCGGTACAGCCGCCTACTGTTTCCACAACGGCCCGAAGTCTGTTGGGCATTGATGCCACAACTCTAGTCACGTAATTTAGACATTCATAAGTAACTTGTTCCAAGCCTCATTAATCGTATATGAAATGTATCGGCGGGTAGAAATTAAAAGTCCCTTTTCGTTTATAATTCTAACCATTTCTGCCAAAATATTCGGAGTGGCCGTGCGGTTCTAGGCGCTACAGTCTGGAACCGAGCGACCGCTACGGTCGCAGGTTCGAATCCTGCCTCGGGCATGGATGTGTGTGATGTCCTTAGGTTAGTTAGGTTTAAGTAGTTCTAAGTTCTAGGGGACTGATGATCTCAGAAGATAAGTCACATAGTGCTCAGAGCTATTTGAACCATAATATTCTCAACTGGATTAATGTCAATTCCTTAACATGGCCATTCAAAAACAATATTTTTGTGGTCGTCGAACCACCTGTTAACCACACGTGGCATAGGAACGGACCATCGATCATGCTGGAACAGGATCTGATCATTGGGAAATCTGTCGGCCGCAAAAGGCAACATGACATTCTCCAGAATGGAAATATACTGTAGTTGCGCGCTTCGAGTTTTCGTTCAAGTTCCCAAAGGAGCCCAAATCCGTGGGTCGATATACATGCCCATACCGTTACTGATTCCCTACCACTTCTTCGGGAACTGTAAATATAGCTTGGATCATACACAGCATATTTTGTCTGGTAAACAACTACTCTTCGTGTCGAGGCCGTGCAAAAAACTTTTTCGTTTGTAAAATTCATCCACCTCCAACAATGGACAGTTCTAAGGACATTTGCAGCAGCAAAAGCAAGGAAATGAAAATGAAATGGCTCTGAGCACTATGGTACTTAACTGCTGTGGTCATCAGTATACTAGAACTTAGAACTACTTAAACCTAACTAACCTAAGGACATCACACCCATCCCTGCCCGAGGCGGGATTGGAACCTGCGACCGCAGCGGTCACGCGGTTCCAGACTGTAGCGCCTAGAACCGCACGGCCACACCGGCCGGCCCAGCAAAAGCAAGGCAGTCTTTTCTGTGGGAAATAGATATGTCTCTTTCTGACCAGCGATTCTCGCTCGCAGTCCACCTTATGGACGAAGAATGACGGTTCTGTGGCTAATAGGGAGGCTCAAGGCTTGCTGAATTCGTTGTGCGTTAACGAGTGGATCGTTTTTACTGAAACGGCTATCTGCCGATCCTGAGCTACTGCTGTTTTGCAGCGAGCATCAGTATGAGGCGGTTTGTTCACGTTACAGTCTTCTCCCACTCGTCTGCTGCATCTCGCAACCGTCGCCTTGTGAAGACCCATAATCCTTGTCTTGTAGCCATTCGGAAAAAAAATACTTGTTCATGTACTGCTGTTACAGCACCCCTGCCTGCCTGAGGCAAATGATACATTTAGCACTGGCTGAATCCTCCGTTGCGTATTAGGGGAAGGCGGGGCAAAATGGGGAAGCTAACTTTAAACCCTTACAAAAGGGAAAAAATAAACAAATTCAATTATATTTGACTATAGTTTGTTTGCTTAACCAGTGAATTACAATAGCATGCAAAGAAACCTGCAAACTTGTTGAAACATAAGCTACCAATTCCCTTCTTGCCCCATATGAGGGGTAAGATGGGGAACTAACATGAATTCATCTCTAAAGCTTAAATAAGGACTGGAATAACGAAGTCATGTGACGATAAGGTTTCGAAACATGGTTCTGCAAATTGTAGAATCAGGTATTACGTTTTATTTAATCCTCTTACTTTCACACAGTACACAAGTGTTGACAGCCTCGTCATCATCACTATCCCTGCACAAGTGTCGTGGGCCCAGCGTCCGCAGCTAGTACACCGTGACCAGCCTCATTCAGAGAAGTCATAGCAGTATAAACATTCTTCGCTCTCTTCCTCGCTGTCATTCGACCTCAGTTTATTATCCCTTGAGATGAAGGGGTGGTAGAGACGTCAGTAACGTTCCTCACTTTTTATTTGTCATTATGTCGTTCTGGTGCTATCCCAGGTTTATTCAACGTCTTTGTGAAGAGTTTTCGTTTACATGCAGCACGTTTGGGGACTCCTTTTCGTTTAATTTCTTCAGATAGTTCACTCCTATAACGATATTCGGTTAAAACAACGGGTTTCCCACACCTGTTAGATGGTTTCCTTTTGGTTTTTTATCCACCTTTGGAATAGCTAACAACATTTCAGAGCTGGTAACCTGAAAGTTAGACGAAACAGAGGCTTGATCGTCAGTTGTTAATTGTTCAGGTGTTTCACATCTTGACAATATCTCTGGCATTTGGTCTTCCGTTTCTGTAAAATTCGGGACTAATTTTCGTAAAGGAGGGGGATGTGTAGTGTCGCGCAATAGTAAAGAGTTGGAAACGTGGAATATTGTCAGTTTCGTTGCCTATGCCGAGAGCCAGAGGCAGTAGGTTAGCCAAGAGGTAAGTGGATTGCTCATATATCGGAATGTGTCGTCACGCACGGGCAATGGCCTGGTTACACACAACAGGCGAGGGAGAATTAGTGTTAGACGGAGACTTTCGTAGAGTGCAAGACAGAGGTATAGCGTCAGCTGTACTGCATTTCACAACTTCGTGTAAGTCTGCCGTAACAACACGTAACTCTGTCGCAAGAACACCTAAGGGGCGAGTACGACTGATGAATCAGCAGTGTAAGTGGAACGAATGCGTTCAATACAAACGAGCATGACGTCAGGACGTCGCTCGTGCTTCCTTTAAATACGCCTGCTTTGATAGCAACAAGGCACTCCCAGTTAGACTTGCAGTTAGATGTGTACTTGGTCGCTGCATAGCGCTCAGCTGGGTGATAGACATGTTAATCTTTATTAAGAAGATGTTGCAGTAAGGGCGGCCCATCCAGCAGCTGACGTGAGGGGACAGTACCAGCTCTGGTCCTCTCTGCTGCCGCTGTCAATCATCAACCCAGGATTAGCAGACATCGCGGCAGACTCGCTCACCGCCAATGCTGACCACGTCAGTGAGCCATCGTTGAGATCGTGCGGGGCCTAGACCCTGTGCATCCGACGTCACAACCGGGTGAGCCGACGATGCTGGCGGACTGCAGCCCGTTCCGCCCATCCACCCCGGACGAGCCACCAGGAGGAACAGGGAAGAAGACGGGGTGGGGTAGAGTACACTCCGCATTACGAGAACGCCTCTCGTGCTGACAGCGTTGGGACGCCAACCCAGAGCCTCCTACGCGCAGCAGCTTGCTGTCCCCAGCCGAACCGGTCGCCCAGCCGGGCGCCGCCAGTCACGCGCGGCCGAAGTAAGGACATTCCTCCGCTACGTCACAGCTTGCGGCGCTGCCCTAGCAAGACTGTGCGGCCCAGATCTGGTGTCATCGTTACGAGTCAGCGAGGACTCGGGGAAGGTCGTTAATATCACCAAGCCACATTGTACTCGGCAGGAATAAAGGTACTATGAATTAATAATGTTTCTTTGGCGTTTCTTACGCTTCTGCAGCCATTTCCTAGCATCCTGACAACTGGAGAGGTCACTGCTCGGCCATCCAGTCCACTGTAGGCGACCGGGACCACCAGGGCGCCTACAGTATTAAATGAATTGAATAACCAAACATCAGCCACTGGGAAATTTTTTGATCTCTCAAAGCCTTTTGACTGTGTGAAACCCAAAATTCTTGTAGATAAGCTTAATTATTGTGGTAAGAGTGGGACAGTGCACATATGGTTTAATCCATACTTAATTGTATGAATGCAGAAGATTGAAATTAACAGTACAGGTAGATTGCAAAAATTACCAGAGTCCTCTAATGGGGAGATATCAATAATGGTGTCCCACAGGGTTCAGTCTTGGGTCCCTCATTGTTCTTAATATATATTAACGATATGTCACTCTGTATTCATGAAGGTGCGAAGTTACTTCTTTTTGGTGATGATACAAGTATAGTAATCACATCCAACAAGCAAGAATCAGCTGAGGAAATTGTAAATAATGTATTTCACAAAATTGTTAAGTAGTTCTCTGCAAATGGACTCTCACAAAAATTTTGAGAAAACACAGTTTATACAATTCTGTACAGTAAATGGCATAACACTATTGATAGATATAGACTATGAGCAGAAGTGTGTTGCTAAGGCAGAATACTCAAAATTTCTGGGTGTATGCATCGATGAGAAATTGAATTGGAAGAAACACATCGATGATCTGACGAAACAGTTAGGTTCAACTACTTATCGTATTAGGGTTATTGCTACTTTTGGTGATAAACATATCAGTAAATTAGCCAACGGTGCCTATTTTCATTCACTGCTTACATATGGCATCGTATTTTGGGGCAATTCGTCATTAAGAGAGAAAGTATTCATTACACAAAAGTGAGTAAGCAGAATAATAAGTGGGGTCTACCCAAGATCACCTTGCAGACATTTATTTAAGGAACTCTGGATACTGACAGTACCTTCTCAATACATATATTCACTTATGAAACTGGTGATTAATAGCCCATCCCAATGCAAAAATAACAGAAGTGCATAGCTACAACACTAGAAGGAATGATCTTCACTATTCTGGATTAAATCTCACTTTAGCACAGAAGGGGGTGAATTATGCTGTCACAAAAAAGTCTTTGGCCATTTGCCAAATAATATTAAAAGGCTGACTTCTAGCCAACCAACATTTAAAAGCAAATTAAAAGCATTTCTAAATGACAACACCTTCTACTCAACAGATGAGTTGTTAGATATGAGGTAGTAACTGTAAAAAATAAATAAAAAAAATATTATTTTGTGTAAGGAAAACTTATATGAAAGTGACACGTTCCACATCATCATGAAATGTATTCATGATCTATAGAACAAGGATTAATGTATGTGTTATGCACATAAAAATATAGAAACTTCGTCCACAGTGCTTTGTAGAATGTGCTTTGCTTGGGAAGCATGTGATGCACCTTAAAAGAACGCTGGACCAAACAAACCACATAACATCGACTCTGGCAACTAAAAGATTCTACATAGTTTTCAGGATCTACACTAGAATTTGTCATCAATTACCTTAGTATCCCATTCCACTTACGTTCACTATCACCACCAGCCTACTGGCGTGGGAACGGGTCATCACATATCCTCGCTGTGCTGCTAAATTGGGGAAGAAAGAGTTAGCTGGGTTTGATTCCAGGTCGTTCCAAGACGGTTCCGAGATTTAAAGTTGGTTTTCTACACTCATTTAGGCGAATGGTGGCATAAGCGATTTCAAAATTCCTATTGCAATGTTAAAATAAAGAGACATTTCAATACGCATCCATAGACTATTCTAAATAACAATATGCTGCATTTACTGTGTGAATCATGGGCGTTTACACCAATAAAATCAAATTGTACTATCACCAAAACAAGTTATTTTCTTGTCTCGCAGAAAGGCATGAAAGGATAACTCCAATTACTTTTATTAAATATATTTTCATTATTTTGGTAATATGGTAATTTGAATGAATAGTTATTTTTAAAATCGTTGCAATATCGTCAGTTCCAGAATGTATCGATTACATTCACGCTTATCAGTCAGAGGACTTAAATAGTGTGTATCATATAGAAAATTCTGACTTATTGAAGGTATAGTTTCTCGAAACTGACTGCGAAATCTTTGGCACCTCTTATATCAGAATAATATTCCCAGTTTACGAAGGTAAACTAATCGCTAGCTACTGTGACATTTAGATCGCGGAACATTTACGAGATTATATTCCTCTTCTGTTCGATGTTTTATGCGATATCCCCTTCTGAACACGCTAAAAAAATCATCTGCAATAACCAGTTCTGAAGACGCTGGCGGATACAGCGATGGTATAACAATTAGTTCCAGTCTTATTATTTTTTTTAGGTTTATACGTCATACTTTCTTTCAGTCTTACTTCCGAGCACTTGCGTGTCTTGTTTACCGATGTAACTAGTCAATTAACAAATAATAAAACGGGCAAGTAACCTCGACGTTCAAAAAGTATGTAAATGACGTGAGTTAATTAACAAATAATTTCCCTTTCAATTGTTGCTTCTCTGCCTCGTGATGACTGGGTGTTGTGTGATTTCCTTAGGCTAGTTAGGATTAAGTAGTTCTAAGTTCTAGGGGACTGAAGACCAAAGATGTTAAGTCGCATAGTGCTCAGAACCATTTGAACCATTTTTTTGAGTTGCTACTGGCCGCAGCCGTCAGGTTTACCCTATTCCATATTCAACAAAATATAACTTTAGCGCACTACACACTATGTTCTTAAAGCCTGACGACTTGCTTCTTACGTTAGCAAGTCAAACATGTTATTCAAAACGTGTCGTTTAGCAACGAAAGAATTATCGCGAAATATGGCAAGTAAGAAGAGGGCTATAGCAACTACCTCTATAAAAAAGGAAATTTCCAAACACGCAACTGAAAAATCGAAGAAATGCGATGCATTCTCTAGTCTACTCAATCACAGCCCATGTCGCGTCGTCGAACCGGTGCATACGGTCAGCGAGAGTTCTGCATCATAATAAACTGTGAAATTAGACAACACGGTGAGCGAAAATGAACATTTGATTCATACACGGCAGTCTACTGCAGCTAAAATTCATAGAATGAACTTGAGTTTGTCTTAGACGTTTACGTTAGATGCACCAGTAATATAAAACTGTTAAATGATGGCTCAGAGTGAGATAATAACTGAAAAAGCTTCTGTGATATCACATATCGTATATAAATAAATAGTTCTCGTGTTGTCATTACAGTCGGAGGAAATAGAATACCTGGTGCCAGTACAATAAACATCTCCACGTACCAAGATCTTACTTGTATGTGTGTTGAAACCAGACTGGTCTATAGGATAAAGGATTTCTTGTCCTACGCTTTCCATAAAATTACTCTGTCGTTAATGCAAGTACCTTTCGAATAAAGATAAATTTTCAATCACAAGACAGAATACCTTGAAAACATGCCAATATTAAAAATTGATATTCGTAACTCTTGTATATTCGGCCTAGGTTAATAAAGCTGAATAATTCCATCTTTATGAACGAGTGCACATAAAAAAAATAAACCTATGACATGGACTTGATCCTACGACCTGATTTTACGCATCGGTGGGCTACCCATCAGCTAATAGAGTCTGAAAATATTATGTATTCCACAGCATCGACAATTTTTTAATCCAATTTTCTCGAGATTGGTGCAGAATTGCATTAACTTGAGTTATGTCGAAAATGGATCGAATGGGTGAGAAAACTTCCCTCCACCCTCTTGTAAGAAGAGAGCATTTTCGCATAGTAGGATTTCCTCTCCAAAGAAGAAGTTGAAAATCCGAATCTTGCTCGTGGACTTTTATTTCTTACAATTTACCTTGCATGTTTAATTTTACAGTTCACAATATCAAATTAATGCTTTCCTCTTGGGAATGATGTCAGAGGGCAGTATAAGACAACTGTTGAGAAGTCCGCTTTCTCGAGATTCTGTGTCTGTGTGTGTGTGCGTGTGTGTGTGTGTGTGTGTGTGTGTGTGTGTGTGTGTGTGTGTGTGTGTTTTTATGGGGATGGGGGTCTTACGGGTTTGTGTTTGGTATAGCAAAGATCCTGTGTTCAGTACTCACCACCAACAAGAATTTTAGCTCACATCAAAAGGCCTCCTTCGCTTCTGGCAGTGGCAGGTGAAGAACTCTAGGCTCTGCCGTCATTCGGAATTCTCGTCAAATGTGATGTCCTCGTCCGACCACCAAATGGAGCGCAATCGGCTTATAAGGGGCCACTGATACTGAAAATAAAATGACACGTGTTTGCCACTCCTGAATTATTGAAATAAATCAAGGTCAAAGCTGATGACGGGAAATCACATTTTCATGCTGTAGCTTTCGTACACGTAATTACGCGTCTAGCCAAGCGAGGTCGGCAGTCGAGGCATTAGAGCACCAAACCACTGGTTCGTGTTCGACTCTTGATCGTAGCTTTCTTTCGTTCCATATTTTTTTCTGTCCGTCTGCTAATATTTTAATGACCTAAATACCCTTATTTGCCTCTCTGCATCGGGCGGTGCATTTAGAACCTGGATCACACATGTTTTCCACGAGCAATGCGGCGAGAATTCGTTCGTGTGTTGCGTATGGTGCGAGAACTATTTATGTTTTGTCTGTTTCTACGATAAGTGTCACCCTACTCACAGTGAAAACGTCCGCAAATAGACAATCAGCTGGAATTACGAAGTAATTTACTTACTGTGTATTTTTCTTCTACGTACAGGGTGTAACAGAAATGTTCGACGCAAATTGCAGGCCACATTCCTCACATGCAGACGAATAAATTATATGTACAGGGGTCTGGAAACACTTCGGTCCCATGTTACAACTCATTTCCTCCAACTCATTAATCATGGGAAACACACAAGAACAGAACGTTAGAATCATGGGGAATATGCACTCCTGTTGACGTCTGATCACTTTGTGCACCGGAATTGTTCTGTTTTACATGACTTAGTTGCCATTCGACGCACGTCGTTGCTTGTATACAGGTAACGTCAACTGTACCAGCGAGCAGTACGAGAGTTGCAAGCACACGGGTTATTATGTATAGTTATTCACGGAGTTCGGTCGTGCAGTGGCAGTGTTCACAAACGCAGGTAGGGCACGTGCCCATTCGAAGTACGGATTATCTGACGGCAATGGCTCTTGCGCTCAACATTTCTACCGAGAGAGAAATCCAGGACTAAGGTGCCCCTACAGGAAAAGCGTGTGAACCCGTTGATGACGTGGGACATTTAAGCCTGATACCCGCGACCGAGAACCAACTAGAAGGACGGGGACATTGCTAGGGGAGGAGGCAATTCGTCATGCAGTTGACGACGATCCTAGAGTCAGTGAAAGACATTGTAGCTGCAACAATGAATGCTGACCACATGACTGTCTGGCGAGTGTTACACGACAGCCAGCAGTGTCCATACCATTTACTACGTGTGCAGGCACTATCAGCCGCTGACGGTCCTGCTCGGGTACTCTTCTGTGCTGAAGAAAGTGTCAACACTAATTTTAGTATAATGGTGCTGTTCACAGATGAGGCATCATTACAGTGACATCAGCTGTTCATGCATGGGCATACGTCAATCCTGACGCAACTGCTGAAGCAAGTCACCAACAAAGGTTTTCTATCAATGGTTGGGTCGGCATTGATTGTGACTATGTGGCTGGGCGTCATTTTCTTCCACCCAGGCTCAACGGACAACGTTATCATAATTTCGTAGGTAATGTTCTACCTGATTTATTAGAAGATGTGTCTTTAGCTGTGCGACAAAACACGTGCCGGTACTTCATGCGCTGTAGAACACTTCATTTGAGTGTTAATGCCGGTAGCTTCGAAATAACAGATTCGTTGACAGAATAATAGGTAGAGACTGACCAGTAGCCTGTTTTCATGCTCTCTGGACCTAAGCGCATTGGACTTTTATTTGTTGGGGCTTTTGAAAGCTCTTGTGTACTGGAACACGAGTACTAGATGTTCAGAGTCTCCGTGCCCGTATTATGGAAGGCTGCTAAACCATAAGCAATACTCCAGGGATACATCAGCGCATCCGAGATTCACCACGACGGCGGGTCGCTATATGTATCAGTGTCCACGAATTGAAATATCGAATATTTCTTATGAGAAAGAGATGCATGTGATATACTGATGCGTTCTGTTCGTGTATATTTTCCATGATTAATGAGGTGGAGAAAATGAGTCGCAACATGGGCACAAATAGTTTCCCGAGCCTTGTTCATGTAACAATTTTTTCGTCTACGTGTGAAGAATATGTCCTGCAATTTGTGCCGTTCACTTTTGTTACACCCTGTATTCAGTAAAAATAACCTTAAAAATGTATACTTTTTTGGTTATTTATCACAGCTCCAGATGTTTTACTTCCACAAAAGCCAAAGAAAAGTACTCCGGTTACACAGGAAAAAATGTCAAGTAAAAGTGTGCAAGGATCAAAAATCAGACACGGACCTGCAGTCTAACAACTCGGTCCTCATCCCCCCCCCCCCTTTTGTTTCTGCAATTCGTCGGGGCGGACGTCATATGACACGTGGTTCAGTTGATCACTGAATACACTGCTGGCCATTAAAATTGCTACACCAATAAGAAATGCAGATGAGAAACGGTTATTCATTGGACAATTATATTGTACTAGAACTGACATATGGTTACATTTTTATGCAATTTGGGTGCATAGATCCTGAGAAATCAGTACCCAAAACAACCACCTCTGGCCGTATTAACGGCCTTGATACTCTTGGGCATTGCGTCTAACAGAGCTTGGATGGTGTGTACAGGTACAGCTGACCATACACCTTCAACACGACACCACAGTTCATCATGAGTAGTGACTGGGGTATTGTGACGAGCCAGTTGCTCGGCCACCATTGACCAGACGTTTTCAGTTGGTGAGAGGTCTGGAGAATGTGCTGGCCAGTGCAGCAGTCGAACATTTTCTGTATCCTGAAAGGCCTGTACAGGACCTGCAACATGAGGTCGTGCATTAACCTGCTGGAATGTAGGGTTTCGCAGGGCTCGAATGAAGGGTAGAGCCACAGGTCGTAACACATCTGAAATGTAACGTCCACTGTTCAAAGAGCCGTCAGTGCGAACAAGAGGTGACCGAGACGTGTAACCAATGGCACCCCATACCATCACACATGGTGATACGCCAGTATGGGGATGACGAATACACGCTTCCAATGTGCGTTCACCGCTATGTCGCCAAACACGGATGTGACCATCATTATGCTGTAAACAGAATTTGGATTAATCGGAAAAAATGTTTTCACACTCGTGCACCCAGGTTCGTCGTTGAGTACACCATCGCATGCCCTCCTGTCTGTGATGCAGCGTCAAGGGTAACCGCAGTCATGGCCACCGAGCTGGTAGTCCATGCTGCTGCAAATGTCGAACTGTTCCTGCAGATGGTTGCTGCCTTGCAAACGTCCCCTTCTGTTGACTCGGGGATCGAGACGTGGCTGCACGATCCGTTACAGCCATGCGGATAAGATGCCTGTCGTCTCGACTGCTAGTGATACGAGGCTGTTCGGATCCAGCACGACGTTAGGTATTACCCTCCTGAACCCACCGATTCCATATTCTGCTAACAGTCATTGAAACTTTACCAACGCGAGCAGCAATGCCGCGATACGATAAACCGAAATCGCGATAGGCTAGAATCTGACCTCCTCCAAATTTGTCCTCCTTACACGAGGCATTACAACAAAGTTACACCAGGCAACGCCTGTCAACTACTGTTTGTGTATGAGAAATCGGTTGGAAACTTTCCTCATGTCAGCACGTTGGAGGTGTCGCCACCGGCGCCAACCATGTGTGAATGCTCTGAAAAGCTATTCACTTGCATATCACAGCACCTTCTTCCTGTCTGTTAAATTTCGCGTCTGTAGCGCGTCAACTTCGTGGTGTAGCAATTTTAATGGCCTACAGTGTATTTCACTCAGGGTCTTTTTTTCCTTTTTGTTACGGAGGGCAGCCCCCCCCCCCCACCCCCCATGAACCATGGACCTTGCCGTTGGTGGGGAGGCTTGAGTGCCTCAACGATAGCCGTACCGTAGGTGCAACCACAACGGAGGGGTATCTGTTGAGAGGCCAGACAAACGTGTGGTTCCTGAAGAAGGGCAGCAGCCTATTCAGTGGTTGCAGGGGCAAAAGTCTGGATGATTAACTGATCTGGCCTTGGAACACTAACCAAAATGGCCTTGCTGTTTGGGTATTGCGAACGGCTGAAAGCAAGGGGAAACTACAGGCGTAATTTTTCCCGAGGGCATGCAGCTTTACTGTATGACTAAATGATGATGGCGTCCTCTTGGGTAATATATTCCGGAGGTAAAATACTCCCCCATTCGGATCTCCGGGCGGGTACTACTCATGAGGACGTCGTTATCGGGAGGAAGAAAAACTGGCGCTCTACGAATCGGAGGGTGGAATATCAGATCCCTTAATCGGGCAGGTAGGTTAGAAAATTTAAAAAGGGAAATGGATAGGTTAAAGTTAGATATAGTGGAATTAGTGAAGTTCGGTGGCAGGAGGAACAAGAATTTTGGTCAGGTGAACACAGTGTTATAAATACAAAATCAAATAGGGGTAATGCAGGAGTAGGTTTAATAATGAATAAAAAATATAGGAGTATGGGCAGCCTTCTACAAACAGCATAGAGAACGCATTATTGTGGCAAGATAGACATGAAGTCCATGCCTACTACAGTAGTACAAGTTTATATGCCAACTAGCTCTGCAGATGACGAAGAAATTGATGAAATGTATGATGAGATAAAAGAAATTATTCAGGTAGTAAAGGGAGACGAAAATTTAATAGTCATGGGTGACTGGAATTCGAAAGTAGGAAAAGGGAGAGAGGGAAACATAGTACGTGAATATGGATTGGGGCTAAGAAATGAAAGAGGAAGTCGCCTGGTAGAATTTTGCACAGAGCGCAACTTAATCATAGCTAACACTTGGTTCAAGAATCATAAAAGAAGGTTGTATACATGGAAGAACCCTCGAGATACTAGAAGTAGTCAGATACATTATATAATGGTAAGACAGATTTAGGAACCAGGTTTTAAATTGTAAGACACTTCTAGGGGCAGGTGTGGACTCGGACCACAAGCTATTGGTAGATTAAAACTGAAGAAACTGCAAAAAGGTGGGAATTTAAGGAGATGGGACCTGGATAAACTGAAATAACCAGAGGTTGTACATGGTTTCAGGGAGAGCATAAGGGAACAATTGACAGGAATGGGGGAAATAAATACAGTAGAAGAAGAATGGGAAGCTTTGAGGGATGAAATAAAGAAGGCAGCAGAGGATCATGTAGGTAAAAAGACGAGGGTTAGTAGAAACCCTTGGATAACAGAAATATTGAATTTAATTGATGAAAGGAGGAAATATAAAAATGCAGTAAATGAAGCAGGCAAAAGGGAATACAAACGTCTCAAGAATAAGATCGACAGAAAGTGCAAAATAGCTAAGCAGGGATGGCTAGAGGACAAATGTAAGGACGTAGAAGCTTATCTCACTATGGGTAAGACAGATACTGCCTACAGGAAAATTAAAGAGACCTTCGGAGAGAGGAGAACCACTTGCATGAATATCACGAGCTTTGACGGAAACCCATTTCTAAGCAAAGAAGGGAAAGCAGAAAGGTGGAAGGAGTATATAGAGGGTCTATACAAGGGCGATGCCACAGGACATCGTGTTACGACTCAAACTGTGCGCAATAGGCTGAAAGATACGAAGCTGCACTCCCGACGTCCATGGCAAGGTCCATCTTTGCAACCACGACACCACGCAGCTCGACAGAGATGGGCTCAACAACATGGCGATGGACCGCTCAGGACTGGCATCACGTTCTTTTCACCGATGAGTGTCACGTATGCCTTCAACCACAAAATCTTCGGACACGTGTTTGGAGGCAACCCTGTCTAGCTGAACGTCTTAGACACATTTATCAGGGAGTGTAGCAAGGTGTAGGTTCCCTGCTGTTTTTGGGTTGCATTATGTGGGGGCGACGTACGCCCCTGGAGGTAATGGAAGGCGCCGTAACAGCTGTACGATACGTGAATGCTATCCTCCAACCGATAGTGCAACGATATCGGCAGCATATTGGCGAGGCATTCACGCCCCCATCGTGCACATCTTGTGAATGGCTTCCTTCAGGATAACGACATCGCTGGACTATAGTGGCCAGCATGTTCTTCAGACATGAACACTATCGATCATGACTGCTATAGATTGAAAAGGGCTGTTTATGGACGACGTGATCCAACAACCTGTGACATATCTACGCCGAAACGCCGTTGAGGAGTGGGACAATCTGGACCAACAGTGCCTTAATAAACTTGTGAATAGTATCGTGCGACGAATACAGGCATGCGTCAATGCAAGAGGACGTGCTACTGGGTATTAGAGGTACCAGTATGTACAGCAATCTGGACCACCACCTCTGAAGGTCTCGCTGTATGGTGGTACAAAATGCAGTGTGTAGTTTGTTGAGCAATAAAAAGGGCGGAAATGATGATTATGTTGATCTCTATTCCAATTTTCTGTACTCTCGAAACGGAGGCGATGCTAAACTTTTTTTGATGATTGTATTAATTACGTATCTATAGAGGAAACTTTCGCGTGTCGTAACACAGCTTATTTATATCTGTTAGTTTCACACTAATATTTTAGTTGCAGCATCAATAGAATAAGTTGAAACCAGTCGACGAGAGCATTTGAATTAAATTTCCACTCTAGAGAAAACTACCAGCGATCCGCTACGCTGACAGTTGTCTCCATTCTATCGTCCGGTAAAGCTGGTGGGCGGAAACCATCGCACGTCCTGTCGGAACATTGTGATGCAGAGTAACCTCTAGTGATCCGTAACAAAGGGTGTAGAGAAAGATATCCTTCCTCTGTCCTGTCAACGAATAAGTATCATTAGCGTGGTTCCAGCATGTGGGCCCGTGAGGCTCTCACCAAACGTTTGTCGAGTCGATATGGTGTAATCAAGGTTGCTTTAAGTGATATATAATTCCTTTCCGTCCGCTAATTCAAGGATTTTCGTGTTATGTAACCAACTTTTCCAGTCTAGTGCGTCAGAAATGTCAGAATCACGTTGCCCAACTGAAACTGCGACAAAAGGGATGGGTAAAAGAATGTCTCATTCGTGACGGGCTTAGCGTGTAACACCGAGATGACACGAGCAAGACAGTGAGCGATAACCATTGCAGAAAGAAATGCGTGAATTGGTTTTCTGGCTGTGATTGTCTTAGATAACTGTTTTCCTCTCAGCTTTCGTCTCGTTGTGAGATTTATTAGTTGTAACGTGTAATGTTATGTACCAGACAGTAAAGGTTTGCAGTTGAACATAACGGATAGAGAAGGGGTTCCGCGAATTCTGTCACCGACTGTATGAAACAAATGTAGAAATGGCAGAAATGTATAGCTCCAGCTGTGACAAAATATTTTCTTAGAAATGTTGATTACCTATTGCGCCCCATAGGGGCTGAATTTCCAGAAAAACTGAACGCGTATTTTTTTTATTTCTAACCGAGAAGTCAAATACCATTTGTCATCTATATACCGTTAAAAATCCGTTAGTAGTTCTTCAGTAATTTTTTTTTTTTCAGAAAAACTTTCATCCAGTGTTTACCCCCTTAGTGGCAGAATTGCTAACACTGTTTAAAGACTTTTTTTATTTTCTCGCAGAGAAACGAAACACCAGTTTTCGTAGTTGTACCTTCAAAATTCCCATTATAGAGACATACTTTCAGAGAGCCTTTCATCCCCTAAGTTTGGACAATCCCTTCTTAAAGGATGCCTATAGTATAAGATCCAAATCCTCTGCAAATTTCAAATTTCTATCCTTAGCTGTTTGGCCTGGGCGATGATAAGTCAGTGAACCAGTGTGACCCTACTTCCACCCCCCCCCCCCCCCCTTTAGGGAATGAATTAAAAAAACAGGAAGCGCATATTTCTTCATCTATAATCGAGAAGCCGAACACCGATGTTCAAATATTTAGCTTTAAAAATGCTTTCGCAATGAAATAGTTTCATAAAACGTTTCACCCTCTGTCTCACCTCCTTAGGGGTTATATTTCCAAAAACAGCGACATTCGTATGTTCCATTTCTAACAGAAAAGCCAGATACAAATTTTCGGAGATTTCGCTTCAAAATGCTTGCACAGTGAAATATTTCCCTCCCCCCCCCCCCCCCCCAACCCGGTTTCCCCACATAGGGGTTTTATTTATTTCTAACTGAGAAGCCAAATCAAAATTTTCATAGAGTTAGCTTTGAAAATGTTTTCATAATAAAATAATTTCGTAATAAATCTTGTCAACTAGTTCACCCGCATAGGGGTTCAATTTCCAAAAACAGCGAACCACGTATTTTTTTATTTGTTACCGAGAAGTCAAATACCAGTGTTCAAGGATGTAGCTTTAAAAATACTTTCTAGCTCTTTTACAATGATATACTTTTTAAAAAGCTTTCACCCATTATTTCACCCCATAGAGTTAAATTTCCTACGCAATACCAGTTTTCGTAGTTCTAGCTAAATATTAGCTACATCTTTAAACATAGGGTTGATGGGAAAAATCTCTTCTTAGTCGACGCCTACAGTATAAGATACACACTTCTCCAAATTTCTTATTTCTATCCTTCGCGGTTTGGGCTGAACGGTGATCAGTCAGCCAGTCAGTCAAGACATTGCCTTTTATGTATAGAGAGCTACCCGTGCGATAATTTGTTTCCCACATTTGTGGCAGATTAACGCTACAACATTCTGTACCGAGTTGGTGGGGGTGTGGATAATAACGCACCAGCCTTTTACTCAGTAGATAGTTGGCGCAGCTGCTTCCAGTGTAGTCAGCAATGTGTGAATCGTGGGAAAACTGGAAATCAGTCAAAATTCTTTCAACAACCTGCTCGCGTTTTGAACTTTGCAAACGTCGGTGCCCCTTGTGTTTGGTAACTGCTCACACCTACTAAAAAAGCCCGCCGAGAAGAAGCAGTAATACAAATGTTATCGCTGTGTCATACCAGTACAGATAGTGTCTTTAGCCGCCTCATCACCACGGAAGGGCGTTTCGTAAATCACTAAAATTCCGAGCGAAACAATCAGCGAAAAGCTGTTGATTCACCACAGCCGAAAAAGGGGAAGATCCACCGATCGCTGGACAAGTTGGTGTTGAATGATTTTTGGGACTGCGGTGCTAACATATACACGTATGGGGTAAAAAGTTCCGGGAGTGTATTACTGAACTCTCCTCACAAAGCTGCCTAACAAAGAATCGGGAGAAACTGTCCAGACTGATGACCAAAGATGTTAAGTCCCATAGTGCTCAGAGCCATTTGAAACTGTCCAATTGGGCACCTTAAATCCACGACCAATTTCAAGCTGAACATTGTCATCACACAGACACACATGCTGCTTTCGTACACACTGTATCTTTAGGTTACCAAATTTTGCCTCAGTCTCTCCCTCCTGACCCCACCCTCCCGTATTCTCCTGATGTATCACCTACTGACTTCTACCTGTTTCGTTGAACAAATAATCCGTTGCTTGACAGATACTTTCAGAACAACAACGTGATTTTCGATATGTAGCGTTATCAGAACAATCAGAATGCAAACTTCTACAGCCAAGTTCTCTGTCGAGGCATAAATCGTTGGTAAAAATGTGTCGTAATGAAAAGTGAATTGGTAGAAAATGGGCTAATACTCTCTCACATTTATGGAAGTAGTTTGATTTGTTGCGAGGTGATAATTAAAACTTAATGACTGAACATCAGATATCTACCACTGGCTACGCCTTACAATCCAAAATCTGCTTTAGAGTTCTTTGTCTCACTACTATGTAATCCAGCCGGTATTTTCCTGTGTCTCCCTCTCTTTTCACCTCCTCTTACAATTGATGAGACGTGTGTTCGCTGTTACTAGTTGAAATATATTGCACACTCCCCTCTCGTTTCTACTACCTGGTCGGTATTAGTCCGTACATCACTGTTCTATCCTTTCCACTATAACAGCGTTCAAATTCCCCTTAGTTATCGGACCACATACTGACGTACCCGTGTAATGAAATTGGGCTATTCGAATAAGGGGCAAAGTATGCGAAGTACAAGACCACAACAAAGAAACATTCAACTCGACGAAATTCAATTAGTTTGTGTAAAGCATCCCATACGTCCTCTCGAAACGCGTAGCTGTGAATGAACACTGCTTTATTACGTGTTGTATGTTACAAAAATGCCACTATTGGTCGGTGGAGCAACATGTAGTACTCACAAAGGGGTATGAGCAGCATTCTCTCCTCTTTTGTACTTCATCTACTCTTCCAAGAATCGACATTTTGAGCGGTGAGGTAATTACGGAGTTACAAAGCAGTTCTCAGAAATCTAGAGCTTGGACGTGCAAAGCGCTGTTTTCAGTCGGAGACACCTTTATCACCGACAGTGACCTCCTACAGAGGTAATTATGCTGAGGGACGGCAACAAAACAGGACGGAGGAGACTAGTAGTTGGCAATTTGGAAATGGCTTTCGACGATGTTGCTTACGAATTTTTATCAACACTTCTGCACATACTAAGCTTCGTCTGTTTGCCAGTTTGCCTGCCTAAAGATAGAGTATAAGTCTTTCTGCCTGATTTTGGTCCTCCTTATGTTTCTTCAGACCATTGTTTAAATGTTCAAATGTGTGTGAAATCTTATGGGACTTGAATGCTAAGGTCATCAGTCCCTAAGGTTACACACTACTTAACCTAAATTAACACACACACACACACACACACACACACACACACACACACACACACACATGCCCGAGGGAGGACTTGAACCTCCGCCGGGACCAGCCGTCAGACCTTTGGTTTGTGTTTCAAAAATGACTAAGCACTATGGGTCTTAACATCTGAGGCCATCAGTCCCCTAGACATAGAACTACTTAGACCTAACTAAGCTAAGGGCATCACACACATCCGTGCCCGAGGCAGCATTCGAACCTGCGGCCGTAGCAGCAGTTTGTGTTTCAAATTATTAGTTGTCTGTCAACTTCCATCCTCTTTCCACAAACTTCTAAATTCTTCCACCTTTTCATTTAGAGACATTAATTATTATTCTGTTTCTTTCTCTGTAAGGGATAAAATACAACGAGCCTAAGGCTATCTACAACATATACAAAAGGGCGTGGAAGCGAGGAAATATGTAGGAAGCGAATGGGATAGACTTGTAGCGAATCCCACATAATACTAAATTTCTCCATGGAACAAGCAGTATGGGGAACTAAGGAGAACTATGGAAACTGAAGTAAAGCTCAGGGAACTCAAAAGAAAATTTTTAGTTTTACCAATAATAATTCTATCAGTGGGCACAGAGTGAAAGGCAAAATATTTGGAAGATCAGCTGAACAGAACAAATGGTCCTGAACCATGTTTATGAGATGAAATTCAATAATCTGAAAATGGGGTAAAGAAGGGTAGTTAAATTTAATCTACTGAAGTCAGGGGAGGTAGATTACTGAGATTCTAAAAGTAGTTCACGAGTTTTTACCATCTGGACAGTGAAATAAATGCCAAAGGTAAAAATAAATGGCATATAAAAATAACCTTACAACACTGCAATACAGTACTTCATTATCACATTACTTATTTTTGCGTTTTCGATGTTACGACGGCTATCAAGAAAGTACATTACGTTTTGGAATTAAAAATAAATAAAGTATTGGAAATTTTTTTTATTATATACAAATGAAAGCCACACTTCAATACTACTCTTCTACATAGTTGCCATTTAAATTAAGGCACTTATCGTAGCGATGGACGAGCTTGGAAATTCCTTCGTCGTAAAATTCGGCCGCCTGCGCCTTCAACCACGTGGTTACCTCTTTTGGGACAGAAAAGGTGTGATTTTTGTGGATTTCCTGGAAAGAGGCACTACAATAAACTCTCAAAGGTATTGCCAAACTCTGCACAACCTCAGAAGAGCAATACAAAACAAGCGCAGGGGAAAGTTGGACTCAAAGATCTTGCTAATTCACGACAACGCCCGGGCCCACATGGCAAATGCCACTCGTTAAGTTCTCGAATCTTTTAAGTGGGAGTTGTTTCCTCATCCGCCGTACATCCCGACCTGGCACCGAGCGACTTCCACTTATTCCCAGCAATGAAGAAGTGGTTGGCTATGCAGTGTTTTGATGACGACCCACAGCTTGAAGAAGAGGTAACCACGTGATAGAAGGCGCAAGCGGCCGAATTTTACGACGAAGGAATTTCCAAGCTCGCCCATCGCTACGATAGGTGCCTTAATTGAAATGGCAACTATGTAGAAAAGTAGTATTTAAGTGTGGCTTTCATCTGTGTATAATAAAAAAAAATTCCAATACTTTATTAATTTTTAATTCCAAAACGTAATGTACTTTGTGGATAGCAATCGTATTTTAAGGTCATAAACGTACGTACTTTATTTTCTTGAAGGATTGTAAATGAAACTTATCGAAAGTAATTTAAAAACAACGTTGTGAGAAGTGTAGGAGACATACTAATAAAGTCACGGACTTTACAATGTATAACAACAATCTTTAACAAAAGATAGTGTCGGCAAGGCACTAGTACCATTGGTACGCGAGAGCTCACACAGAACGCGATGCAAGTTGACAGAGTATGAAGTAGGACGCGAGTAACTGTGAAAGCGCGCAAATTATATGTGTGAACCCATGTGGTGATAAAATAAGCAAGGCATTCTTAAGATAGCAAGCAGTCAGTGGTGTGGGCCACAGTACAGTGTTTATTTGGGAAGATTTTCAAGAGTATTAAGGAAAGAAGTGTGCTGTGTAGTCAAATATAACAAATTTTGCTCGTCATGGAAGACGAGCCTTTTGTGTAGGAATTGTTTTTGTCTAAGCCTTATGTTCCACATGCAACAGTGCTGCTTCAAAGTAATACTGTTCGATTTCGATGTTTGGAAACGTAAAATACTTCTCAGCGAAGTAGGATCCGTTACTGATATTTTACAGTTTTTGTCAACTTTAATTCTTACTCACTGTCAACACTTTTCCTACGTCATTAGCACCAACATTCGTATTCTATTCCTATCATTATACAACCTGTAAGTAGGCTGTTTAGGTTTTCTTATTGGTAACGCCACGTAGTGCTCTGTATGAAAATCACTGGCTGTGCTGTGTGCAGTCTGTGGCTAGTTTGCATTCTTGTCTGCCATTGTAGTGTTGGGCAGCTGGATGTGAACAGCGTGTAGCGTTGCGCAGTTGGAGGTGAGCCGCCAGCAGTGGTGGATGTGGGGAGAGAAATGGCGGAATTCTGAGAGCGAATGATCTGGACGTGTGTCTATCACAAACAGTATATTTGTAAGAATGGATGCCATGAGCTGCTATATATATTATGACTTTTGAGCACTTTTAAGGTAAGTACATTGTCTGTTCTCTATCAAAATATTTCATTTGCTAACTATGCCTATCAGTAGTTAGTGCCTTCATTAGTTTGAATCTTTTATTTAGCTAGCAGTATTGGCGCTCGCTGTATTGCAGTAGTTTGAGTAACGAATATTTTTGTGAGGTAAGTGATTCCTGAAACGTATAAGTTAATTTAGTCAGGGCCATTCTCTTGTAGGGATTATTGAAAGTCAAATTGCGTTGCACTAAAAAATATTGTGTGTCAGTTTAAGCACAGTCATGTACAATTTTTCTAAGGGGACGTTTCAAACCTTACGTTACTTTATTTGAAACAGAGGTGAAGTTTAATATGAAAATATTCATTATACCAGAAGTTAAATCGTAAATTTTGCTATTTCAGTGAAAAGAGAAAGTTTACGATACTTGAAAGTATTATTTAAATTTTTGAAATTTAACTATATTTTTTCAGAAATAAGCATATTAATGATCAATTATAATTTCCCTGCCAAAGTAATAATGCATAATGTAATTCAGTAGTGTTATATAACTTTAGGTATTTATTTTTGAACTATGTAGTTCTGGCTTTGTACTTTAGGTGTCGCCTTTTCTGATTGCTGTTAACTGTAACATATTTAGTGTTCAGGTGTTAAATTTCTTGTATAGAGTTTTGTTAGTTGGAAAGAAATGGTTAGTGAAACCTGAACACAATGAAGATTATAGGAAAGTATCGTTTTTCTATTAGTACCATGTTACGTGTTGCAGTTAGTAAATTACTTATTGAATTGTTGAAAAGCGTTCAGTGTCATGTTAATAAGCTTTACATATTTTCTTATACCTTGCATTTTCAATACATTTCTCGCGCGTACATTGACCCTTGTCGCTTAGATGAATTTTGGTAACCCTTTCGCAAATTTAAAATTCAACTCGACATGTTTGATAACTTTTTCTCTCAAGCGAACTGGTGACCGCATTAATTCAAAATCAAATTACAGTTTTGCTAGATTTCAAGTTCTCAGTTTATAACTTGCGTTCTAATTACAAACCATCAATACAATGCAAGCACTGCAAGTGCAATATGTTTCGTTTGCACTATAAGCTCCAGTAGTACGCTTATTTGCATTCTGTCAATAGAAGTTCTTCGGAATTGATATCTTTTCTGAAAATTACGAAACATTAAGTACACGTATCGTCAATTACCGGGGAGTGCCGGTAGCCTACAGCCTGACAATAGCAAGGAAAGCGTTTTTGAAAACAAACCGAATATATCGAATACAAATTGACGTGCTAGGGTGGTGCTTCTGATTGTCTTAGTCTGGATTCTAGCGTTATCTGCTGGTAAAACGTGAATGATGAACAGCAAGGGTAAGAGGTGATTAGGAGCTACTCAAATGTGCTGCAACAGAACAGTGCTGAAGATTACGGAGGCAGGTCGAAAAGTAATTAATCGGTATGAAATCGAAACGGGGCGAATGGAAATTTAAGAAAAAGAAGTAGTCTGTTGACAAATTTAGCCTGATTCATTTGGAAATGGAGGAATGCGTCTATGTGTGTGTGTGTGTGTGTGTGTGTGTGTGTGTGTGTGTGTGTGTGTGTGTGTGGAGGAGAGGAGGAGAGGAGGATATGTAGGCAGGACTGCAGTAACCACGTTCAACTGGATTTAGTTGAAGTAGTCATGTGGAGGTGAAAACAGTTGCACACGATAGGTAAACATGCATCTACATCATCTAACCTGCCCTAGGACTGAAGGCTGCCACAGCAGATGGAGCAACATCCCCATACAGAACCTGACTCTCTGGTCCCAGCTCTGCTTTTTCATGAGATATAAAGCAAAATTAGCCAAAATCTCATTGAAGGAGCCTTGCTGCAACTCTTGCAAAATGTACAGCCGAGGGGCCATTGCCTGCTGAGTTCGTCCACAATGACGTCTTATTGAACGTTCAGCGTTCATACTTGAACTATCTGATCAAAAGTATCCGGACACCTATTAGTGGAACCTAATATCTGGTTTCTCTGTCCATTCATAATGGCTTTAAATCTGCTGGCGATAATTTCAGTGAGGTCTCTGAATGTCTGTGGAAGGAATAGTAGCCTTTTCTTCATCAAGAGCCGTAACCTTAGAAGGTACAGATGCTGGTCTAGGAAATATACATCGAAGTCAGTTTTCTAACTGATCTCAAAGGTGTTCCATTGGGCTCAGGTCGGGACTCTGGCCAGGCCTGTCCGTTTCAGGAATCTCATTGTCTACAAACCATTTTTTTAATGTGGGACAGAACCCCTCCTCGCCAACACCGGCATTATGGGCAACACGTAGGTCTACTGCCATCTGTGCATAGCTGTTAGTTTTCACTAAGTGAGGCCTTCGCAGAATTTGGGTACTACGATGTCTGCGTACGTCTTGTTACAACCATTAATACTCGCTCCCCTGGAGATAGATTTGGTGGAAAGCTAAACGAAGGGTAGCGGTTAAAAGGGCAGGGAGAAAAAAGTGCCAAGGCAAGAGCCATGGGAAGGAAACATCTGCAATAGTCGTATCGGGCAGTAAGGACAATAGCGGAGTGCTTGGTATCTGTGACAGAGCACGCAGTAAGTTAGTGGTGGGTGTCATGAAGGGCGATATCTTTGACGTTGCGAGGCGTTGTCACTCTGAGGCTGCAGCTGGGTACTGGCGTTGTCCTCTCGGCCAGCTTCAGCACACCTGTAACAGTTGAGTTAATCATCGGTTAGCGTTCAATAGTCCATATACCGGATGCACAGTGTAAGGTAGTGTTGGCAGTTTGTGCGTCGGTGGGCGAGTTTATCGGCTACCCTGCTGCTGCCTGTTGGTCGGCTGTGGTAGCAACTGGCATATCCAGTAAGTATTCTAATAGTTCATATACCGGATGCTCAGTGTAAGGTAGAGTTGGCGGTCTGTTGGTGCGTTGGTGTGCCAGTTTATTGGCTTCCCTACTGTTGCTTGTTGGTTTGCTGTGATAGCAGCTGGCATGTCCAGTAAGCATTCTAATGTGTAGGAGCTTCCCGATGTTGTCGCCTGTGAGTGTGTGTTAGCTCGCCATAGGTGGTTTTTTTTTTGGGTGGGGTTTAAGGGCACTCAACTGCTGAGGTCATTAGCGCCCAGTCACTGTTGTTAGAGCACATGGAATCTAGTAAAACTCAAGGGGATTGGGGGGAACACCAGAAGGACCTGACAAGGATGCAGATAAAATAAGTAAAACAGGTTAGATGTCTTTGGACAAGCCAGTTAAAGTTATAAAACGCAGAATACGAGCAGCTGCTCGAGCGTCATCAGCTAAAATATCTGGTAAAGTAGATGGCAGGGACAGGACAACACGAAATTGACTAAAACAGGGACACGACAATAAAGCATGGTGCACTGTTAATGCCTGACCACAAGGGCACTGCGGGGCTAGGTCACCGGAGAGCAGGTAGCGGTGGCTAAACCGGCAATGCCCAATCCGCAACCTGGTCAGAAGGACCTCCTCTCGCCGAAATGGTCGGGAGGAGGTTGTCCAAGCAGTTGGGAGCGGTTTGACTGCCCAGAGCTTGTTTCCTTGGAGGGATGACCAAGCATCCCACCACAACGACACAAGGCTCTTACATACATGACAGGGCACAATGGGAGGCTGGCCGAGGCAGGAGGACTGCAGCCTTGGCTGCAGCATCCGCAGCCTCATTCCCAGGCACTCCTACATGTCCGGGAACCCACAGAAAGCTGACAGGAGAGCCACCATCAGCAAAAGAATGGAGGGACTGCTGGATCCGTTGCACCAAGGGATGGACCGGATATGGAGCTCCAAGGCTCTGAAGAGCACTGAGTGAATCAGAGCAGAGTACATACGATGAATGGCGGTGGCGGCGGGCATACTGAACGGCCTGATGGAGAGCAAAAAGCTCGGCCGTAAAGCTCGAACATTGGTCGAGGAGCCGGTATTTAAAGGTGGCGGCCCCGACGACAAAGGCACAGCCGACACCATCGTCAGTTTTGGAGCCATCGGTGTAAATAAAGGTGTGACCGGCAAGTCGAGCACGAAGTTCGACAAACTGTGAGCAATACACTGCAGCCGGAGTACCCTCCTTCGAGAGTCAGCTGAGGTCAAGATAAATATGAACCGGAGCCTGGAGCCAAGGTGGTGTCGGGCTCTCACCCTCTCTGAAGGTGGTAGGGAGGACAAAATCCAATTGCCGAAGCAGGCGACGGAAGCGGACTCCGGGAGGCAGCAGGGCAGACACATACAACCAATACTGACGGTCGAGAGAATCGGCGAAGAAGGACTGGTAAGAGGGGTGGTCGGGCATAGAAAACAGCCGGCAGGCATACCGACACAGCAGTATGTCGCGCCGGTAGGTCAATGGTAACTCGGCAGCTTCAGCATAAAGACTCTCCACAGGACTAGTGTAGAAGGCTCCGGTCGCAAGACGTATCCCCCGATGGTGGATGGAGTTGAGCCGGCGTAAGAGGGATGGCCGAGCGGACGAGTAGACGAAGCTCCCATAATCCAGCTTCGATCGGACAATGGACCGATACAAGCGAAGCAGGACAGTGCGATCTGCTCCCCAAGGTGAACCGCTAAGAACTCTGAGGACATTAAGGGAACGTGTACAATGGGCCGCCAAATACACTCCTGGAAATGGAAAAAAGAACACATTGACACCGGTGTGTCAGACCCACCATACTTGCTCCGGACACTGCGAGAGGGCTGTACAAGCAATGATCACACGCACGGCACAGCGGACACACCAGGAACCGCGGTGTTGGCCGTCGAATGGCGCTAGCTGTGCAGCATTTGTGCACCGCCGCCGTCAGTGTCAGCCAGTTTGCCGTGGCATACGGAGCTCCATCGCAGTCTTTAACACTGGTAGCATGCCGCGACAGCGTGGACGTGAACCGTATGTGCAGTTGACGGACTTTGAGCGAGGGCGTATAGTGGGCATGCGGGAGGCCGGGTGGACGTACCGCCGAATTGCTCAACATGTGGGGCGTGAGGTCTCCACAGTACATCGATGTTGTCGCCAGTGGTCGGCGGAAGGTGCACGTGCCCGTCGACCTGGGACCGGACCGCAGCGACGCACGGATGCACGCCAAGACCGTAGGATCCTACGCAGTGCCGTAGGGGACCGCACCGCCACTTCCCAGCAAATTAGGGACACTGTTGCTCCTGGGGTATCGGCGAGGACCATTCGCAACCGTCTCCATGAAGCTGGGCTACGGTCCCGCACACCGTTAGGCCGTCTTCCGCTCACGCCCCAACATCGTGCAGCCCGCCTCCAGTGGTGTCGCGACAGGCGTGAATGGAGGGACGAATGGAGACGTGTCGTCTTCAGCGATGAGAGTCGCTTCTGCCTTGGTGCCAATGATGGTCGTATGCGTGTTTGGCGCCGTGCAGGTGAGCGCCACAATCAGGACTGCATACGACCGAGGCACACAGGGCCAACACCCGGCATCATGGTGTGGGGAGCGATCTCCTACACTGGCCGTACACCACTGGTGATCGTCGAGGGGACACTGAACAGTGCACGGTACATCCAAACCGTCATCGAACCCATCGTTCTACCATTCCAAGACCGGCAAGGGAACTTGCTGTTCCAACAGGACAATGCACGTCCGCATGTATCCCGTGCCACCCAACGTGCTCTAGAAGGTGTAAGTCAACTACCCTGGCCAGCAAGATCTCTGGATCTGTCCCCCATTGAGCATGTTTGGGACTGGATGAATCGTCGTCTCACGCGGTCTGCACGTCCAGCACGAACGCTGGTCCAACTGAGGCGCCAGGTGGAAATGGCATGGCAAGCCGTTCCACAGGACTACATCCAGCATCTCTACGATCGTCTCCATGGGAGAATAGCAGCCTGCATTGCTGCGAAAGGTGGCTATACACTGTACTAGTGCCGACATTGTGCATGCTCTGTTGCCTGTGTCTATGTGCCTATGGTTCTGTCAGTGTGATCATGTGATGTATCTGACCCCAGGAATGTGTCAATAAAGTTTCCCCTTCCTGAGACAATGAATTCACGGTGTTCTTATTTCAATTTCCAGGAGTGTAAGAGAAATGTGGAGACCAACACAGTTTCCTGTCCAACGTGAGCCCTAGAAACTTAGTTGTTTCCACGAATGGAAGAACAACGCGACCGAGATGTGAGGATGGCGGAAGGAACGCTTTATAGCGCCAAAAGTTGATACAAACCGTCTTCTCTTCAGAGAACCGGAAGCCATTTGCCACGCTCCTTGAGTAGAGGCTGTCTAGACAACGCTGAAGGCAGCGCTCCAGGAGGCATGTTCTCTGGGCACTGCAGTAGATCGCGAAGTCATCGATAAAGAGAGAGCCTGAGACATTAGGTGGAATACAATCCATAATTGGATTGATCGCGATGGCAAAAAGGGCTACGCTCAAGACGGAGCCCCGAGGCACTCCGTTCTCCTGGAGGAAGACGTCGGACAATACGGAACCCACACGTACCCTAAACTTTCGATCCGTTAAAAAGGAATCAATAAAAAGGGGCAGGCGACCGCATAGGACCCACCTGTGCATAGTGCGGAGGATACCTCCTCTCCAACAGGTATCATAAGCCTTCTCCAAGTCGAAGAACACGGCTACCGTTTGGCGCCTTCGCAAAAAGTTGTTCATGATGAATGTCGACAAGGTCACAAGGTGGTCAACAGCGGAGCGGCGGCGACGAAAGCCGCATTGGACATTAGTAAGTAGCCGTCGAGATTCAAGAATCCATACTAACCGAGCATTAACCATGCGCTCCATCACCTTACAGACACAGCTTGTAAGAGAAATGGGGCGGTAACTAGAAGGAAGGTGTCTATCCTTCCCGGGTTTGGGTATAGGACCAACGACGGCGTCACGCCAACGCATGGGGACCCGCCCCCCGGTCCAGACGCGATTGTAGGTACGAATAAGGAAGCTTTTGCCCGCCGGAGAAAGGTGTGCCAGCATCTGAACGTGAATGGCATCTGGCCCCGGAGCAGAGGATCGGGACAGTGCAAGCGCACGTTCGAGTTCCCACATAGTAAAGGGGGCCATTATAAGTTTCCAGATTCAGCGAGTGGAAGGAAGGTCGCCGAGCCTCTTCTGCCTCTTTCCTGGGAAGGAAGGCAGGGTGGTAATGGGCGGAGCTTGAAACCTCCGCGAAAAAGCGGCCAAAGGCGTTGGATACAGCCACAGGATCAACAAGGACCTCATTACCTGAGGTCAGGCCAGGTACCGAGGAGTGGGCCTTAATGCCCGACAGCCGGCGCAGGCCACCCCAAACGACGGAAGAGGGAGTAAAACTGTTAAAGGAGCTGGTGAAAGAGGCCCAACAAGCTTTTTTGCTGTCTTTGATGACTCTACGGCATTGCGCTCGGAGTCGTTTGTATTCAATACAATTCGCCAACGTAGGATGGCGGCGAAAGGTGCGTAAAGCACGTCGTCGAGCATTCCACGCTCCGATCTATAGAACGCCAGTTTTTGAGTTTTTGTACGTTTCCATTTTTTCTGACGTATGCACAAGACCCCCACCTTATGTATTAGTTCATGAATTTACATCTGTGCTGAAAAACAGATATGCTTACGCTGTACCCTCACTAAAACTTGTGCTAACTGTACTGTTCCTTGTTAAATATTTGCTTGTAGGCACGCTTATTTTATTTCCTCACTCTCTCAATCAAAAGATGTATTCTCGTAGGCCTTAGTTCTTTTGAGGCAAAATTTTCCTGGTGATGCATTTTTCTCTTCTCAGAATAAGATTTACTCTCTAAAGTGGAGTGTGCGCTAACATGAAACTTTTTGGCAGACTAAAGCTGTATGCTGCCCCGAGACTCGAACTCAGGACCTTTGCTTTTCGCGACCAAGCGCTCTACTGAATGATCTACCAAAGCAAGACTCAGGCCTTCTCTCTCCCCCCCCCCCCCCCCTCCCTGCCCATCACAACTTTACTTTTCTGTCAGCATCTGAAATAGATCGAACGATGTTCATGTTCACACTGCACACGACAGCCAATTCGTTCACAGTAAACAATTAACTCCAAACACAAAGTAACGTTTCTGTAAATCATTAAACTCAAGTAATATGCCTACCAACATTGTCACATAACTATAAATAGAAATGAGGCGCTTAGACCCATAAGGGCCTAAAGCATACCGCCGTCGATCCCATATATCAGAAGAACCATTGATACACCTTGTCGTGAACTTTCATGTGTATAATGTGGGCTTACAACACAGATAAACTTAACTCATCATAAGGTCAACAGACTTCAGAAGCTCTAATAACTGCTCACAATTGATGGAGATGTGGTTTAAGCGCATCAAATGGATGACTATGATAAAATTCATAACTCATAACTCATTCAGAAACAAACAAAATAGGTTTACTATCGGTAAATTCTACTATTGGATATAGAGAGTGAATTAGCATATCTTGCTGTTATCTAGCAGGATTTATGCCGAGCGAACGGGCTTAAAAGTCTACTGCCGTGTACTACCATCTGGTGGCACTGACAAACTTCTGGTTCAGTAGGACATCGTTAACCGTTCACGTTATTTGTCAAATACGCATGTATTTGGCCCATAATGCAATTACGTTAACCGGGTTCCGCATGTGCAAAAGGTCCGTTCAAAAAAAAAAAAAATAAAAATAAATAAAAAAAAATTAAAAAAAATGTGTGTGGTTATTCCTAAGGGACCAAACTGCTGTGGTCATCGGTCTCTAGACTTACACACTACCTAAACTACCTTACGCTAAGAACACACACATCCATGCCCGAGGGAGAACGCGAACCTCCGACGGAAGGGGCCGCGCAATTCCTGACATGGCACCTCTAACCACGCGGACACTCCGCGTGGCACAAAAGCTCCCTAAAACGTGCAAAACTGAAGGTGTGCTCGCGACCCTAATGCCAAGTTTCACCGAGTCTAGACGAGCAGTGGTGCGGAGATTTCAATGCCGTATGTTTCCGATTGCAGGGTCTATGATACGTCTAACAGCATTCAAATAAAAATATCCAGTAGATCAGGAAGATCTTGAAAGTTAGAGTGTTTACGTGCTCTTGTGCTCTTACACAGCAGCCGACAAATAAATGTTAACCAATGTCATTGTACTGCTTCATGTCACCCTCAGTGTGTGATTCAAAGCTGTCTGTATAGTGCTCCAGTATGATATTGTCACCACTAGCAGTCGCGTTCCCACACTCTGAAGCCATCTGCCGCACAACTCACTGCACGGTACTGTGTCCCTAATCATTGTAGAGAATTGGCATAGGGAAGAGAATCTAATGATTAGTACTAGGAGTACTGCTGTAACCGGTCACGCGGAATATACCCAGATGCTAAAGTAACACGGACCCCTCACACAAAACAAATACGCTTCTCACGGCGAAAGATGCTCCTAAGTGCACTAGGAGGGTCTGTGAATAAAATAAGGTCTTAGTGCCAAGGGCAAGAAGTGGATATATAATTCTATAGAAAACATAATTTATGGGGCTGGTGAAATAATAAAGAGAAGGTGCAGAGACTGATGGAACGGAGGTCTGATCATTTAATATTAAAAGACTACAACCAAGGTGTGGACGGGGCCAAGGAATTGACATATCAGACGTGATTTAACACATAAATAATTTGTTCATAACAAACAATACGTAACACCAACTACGTAAATCTGCTTCGATACTTACGATTGCCCAAAATGGGAGGACCACCACTTTCGAATTGGAAGGGCTTTAATGTAAGAAACTAAAACGCTTATTATAATTTTTAAAAATTATAATAACACAGCACATAAGTAAGCGCTAAGTGAACGCACTCTTAAATCTTTAATTATTAATCACAAAGCGTGGGTTTACCACATTTAAATTCTCATTCCAATATTAAACATAAATACATGAATTCACAACACAGCATGGCTTCAAAATTTCTACCTGGACAACCTATGGTCCCAAAACTCTCGTACTACATTCCAGCCAATCACATTAATAACTTATAAGCACGGTTGGTAAAATAGAAACTTTTGCACTACGATCAATTTTAATAAGCCACAATCACTCCAAAAAACATCAGAAGTTCGATACGCAGTATGTAAGCATGTTTATACAATCCTTCGGACCAAAATACGCACGAGGGCCACCATAACAGAAGTGCGCTAGTTGCTTCTAGGATAGGTGCTTCCATTAGCTTAATCACTGAGCAGATATTTACTTAAGCGACAGGTAAGATAGTTAATGCAAATAGAAGGTATTTCTAAAGTTTTTTTTCCTTCCTCCCTTTTAACGAGGGGGGTTTAGTAAGGTGGAAATTACACTTTGAGGAGACGCAATATCAATCTAGCGGACACGCCTTCACGAGAACGCCATGCCACTACACACGTACTAAACAAGCCGCATATCCGCTATTCAAGCTAAACATTAACAACACAGTGCCATATTCCTGACACCCCAATAGTCGGGATCACAACAAAACCAAAAATCCCAAGAGCGCAAGATCCAGCATAGCTTCAGAACAGATCTTACTTCATGCGATTATCTTTACAAATACAGGTATCGAAATGAAAACAAGAACGTGTAACAACATTCCCTAATCAGCACAATGTTCTTCTTTAGGTCCCGATAGCGCTAGACAACGCTGACATGCCAATGTTAACAAACCTCTAAGGCAACACCCTCCAACTGACAAGCCGAAACCAATGTGACCCCTTATCAGCTCCGTGACAGGTCTCGAACCCCCAACTACTATCAGTGCAACTCACTTAGAATAAATACAGCGCAAATAGTATGGCGGACACATATACCCAGGGATTAACAGAACACTAGACTGAACTAGAATTAACTTTAATAATAAAGCACTAGATCTTGGGAGACAAGGAACTAACTCCCCAGCCGAAATTCTGCAACCACAGGGCGGGAGAATGAACTACCAAAACGTAGAAGTGCCAACGTACACAAATAAGTACCAAAATACACCACTACATCGGTTAGCAAGGATGAGTGGAGGAATCTGCACTGTCAGAATTGCACCAATGAACAGAACAGAGGATTGCCACGGCGGTGGCCACAAGGCGGGAAAGACTACTGGATGAACTCAATCCCAAAGGACGATCAACTTGAAACATTCACACTTAACTTCTTTTCTCCTTTCCCTCGGCGCACTTCGTCGTTTGTCCGGGACTGCTGTGCACAATTCTGAGCCGTCCCCAGTCGTCCCGGTAGACACCCACCCAGCCGAACTGCTCCCGGACTCAAACCCTCGCCGAACCGCGGCTCCACCCCCCCATGATGGTTACTGTTTGTTTGCCTTCGTTGACGCAGGCGATGATTAGAGTGCCATCCGCCTCCCGCGGACAATCACCGAAGAGCGGACAGAGTGGCCCAACCAGGCCGGCATTCCTCCACGGGTAGAAGTGCGGGTTCGATAACAACACCCGCACGCGGAAGGCAGGATGTCGACGTCACAAGAGCAGACACGAAGGCCACTGCGCGACAACCTCCTCCATCGTGACCGCGCTTGCCTGTAAATAGTACAGGCCAAAGAGTCTGCTGCAGTAAACACGTGAGTCGGTCGTGTTACCAACCTACGGTTTCTAAGTACGCCAAAGACAGAACTCGCCATCGATAGTGGGTACACTACGGGCGGGAGTTCAAACGAAAGAGCTTCATAAAAGACCAACCCTGAACAACCGCGGAAAAACGAAATAGAAGCGAAGCAATAAAAGACAGAAACGAGATGCTAGAGCCCGATCCCGCCCAAACACTGTAGATTACCAAAAATATCGGCTCCACACGACGCTCAGGAAACGAGCCGTGGAACGATGGAAGTACACACGGCTCAACTGAGCTGCCTAACTGTAAGGTTCTAATTATAAGCATTTTCGCAGCTGAGTTGGAGATAGTGCTGGATATGCACTCGTTACATATTCGGGTTACAACAGGGGCTGCAACACATGAGCACAGGTTGGAAAATTGAAATGAAACCCACACTAGTATAAGGAATGTAGTAAACATACGAATGGCCACAAGTGCACCTACCTGCTATATAATAACTTATAGCTGCTTCATTATACATATCTATGTAACTATAGGAAGTAGGGAGCAGTGAAAGAAACAACCAAGATACTGTTCAGGTAACATAGTTTATTTCAATGATGGGCTGAAAACAGATGAAGATGCAGGAGCCAGGAGATATCCCGTACTTCCTGGACTTGAGGATCCAGTCTCCTTAGGAAAACTGGTTACGGTGTACCAAGAGGAGCTATTCCCTATCAGAATATGCGCGGAAGAGAATATACGTAGGTGTTAGAACTGTTGAAGCATCTACATTCATGCTTTCACTCATTCAAGCACCTCAGAGCTCTCTATCAGACACTGAACGAGAGCAAAGTTCGTTGCTCGGGGACTGGATGCTGCGTTGGTTTCACGTCCCCATCGTCATGACTAACATTTCACTACTACCATGGCTGTATGGGATACCAAGAGGCCCTGGTGAGGCTAGGGGAAAGCACTTTCCCTCTCAGCGGTGTTGTGAATATGTCTGTCAATAATGCCTCCAACCTTCTTGGCATATACTCAAAAGCAGAACATAAATGATGGGGCTTCCAACGAAAATACTGTAGTAAAAGCGGGGTACGCAAATGGAATGAAGCGACCCCACTTTTGGCGCCATAATGTAGTAATAAAATACTATTCGCACTGTATTACATCCTATATTGGGCGTTAACAAAAGTTAATCATTGAACGCAAAATGACTGAAATTAAGACAGTTGTTGGAAGAGCAATAGTCGTGTTCACTCTCTTGCGAGATGACGCACAAATTATGCATATAGAGTTCTCAGTGTCTATTTGACTCTACAAAACGACGAAGCAGTAACTGGGCATGTATGAGACATTAATCAGTTTCACCACCTGTTGAGTGACGGAAGTGGTTGTATACGATACGTTGGTGGATGGCTTAGTGCCGCCTCGATGTGTTGATGTCGACGTGAGCCGATGACGATCGCCTGTCGATTGACAGTCTGTGGCTACTGTCTCCGCATCTCCGTGTACTCCCGGCTCTACTGGCATCGATGGGATCATCACGACCTGCGGTCTGCTCGCTGCTTCTTGTGTCATAGGCGACCGCCCATGTCGGTAGACTAACGCTACTCCCCTTGCTTAGGCGCTGGTCAACACCAAGTACGAATTTTACAAAATGCCTAACACTGTGCTGTCTGTGATAATGTTATTTATTCTGTTACCGGTTTCTGTCGTAAACCATCACCAACGGCTGAAAAAATTATCGCAGATGTATCACATATCATACACGTAACGTACATCAAAGCATATATGATATACGTTACATCTGCGATATTTTTTTCTGCCGGTGATGATGGTTGAGGACCGAAACCGGTAGCAGAATAAGTTATATTATCACAGACACCCAGTGTGATGCATTTTGTAAAAATAAGTCTACTCCATTGTCTGGACCACAGCGGCCATTCGGAGCCTTCTGATGCTCTTAAGGTGTCTCATGCAGAGTGGAACGGCATTTCTGCAGACCTTTAATCATTACAGTCGCAGTGATCCACATCGAATAACGCTTCAGAACTGTTCATCTACGTTACGGTATAATGCAATTTGGCAGCGCACACTTCAAGTAGCATTAAATGACGTTTATAAGTGTATCCAGAATTCATTTTATTAATATGCTAGCGAACCACATGGGCTCACCACTGGTAGTACTAAATATCATGCCGGGCGACATGTCTTGCGTAGCAGTGATAACTCGTACACACAAACCTTCCTCGTAAATCAGTCTGTCTATTAATGAAGGCCGTAGCGAAATATCGACAGTAGTTCCACTGCTTAGCTTTCACATACGGACAGAAAAACGTGACTAGAGACTTCAATTCATCATAAGCCAGCCAATTTTCACGAAATATTTATAAATTTTATAGAGAGATATTACGTTTATAGAGAGATATCCCTCGTAAATTAATATTTTTGTTAATAAAAACCGTATCGAAATCCCTACAGTAATTCCTCAGGTTAGCCTTCACATACAAACAGAAAGCGGCCTATAATTTATAATACGTATAGATTGCGTGTTTCTAGGTTACCATCGCCTCTCCATGTACAAATAAGGTAGAAGAAGGAGACCTGATGGTGGCGAAGTTGATCTTACGAGTGACAGACCACACTAAAGTAAGGAAATCTAACCGAAACTATTACTGGTTATGTTGGTACATCACTCTCTGTATAGGAACCTATTACGTACACTGAGAACTATCTGGCTTATTCATTAGACTCATGAGTTACACATACAGGTACATATGGATGGATAAACAGCCCACTACGCAATCGCCACTCTCGGAGACCGGGTTTTACATTAGAGTACCTTCTCCTCGATAAAATGCAAATCTGGGGTAAGAGATCTTTTTCTTCCTTGTTAAATAAACAGCAGCGGAGCGGGTTGGTGCTTCCACCCTCCTAGTCACTGTAGGGAGTGCTTGGAACAAAGACTCATAAAGGAATAGAAAATGGTTGAAACTAAAGATAACACTGAGGGAGAATGGGAAAGATTAAAATCAGTAATGCTGAAACTAGCTAATGAGGTACTTGGAGAAAGTAAAGTATAAAACTGAAAAAGGGGTCTGAAAATACTGAAAACAAAAATAGCTAACAGTATTAAAGAAAACCAAATTGCTTATTACGGCTCTTTACAAACACAAACAAAGGAAACCTGTGGAATATATAACAGAAAACAAATAAAACAAAGAATTCAACAAAAAGATATCATAGTGAATAATGGCAAGATTCACTGCTAACGCTGAATGTGTCATTCATGGATACAGACTGTATCTTTTAAACTTACGAAGCATATGAATAAAATGGAGAAAGACACTGCAAACATTGATATAATAACAGAAAATCAATGGACACATCACAACAGGAAGGTACGACGAAGACAATGCGGAAAGTCATTCTATAAAAAGTGATAACTCTATAGATAAAATTGACGTAAAATAATTAAAAACTGCCTTGAATTTAACAAAAAGTAGAAAAACGTCTTCCTTAGAAGAGATTAATGCTGAATTAATCAAATATGTAAGAATCATATTAAATTTTTAGTTTCTACATTTTTAAATATATTTTGGAGGAGCTGTTCTGTACCTGAAGAATTGAACACAGCTAAAATTATTTCTATATTTCAAAAAACAATAGAAAAGACACAGGAAATTATATGGGGATGAGTTTACTAAATGCAGGATATAAACTATATGAGAAAATTCTTAATCACAGATTACAAACCATTGACTATGCAATAATCTCACAGGAACAATCAGGCTTCCGAAGGGGACGTTCGTATAATGGTAATATGGTTATAATAAGGCAAATTCTTGAGAAACATCGCGAATTTGGTTTAAAACCTCATTTAGATTTATTGATTGTGACGAAACCTTGAAAAGGTAAAGAGTCTGCTTTTATGGAAAATATAGAAAGAAGAGCTTTTCCTAAATACCTTACGAATATCAGAAAGAGTCTATACGTAAATATAAAAGTAGTTATAAGTTCATATTCCTGAATGTCAGATGAAAGTTCTATAAATCAAGGCGTTTGACAATGATGTAGCCTATTACCCACATTATTTACTTTGTGTACTGATGAACTATTTATGAAACGGAAAGATGAAATATTGTTAGGAATTAAAATAGGATCTAACATGCCATTAAATACTATTATATACTGACGACTAGGTAGTTATTCAGGAAACAGAAGATAATTTACTAAAGTAGTAAATAGATTGAGCCAAAATGCGAGATACTACAACCATATCTGTGAATAAGACGAAGATAAAGGGCTTCAAAGGAAAGAGTCCAGTCAGATCGAAAATAATAATTAATGAGAAAACTTTAGAATGAGTATCCTACTTCAATTATGTAGGACGTGATATTACTTTTAACTACGACAAAGACATTGAGAAAGAGGTTAATAAATAAGAAGATATCTGTGTAACAACTGGGAGAACTTTAGGAAGAGAAACAAGAAAAGAAACGCAAATGAAATTAAATAAAGCACCTACTCTAGCATATGGTTTCGAATCACGGACAGTAACAAAAAAAATCACATATACAGGCAGCGCAGATGAAATTTATTAGATGTGTACGAGTCTGTAATGAAATGGATAAAATAAGGAACGAAAGACTAAGATCACAGTTTAAATTTTTTTTTTACTGACGGGATACATAATAGAACAAAGTGGAAGGGTCATGTTGATAGAATGACAGAAAACGTATTGCCAAAAAAGGTAGTGGATTGTCGGCCGACTCGAAAGAGGGAACTGGGTAACCATCGTAACAGACAGGTGGATGATAGAGACCTGAACAAGTGACCACAGCACCTAATCCTTAGAAGGAGATGATGATGATGATGATGGTGGTAATGATAATAATGTGCACTGCTACCTGTTGCCCCAAAAACTCATGAACACTCAACTCTGCACATGTTCAGAACAAAGTCCTCCCAAACTAAGGTTATATTTTCGTAGAGTCAATGTGGCTACCGAGAAAGACAAATGGTACTAAGCATAAAAGTATTTACTCAAATTAAAATTAAAATTTTTCAAGTTTTTAAAATAACTTCATTATGAGGCCCATCAGTAACAATTACAAAATTTGTTTCAGCAGTCGTTCTGTGTTCTCTCAAGACTCCTGACATATACCACTGGATAATGGCCGAAATCAGTCATGGTTTTTAAAATAATACGATAAGTCCAACTCCTGCTAACATTTTATTCGAAGCTAATACTACACTTAGCTGTGGAACTGCGTCAAGATGTTCCAAATGTTGGACAAGAAATTTAGTTACAGGATTAACAGTATCATTCATAAATTTAATGCTTGAAGTATAAAGTAAAGCTATTTTACTCCTCAAGAAAGAAATTAACTTGCTACGAATGCTTAAGATTTTTTCCATTTATGTAGTTATTAAAGATGTAACTAAAAGTTGTAGAATGTAGTTATTCGGGAAGCAAAATACTTATGCTCACCAAAGTGCAAAGGATATCAAAAGCCGACTGCCAAAGACAAGAAAAGCGTTTCCGAGAAAGTGGAATTTGATAAAATCGAATGTATATTTGGTATTGGGAAGTACCTTCTGACGATTTCTTGGAGTGTAACCTTGTACAAAAATGAAACTTTGCTGGTGAACAGTTTTGAGAAGGCAATAGAAGCGTTTGAAATGAGTTACCAACGAAGTATGATGAATATAAGTGGATCTTCAAGTAATGAATAGGAAGTGGACCGATGTACAGAAAAAGGAAATTTATGAAAAAATTTGACTAAACGAAGAGATCGGCTATAGGAGACGTCCTAGAATATCAAGGAATTGCCAGTTTGGTAATGGAAGAGAATATGTGGGGCTGAAAACTGCAGCGGGTGGTCATTTCTTCAATACAGAAAGCAAGTTCAAATTGAAGAAGTTATTAAGAAGTGAAAAGGCCTGCTGAGGCTAGACTAGATTGGAAAGCTGCAGCAAAGCAGTCTTGGACTGTAGATGACACAAATATGAATCTAAAGTTCTCCTAGTCTTGGCTGTCGTTTTATGTGCATAGCTCGGGAACGGTGCATTTATGACCCATGGTTATCTGTCAAATCATGCTCTGTTCACCGCCTGCTGTCCTGAACATAGACACACGTTCGTCAGTCACGTATTGTTCACTGTATTTTTGATGCAAGAGTTATTTCATTTTTGCAGCTACACAGACAAAAGAGTAACCCATATTACGGGCTGCGTGGAAAAGGGAGCGGGCAATTCATAATAGTTTCATGGACATGGGCGAAGCAAAACGGATTACAATTTCTTGCAAAGTAACACTCAGAAATTCTGGAGAACTGTATTGTTAGTAATCATCAAACATATTAAACCTCGCTGTTTTAGAAACAGGTACCTTCTACATATGTACTTAACTGACGTAGTACAATCAGTATGATTTTTCTGCATATTACTTTCCTCTAAGACAGGTACCTTTCAGGTACATGGTAATACTTTCTGTATTCAAATTTTTTATAGTTTCTGACATTGGCTTTTAACACGAGAAGAAATATCGTTAACTGAAGGCACAACGAACAGTTGTGAAAGCTTATATAACAGACAATCGTCTCATCTTTTCAGCAGCAAGAAGAATAGCGCCGAACGGTTAACCTCTAAATATTTATGAAATTTTACGACAAATGGCTTTGGGTCCACTTGCACAAATCTGAATTGATACGCATGTTTCTGTGGCAGCGCAAGGATATATTTTCCGTTTACGAAAATATTTGGGTTTTAAGACGGGTGATTTTGTGGAGAGGGGGGAGGGAGGGGGGGGGGGGGGGGTGGGAAAGGTCAGACGGCAGCTGCTCTCCACAGCCGCTCGCTCTTTACGACGTCGTACGTAACCGCGTGACAGTAGTATTGGGGGGGGGGGGGGGGGGTAAAACGCAAGTAGTAATATGTGGTAAGGCATACCCACCAATGTGTTGTATTAAATATTATACGTAAATGGAAAGATGCAGCTAAGATATGTTTCCAGGTCACTCGTGATAACACTTCTTTGCAATAACACTATGTTGTCTTTGGGAACTAGATGGTGCCAGAGAGTGCTTGCATTTATTCATCGAACCACAAAAAGTCAAAATACTTTCACACCAAACTTTTACGTCAACGAAAGATAGCTTGTTATTCCTTTTAAGCAGATTTTTCCTCCACAGCAAGTATACCCTTCAGGATGCCCCAGTATGAATAACAGAGATGAGCATGACACACACGAGCACGCATATTGTGTTCATGCATGCAGTGAGTAACCTCAACCAGTGCGTGAGCCCTCAGCGGAAGTGAGTATGTTAACAGGAGAGCAAGAGCAGCGAAGAGATGGCTTATGCAGGATTGCTGCGCGCGAGTGAAGAGGTGACTAAATTCAAACGTTTGAGTGCTGCTTTCTGTGAGTTCAACACATTCGTCTTGCATTAATATGATCTTTCGCCGTATTTTATAAACATTCTATGACATTTCATTACGACGTCTCAACGTGGTCTGAAAATCGAAGCCGAATACCGCTGCAAGAATATTTCGTGAAATGTATCTTGGTGCATCTCTGGCCTCACAAGTCCGACGTGAGCTTCTACCGTGTTCTGGAACATGTTGAAGAGGATACTTACCCCTTTGTTTGTCGTGTCAAAGAGCTACTGTACATGGAATCCATATCGTTATGTAGAGTGTGGAAGCAATCTTACCACTGACTTTTCAAATTGTCCAAGGCGTTGAGTGCACTGCCAGCCCAATGAGGCGATTTACCTGCAATGGAAGCTCCCGACTCAATATTACAACAGCCATACTCACAAGGCTGCATGCGTACATTCCTGGTTTGACAAAGGCTCAAGCAACCTATCACACTACGACTGGCCAGCTAAATCACATTACTTTCGTACAACAGAAAATTTCGAGACTGTTGGGAGCGTCGGATGAAATGTAGCAGTCAGCATCCAGGCAATTTCGTAACTTAACGAGAGGGTTTCAGTTGCGTAGGGCGTACCTGAAGCGATTAGTGGATTCTCTTCTTCCCCAAACTGAGGCCATTATCAACACTAGCAGCAGTGTCTTTCATTTATTTGCTCTTCAGAGTGACTACACTATTATGTCATGATCATTTACACAACTCAGCTTTCAACAGTTGCACTACTAAGCCACCAAAAATTAAAAAAAATGTTTTGATGGAGAAAGAAAAATCTTTTTAATTTCTAAGCATTTCAGTTATAATTAAATTAGTCTCTACAGAATTAGTTTGTAAAGTCATTAATTAGTGCAATAGAAAGAATTTTATAATTAACAACTGAACAATGGTAATGGCACCTTTTCTGTAAGTCTGAGAATAGATTTGTAAACTGATAACTAAAATTAATTTTATTAGGCATCTGAGAACCGCCACATCATTCGTAGAAGACCAGTAAACCTGTAGGGAATGGTATTCTGAGCTTTGCCAATTCTGAGAAGAGTTGTTCTCGATCTTGTTGGAACTTGGAACAAGCGAAGATTAAATGATTAATTAATTGTTACAGTTCATTATTGGAACCACAGATTTCTGAATTTCTTAGTTTCAGCACTAAAAATCAAGAGGAGAACGGCCTTGACTTAATCACATTCGAGTGAGTAGAGACAGCGCTGCAGGTCTTCTTGATGAATAAATGCGCTTCAGTTCCACTTGATAAATCCTTTATTGGGATAAAATCGTACACGACTCGGGCTTGAGGATATAAATCCCATCTTCACGCGCTTGACTGCGTACGAGAAAGTCGTACCAGTCATGTAAAAAAAACATAAAGGAAAAAAACCCGGAAAAATTTATCAAGTAGCATGAGAGATCCCATGCAGGTGAGGCATGAACAGATTCACCGAGTCGACCAGCACCACACCGAGTGAAAGGACAAGGAAAGTGCCCAGCTCGACGCATATCATGCTAGCCCAGCAAAACGGGTCGACAGGCTGCAGTGTACTGACATATAGTGAAACCAGAGCCGCGTCTGTGGAGTTGATCACACTCGCAACACTTCCCATTACCTATGTTTGATGCTTCTTATTCCGTTTCCCACAGGGACCTGATTTCCATTTTTATTTGATGTAATAATTCGATAAATTGTGGTAAGTTGTACGTCATTAATGTAATGTCTGCTACAGATAAATACTAATTTTCTTCCAGTGTGTTCATGAAGCACACAACTGTTGCAAAAAAGTGGCGTTCCATGTCATAAAGTTTATCGCAAAAGTAATCTCTCTCTCTCTCTCTCTCTCTCTGTGTGTGTGTGTGTGTGTGTGTGTGTGTGTGTGTGTGTGTGTGTGTGTGTGTGTATGTGTGTGCGTGTGTGTGTGTGTGTGTGTGTGTGTGTGTGTGTGTGTGTGTGTGTGTGTGCGAAATCTTATGGGACTTAACTGCTAAGGTCAACAGTCCCTAAGCTTACACACCACTTAACCTAAACTATTAACACACCCATGCCCGAGAGAGGACTCGAACCTCCGCCGGGACCAGCCGCACGAAAGTAATCTGTAAAACATGAACAAAGTATTTAATCATAAACTGAGCGAAAAAAATCTGTGAATTTAGGGCTACTTTTTATCGAGTTCAAATTTATAGGTCTCTTTTACTATTAATACTTATAAAGTTGTGATTTTTTTACACATCGTATCTGATGAGGCAGGTAGTATTGCTGGCTACTGACACAAATCCTGCATTCGAATTCTGGTGTCTTATGGCGCGTGAAGTTCTCAGAGTAGATCCACTCAGAGCCAGAAAGCAAAAATATAAGTAAGCATCAAAATTCGGCTGTAGCTACATCGAGGGAGGGTCTGGGAATAATTCATTTGCAGCAATAGCGGATACAATGGGAGCCACCGGCTTTGAGCGGGACACAGGGTCCGCAGATAAATTGTGATTTATACCACATTTATTTATTTCATTACATCAATACAGTTTTCACAGCGTCCATCAGTATTCTCCGTGCCTTCCGTAAAACTGTTGTTTCCAAACAATTTATCCTGGTATAGTTAATAAATTTTAAAGTTGTGTATGGAGAATTGGCTCGTGTGCTCCACGTTTGTGAACACGGTGCTAAAGGAGTAAAGATCGCTTTGTCATCGAATACAAATACAGGTACAAAATTGTCCAATGTAATGGCAACATTATTTGACTTTTTAACTAACTCTGTTGTGAAATGAGCTGCGTAAAGTAGATACTTTACAGTCTGGAGCGGCCATGCGCTGTACAGAAACTTCCGGCCACTGCGCGGCCACTGCTGCTCAACCCCATTTGCCCAGAGGTGGAGGTGGCCGCCCGTGGCGCAGGTGGCGGCTGGCGGTAGCTACAGCGAGGGAGGGTCTGCGAATAATTCATTTGCAGCAATAGCGGATACAATGGGAGCCACCGGCTTTGAGCGGGACACTGGGTCCGCAGATAATTGTATTTGCGCTACTCCAGTGGAACCCGCCACCCCGTCTCCAGATACTTGCAGCCTACCTCTTCGATGTAGCCTTTGCTGCAGACACAGGACTCAGATTCAGCAACTGTCAACTACAACGGCTGTAATTTGTGTTCTGCCTTATCGCAACCAGCAGCAGGCAAAACAGAGCATGCCCGTATTGCACCTACGTATTGTGAACACCGCAGTATTCACCACCTGCTGCGGAAATTGTCGTTTGCTTTTCGCGATCGCTGTGAAAGAAGCTACAAAACGAGAATCCCCTTTCCCCTCGATGAACGCACAGAAAAAGTTCTATGACAGCCGTTAATTTTAATCTATTCGTCACTTTGTATACTGGATGGAAATGACAGTTTTCGGTTTGCTGGGACTGGTATCAGTACAGAAAAATGGTACGGATATAGCAAGGCTCCAGGGGCTCATATTCGTAAGGAAGGTTCAGATCCCCATCCGAACGTTCAGAATTAATTTCTCACTATTTCCATAATTTACTTAAGGCAAACGGTGGGTTGGTCCCATTCAACTGCACAAAATCTCCTGGAACTCTTTCAAATCTCCTCAGAAGCAAAATAAACTCCAGATTGAAACGAACGTCCGTAACCGTCATCCAGCGACGCAACAGAGCATCGCATTCATAGGACACAAGCCTTTCTACGCGGCAGCTAGCTAGCTCCATCATATCCACTGGCCATTGTGTCAAGTAGCTGCAATCAATGAGTAACGGACACCGTTAAAACACGTTCCGCCTACGGTCCGTTAGCACACAAACGAAGTTAAATTTACTGCCGAATGTATGGCACAGTGGGACCGCCGGCGCTTGTCCCTTCAATGCTCAGTAGTGTCGGTAGGATGACATTTCCGGACATAGGTTCCTGTCCTGGATTTGGCCTGAAGACATTTAAAGTGTCCTGGACGTAAAAATGACTGAAAAATCGGAAAAAAATTTTAGCCACTATCTGAAAGACAAATTTCTCCCGTTTCCAAAAATGTATGGTTTATTAACCATTGTTATTATAGTCTTAAAAACTCGTTGACCAGATGTCTGCACACTGGCTTCAGACAAGGAATATCACCATAAACATTCCATGCCTGCCACAGTCATGGAAACAGTAAAGCCAATACACAGGCACCTTGCAGATAAAAATTACTTAGCAAATGTCTACATGGCCGTACAGAAAACCCTAATATGACTTTCAACAGCTGCGTGTGGCAGCGAGTACCAAAAACAGAGTTTGTTGGATGGACAGTACGGGTGTGATGGATGCTGCCATTTGTTTCAATGATGGTGTAATCAGTAGGACAAAACTAATGGACAGATTAGGCATCCATCCAGGAAATAATATGGTAGCTGCTTTAATTGCCATTGATCATGAGCGACTAGTCAAAGCTGAAAGGGCTGTTGAAGCCACCACTAAAGAGTCTAGAGTAAGGAAAAGGCTCCTGAAGAAGTCTTCAGAGGATAAAGAAGCGGTTGACCAGCAACATTATGCTGCTGGAATGATCTGAAAGAGGCATACGGTGAGTCAAAAACATTGTGAACATTCTTTCTCATTTTCTCGAAATTACATTTTCAGACCATTAGGTACATATAACTTCACAATGGCTTTATCCATGTTCACCAAATTTCTCTCAAGTGACGAATGGTATAGTATCTTTTTATTGTGCTTAATACATCGCAGAAATGATCTATGTTTGTCGTTCTGTATATAATTATAGCGGTATTTTTTAGACAAAATAGTAATGTGGTATAATAAGGGTTTCTATCTTTCCTCAGATATACTCCAAACTACAAAATGAGAGGCATAATGTGTTCCTACGAATGTTGACAGCAGACTACCACAGTTTTAATGCCATAAAACTGATGATGCACCAGAAAATGGTACCAGAATGGGAGGTGTATTATAAAAAAACTCTATTAGGGTAAATACTGTAATTCTTAAACTGTAACAGATATTCCAATAAGTTTCCTTTCACAGCATGGGCTAATGTCATTCATTGTTGTTAAAAAACCACAACTTCCTCCGCATTGTAGATCAAGAGTAATGTGCACTGACAGCGAGGTATAAAAATGCACCCCTTTCCCGTCCAGGTCCCCTTAAAAGAAAAAAAAAAAAAAAATGTAGCCCATGTCTCTCCAAGCGTTTACATCTACATCCAAATCTACATGGATACTCTGCAAGTCACATTTAAGTGCCTGGCAGAGGGTTCATCAAACCACCTTCACAATTCTCTATTATTCCAATCTCGTATAGCTCGCAGAAAGAATGAACACTTATATCTTTCCGTGCGAGCTCTGATTTCCCTTATTTTATCGTGGTGATCGTTTCTACCTATGTAGGTCGGTGTCAACAAAATATTTTCGCATTCGGAGGAGAAAGTTGGTGATTGGAATTTCGTGAGAAGATTCCATCGCAACGAAAAACGCCTTTCTTCTCATGCTGTCCAGCCCAAATCCTGTATCATTTCTGTGACACTCTCTCCAATATTTCGCGATAATACAAAACCTGCTGCCCTTCTTTGAAATTTTTCGATGTACTCCGTCAGTCCTATCTGTTAAGGATCCCACAAAGCGCAGCAATATTCTAAAAGAGGAAGGACAAGCGTAGTGTAGGCAGTCTACTTAGTACATCTGATAAATTTTCTAAGTGTCTTACCATTAGAATGCAGTCTTTGGTTAGCCTTCCGCACAACATTTTCTATATGTTCCATTCAATTTAAATTGTACGTAACTGTAATTCCTAGGTATTTAGTTGAATTTATGGCATTTAGATCTGACTGATTTATCGTGTAACCGAAGTTTAACGAATTCCTTTTAGCACACATGTGGATGACCTAACACTTTTCGACATTTAGGGTTAACTGCCAATTTTCGCACCATTTAGATATCTTTTCCAAATAGTTTTTTAAATTTTTTATGATCTCCTGATGACTTTATTACTCGATACACGACAGCGTCATCAGCAGACATCTAAAGATGGCTTCCCAGATTGTCTCCCAAATTGTTTATATTGATAAGGAACAGCAAAGAGCCTGTGACACTACCTTGGGGAACGCCAGAAATCACTTCTGTTTTATTCGATAACTTTCAGTTCAGTTACTACGAACTGTGACCTCTCTGACAGGAAATCACAAATCCAGTCACATAACTGAGACGATATTCCATAAGCACGCAATTTCACTACGAGCCGCTTTGGTGGTACAGTGTCAAAACCTTTCCGGAAATCCAGAAATACGGAATCGATCTGAAATCCCCTGTCAATAGCAATCAACACTTCAAGCGAATAAAGAGCTACTAGAGTTTCACAAGAACGATGTTTTCTGAACCTATGTTGAATGTGCGTCAATAGACCGTTTTCTTTGAGGTAATTCATAATGTTCGGACACGATATATGTTCCAAAATTCTATTGCATATCGACGTCAACGATGTTGTTGTTGTTCTTGTGGTCCTCAGTCCTGAGACTGGTTTGACGCAGCTCTACATGCTACTCTATCCTGTGCAACCTTCTTCATCTCCCAGTACCTACTGCAACTTACATCCTTCTGAATCTGCTTGGTGTATTCATCACTTGATCTCCCTCTACGATTTTTACACTCCACGCTGCCCTCCAGTACTAAAATGGTGATCTCTTGATGCCTCAGAACATGTCCTACCAATCGATCCCTTCTTCTAGTCAAGTTGTGCCACAAACTTCTCATCTCCCAAATCCTATTCAATACCTCCTCATTAGCTATGTGATCAACCCATCTAATCTTCAGCATACTTCTGTAGCACCACATTTCAAAAGCTTCTATTCTCTTCTCGTCTAAACTATTTATCGTCCACGTTTCACTTCCATACATGGCTCACTCCATACAAATACTTTCAGAAAGGACTTCCTGACTCGATGTTAACAAATTTCTCTTCTTCAGAATAGCTTTCCTTGTCATTGCCAGTCTACATTGTATATCCTCTCTACTTCGACCATCATCAGTTAATTTGCTCCCCAAATAGCAAAACTCCTTTACTACTTTAAGTGTCTCATTTCCTAATCTAATACCCTGCGCATCTCCCGACTTAATTCGACTACATTCCATTATCCTCGTTTTGCTTTTGTTGATGTTCATCTTATATCCTCCATTCAAGACGCTATCCACTCCGTCCAATTGCTCTTCCAAGTCCGTTGCTGTCTCTGACAGAATTACAATGTCGTCAGCGAACCTCAAGGTTTTTATTTCTTCTCCATGGATTTTAATATCTACTCCAAACTTTTCTTTTGTTTCCTTCACTGCTTGCTCAATATACAGATTGAATAGCATTGGGGAGAGCCTACAACCCTGTCTCACTCCCTTCCCAACTACTGCTTCCCTTTCTTGCCCCTCAACTCTGATAACTGCCATTTGGTTTCTGTACAAATTGTAAATAGCCTTTCGCTCCCTATATTTTACCCCTGCCGTCTTCAGAATCTGAAAGAGAGTATTCCGGTCAACATAGTCAAAAGCTTTCTCTAAGTCTACAAATGCTAGAAACATGGGTTTGCCTTTCCTTGATCTTGCTTCCAAGATAAGTCGTAGGGTCAGTGTTGCCTCATGTGTTCCAATATTTCTACGGAATCCAAGCTGATCTTCCCCGAGGTCGGCTTCTACTAGTTTTTCCATTCGTCTGTGAAGAATTCGCGTTAGTATTTTGCATCCGTGACTTATTAAACTGTTAGTTTGGTAATTTTCACATCTGTCAACACCTGTTTTCTTTGAGATTGGAATTATTATATTCTTGACATACATCTTGCTCACCAGATGGTAGAGTTTTGTCAGGACTGGCTCTCCCATGGCTCTCAGTAGTTCTAATGGAATGTTATCTACTCCCGGGTCCTTGTTTCGACTCAGGTCTTTCAGTGCTCTGTCAAACTCTTCACGTAGTATCATATCTCCCATTTCATCTTCATCTACATCCTCTTCCATTTCCATAATATTGTCCTCAAGTACATCGCACTTGTATAGACCCTCTATATACTCCTTCCACCTTTCTGCTTTCCCTACTTTGCTTAGAACTGGGTTTACATCTGAGCTCTTGATGTTCATATAAGTGGTTCTCTTTCTCCAAAGTTCTCATTAATTTTCCTGTAGGCAGTCTCTATCTTACCCCTAGTGAGATAAACCTCTACATCCTTACATTTGTCCTCTAGCCATCCCTGCTTAGCCATTTTGCACTTCCTGTCGATCTCACTTTTGAGACGTTTGTATTCCTTTTTGCCTGCTTCATTTACATCATTTTTATATTTTCTCCTTTCATCAATTATATTCAATATTTCTTATGTTACCCAAGTATTTCTACTAGCCCTCGTCTTCTAACCTACTTGATCCTCTGCTGCTTTCACTACTTCATCCCTCAAAGCTACCCATTCTTCTTCTACTGTATTTCTTTCCCCCATTCCTGTCGCTTTTCCTTTGTGCTCTCCCTGAAACTCTGTACAACCTCTGGTTTAGTCAGTTTGTCCAGGTCCCATCTCCTTAAATTCCCACCTTTTTGCAGTTTCTTCAGTTTTAATCTACAGTTCATAACCAATAGATTGTGGTCAGAGTCCACATCTGCACCTGGAAATGTCTTACAATTTAAAACCTGGTTCCTAAATCATTATATAATCTATCTGAAACCTGTCAGTATCTCGAGGGTTCTTCCATGTATACAACCTTCTTTTATGATTCTTGAACCAAGTGTTAGCTATGATTAAGTTGTGCTCTGTGCAAAATTCTACCAGGCGGCTTCCTCTTTCATTTCTTACCCCCAATCCATATTCACCTACTACGTTTCCTTCTCTCCTTTTTCCTACTACCGAATTCCAGTCACCCATGACTATTAAATTTTCGTCTCCCTTCACTATCTGAATTATTTCTTTTATTTCATCATAAATTTCTTTAATTTCTTCGTCATCTGCAGAGCTAGTTGGCATATAAACTTGTACTACTGTAGTACGTGTGGGCTTTCTATCTTGGCCACAATAATGCATTCACTATGCTGTTTGTAGTAGCTTACCCACATTCCTATTTATTATTAAACCTACCCCTGCACTACCCCTATTTGACTTTGTATTTATAACCCTGTATTCACCTGACCAAAAGTCTTGTTCCTTCTGCCACCGAACTTCACTGATTCCCACTATACCTAACTTTAACCTATCCATTTCCCTTTTTAAATTTTCTAACCTACCTGCCCGATTAAGGGATCTGACATTCCACGCTCCGATCCGTAGAACGCCAGGTTTCTTTCTCCTGATAACGACGTCCTCTTGAGAAGTCCCCGCCCGGAGCTCCGAATGGGGGACTATTTTACCTCCGGAACATTTTACCCAAGAGGACGCTATCATCATTAACCATACAGTGAAGCTGCATGCCCTCGGGAAAATCACGGCTGTAGTTTCCCCTTGCCTACAACCGTTCGCAGTATCAGCACAGCAAGGCCGTTTTGGTTAGTGTTACAAGGTCAGCTCAGTTAATCATCCAGACTGTTGCCCCTGCAACTACTGAAAAGGCTGCTGCCCCTCTTCGGGAATCACACGTTTGTCTGGCCTCTCAACAGATACCCCTCCGTTGTGATTGCACCTGCGGTACGGCTATCTGTATCGTTGAGTCACGTAAGCCTCCCCACCAACGGCAAGGTCCATAGTTAATGTGCCTGTAATTAAATGGATTACTCCTACTACGTTTCTTGAATATTGGTGTGACCCGTTAAACTTTCCAGTCTTTGGATACGGATCTTTCGTCGAGCGAACCGTTGTATATGATAGTTAAGTATGGAAATAATGCGGCAGCTTACTCTGAAAGGAACCTAATTGGTGAACAGTCTGGACCAGAAGATTTGCTTTTATTAAGTGATTTAAGTTGCTTCACTACTCCGGGGACATTTACTTCAACGTTACTCATGTTGGCAGCTATTCTTGATTCGAATTCTAGAATATTTACGTCGTCTTTTTTGTGAACGCATTTCGGAAGGCTGTGTTCAGTAACTCTGCTTTGGCAGCACTGTCTTTGATAGTATCTCCATTGCTACCACGCAGCGATGGCACTGATTGTTTCTTGCAGCTAATATACTTCACATACGACCAGAATCTCTTTGAATTTTCTGACAGGTTTTGAGACAAAGTTTCGTTGTGGAAACTATTATAAGCATCTCGGATTGAAGTCCACCCTGAATTTCGAGCTACTGTTAAAGATCGCCAATGTCGAGCACTTTTGTGTCTGTTTAAATTTGGCATGTTTGTTTCATTGTTTCTCCAACAGCGCTCTAAACCGTTTTGTATACCTCTCAATTGCTGCCGATACTATTTCTCTGAATTCAAGGGGTCTACACTTATATTATAAACTTGGGAGGAGTGGAGATTGTCTCTCTGGAAGGTGTCAAGTGATTTTTTATCTGATTTCTTGAATAGGTATATTTTTCGTTTATTTTTGGAGGATTTGGGGGTTACAGTATTCACTCTCGCTACGACAACCCTGTGTTCACTAATCCCTGTATCGGTGTTGATGCTCGTTATTAACTCAAGATTATTTGTTACTAAGAGGTCAAGTGTGTTTTCACAACCGTTTACTATTCGCGTGGGCTACCTCGAAATAATTTTCGGAGAATACGCTTAGCACAATTTTGGATGATGTTTTATGTGTACCTCCGGAATTAAACACGTATTTTCGCCAACATGTCGAGGTTAAACTGAAGTCACCACCAACTAAATCGTATGAGTCGGGTACTTGTTTGAAATCAAACTCAAGTTTTCTTTGAACCTTTCAGCAACTGTATCATCTGAATTGGGAGGTAGGTAAAAGGATCCAATTATTATTTTATTCCGGTTGCCAACAATGACCTCTGCCATACTAACTCACAGGAAGTATCTACTTCAATTTCGCGACGGGGTTAACCACTTCTAACAGCAATAAATACGCCACCCCAACCGTGTTTCGGGAAACCATTAGGTTCTTCGCAAAAATTTCGACTGAGCTAATATCAGGCTTTAACCAGCTTTCAGTGCCTATAACGATTTGAGCATCAGTGCTTTCTATTAGCGGTTGGAGCTCTGGTACTTTCCCAACACAGCTACAACAATTTACAACTGTTATACCAATGGTTCCTGTATCTACGTTCTTCCGTTGTTCGGACTGCACCCTATGTGGCTGAAGCCCTTCCTGTGTTTTCCCGAGACCTTCTAACCTAAAAAACCGCCCAGTCCACGCCACACAGCTCTTGCTACCGTGTAGTCCCGTCCTGCGTGTAGTGAACACCTGACCTATTCAGCGGAACTCGAAATCCAACCACCCTTTGCCGCAAGTCGAGGAATCTGCAGCTAGAGGAAAGTGCAAAAATTTTGAATTGTCAGGCACTGTAAGAGAGTATACTGGTAGTGAAGTAGTCTGAAGGTGGTTCTATTAAACCTATACCAGGAATTTATATATGAATTGCAGAGTAGTTACGTAGATGGAGAAATCAACCTGAACTTTTCGAGATTTTTGGAAACAACGTTTCCCTTCATATAAAAATTAGAATTACACTGGTCAAGAACTTTTCGAGATATTTCGTACCGACATTAAATAACGGCTGATGTTTATATTGTAGTATAGATAACGTGTTCCTATTTTTCTGAGAGTTTCGAACTTGCACGATTTACATTTTCGAATGCTTTCTGTACGTCATGATAGCCAATGAAAGTGACTTGATTTTTGTAAAGTATTGCTCCCATTACGGAACTCAACGACAGAACAGCCTTCTGGTGCCAAATTGATCGGCGTGTAACGATTTTCTTTTGCAATCTTCTATTTATTATTCTTGGCAGTGATCTGGATGTGAGAGACCTTAAGCTGACTCACACTTCTCTGTCTTTTCTATATACTGAGGGGACAAAAGTTACAGGATGGCTCCTAATATCGTGTCGGACAGCCTTTTGTTCGGCGTATTGCAGCAACTCGACATGGCATGGACTGAACAAGTCACTGGAAGTCCTCCACAGAAATATTGAGCCATCCATAAATACGAAAGCGTTGCCGGTGCAGGATTTTGTGCACGAACTGACCTCGTCATTATGTCCAGGAAACGTTCGATGCGATTCTTTTCGTGCGATATGGGTGGTCAAATCATTCTCTCGAATTGTCCGTAATGTTCTTCAAACCAGTAGCGAACATTTCGGGCCGGTAACATTATTGGTAATATGAAGTCCATGAATGCCTGCAAATAGTCTCCAAGTAGCCGAACATGGCGATTTCCAGTCCATGATCGGTTCAATTGGACCATAGGACCCAGTCCATTTCATGTGAATATAGCTCTCACCGTAACGGAGCCACCACCAACTTGCAACCTGCCTTTTTCACAGCTTGGGTCGATGGCTTCATGGAGTCTGCGCCACAGTCGAACCCTATCATCATCTCTTACCAACTGAAATCGTGACTAGCTTTGTCAGACAACAGTTTCCCATTAGTCTAGGGTCCAACTGATGTCATCAAGAGCCCAAGAGAGGCTGTAGGCGATGTCGTGCTGTTGGCAAAGGCACTCACTTTGGTTGTCTGCTACTTTGCGCCATTAACACAAAATGTCGCCGCACTGTTAAGATTGATACGTTTGCTGTACTTCCCACATTAATTTCTGAGGTTATTTCACGCAACGCTGCTTGTCTCTTAGCACTGACAAACCTACGCAAACACCACTGCTGTTGCTCGTTACGTGAACGTCGTCAGACACTGCATTGTCAGTGTGGAGAGGTAATGCCTGGAATTTAGTATTCTCGGAAGACTCTTGGCTCTGTGGATCTCGGAATTTTGAATTCTCTAACGATTTCCGAACTGCAATGTCCCACGCGTCTAGCTTCAACGACCATTCCGCTATCAAAGTCTTTAATTCCAGTCGTGTGGCCATAATCAAGTCGGAATGTTTTTCGTGTGAATCACGTGAGTACAAATGACAGCTGCGACGATCCATTGCCCGTTTATACCTTGCGTACGCGATACCACCGCCATCTGTATATATGCATGTCATTAGCCTTCGACTTTTGACATCTCGGTGTATCTGGGAGAGTTTGAAAGATATTTTTTCAAGAATTTTGACGGTGTATCACCAGTCTCAAAGATTATACTCACCAACTTCACCCACTTCTTCCCAAAGTTTTTAGAAATTTCGAAGGAATATTGTCCATCACTTCTACCTTCTTAGATACCGAGTCTTCCAAAAATATCACGTCTTCAGACAAGTCTTCATCCTCGTAAAGTCCATCAACGCGCTGTTTCCACCTCTTCGTACCCTCACCTGTGTTTAACAGTAAAATCTCCATTGCGCTCTTCATATTATCCCCACGCTTTTAATTTCCACGAAGGTTATTTTGGCTTTTCTATATTCTGAATCAGTTCTTCTGGCCAGCCGGTGTGGCCGTGCGGTTCTAGGCGCTTCAGTCTGGAACCGCGTGACCGCTACGGTCGCAGGTTCGAATCCTGCCTCGCGTATGGATGTGTGTGATGTCCTTAGGTTAGTTAGGTTTAAGTAGTTCTAAGTTCTAGGGAACTGATGACCACAGATGTTAAGTCCCATAGTGCTCAGAGCCATTTTGAACCATCAGTTCTTCTGACGACCACTTCTTCTTTGATCTCCACATTCTTCTGCAGACAATTTACCTTGGCTTCCATGTACATCATATTATTTCCTAGCTAAGCGACTAACATTGTTATATTCGTCTATTTTTTCTGAACACTTTTACATTTCCTTCTCTCGACGAACAACTTAAGTGTATCTTCTCTGACGCTATAATTCTCCTCAGTTAACCTACTTGTCCTTATATTTATATGTGCAACAGATAGAGCTTTCCATGGCTCTTGAACTAAAGTTCCTAATTTGGTATTCACTGTCGCAGTATCTACAGTGTTACAGAACTTGAAACGCTCTTATCGTTCCTCATTACTTCTGTATCCATTCTTACTTCCACACTGATTCTTTCAGACGATTCTACTACACTTGAGTCTACTCTCCATCGTCACTAATAGTGATCTACGTCTGGATATGTTCACAATCCGACAACTGATTTCGGGATTTCTGACGATGTCGAAATCTATCTGGAATCTTCTCCCCTGAGATTTATTTCAAAACTCCACCCGTCCCTTGCTACTACCAGAGTGCAAATTATCACATAATTTTAACCTCCATTGCTTCCCCAACTATCTCGTAACAATGGCACATGGTCTATAAATTCTATGATGTCAGCATCTATACGTGGGATAGTTGGTTTCTTATCAGTGCTGATGAGAGCAACTTTTTCGCAGGGCTGTTCACAGTAACTCAGTCTTATTTTCCTATTTGTACCAAACTCTACTGTGACTATACTATTTTCTGCTGCTGCTAGCATTATCATATATTAACCCTTAGTGTATCTAGGTGTCCCTTTGCAGATTTTCTAACTACCATTTTCAAACTTCTGACGTTAATTGATTATTCAGTCTTTTTCTCACGGTTACGTTGCGGGCTTTCAAATAAACTGAAATGAGATGGCCCTCAACTACGTACCCTCAGACTCAGAGTTGAAATATTAAAAGTTTGGACTGGTTTCGTAGTCTAGGGGCTGGGATATGTAGTTGCCGCATTACAAGCGTAATACTGCTGAGTCTACAGTATACAATATGAATTCACACATGAATCGAATGGTCGAAGGTTCCTGTCACTCGGCAATTGTGAATGTTGAATGTAACACAGAAATTTATTAATGAAGGCTTGCTATTTAATAAAATCAGCAGATACTATCCTTGACGATTTTAAATGATGACTATGATAGCAGAAGTACATTTCAGAATGCTGTTTATTACTGCAAAACACTTATTGGTGTCTATGGTCCAACAATTAAATAAAATTTAAGTTGAACAACAGGGAAACAATAGATTCCTACTTCACGCAATTAGTTATGAACAAGAACATAGCTTGCGAGATATTCACTTCTAAACGCATACTACGTCTTCATTGCAGAAGCCACGAAAATCTCACAAGTGCTCAAGTCGGCACTACGAAATATTTCTCTCTCCTGCGACCAAGCTCAAACTGCTCCACTCTCCACGTAGTTCCTGCAACTGACTGTCGCGCCTCCCCCACAGCACTATCTGTCCTCTGTGACCAAATGCTCCTCCCCCACTTCCATACAGTCTCTCCATACCGTAGTAACGAGCGCTGTGATTGGCTAGAGCTCTCCCGCCATTTCTCCAAGCCAACGTACACTCACCAACATATTGAAACACATACGAAATGCTGAATTTATATTTAAATAACTTGAAATTAAATAAACGCTCCTACGGCTGGACCATAAACACGCTCTAACACACATTGTTAAATGCAAAACAAATCAAATAAACGTATATCAAAGGAATAGGAACAAAAGTAGGCCAGTAGCCTAATGTGTTTGTGCTTTCTAAAACACAGTGAATATTTGACCAATTTCTTCACGAATAGTATATAACGGAGATAAACAAAGACATAGATGAATAAATATATTTGTAAGCATGCTGCTACCGTTTCCTCGTGTGACTGTGGAATACTTATGACTTGACGTGATCAATAGTAATCGGCCACTTTGACCTCCAATAACTCGTGTAGTATTCAAGTTACATGCCTGTAATTCATGCCACTTTAGATTTGCACTAATAGCTTTCGAAAGACACATCTATCGACAAAATCGGAAGAACCGTTTAGATTTTGGAAATTCATTGCTGGGTGTTACTTGTATAATTTACAGTCAGACACTAAACTTTAAACTAATAAAGATATTGAAAATCGGATTACACCATCACAATCGTTGTGCAAATAATGGTAATGTACTTGTTTCTTTTTGAGTTATCGTGATTCCTCTGGCTATTGCTAATTTCTAAATGAACTGTGAAATGTATAACATTATGGTTTCACGAAGTCAGCCATCTTTGGTTCTCCCGGCATACAAATCTCTTTCATCGACACAAAGCACAGTCCTCGTCACACTGTCAACGTGGAATCCCCAGCCTCCCAGCCACGCGGTCAGCCTGGACCACATGCTGGGACTACCCCTCTTGCTCCGGCCAACGTTCGGCACCACGTGGTTGCTGACTAGCCCCGGATTGCCAAGCGGCCCGTGAGGCCGCCGCATCTCCGAACTCAGAATATTTTCACGGCGCCACAACTTGCCTGATATCTCACAACCTCTTGCCTGACGGTCCACTGCGAGAGCTACGAAAATGGGACGAAATGGGAATGATTTTCAATAGACAGATCATGACGATAGTTATTTCAGTTATAGGCAATATATCGTGTGGCTATGCATTATGTGTCTCTAATGCAGTAGATTCCATTACCTTCTGCATTCACATGCCATTGATCATTACTGACTTTTAGAGGTAGTTTCCCACCATGTCTGTCTTCTCCTCCATCCTCATTAACAAGGCCGCTGCCAGCTTGAGGCTGAGTCATTATACAGGAAGTCCTCTGTCACCATTACTGATGCCTTTTATTCGAAATACAAAAAACGGTTGGCTTTGAACCTAGACCAATGGAGTTTCGAGCAGTAGTCAAAGATGTTGCCTCCCCATCCCCCTACCCCTTTTCAGTGGATCCTTCCTGTCGCCCAAAGAGAGATGCAAGGGCAAAGTGGGCAGAAGTCACAGTCCGAGGCCTGGCCACCATATCTGTTCCCTCTCCCAAAGATAAAACGAAAGCGCAGAGAACCAGGAGCAGTAGTTCGAATGGTTCAAATGGCTCTGAGCACTATGAGACTTAACATCTGAGGTCATCAGTTCCCTAGAACTTAGAACTACTTAAAAATTAACTAACCTAAGGACATGACAGACATCCATGCCCGAGGGAAGATTCGAATCTACGACCGTAGTGGTCGCGTGGTTCCAGACTGAAGCGCCTTGAACCGCTCGGCCACTCCGGCCGGCCGACGAGCAGTAGTAAAAAGAACAGTAATGAAACAGTCTTTATAACACACTGTCAGGAAATCGACACCGCGGAGGGGACAGAGGGACAAGTCTCCACACTCGATGAGACTATCGATGCGTATTTTCTAGGAGAAAAACGTTCCAATGACGATAGAATAGTCGGTGCTAAGAGTAGACAATGTGTGGACCATTGCAGCAATACCCCATGTTCAAGATGGGTTAAGAAAAACACTGCAAGGAAACTATAGAAAATTGTCGGAGATTGCTAGCAACTGCATAATCTCGATCATTAAGGTAGTGTCGAAAATCAAGGACATTTTTCTCGTCGTTACCAAACAAGTAATTAACCACGAGTCCGCGACTTCGTTTGTGGGAAGTCCTCCAGGCCGGAAAGAGGAGCATGAGAGGAGGAATCTGATGAGGACTCACAGGGTAATTAAGGCTAGCATCCGCCTCACCAAGAACTAGACACCTATCACCAATCGACACATGAGGCGATGCTAATCCATGTCCAGAATATCGTAGGTGACACGCAATGGGGAGACAGGGAGCGTGACAGGTATACTTGCTCTTCATTGACAGTGAGTTAACATGCAACCTGGGCATAGGGTGCGCCCCTAGACCACGGGTGACACAATACATCAGCTCCAAACGAATTACAAAATTCCAACGCACTGAAGTTTGCGATAGAGTCCTATATTGTCGAGCGCCTCTTCGACGATGTTTCCTGGAAAGGTGAATGAGCTATATATTTTTCCAATAATTGAGAACGCCTCTCTCATCGAGAGACCTACGCTTTACTGCTGATAAATGATACAGAATCGTTTAGTTATTTCGCTTTTGATTGACTTAGGTCACTTATTTAGATATCTGTGACTTTGAAAATCGTGCGACGAAATAAATGACGAACCGCAGTGCGATCTTCCTTATTGAAAGGAATTTAATATCTGAGCCTCTCTTTGTTATACTACGTTTCGATGCCATTATAAGCACAGACTGTCTGGACAGATGATTTACTGATTGAACATGAGACCAATATTTTTTGAAATTTTCTGTCAGATTGGTGGATCAAGTGCAAGTGTATTCGCTCGAATTCGTGATTCTTTGGAGGAATGATGTGTGAAAAATGTAGGGCAGAGTGGCCCATACTTCAACAAATATGTTTCCTGACATTCATGTGTGACCTGTTTTTCTAACTCTGACTAGCCTCCTGCAAGTAAATGGGACAGAGTGTTTTAAACACAGTGTATAAATTGCGTTAACTCGTTTGGTGTGTCCCTACTTTTCAGCACAGTGTGGGTACGCTGGCGGTGGCACAACAGCGGTAGTTAATTTGCGGGAAGTGCTTGGCTTAGACGTTTTATTACGCGCTTCTTTTAGAGCTAAACAAAAACTTAATTTTCCAGCGTAGTGTGGTGCTTTATTTACGTTTCTCTATTTTCGTCTGCATTTTTTTTTTTTACGAGCGTTAGTGTCACGTAACGCAAGTAGTGCAAAGTAGTTTTCATCCACATTTAGTTGTCAGTTCTTTAGACTGTCAGACAACAAAGCTTTAGTTTCTTTTTAAATCCTTTCAAGTACCTCATTTTGACTCAATTAACAGGACGTTTCCTTTGGAATATGCTTGTTCTGTATGGATCCAAAGGAAGTTAGTCACACTCGGTTAACAGCTACAAGCTATTCAGTCTCGGAATTTTGTGGCTTTGGCTGTGTCAGTTTCTCGTGTCATCGATGTGTCCCGTGACCCGTAACGCTGCTGAGGTATCTGCTGATGTACTCCATCTGACTAGTTCGGCCTCACCGAGCGTGAATCGCAGATAACGTGGAGTGCGTGAATCTCTAAGCAGAGGGCCTGTGGGTATTGGCAGTCTGCCTGACTCATATGCCTTAACAACAGGTATGTGATGAAGATAGTTTCAGAAATTGTGACTGAGTCAGCAACATCCGCCTCATACGTTCGTTAGCGGACTGATTTTTGTACGATGTCTGGATTTCATAAATTGATAGCTATCGAAAACGCGTCTTTGCCACATACTCATATCGAATGATCCGTACCCAAAGACTGGAAAGTTTCACAGGTCACACCAACATTCAAGAAATGTAGTAGAAGTAATCCACTAAATTACAGGCCCATATCGTTAACGTCGATATGTGGTAGGTTTTTAAAACATATATTGCGTTCGAACATTATGAATTACCTCGAAGGATATGGTCTATTGACACACAGTCAACATGGGTTTAGAAAACATCGTTCCTGTGAAACACAACTAGCTCTTTATTCACATGAAGTGCTCAGTGCTATTGACAAGGGATTTCAGATCGATTCCGTATTCCTGGATTTCCGTAAGGCTTTTGACACTGTACCACTCAAGCGGCTCTTGGTAAAATTGCGTGCTTATGGAATATTGTCTCAGTTATGTGACTGGATTTGCGATTTCCTGTCAGAGGTCACAGTTCGTAGTAACTGACGGAAAGTCATCGAGTAAAACAGAAGTGATTTCTGGCGTTCTCCAAGGTAGTGTAATAGGCCCTTTGCTGTTCCTTATCTATATAAAGATTTGGGAGACAATCTGAGAATCCGTCTTCGGTTGTTTACATATGCCGCTGTCGTTTATCTACTAATAAGGTCATCAGAACGTCAAAGCAAATTGCAAAACGATTTAGAAAAGATATCAGAATGGTGCGAATAGTGACAGTTGACCCTAAATAACGGAAAGTGTGAGGTCATCCACATGAGTGCTAAAAAGAACTCTTTAAACTTGGGTTACACGATAAATCAGTCTAATCTAAAAGCCTTAAATTCAACTAAATACCTAGGTATTACAATTATGGACAACTTAAATTGGAAAGAACACATAGAAAATGTTGTGGGGAAGGCTAACCAAAGGCTGCGTTCTATTGGCAGGACACTTAGTAAATGTAACAGACCTAATAAGGAGACTGCCTACACTACGCTTGTCCTTCCTCTTTTAGAATACTGGTGCACGGTGCGGGATCCTTACCAGGTAGGACAGACGGAGTACATCGAAAAAGTTCAAAGAAAGGCAGTACAATTTGTATTATCGCGGAATGTGGGAGAGAGTGTCACAGAAATGATACAGGATTTGGGCTGGAAATCATTAAAAGAAAGGCATTTTTCGTTGCGACGGAATCTTCTCACGAAATTCCAATCACCAACTTTATCCTCCGAATGCGAAAACATTTTGTTGACACCGACCTACATAGAGCGGATTGATCACCACGATAAAATAAGGGAAATCAGAACTCGTACGGAAAGATATAAGTGTTCATTCTTTACGCGCGCTATATGAGATTGGAATAATAGAGAATAGTGAAAGTGGTTTGATGAACCCTCTGCCAGGCACTTAAATTTGATTTGCAGAGTATCCATGTAGATGTAGATCGCTCCCCATCGGTTCGCTCATTACACGGCTGTACGCCGCGTCGTGTAGAGGGCTGGGCGGAAGCGATCACCAAATGCTGGATGCGAACACCGGTCACTCAGCCTTTCTGCCGCCCGTTTCTGGCAATCTGACTTCAGTTAGCAGAGCGCTGGATCCCACGTTTTACTGGGAGTGAAGCCACTGTCTCTAGTGATCTGGTCATCGGCCACTGGTGTCTCGACACCCGCCTGTGAATCAAAATACCAAAACGACTAGATCTATCTTAGCGTTGGTTCGTGCACTGACGGAAAGAAGAAAAGTGCAACAGCAAAAAATAATGAAATTACGATGGTACATTTTTCTAGGTAACATATTTAAGTTGTTAAAATTGCAAGATCACAGATTAATGCAAGCTCGATATAAGCCACTGAAAATGTGTAATGTTGTAGCCACCAAAATGTTGAATGCATTGTGCTGTACGGGTGTCGGATGTCTGTTTATGTGATGGAGTTCCACGCCTGTTGCACTTGGTTGGTCAGTATAAGGACGGTTAATGCTGTTTATGGATGACGCTGATGTTGTCGTTCGATGATTCTCCTTCATGCTTGATTGTAGACGGATCTGGCCGGGCCAAGGCAACATGTCGACATGCTCTAGAGCACGTTGGGTTACGACAACGGTATGGGAGCGAGCGTTACCTCAGCCTTGGAATGGCAGCACAACAGGTCGAATCACCAGATTGACGCACAACTTTGGATTCGGGAAGCGTGGGATAACCACGGGAGTGCACCAGCTATCATACGAAATCCCACCCCAGCCCATAATTCCAGGCGTAGGTCCAGTGCGTAGGTCCAGCCTTTACTGGCCTCCTTCTAACAACAAACGGCCATCACCGGCACCGAGGCAAAACCAGCTTTCATCAGAAAACACAACAGACCTTCACCCTGTCCTCCAACGAGCTCTCGCTTCACACCTGTGGCGGAGTGTTGAGGTCAGAGGAATGCTCGCTACAAGGTGTCTTGTTCGGAGTGGTCCTCGAAGTAACCGATCCGTAACAATTCGTTGTGTCACTGACTGCCAACTGCTGCTCGAATTGCCGTTCCAGATGCAGTACGATGAGCCAGAGCCACATGCCGAACACGATGGTCTTCCCTCCCGGTAGTGTCACGTAGCCATCCAGGGCTCGGTCTCCTTACGACCGCACATTTTCGTAACCACCGTTGCCTGCAGTCATATACAGTTGCTAAATTCCTGAAAAGTCTTTCTGCAATATCACAGACGGAAAATCCAACTCCTCGTAGCCATATGACACAACCTCGTTCAAACTCAGTGAGATTTCGATAACTGCTTCTTTGTCGCCTTAAAGCCAGTATTGACTAATATCAACTCACTACGTCTAATCTGAAGGGTAACTAACGCGCACCACCGCTACAGCGTGTATTTAAAGCAAATGATTAGCAACCTCATAGTGGCACTACTAACACCATCCTTATGCAACTGGCACGAAATCTGAATAGATGTCATCTCTCAGATGTGGAAACACGCCGCCAACTTTCGTTTATGTCGCACAACTTCTTCTTGCTGTTATCATTTTTTCCGTCAATGTATTTCGAACAAATGCAAAAGTCAGTAAGATTTAGAGGCGAATATGCAGGCTCAGCTTTACGTCTTTCCCCGATTATAAAAATTTATCTCTACAGAACTAAGTATCCCGTTGTGGGAGATGCATGCACAAACTGAGAAAGGTGCCTAGGTAGCCAAGAAAACTAGAACTTAATTACTACGTATTTCGTAAACGACTGCACCCGCTGGAACAACCGAGAGCATTAAAAACAGGTTATTCGCCAGGAGAGCTTGGATCACAGGTCACGGTCCCCTCCAGCTGGCCTTCTAGTTCCGCATCCTTAGGGAAAAGAAAACTGAGAGAAGTAGCGATCAACTAATTTTATTGTTCTTATAAAGGACTTTTCGAGCCATTGGAACATGGAACTATTGATACCCAAATTGTTTGGTCACGAATTCATACGAAACATTCCGCAATACCAACGAGAAGCTGTCCGAGAGCTGATGCATCGTGAGAAGTGGTCCTCACTAACTGTTCCACGCATTAAGATAATTCTTGTTTATTGTTCCGTCTCAGTTGAATATTTTTAATTATATTCCCTGTTTCCATTACTCTGGATCATCTTCAGATCTAAGTACTGTGATAGGTGGTTCTGAGCAGAGAAGGTAAGTTGCGTCAGTTCATCGATCTGTAGAGGATCCAGAGTGATCGAAACATGAATTATAATTAAAAATATGCAACTGAGATGGAATAATAAATGAGAAATATCTTAATTTATATAACAGTAAGTGGGAACCAACTTGTCACGGTGCATCAACTCTGGGACAGCTTCCCGTCGGTATCACGGAATGTTTTGTATGAAACTATGACTAAATACTTTTGGTAGCACAAGTTCTGTGCTCCTTTCGCTCCAAAAGCTAATCTCTACTTCTACCGATCTTTTTTCTTTTCTTTTTTTACTTTGCGGAAGTAGAAGGCCAGCTGAACGGAATCGTGACCTGTGATTTTAAGCTTTATTGGCAAATAAACTGTTTGTATTACTGTCGGTTGTCCCAGCGGATGCAGTCGGTTACGAAACACGATATTCCCACAACGTAGCTTCATGTGATACCAGCAGCTTTACGACAATGTATTTCCTTTATACAATTATCCCTCACAATTTTGAATGTCTTAGTCAGGTGTAAAGCGGCACTATGTTACAGTCTGTACTGTAATGCTCCCACACCGATTTTGTATCTACACACTTCCAGTTGCACCATCGTCCACAGCGTGAGGGAAGTGCTACGTGTATGTACACTTTCCCAAAGGGCGCTATGTACACTTTCCCACAGGGCACGTGCAATACTGGGCATAAGAAGTCTATCAAGGGAGCTCATCCCTCTTAACGACGTGTTGGAGAGGACCGGACACAGCGAGAGACAAATCTGATGGGCTTTCACGCAGAGGTTACAGCGTACGTAGAACCCGACGAAGTGGATAAGACATCTGCCGTACGTCAGCAAAGTCTCGAATGCAATCGTTAGAGACATGACTCGACCTAACATTAAATGCGTGCCGGCTGGGGTGGCCGAGCGGTTCCAGGCGCTACAGTCTTGAACCGCGCAACAGCTACGGTCGCAGGTTCGAATCCTGACTCGGGCATGGATGTGTGTAAAGTCCGTAGGTTAGTTAGGTTTAAGTAGTTCTAAGTTCTAGGGGACTGATGACAACAGAAGTTAAGTCCCATAGTGTTCAGAACCATTTGACCCATTAAATGCGTTTTCCGTTCGCCTCTGGAAACTCGTGCACCATTAGGTAAGGTGAAAGGGACTTGAGGCTTCATAAACCAGTAAACCAGATGACTATTGTACTCCACGCCAATCTGGAAAGGGATACATCTCGAAAATTATGAGTAGAGTCAAAGAAAGGCGAACTCTACCAACCCAAAAAATTTGCGGTTGCTCTTCAGTTATTAGCTGTAGGAGAGTGAATAAAATACACTGACGGAAAAAAATCTCAGCACCCGGAAGGAGTTGTGCGACATAAGTTGGTAGGCATGTTTCTACACCTGAAAGATGATGTCTATTCAAATTTCATGCCAGTCGCACAATAGTGGTGCTAGAAGTACCACTATGAAGGTGCTAATCGGGTTACCTTCAAATACACGCTGTACAGTCGTGAGCACAACTGAAACGGAACAATAAATGATAATTACCTTAATTATCTGAAGAGTTGCTGAAACTCTAGAAGAGATTATGTCGACTGTAGTGTTCGATAAATTTTGTGTGTCGTTTCTTTTCCGACTGCATGACGAATCGCCAGCTCTGACATCATTGTGAAATTCCGTCGTTCCATTCTTCAACAAACCACACCACTGACGCACAACACTTTCATTCATCACTTACGGTTCACATGTACCAAATTTTTCGCAATGAATATAAACAGCTTATGTTTTTTTTTCTTTTTTTACCACTACGACTTATTACGGATAGGATTTCTCATTTGGAAGGATCTTAAGTTATCGAAAAGCTCCATTTGGAAAAGTAATACATATTTCTCATTTTCGCAGCTCTAGGGACACTGACCTGCAGCGTGAGTCAGTGTGTCAACTGTTTCTGTCCAGTCCATACCAGCTCTACCCAGCCCCCCCCCCCCCCCCCCCAGCTTTCCCCAGTCTCTCCCTCCCTTTCCTTATCCCTCCCTCCCTCCGCAAGTAAACCTCTCGTCATACATGAAAAGGAGGTTACCTTTCGGATGGCCTTCGTAATTGTGATGTAGTATATCAAGCTGTGTAGTGTGTACAGCTATTCCTGCTGTACTCATCAATGCGCCTAAGCATCCCCCTATTCCGCCCATCATGACTCGTACAGTAAATTCACATTAATAATATCATGTGAGGTTTGTCAGGCAAGCAGCGAACACTTTGCTGCGAAACAGTACGCTCATAACACAAGCAGATATTTACAGGAAACGCCAAAATGGAAACCTACATGCTACAGCCACTGAGGGGGAAAGCGTGTAGGCTATGGACACTAACGATCGCTGACAGAGTGGGCTGAAAATTCATGCTTGCAGAGACAGTGCATGCGTATGCAGCGAACGAGGCAAAAACATTGGTTTCGAAGTAAACTCTACATGAGTCCTCTTTGTCCTTTTCAGTGTTTGCAGAGGACAGAAGGCACATGACATTTACACACGGAAGCGCGCAATGGAAGCAGCAAAACCGCGCTGGTCAAACACCGAGTACCGTTGCTAGGTAACAGTTGCCGCCAGCAGCTGCAAACAAACGCCGAAGCCCCCTCGACGCGATAACTGTCGCTCATTAGAAGGCGAAACAAGGCATGAAATGTCAGCCAGTAGTAGACACAGCTGGCGTGTCACAGGAGCCCATTTTTCTTGTTTTGTTTTGCTAACGATTGTAACATCATACAGTCACTCTCCGCTGTAGCATTGTCTCACCGTTACCTGAATAGACACTGAAGTGACCTAGAAAAAAATGACTCGTATTCACCCATAATGGTGTCCGATAAATATTTCTGTCTGTTTCTATAGCTCTGCTCTGCGGTTAAATACAACCTACACCATCAGAAACAGCAGAATTGTCGTTTAGTCAGTCCACCTTTAAATCAAAATATGCAACAGATCCCTAGAACGAAAACCTGGGACCAGTAACTGGTGCAAAGCACAAGTCATAGGGGAATAGCCGCTAGTATGGTCTATTAGTTCAAAATAATCATAAGACTTTTGTTGTAAACCTTCATCTGAACATTTATCTTTGCTTAAGTGGCGAAAATAAACTTTCTAACCGAAACGACACATAAGAAGAAAATATTTTCTTTGACATACAGCTCAAGATGTTAATAAGTGTATTAGGTAGTATGGGTCATACAACTAAATGTACGTTTTTAGATTTAAAAAAAGTTCCAGCTGCGAGTAGGACTCGCGCACTGAGTGTTCCGTACAAACGTATTATGGATACAGACAGTTTATACTTTCTGGGTATCGAGTATAATGACGATTTTTGCCTGTTATTCACACAGATACTGGCAAGACACTGGTCCCAGAAATTCCAAGAATTTAGAGAATGTTTTAATTCCAAGTCTGAAGTAAAATGTCGCATGAGAAGAAGAAATAATTTTGTGATGTAATACAATTACAAATTAACAACTTCAGATTTTTCCCTTGACTTGTACTGTGTAATCTTACTTCTTGCCAAATTTCATGATTCTAATTCAACGAGAAGTACCCTACAGGTTTTGAAGAGCGAGATATCAAGTATCAAAATATTTCACACAAATGGCTGTATCTTCTGACTGTATTGACTAAGAAGCTTAAAATTTTTACACCGCCAATTCACCATAGGTCTCAAAAAGCGATATAACTTTGAACTTGATACGCCTGCTCGTTCCGGAGAAGAAGGGTTCTTAACAGTCGGACGGACAGACAGACAGAGGGACAAAAAAGCCATCCTGTAACAGTTGTGAAAATTACCGAACTATCAGTTTAATAAGTCACGAATTCATTAAGACGAATGAAGAAACTGGTAGAAACCGACCTCGGGGAGGATCAGTTTGGATTGCGTGGAAATTTAAGAATACGAGAAACAATGCTGATGCTGTGTCTTATTCTAGAAGGCACATTAAGGACAGGCAAACCTACGTTTATAGCACTTGTAGACGTAGAGAAGGCTTTTGACGATGTTGATTGGAATATTTCTCTTTCAAATTCTAATGGTGGCAGGGGTAAAACAGAGAGAGCGAAGGGCTATTTACAATTTGTACAGAAACCCAAATGACAGTTATAAGAGTCGAGTGGCACGAAACGGAAGCAGTGGTTGAGAAGGGAGTGAGATAGGGTTGTAGCCTATCCAGGATGTTATTCAATCTGTATATTAAGCAAGCAGTAAAGGAAACAAAAGAAAACTTTGGAGTGGGGCTTAAAGTTCAGGGAGAAGAAATAAAAACTTGGAGGTTTACTGATAACACTTTAATTCTGTCAGAGACAGCAAAGGACTTGGAAGAGTAGCTAAATGAAGTGGACAGTGTGTTGAAAAGAGGATGTAAGATGAGCATCAACAAAACCAAAATGACGGTAATGAAATGTAGTCGAATTAAATTAGGTGATGCCGAGGGAATTACATTAGGAAACAAGACGCTTAAAGTAGTAGATGGGTTTTGCTATTTGGGAAGCTAAATAACTGATGATGGTGGAAATAGGGAGGATATGAAATGTAGACTGGCGATGGCATGAAAAGCGTTTCTGAAGAAAAGAAAACTGTTAACATCGAGTATAGATTTAAGCGTCAGGAGGTCTTTTCTGAAAGTATTTGTGTGGAGTGTAGCCATGTATGGAAATGAAACGTGACCGATAAACGGTTTAGACAGGAAGACAATACAAACTTTTGAAATGTTGTGCTGCAGAAGAATGCTCAAGATTAGATGGGTAGGTACTGAGTAGATTTGGTGAGAGAAGAAATTTGTGGCTCAGGCTGAATAGAAGAAGGGATCAGTGGTAGCACACATTCTGATGCATCAAGGGATCACCAATTTAGTACTGGATGGAAGCGTGGAGGGGGGGGGGGGGGAGGTAAAAACCGTAGAGGGAGACCAGTAAGCAAATTTAGAAGGATGTAGGTTGCTCCAGCTACTCGGAGATGAAGGGGCATGCACAGGATAGAGTATCGTGGAGAGCTGAATCAGTCCGGTCGTTGGAAGGAAGACCACAACACTAACATAATAAGAGTTCCGTTTCTACAGATTGAGGCACCGGCCTCTAAGAAAGTGTTTTGTGGCTCGCAAGCAAATGTAAAATGTTTATATATTGAAGGTACAACATAATAAAAAAATTGAAGTCAAAACTTACAACAAAAACTTAAATTTTAATATGGAAAATAACATCATTGATATTTCAGGCGGTGTAAGTTATCTAAACAATACTTGTTGAAAATAAAGAACTTTTTTCTTTGTAGTACAACGAATACTCAGCGTCGTGTCACCAGTCTTCGCATCTTTCAGACTAGATCCAGTTTTCCTCGAAAAACTCCCCGTGAGCGATATTAGTTTGAAAAATCCCATGTGAGGTCTCACAGATGTCTGTTCTAACCTCCTTTTCAATATAGTTCTAGTAACATTAAAACGATTTTAATATTTTACTTTTTTTAACATGCAAGAGCGTCACCGAGCTTCTGAAGGAGCTGAACTAGAAATTTTTTGAAGATAAACACCAACGAGCCAACAATCTCTTGAAAGTCAAAATCAGTATTAAGTGATGAACATGGAAATATGATACGAGCTCTTAGTGCCAGTCCGATTTGGACCGTGAAGGAAAGACAATAGTAAATATAATAGACAGCATTAAGGGACCGAAGGAATTATTCTTCTCCCGCTCAACATGTGAATATAGCGACAAGGAATACTGGTAAGTGGTATTACGCTAACTAACTCTTGTATGTACGTGAATGTGGTTCCTAGGGTGTCGGTGAAGATGATGAATCAACAACGATAGTGTTTCGTCATTGATTATTGCATTACCTCTGTCAAAAGCTACCTGGTAGTAAGCGATCAAACCACATGCACACGTATGGTGTTGTAATACAGGAATACATTCAGAGGTAAAAGGAAGACACACCACGAAGGAGTTACCCGAATGGGACGAAAATGGGTGAATGTGATATGCAAGTACAGACACACAAATGGTTCAATTTCAGGAAACTTGGTTGATTTATTCAAGAGAAAGAGATTCACAAATTGAGCCAATGAATAACGCTTAGGTCCATTTCCGGCCTTATTCAGTCTGGTTTTTGGCTTGATTGACAGAGTTATTAGATATCCTGCTGAGGGATATCGTGCCAGGATCTGTAATATCGATGCGTTAGATCGTCAAAATCCCGAGGTGGTTGGAGGACCCTGCCAATAATGCTCCAAACTTTCTCAATTGATGAGAAATCTGGCAACCTTTCTGGTCATATGTAGGAAGTCGTCCACGCTACGTGCCACTGTAGATGCCTTGCAGCAAATAAAGGCGAAACGCGTGTGGCACTAAAATTGTGTTTCATTCAGTTATAGTCAGACGGTCCATAAAGCTCAAATTATCTGCATACCAAGGGTAAGTGTCCTGGTAATTTTGAATATTTCTTTACCCAGGCAGTCGTCCGTAGTACTGTGAGGTATGACTTTGGCAGTGACTTGAGTTTTACAGCACCTGTGGCTGTGCTATTAAAAAAAATTAAGGAATTTTGTTTTTATGTTTATTGCTGCGTGTAAAAAATTGTTTTTGATGTTTGTTGCTGCGTGTAAAAATTATCTCCCGTCTCTTGCTATTTTTAGTACGACACCAGAAGATGGGCGTATAAGAGCCCGAAACCGGTCGTGTTTTAAATAAAAGAACCTTACAACTGTAGCAGTATTTTCAACCTCTTGTCATCTAATTTAGTTTTACTTGTCCGACTGGCGGAAGAGCGGGTTGATTGGGCAACTGAAATCACCCCCCCTCCCCCCCCCCCCCCCCCACCCCGTGCCTCTCCCGCCCATATGGGCAGACGGGGGTGTGAAGTAACGAAGTAAAAGAGTGACAGAGAGGTAACACCAATAATTACAAGAGTGCCCACTGCCAGTATTCTCAAATTCATCAGTAAATTTTACACAACCTCTTGGTCTATCAACTCCTGATGCGTGTTTTTCAAAACTCGCAGCAGTTGCCCATGTGTTTTATTTATGAGAATGTAAATACACTGATGTATCTCGAGTTCCTAAGATTAGCTGCGGCTGCAGTTACAGGGGGATATCCCGCCGCACGTAAGGCAATAAGTTTGGTATCAGCACGACAGACGTCCCTCCCATTCCACACATGTAATGACAGATCCTCCCAAGAGAACATCTGTAGAGCATTGGAACGGTCGTTCACGAAACACACAATGGTCTCCACACTCACCAAACGTAACACTTCTATACTTTTATCTGTTGGGAAGATTAAAACACTGTTAGGAAACACCGACGATTCCCGTAGGCACGGACTGCCTTATAATATAGGCCTGTAATGCCGTTAACTCTAGATAAAATTCAACGTGCAGCATTGTTTCTTCACAATCATTCTAAAGCGTGTAGCAACGCTCAAGGTCAAAATTTTGAGCACTTGGTATGATAGCCGTCACTGTAAACACAACAACCGTACCTGACTTACGTGCTGGCGTACGTTTGGTGCAGTAGTATAAACGTTCCCAGTACCTCTTCTCCTGATGAAGGGACGGTTGTCTGCGACGATGTTATATTGATAGTATTTGTCGTTGAAGTTCTCCTAGAACCTGTTTTCAAATGCGATTAGGATGAAACAGAGCCGATGTCATAATTGGGCGACTGTGAACGATAAAAGTTTTTTGTGAACGTAAGGAAATTTGCCATATTGTCCGCTGTAACTTGGCGAAAACCGCATCTCGATATATTTATTCATGCTGCATGTACAGAGTGGTGCACATAAAAACGGCCCCTGCGCTGAAAGGAATATGAATGAAGAAAATCAATGTACATCATCGATTTCTTACATTTGTATTGTACAGTTTCATTATTAACTATGTAATTAACAGCTTAAGTATCAGATTTACTTTTATTAGTTTAATATGCATATTTTAGAAAGGAACGTAAAGTCTGTTTTCAAAATGTTCTCCGCCAATATCCAAGCAAATGCATATTTAGAAAGGAACGTAAAGTCTGTTTTCAAAATGTTCTCCGCCAATATCCAAGCAAAGTTGTGCACGTCAAAGCATGTTAAGGAAAACACTTTTCAGTTGTCTTTGAGGAATGTTCGAAATTTCTTCACATACGTTGTTTTTTAATGTGTCAGGTGTTGTGGGGTTGTTGACGTAAACACTAGCCTTTAGAAATTCCCAGAGGTAAAAGTCACATCGTGACAAGTCGGTAGAGCGGGGTGGACACGCGCCCTTACCCATGGTCCTCTTTTCTGTATACGAGCTAAGCACAAATCCGACGTATGAGAAGTTGCCCCATCTTGCTGGAAATATGCACAACATTTTTAGTTTAGAGTTAACAGAGCCGAAAATTCACTGTAGAGTTGCAAGTAAACATGTGTGTTGACAGTTTCGTTGAAGAACAATGGCCCGATAATTCTGTTACCAGATACAGCACACCATACAGCAATTTTTAAATCGTGTAACTGCTTTTGCAGAATGCCATGGGGATTCTCTGGAGCCCAGTGTCTTGTGTTTTGTGAATTAACGTAACCCGACTGATGAAACCAAGCTTCATCCGTCGAAAAAAGGATTAACGGATCGTTTTATTTCCTGAACAACACTCACTCGGTAAGGTTCAAATGGCTCTGAGCACTATGGGACTTAACATCTGAGGGCATCAGTCCCCTAGAACTTAGAACTACTTAAACCTAACTAACCTAAGGACATCACACACATCCATGCCCGACGCAGGATTCGAAACTGCGACCGTAGCGGTCGCGTGGTTCCAGACTGAAGCGGTCGGTCACACTGGCCGGCCACTCAGTAAGGATTCATTTTTAAGCCATGAAGGACGCGTTGACATGACCTGCGACATATTCCACATTGCTGTGATAATGGTCGTGTTCACTTGTAGGGACTTCTTTCAATACGTGCCGTCACGTTTGCCACAACTTCAGGTTTACGTACACTGGGTGCCTTATTTCTCTTTGCATTAACAACACACTGTCGAACGCCATTTTCTCACTAGACCCTGATTCGTTGGTTTTGCAGAAATATTACTTTCAGGAAACTTTTCATGAAAAATGTCACTAACAACTATAATGGATTCAGACCGCATATATCCTTCAACAATGAAACAACGTTCTTCAATGGAGTAATGCATGGCAATGAAGAACCCGGTTTATAACGACAACTTTCCATATGAACTACTCACACGCTACTGCTGTTGGAAGGTGGCAAAGAAACTGACAAGCTAGTAATGCTGCTCACGCGCGTTCGCATTCCAGTTCGAGCCGGTTTTATGTGCACCACTCTGTATTTCGGTGGCGTTTCAGTTACCTCACTCTGCACGTTTCTTCAACATTTCATTAATTCACAATTACACTCCTTTTGACTCCCCACAACACAAGAGGCATAACACAGTCTTCTCACAAGCCACCAGTATGGAAATCCTGTTTTTAAATGCGTTACGTGCTGTGTAATGTTTCCTTATACACATGAAGAACATGGAATTACTCCCGCCTATTTCGTGTGGTTCGGATGATATGCTAGACCTTTGTATACGCAAGTCAGTGCCAGTTCCTTACAAAAGTGTATAATATAGACTACTGGACATTAAAATTACTACGCCAAGAAGAAATGAAGATGACAAACGTGTATTCATTGGGCAAATATATTATAATAGAACTGACATGTGATTACCTTTTCACGCAATTTGGGTGCATAGATCCTGAGAAATCACTAACGAGAACAACCGCCCCTGGCAGTAATAACGGCCTTGGTACGCCTGGGCATTGAGTCAAACAGAGCTTGGATGGAGGGTACAGGTTCAGCTGCCCATGCAGCTTCAACACGATATCACAGTTCATAAAGAGTAGTGACTGGTGAATTCTGACGAGCCAGTTGCTCAGCCACCATTGACCAAACGTTTTCAATCGGTGAGAGATCCGGAGAATGTGCTGGCCAAGGCAGCAGTCGAACATTTTCTGTACCCAGAAAGGCCCATACAGGACCTGCAACATGCGGTCGTGCATTATCCTGCTGAAATGTAGGGTTTCACAGGGATCGCATGTAGGGTAGACCCACGGGTTGTCACAAATCTGAAATGCAACGTCCACTGTTTAAAGTGCCATCAATGCGAACAATATGTGACCGAGATGTGTAACCAATGGCACCCAATACCATCACGTCGGGTGATGCGCCAGTATGGCGATGACGAATACACGTTTCCAATGTGCGTTCACCGCGATGTCGCCAAACACGGGTGCGACCATCATGATGCTGTGAACAGAACCTGGATTCATCCGAAAAAATGACGTTTTGCCATTCGTGCACCCAGGTTCGTCGTTGAGTACACCATCGCGGGCGCTCCTGTCTGTGATGCACCGTCAAGGGTAACCGCAGCCATGGTCTCCGAGCTGATAGTTCATGCTGCTGCAAACGCCGTCGAACTGTTTGTGCAGATGGTTGTTGCCTTGCAAACGTCCCCATCTGTTGACTCATCGATCGAGACGTGGCTGCACGATGCGTTACAGCCATGCGGATAAGATGCCTGTCATCTCGACTGCTAGTGATATGAGGCCGTTGGGATCCGGCACGGTGTTCCGTATTACCCTCCTGAACCCACCGATTCCATATTCTGCTAACAGTCATTGGATCTCGAACAACGCGAGCAGCAAGGTCGCGATACGATAAACCACAATCGCGATAGGCTACAATCTAACCTTTATCAAAGTCGGAAACGTGATGGCACGCATTTCTCCTCCTTAAACGAGGCATCACAACGACATTTCACCAGGCAACGCCGGTCAACTACTGCTTGTGTATGAGAAATCGGTTGTAAACTTTCCTTATGTCAGCACATTGTAGGTGTCACCACCGGCGCCAAACTTGTGAGAATGCTCTGAGAAGCTAATCATTTGCATATCACAGCATCTTCTTTCTGTCGGTTAAATTTCGCGTCTGTAGCACGTCATCTTCGTGGTGTAGCAATTTTAATGGTCAGTATTGTACAAAGTGCACAGGTAAGCTGGTAAAATTGTTCCAGCAGAGCAAGCGGAGTGGGTGCAGCGCAGCCAACCTATAATCGGAGCAAACTCCCAACATTTACACAGTTCACTCAAGACTATTCTCAGCGTCCTACCTTTTAAAATACAATTCACCAAGAGATGTGCATGCTATCACTCGTGATTGCACTCTTTATTTTCAAAGTAGCAAACTAATTCCTTCAGATGTTAAGCCCAAACCAAGTACACACCAAGTTATCACGTAATGAACATGGGCCCATTGACAACACAGTAGCTACAACTAGAAAAAGACGGTAAGACATATTCCGCTTGCTCCCATCTCAACTCCGTCGTGTGACGAACTGCTTTGGTCAAAATAATATATACGTGCTTGGCCATCGTTCGTTTCCTATTCCGACATCGATCTGTCTATAATAACGAGAAATCCACTCACCCGAAAATCTTCTTTTCCTTCAAAAGTAGTATTAAGTTCTGCTGTTTCGTCCACTTTCAGAGGCCGGCCGCGGTGGCCGTACGGTTCTGGCGCTGCAGTCCGGAACCGCGGGACTGCTACGGTCGCAGGTTCGAATCCTGCCTCGGGCATGGGTGTGTGTGATGTCCTTAGGTTAGTTAGGTTTAAGTAGTTCTAAGTTCTAGGGGACTTATGACCTAAGACGTTGAGTCCCATAGTGCTCAGAGCCATTTGAACCACTTTCAGTTTTCTTGACTTTTCCTCTTTGTGATTATTTATCTTAGTCTTTTCAATGTCAGCGTTTTCATACATCGTACATAGAACAATTCTCTCGAACGTATTTGAGGTAAGGATAGTTTAGCTTTATTAGAGTCCCAGTCTCGACATCCACAATTTACAACGATTTATTTGCCGCATTAAAGCTCTTCAGCATTATTGACCAAAAAGTTTTCATTATCGCAGTTTGCAGACACTGTAGACTGCTCAGAATTCCAGTCGCCTCGCATCTTAGTGCAGCATTTTGTGTTTCAGCACCCTGAATAACTTACAAAACGGATATTACTTCTACGCTGTTGAGACTTCAGCAGGCATTGACACGCCCTGACCAGCGTATTTCCTATGGTTATTTTACGGACACTGACTTACTTAATTCCGACTGAAAAATATTCCAAAGGCTCCTCGAAGCAGAGAAGAAAGCGTAAATTTGTTGCAACAAACGAAAAAAAGTCGCTTCAGGGCAACACTCTGCTGCACACAATCCCACAAAGTTTATGGAGTCAGTTGCACACGGAATATATACAGCTTGGGGACCAGAGTAATAAGTATCCAACATATTGTTTGTATTCTCATATGACTGACCTGTACACAAGTGAAGTTCAAGTCGTATTTACTCAATAAAATTGGTTGATGAATCAGCTAATTCTTCTCATTTGTGCCCTGAATTTGGGGCAAAACAGATACATCTTTTAACAGAAAACCTATCCTTTGGTAACTATTATGCAACAAGAGACAACTGATCGACACGTGTAATGTCGAGGGTGGAGTGTAAGATGGTGGGAAAAGATTTAATTTCTTTCACTTCCTCTACAATATACTATATGACCACCCTTTCTGTCAGAATTGATATAAACACGTTACTCGTTTAAAAAGAAAGATGTGCTCCTTTTTCCTTTGTTTCCATAAGGTTCTATACGTTTAGCTAGAAAAGGACAGGATTCTGCTGTTAGCTTCAGTGCTGTCTAAAAATTTCCGCGATATGTTGATCCAGATCCATAGATGTGACCATTGAAAGATACGTTTTGTGTTGAAAAGTTTATGACCACAGCAAAATCTCGTTTTGTAATGCCCCTCCAATATTTTTTGGTATGTCTCAAGTTTAGGTGTTAGTATCTTATCTAATCTTCCCGTGACTTGTCCTCTAGTATTTAGTGTTGACACACACAGTTCATATGTTCAGCTGAATTTGCATAGGCAGCCAATCTGGACTGACCGTTTTTCCAGTCATTAAACCAATCATCAGGTTTTCCAAACTGCGATATTCCACTAAATAACAAACATGGGAAATAAAGTACATTGCCCTTGGTTTGAGAGTTTATTAAAAAGATGCTTTGTCACTTCTTGTCATTCATCATGGATCTGAAAAACGCAACTTTGTCAAGTATCCTGCGTGAATTACTGAAATCACTATCCCTACTCTGTGTCACTCGATTTTGTTTAGCGAATTCATTAATTATTCAGTTGCCAGAATCGTCAGAAACGGAATCGCTGACATCACTCGTTTTATGTACGTAATTTGAGTCAACTTAAATGGTGGTTTCCACGTGATTATTAATGTTTCTATTACAGGAAACGCCTGACTCACATAAACCACACTCTGCACTACTTTGGTTACGGTCATCGCATTATTCCACTGCGCATTATAACACTTTGGTATTTCTAGACTGTAGCTGGAACTAGATGAAGATATTTAATTTTTAAATAACACATCGATTTTTGCGTGCTTTTTACAGTTTCTTTTATGCCTTATCTTGTTCGAGAGCCACTTTGTCTTCTCCGATTGTTACTAATTTCATTAATACTAAACTACACTGATTATGACCACCTACCTAATAGCCGATATGTTCATCTTTAGCACGGATAACAGGGACGATGCGTCGTGGCAGTCGTGGAAAGGAAGCAAAGAGGCCTTCGCAGGTCGCTGGAGGGAGTTGGGATCAGATCTATTCTCACAAGTCACGTAATTCCCTTAAATTCCGAGGGTCGATGAGCTCTGATGCCACGTTCAATCACATCCCAGCTGCGTGCAATCGGGTTGAGATCTGGCGAGTTGGGGGGCCAGCACATCAGTTGGAACCCACAAATGTGTTCCTCGGAACACTCCATTACACTCCTAGCCATGTGACGTGGCGCATTATCCTATTGAAATATGCCACAGCTTTCGGGGAACATGATCGTCATGAATGAGTGTAAGTGGTCTGCAACCAGTGTACCATATCCCTTGGTCGTCATAGTGCCTTGCTCGAGTTCCACTGGACCCATGGATGCCCACGTGAATGTTTCCCAGAGCATAATGGAGCCGTCGCCAGCTTGTCTCTGTCCCGCAGTACAGGTGTCAAGGAGCAGTTCCCCTGGAACACGACAGATTAGCGCCCTCCCATCGGCACGATGAAGAATATATCGGGATTTATCAGACCATACAACGCTCTGCCACTGCACCAGCAGAGTTGACACTGGCACATGCAAGGGTCGTCGGTTGCGGAGACCCATCGTTAGGAACGTTCGGTGCACTGCGTGTTCAGACACATATGTGCTCTGCCCATGATTAAAGTCTGATGTTAGTTCCACCACACTTCGCCGCCTGCCCTGTTTTACCAGTGACGTCCGACATCTGTAATGAGGGGTGGCTACCAAACTTCACGACGTCTGGAAGTGATTTCACCTTGGTTTTGCCTCGTGTTGAACACAATCACCACAGCACTCCTCGAATACCCGACAAGTCGTGCAGTTCCCGATATGCTCGTGCCGAGCCTCTGGGCCGTCACAGTCTGCCCTCGGTCAAACAGACAGACAGCGTGCCTTCCCCATTCCCCACACGGACAGCATGTTCACTAAAACTCCATATACCATGTGTGTGTCTGACTAGCAGTCATTCCTCACCAGGTTTTACATTGATAGTAGGTCGGTGGTCAGAATTAAAATGATTTTCCATCTAAGAAGTTGGCTGTTAGAGTGACTGACGATGTTTTCTCCGCATTTGAAGTTTGAATAGGCACATTTAAGTGTAGGCCCCGGTTGAGTATGACAGTGTTGGCACCGTCTCCCTTCACGAAGCTTAACAGAGAGCAACGAGAAGTTCCTTCCTAACGCACACCACTTAGCAAGCCAAGAAACTGAATAAGGTAAACAATGTGCTTGTTACCAATGTTATTCATACCCATTTCATTGCGAGGTTAGGTTGCATTCTCCATTCAAGAGTTGTGAATAAGTAAAATTCACTGTCCCTTAAAATCTGCCACCCTAGGCTGCTGCCCAGTCTGTCTAGGCCTAAATACGCCTCTGCATACAACCCTCCGTTGCCACAGTGGCAGTGACGAAAGGTACCAAGAACTTATTCCTCTTGCTCATCGCCCTGAGGACTGCCGCTTTCGATTGCGAAATGTGCGAGAATCAGAGCCTCAAGGAAAGGAGTGGTTTCATTATCGCCATTATGCCACACTCTGAGGACATTTGGTGTCCATTATTGGCGACGGTGTGCCAGAAGTCTTTCCCTCGGCCACCCAGAAGAAAGCCGTTCTGGACTCCGTCGCAGAGGCGTCAAAGTGTGAAATGTGGTTAAGAGGGTATGTGACGAGCTTCCACGGTGGCGTTGCGTAGAATTATACTGCAATTATATGACAATCTGGCATCATCATCAGGCCTGAAACGTCAGATGAACTGCGTATCTATCGACACCCATCTGTTTGAAGCGTCGCCGAGCCAGAGGGTGACTCGCAAAGCGTTCTGCTTTTATGTCATAACAGAGGAGGGCACCTTCGAGCCAATTTTCAAACTCATGCATCGCATTGGGAAACCATTACGGAGTTGCAGAAACCTAATCATTTAATTCTGTTGCACAGTGTACGTGCAGTATCGTCCTTGTGGTAGACGGCTGTTGCCTCATGATCCGGCCACATGCCAGACAACCAAGTGCTTGGACACTTATTTCGATGTCAGCCATTTTTTCGTTTGTGCGAGGATTTAGAGAAGGAACTGCAGTGCGGTCTTCCTCTGTGAAACAGCTTTGGAAAAAGGTGTTTAGTATTTCAGCTTTACGCGTGTCATCCTCTGTTTCAATGCCATCATCATCCCGTAGTGTCTGGATATGCTGTTTCGAGCCACTTACTGATTTAACGTAAGACCAGAACTTCCTAGGATTTTCTGTTAAGTCGGTACGTAGAATTTTACTTTCGAATTCACTGAACGCTTCACACATAGCCCTCCTTACGCTAACTTTGACATCGCTTAGCTTCTCTTTGTCTGAGAGGTTTTGGCTGCGTTTAAACTTGGAGTGGAGCTCTCTTTGCTTTCGCAGTAGTTTCCTAACTTTGTTGTTGTACCACGGTGGGTTTTTCCCGTCCCTCACAGTTTTACTCGGCACGTACCTGTCTAAAACGCATTTTCCGATTGCCTTGAACTTTTTCCATAAACACTCAACATTGTCAGTGTCGGAACAGAAATTTTCGTTTTGATCTGTTAGGTAGTCTGAAATCTGCCTTCTATTACTCTTGCTAAACAGATAAACCTTCCTCCCTTTTTTTATATTCCTATTAACTTCCATATTCAGGGATGCTGCAACGGCCTTATGATCACTGATTCCCTGTTCTGTACATACAGAATCGAAAAGTTCGGGTCTGTTTGTTATCAGTAGGTCCAAGATGTTATCTCCACGAGTCGGTTCTCTGTTTAATTGCTCGAGGTAATTTTCGGATAGTGCACCCAGTATAATGTCACTCGATGCTCTGTCCCTACCACCCGTCATAAACATCTGAGTGTCCCAGTCTATATCTGGTAAATTGAAATCTCCACCTAAGACTATAACATGCTGAGAAAATTTATGTGAAATGTATTCCAAATTTTCTCTCAGTTGTTCTGCCACTAATGCTGCTGAGTCGGGAGGTTGGTAAAAGGAGCCAATTATTAACCTAGTTCGGTTGTTGAGTGTAACCTGCACCCATAATAATTTACAGGAACTATCCACTTCTACTTCACTACAGGATAAACTACCACTAACAGCGACGAACACTCCACCACCGGTTGCATGCAATCTATCCTTTCTAAACACCGTCTGTACCTTTGTAAAAATTTCGGCAGAATTTATCTCTGGCTTAAGCCAGCTTTCTGTGCCTATAACGATTTCAGCTTCGGTGCTTTCTATCAGCGCTTGAAGTTCTGGTACTTTACCAACGCAGCTTCGACAGTTGACAATTACAATACCGATTGCTGCTTGGTCCCCGCATGTCCTGACTTTGCCCCGCACCCGTTGAGGCTGTTGCCCTTTCTGTACTTGCCCAAGGCCATCTAACCTATAAAACCGCCCAGCCCACGCCACACAACCCCTGCTACCCGTGTAGCCGCTTGTTGCGTGTAGTGGACTCCTGACCTATCCAGCGGGACCCGAAACCCCACCACCCTATGGCGCAAGTCGAGGAATCTGCAGCCCACACGGTCGCAGAACCGTCTCAGCCTCTGATTCAGACCCTCCACTCGGCTCTGTACCAAAGGTCCGCAGTCAGTCCTGTCGACGATGCTGCAGATGGTGAGCTCTGCTTTCATCCCGCTAGCGAGACTGGCAGTCTTCACCAAATCAGATAGCCGCCGGAAGCCAGAGAGGATTTCCTCCGATCCATAGCGACACACATCATTGGTGCCGACATGAGCGACCACCTGCAGATGGGTGCACCCTGTACCCTTCATTGCATCCGGAAGGACCCTTTCCACATCTGGAATGACTCCCCCCGGTATGCACACGGAGTGCACATTGGTTTTCTTCCCCTCTCTTGCTGCCATTTCCCTAAGGGGCCCCATTACGCGCCTGACGTTGGAGCTCCCAACTACCAGTAAGCCCACCCTCTGCGACTGCCCGGATCTTGCAGACTGAGGGGCAACCTCTGGAACAGGACAAGCAGCCACGTCAGGCCGAAGATCAGTATCAGCCTGAGACAGAGCCTGAAACCGGTTCGTCAGACAAACTGGAGAGGCTTTCCGTTCAGCCCTCCGGAATGTCTTTCGCCCCCTGCCACACCTTGAGACGACCTCCCACTCTACCACAGGTGAGGGATCAGCCTCAATGCGGGCAGTATCCCGGGCAACAACAGTCGTAGTCCGATCAGGGGATGCGTGGGACGAGCTGGCCGTCCCCGACAAACCCCCATCCGGACCCCCACAGTGATGCCCATTGGCAACAGCCTCAAGCTGTGTGACCGAAGCCAACACTGCCTGAAGCTGGGAGCGAAGGGATGCCAACTCAGCCTGCATCTGAACACAGCAGTTGCAGTCCCTATCCATGCTAAAAACTGTTTTGCAAAGAACGTCTGAACTAATCTACAGAGAGCGCAAACAAATCAACAAAATTTAAACGGTTATTAAAATACAAGATTGCCTAGTAAATGCAGTAATGCTGCTACTTGCGCACTGCTGACACTGCTCGGCGGCAGAAGGAGACTACGCGAATTTACACTATTCAGGTACTAAAACGCGATGCTACAACTCTCAAATACTATAATACGCCCGAAATTTATGAATTAAACAATGCAAGTACCAAAAACACGCAAAGAAATTAAGAATTAAACTATGTAACAAATGAGTGAGCTAGGAGTATACGACTTGCTGCTCAGCTGCTTATCCAACGGTGGCAGGAGCCAAATCTAAACCCTTCCGTTGGATTGCCTCAGTGTACAGCGTGTTTTATCATTCCATATCACTCGTTTCCGGCTATCCGGTGTCTAGTGCCTTCGTTCTCTACACCACTTCAAGCATCGCTTAGCACTGACGTCAGAAATGCTAGGATTATGAGAAACTGCTCGACCATAGTACCCAGTTCGTTTTAACTCCATACGCACAGACATTGTGTGAGGTGGTCTGCTGATGGGAATGAGCTAACGGCATTGTGGCCGGAGTCCCCCATTCGGAGTTCTGCCGCCGAGGGCAAATACTTATTGCACTCGACGCCACATTGGGCGACTTGCGCGTCGAAGATGGGGATGAAGTAAGGGTAACACGACACCAAGTCCCTGAGCGAGGAAAATCATCTCCTGCCCCACCCGGGAATCGAACCCGAGCCCCTTGGCGTTGCATTCCGCCGCGCTGACCACTCAGATAACGGGGGCGGACTGGACTGCTGACAATACTTTGGAACTAACGAGTGATTCCTTCCATTAATGTCATGTGAATTTTCAAGACAGTGCCTCGCAATTTTCGATGGTCACTATGCGTCAGTAGATGAGACATACCTGGTCTTCATTTAGTTGTGGTTGTTCCTTCGCGTTTCCACTTCACAATCACATCGCAACTGTCGATTCGCGCAGCATCGGGAGGGTAAAATGTCCCTGGAGGATTAGTTATTTGTCATCCGATTATTAGTCCACGTTCTAAGTCGCTGTGATCTGCTTCCTCAACCATTGTGCTGTTACTGGTATTCAACCGACAACACAGTACTCTCCGCCTCCTTTTATATTGGGCGCTGTTGAAGTAATGTGTATCTGTAGAATATGTAGCTCCTTACTCACGAGCGAATACTCCCTGAATAACAACTCTGGATAATCTTGGTTCCTTATCACTATGTGTTTGCGGACGAATCCTAATTTTCAATAAATTCACCCTCAGTATGTGGACTGTCATGATCCGTTTTCTAATGACTTCTGATTATATGAGAAGGATTCTATTAAAATACATTTCTTTGTACTTCAGATGATTTCGGATATTTTTTCTGCTGTAATATTGTAATTATTACAAGCTCTTTTATCTGCTTATAAAATGGTATGTATTAGCGACGAGGTTCACCATACACAACCAACAAACATATTTTCTCTTCGTCAGTTTCCGACACGCACAAAGAAAAGACTACATAACTGACCTTGAAACTATGAGCTGACATTCGAGGCATAATTAGCACCAGAGCATTCTCTAACTTTGAACAGGAAAGTGTAGGAAGTATTCAAGTCTATCTTGAGAGTTAGGGTCTTGATACCTGGAATGTTACCTTCTTTTTTATTTAATCCATATTAATACTTTCTAATACTAATAATCGAGTGAGTAAAAAGAAGGTCTAAGAATTTTTTTTCATATTGTGTCACTTAATCGGTTCAGTAGCTGTATCTAAGTATTCCACACGAAGAAAATTAATGCGAGCAGCTATTGCAAATCCAGGGGATACAGGGAGTAAACAGAGCGGACAATTACTGTCGCTGTATTGGTCTGATGCGCGATTGTGCCCAATTCGGGGCGTTGCGTTCTATCGCCGAGATAATTACGCAACGGTTCATGTGCAGCTGCGACCGCTGCGCCGTCGTTCCGGTTGCTCATACTGCATATGCAATGAGGCCACCCTGTCCAGAATTAGAGCCACAGGAAAGAGATACCTCTAACTGACACAATCAACAAAGAAAAGCATATTGCTCTCAATCACACCACAGGGCGTTAAACTTTTTCAGAGTGTGGGCACTCATTCAGCAAACAAATTTTGACTAATTCTGTCCCATTATTATACATAAAATTGCTGAAAGAATTTTATGGAAGAAGTATTAGTATACTACGTAGATTTAGAATATTTTTGTAGTATATACATTAAGAGATAAGAGGTGAGGTTTAACAGACAGGAAGTTCAATTTATTCAATAAAAACTTTGTAGTTGACGCAGAATCATAATTCTTCTATTGTGATTCGCGTAATCTACTGTACATAATGGGTGTGATTGCTACTGTTGAGTGGTACTTAAGATAGGTAAATAAATTAGTGAAATCAATGTGAAGTGAAGTAGAAATTAGAAAATAAATGAAAAACTTAGTTTAGTTGCACACTGGCAAACAGCGGGCACAGCAGAAGAGGCAAGTACCGTGAATCAGCACGTTCAGGAGAAGCCATTGCCCTGCGCATTTAAGCGGAAGCTGTCGATTCAGCCGTCAGGGCATCGCTCGACCAGCTCACGTGTTTCTCAGCTGTCACATGTGATCAAAGGCCCTCGCCTACATTCCAAGAGCTGTCGATTCAGCCGTCGGGGCATCGCCCGACTGGCTCAAGTGTTTCTCAATTGTCACATGTGATCAAAGGCCCTCGCCTACTTTCCAAGAGCCAATGACCGACGTTAAGAAGATTCTTCGAGAAGCTTTTCAACGTGACAGAAGAGGCAATGATCGTGAAGTCGTTCACCTCCAGTGAACTGAAGTGAATAAATACGCGAGATGCAGTGGGCCCGACAGTAGCAGTTTTCAGTTCAGTTTTCAGTTCCAGTACAGTTCAGTTTCGGAGCTGAAGACCGTCAAGCAGGAAGAGACTACATCGTACACAGAAGCACCAAGTCCACTGCAGTAATGGAACAGCAAGCAGCAGCCTCGTCGCCAGAAGTAAGAAGGTATTTGAAGACTGATTTTTATGTACCCGGTTGACTCGTGAGGATGGGAAGGAGACGGCCTCACATCAGCAGTCACCTGTGAGCTGGTGATGAAGATCTGACAGCCGAAAACTGGCAAGCTGGAATCCATTGTTCGAGTCCGGAACACTGGCCTTACCACGCCGCGCCGCTCCGCTGGCCGTCACACAACACTGACACACGCGGTCGCTTAGAGAAGAGAAACACTGGGACGCCACATCCAAGGTATCACCATCCGATTCACGACTTCGTTCTGAATAATTAAACGGCCCACAGCACGATGCGCGTCTCCAGTCAACTGGGCGAAACAGCAACACGAGATACACACCGCCAGGCGTAATCAGACGCCGCCGCTCACGCAGCAGAAGGCTTCGCAAACGACACAGCTGCCGCTCTCCCAGCCAGAAGAATCCAGTAAGGAAACCACTGTACAAAACTTTCAATAAAAGTTATCTTATGTAAAAATGCTGTTTCATTCTACCTCACACCCGAGCCAAGGAAGAACCCACCCTGCCCACGTGTTGTTAAGAGAGAAAAAGTAATTTATTTAGTGTTTTTTCAACCAGATATAATGCTTTAGAATCAAATGCCCTTTGCAGTAATGCTCATCCTGACAATTGACTAGCATCAAAAGAGAAAACCCAGTTACACTACAGAAAATATATGCTACACATGATGTTCAGTTCAATTATTTAGTAACAGTCTCCGTGGAAATATATCCTGTGCGAGTCCCTTCATGCGTGCATGTTGGCTACCGCAACTTACATCATCTTGAACCTGGCTACTGTGTTCAACCCTTGATCCCTCTCTATAATTTTTACCGTCCACACTTCCTTCCACAACTAAATTGGCAATTCGTTGATGCTTACGTTCTGTCCTGTCAACTGATCTCTTCTTTTAGTCAACCTGTGCCATAAATTTCTTTTTTTCCCAATTACATTCAGCGTTTTCAGTTCGGTCTATCGATTTAGCCCACTTCTTTCTTTCATAGCAACACATTTCGAAAGCTTCTTTCTCTTCTCGTCTGAACGGCGTATCACCCACGATCCAGTTCCAAACAAGCCTATTCTCCACGTAAATACTTTCATAATAGGCATCCTAACATATATAGATATACCTCTATTTCAGAAATTTCTTCCTAGCACCATCATGCACATTACATACTCTCTATATTGGTCGCCATAGGTTGATTTCCTTCTTCAGTAACTAAACTAATCTACCGCTCCACGTCTCATTTCCTAATCTAATTCTTTCAGGATTGCCCGATTTAACTGGACTCTATTCCATTACTGTTGACTTACTTTTTGGACATTCATGTTACACGCTCTGTTCAAGACATTATCCATTCCTTCGACAGCTCTTAGCAGTCATTTGACGTCAATTACGAAATTACAATGTCGTCGCAAACATCTGTTTTAGTTCTATTTCCAAAGATCACCTTGGCTCCATTCACAGGTTCCTCAGAGTACCAATAACACAAGAAGATTGGTTACAACCCTGTCTCACACTCTTTTCAACCACTGCTTCCCTTTCATGTCATTCGCCTCGTTTTCCCGGACTCTTGTTTCTGTACAAGTTGTGAATAATCGTGGGTTCCCTGTATTTTGTCTAATACCTAAAAATATCTAATAGTGTAGTCCAGTCAGCATTGTCAACGGCTTTCTCTAAATCTAGTAATCTGTAAAGTAGGTCTGCCTTTCTTCAATTAATCTTCCATGAGAAATCCTAGGGTTCCATGTCCTTTTATTCCTCGGAAACCAAAATTGGTCGTCCCCGAGCTCGGCCTGCTCCGCAATTTTGCAAGCGTGATTTATTCGCAACTGAAAATCATACCTTATTCAGAAATAGTATACTACTGGCCATTAAAATTGCTACACCACGAAGATGACGTGCTACAAACGCGAAATTTAACCGACAGGAAGAATATGCTGTGATATGCAAATGATTAGATTTTCGGAGCATTCAAACAAGGTTGGCGCCAGTGGCGACACCTATAACGCGCTGACATGAGGAAAGTTTCCAACCGATTTCTCATACATCAACAGCAGTTGACCGGCGCTGCCTGGTGAAACGTTGTTGTGATGCCTCTTGTACGGAGGAGAAATGCGTACCATCACGTTTCCGACTTTGATAAAGGTCGGATTGTAGCCTATCGCGATTGCGGTTTATCGTATCGCGACACTGCTGCTCGCGTTGATCGAGCCCCAATGACTGTTAGCAGAATATGGAATCGGTATCTTCAGGAAGGGTAATACGGAACGTCATGCTGGATCCCAACGGCCTCGTATCATTAGCAGTCGAGATGACAGGCATCTTATCCGCATGGCTGTAACGGATTGTGAGCCACGTCTCGATCCCTGAGTCAACAGCTGGGAACGTTTGCAAGGCCGAAATCAAATCTGCATGTGGAATTCACTTCCTTGACTCTTGTGCAGAAAGGAGTGCAGTATTCTGCTGCATCCATTTTCAATAAGCTACCACAAGAACTCAAAAATCTTAGCAGTAGCCCAAACACTTTTAAGCCTAAAATGAAGAGTTTCCTCATGGCTCACTCCTTCTATTCTGTCGAGGAGCTCCTGGAAGAGCTAAAAAATTAAGCAAATTCCAGTGTTACATTCTTGATTTTCTTTTTTTAAACTAACGACTTGTCGCCTGAATATGTTTCTTATATTTGATTTTATCTGTTTCTATAATCGTGTTACAATTTCATGTATTGACTCGTTCCATGACCATGGAGACTTCTCCTAAATGTGGTCCCACGGAACAATAAATAAATAAATAAAATAAAAAAATAAAACAACAGCCATCTGCACGTACAGTTCGACGATGTTTGCAGGAGCATGGACTCTCACCTCGGAGACCATGGCTGCGGTTACCCTTGACGTTGAATCACAGACAGGAGCGCCTGCGATGATGTACTCAACGACGAACCTGGGTGCACGAATGGCAAAACGTAATTTTTTCGGATGAATCCAGCTTCTGTTTACAGCATCATCATGGTCGCATCCGTGTTTGGCGACATGGCGGTGAACGCACATTGGGAGCGTGTATTCGACATGCCCATACTGGCGTATCACCCGGCGTGATGGTATGGAGTGCCATTGGTTACTCGTCTCGGTCACCTCTTGTTCGCATTGACGGCACTTTGAACAGTGGACGATACATTTCAGATGTGTTACGATCCGTGGCTCTACCCTTCTTTGCCGGCCGAAGTAGCCGTGCGGTTCTAGGCGCTATAAACTGGGACCGCGTGACCGCTACGGTCGCAGGTTCGAATCCTGCCTTGGGAATGGATGTGTGTGATGTCCTTAGGTTGGTTAGGTTTAAGTAGTCTTAAGTTCTAGGAGACTGATGACCTCAGAAGTGAAGCCCCACAGTGCTCAGAGGCTACCCTTCTTTCGTTCCTTGCGAAACCCTACATTTCAGGAGGATAATACACGACAGCATGTTGCAGGTCCTGTACGGGCCTTTCTGGATACAAAAAATGTTCGACTGCTGCCCTGGGCAGCACATTCTCCAGATCTCTCACCAACTGAAAACGTCTGGTCAATGGTGGCCGAGCAACTGGCTCGTCAGAATACGCCAGTCACTACTCTTGATGAACTGTGGTATCGTGTCGAAGCTGCATGGGCAGGTGTACCTGTACACGCCATCCAAGCTCTGTTTGGCTCAATGCCCAAGCGTATCAAGGCCGTTATTACGGCCAGAAGTGGTTGTTCTGGGTACTGATTTCTCAGGATCTATGCACCCAAATTGCGTGAAAATGTAATCACATGTCATTTCTAGTATAATATATTTGTCCAGTGAATACCCGTTTATCATCTGCATTTCTTCTTGGTGTAGCAATTATAATGGCCAGTAGTGTATTGTTACATTTATCTTGAGGTCAGAGAATACCTGACCTGTCTTGTACAGAGTGATTCAACTGCCCCTACCGCTTTAGTTTTGTGCAATGCGCCATCTTATACTTGCTTCATAAACCATGCGTGAGATTTTCCTATACTCTTGCTCGCTACAAGCAAACTATTAGTCTTACTGAAAATATGAGATGGACCATTTTGTAGGGTATCTAGTTAAATTTTGTACTGGCTTGTATTTTCGTTGGTGGCCACGGTTTTCGTGTTATTCAAGAAAAAACAGAACACTCTTCGAAAGGTTCTTTGGCCCCACACTCATGTCTTACCGGTCAGAACCTCTAGTATGTTCTTTGCGCTCCATCATACTGTACAAAAATTTCCGACTAAAGTAACTATTCCCGATATTCAACATTTTGGGTCTCCATTGACTGGGCTATTACGTCATCAGCATAGTCGGCTACCTCGTTAACATTATGAAATTAAGCGTTTAATGAAGGAAACATGACTTTTGCAAACGTTACGCTAAAGCTAATTACGCTAACAATTCGATCCAGCCTTAGCCCTTACAAGCACATTAGTTTCGTAGTCAGAAGGCCTGACGAATAAAATGATATAATTATTCATTTTATACTGTTAAAATTCATAAAATTGTTAGGTAAAATTAACACAAATGTCAGCTATACATTTTGTAAGTCCTTGACGAAGCAGGTGGCGTAATAAGTTCAATCAATGAAAAGCAAAACGGTCGCAAACATTTGTGCAGCGGTAGGAGCGACTGCAGTGAACAACATGCTAGAAATCCTGAATGGTGGGGGCTCAGCGTGGGAGTGGTAGCGCGTTTGACGATCACGTTCGCACATTTTTTGAACAAACCCAAAAACTAGAGCCTATAGCGAAAACGTATCCCGATGCAAAATTTAACTGCACTAAATATCCTGCGAAAAGGTCTTGCTCATTTTTTCCGTAGGACTAATAGTTTGTGCGTAACGAGCGAGAGAACAAGAACATCTCGCGCGTGGTTTATGGAGGTCAGATTTAACACAGCGGCTTGCATAAAGCGACAGCTGTAGGGCAGCTAGATCACCCTTGTATGAAATAATTTTGTTAAGACTGGCTCACCTAATGTTCACAATAAAAGTGAGGGACTTATGTTTCCACTTAGGTCTGTCAGTGCTTTGTGAAAGGTCTTCTGCTATCTCATTTTCACTTGTTTCTTTCCTGTAATATTGTCAATGAAGCTTGTGTCCCTCACAAATACGCACTGTTCTATCACAAAATTTGATAGTAAAGAGCTAATGCAACTGTAGGTCATAAAGGAGGCCAAAAGATACAGCTAAATATAATCTTACTGACATTACAGCGGCCCTAAGGGGCTCAGCAGTTGTTTGCTGATTACGGACATGGCGACTCCGGGGTTCCTGAACTGGGGATTGGTAAGCGCCGCCAGTCCCCTGTCACCGTAAGCTCTGGGCATGCTTCAGTGACCACCGTGAGGCGCGGCGGTGGGACGTTGTGAGTCAGGGAATTAGGATCTTGGCTTGACCGCCCAGATCACGAGGATGGAATAAACCTCTATAAAAAAAACCTCAATCTGAAGGGGTGCTGCGCACTGATGAGATTCATGGCTGTTGAGGTAGAACAGTCGTTAGCCGGCAACCTCTGAGGAACCTGCCGCACCTCAGCTGTATAAGGCTTACTCAGACGCGCCGGGCTCTGTCTGAGTGAACCCTCATTTCCCTAGCTGCTCGTGGGACCGAGATGGAACCCTTGAATTCTTCTTCTTCTTCTCCTAGCTGGAAGGGTGTACCGCCTCGGAGTTCTCACGCCCATTCATCAGAAAGAATGAGGTAGGCTAGTCCTCCTGGTAATCAACTTGCTGTCAGTAATGGGGTTCAAGGAGTCATAAATCACAATGTCTTTCCAGTGATCAAGAGGAAGGAGACGACGTTTGAAAAAGTGTCCCCCCCCCCCCCACTTCTATATCCATAAAGGCTTAGAAGGGCTGGCTGATACACTAAAGTCTATTAAGCGGTTGCTCAATGGTTCCTTGCTTGTTGAGACTAACCGGGAAAAGCAGGTGAAACTCCTTAAGAAGTCACAGAAATTGTTGAGTTGCATAATTCCCTTAGCTCCAGCAAAGGTGTGGTAACTTGCCGTGATATTATGGAATAGACGCTGCTGAACTGAGACGAGAATGGGCATCACAGCCGATCATAGATGTCGAACAAAAGACATGCCAGAACAATGGAGAGACTGAGAAGACTACCAGTTTTATTGTGACCTTAAATTCCCCAACGCTATCTGAACACATCATGGCAGGTTTCTTCCGAATTAGGGTTCGGCCCTATGTACCTAACCCTATGCGATGCTTCAAATGCCAGCGTTTTACCGAAACAACGCTGAGTTGCAGAGGCGAAGGGACTTGTGGGAAGTGTGGAAAGGCAGCTCATGAAGCTGCGACAGACTGTCTATCTCCGGCAGTCTGTATTAATTGCTCTGGCAGCCACCCAGTCTGGAGCCGAGCCTGCCCTGTTTTTCCAGAGGAGCGAAAAATTCAGGAAATCAAAGTGACCAAGCGGGTCCCCTACGCAGAAGCCAAAAAGGTCTATCAGGCGATGAAAGCCCCTGTCTTTGCCACTTCTAATGTTACGTCGGTGCAGAAACCTGTTACTAAGGTCGATGCTGCGACTCAGACGACGTCCAGTGTTCCATTATCCACCTCTAGCACCTGTACTTGCACGTGTGGGTGTCAAAGTAAAGTGAAAGACATAGCGACACAGACAGATATGATGGAAGAGACCAGTAATGCTTCCAGTGCACAGCCCGAAGGCACCCCAAAAGCAGAGTACCCCTCAATACGAAGTTTCTTCGAAGAAAAGTGGCTCTCAATGCTCCCTTTCCCCCTCATCCTTACTGCGAAAGGGAGCAGGGAAAGGATCCCAACATTCGGGTCGAAAGTTGACCCAGGCGCCATCAGACGTTATTCTGGTACGTCTGACTGATGATGAGGACATCATGCATTTTGATGCTTCAAAAATCACCAGACCCAGTCAGCCCCACAACCCTGCCTTGCTCTACAAGCGCCTCACCACCACAGCGCAAAGACAGGGGTAAATCAAGACCACATTGACAAAAAAGCTCCCATACTTCAATGGAATATAAATGGATACATGACTCATTTGGCGGAACTGAGACCTTGTACAGGACAGATCCTTTAGACTCTGCCTTCAAGAGACTCATTTTAAAGAGACTGACACACCTGTACTTGGAGGTTATCACCTTTATAGAAACGACGAACTTTCTGGCGACAGGGCAAGAGGTGGGGTAGCAGTGTTCGTAAAGGACACTTTTCATTCCTCACCTATTCCCTTAACAACAACACTATAAGCTTTCGCTGTTCGGATAGTGGTACATGTTGACATCACAGTATCTTCTGTGTGCTTACCACCCCATGTGCCTCTTCACACTGGGGTCCTAACTCATCTTCTTGATGAAACCCAACCGTTTCTCCTTTTGGGAAACTTCAATGCACACAGTGCACTACAGGTTTCTATCACCATATGCCCAAGTGTCGGGTACTTGAGGATATGCTACACACAACAGATCTTATACTGCAGAACGTGGGTGAAGCCACACATTTAGCACCGCTACAGGTCCGTCTACAGCCAAAGACCTCTCCTTCTGCTCATCTGCTCTTGGGGACATTTCTCAGTTGGCAGTTGGCGGCACCTGAAAGAAAGCCACCGAGATGGTTATTCAGCTGATTCCAGTCAGAGTCCTACCATCCGTCGATATCGGGAGGTCCAGAAGAAGGCTGATCTTGATTCCTCCTCTGTGGGAGCTGGATTTTGCATTGTCAGTTGCTTGTGATACGACCCCTGGAAACGACCTGATAACCTACAGCATGTTGCAACAGTTGGACCAATGGTCGAAGGAAGTCCGCCTTCAGCTCTTCAACAAAATTTGGATAACTGACGACTTTCCCAACTCGTGGAAATAATCTATTTTAACCCCAATTTTAAAACCAGGAAAGGATCAGAGAGACGATGGTAGTTATCGTAGTATTAGCCTGTCATGCTTCGTAGGAAAGACACTGGAGTGTATGGTCAATCGGCGCCTAGTGTGGGTTCTTGAAACCAGGTCCCTACCACACTCCCAGTGTGGTTTCAGGAGGTATCGCTCCACTCTCTGTAACCTGATCCTTCCGAAAGCTGCAATTCAACAAGCTTTACTTCGTAAGCAACACGATATCGGTGTTTACTTTGATTTGGAAAAGGCCTACGACACTACCTGGAGGCATAATATTTTGTCGCAGCTCCATTAGTGGGGATTCCGTGGACGTCTACCGACCTTCATATGGTTCTTTTTATCGGACAAATATTGTAGATACATGGTTTTGAATGCTCTGACTGATCTTTTTAAGCAGGAAAGTGCTGTCAAATGGTTCAAATGGCTCTAAGCACTATGGGACTTAACATCTGAGGTCATCAGTCCCCTAGAACTTAGAACTACTGAAACCTAACTAACCTAAGGACATGACACACATCCATGTCCGAGGCAGGATTCGAACCTGCGACCGGTGCGGTCGCGCGGCTACAGACTGAAGCGCCTAGAACCGCCCGGCCACACTGGCCGGCAGGAAAGTGCTGTTCCTCGAGGGAGTATTTTAAGTGTCACGGCATTCGCCATAGCATACAATAGTATTACAACCAGAGTGCGATATCCTGTACTATGCTCCTTGTTTGTGGACGACTTCTCCGTCTTTTGCGCTTCCTCCAGTCTCATCACGGTTACTCGGCAATTGCAACTGACGATCAAGCGGTTGAAGGAATGGTCTTGCACCACAGGTTTTAGATTGTCATTAGAGAAAACAGTTTGTGTTGATTTTATTCGTTCCCGCTGTCTGTGAAATTTGCCCGTTTTAAAACTGGGGGACACCGTACTCACTTTTAAGGAAAATGTGAAGTATCTGGGTCTTATGTTTGATTAGAAGTTAACATGGTTGCCACACGTTAAAGAACTGAAACTGAGATGTCTCATGGCCTTAAATATCCTTAAATGTGTCAGTCTTAGGTCCTGGGCAGCCGACAGAGCGTTGTACCGCTTTGTGACACGTTCTGGTTGTCTTAAGGATCTTTAGATCTGTGTGGTGGGGCTAGCTGAATGCGGTTTCTGTGACGAGTCCCGGGACAGCGGGGGCGAGAGGTCTGTTGTGTGTCTACGACCAGGGAAGTAGCATCAGTACTAGTAAACCGCAGGCTGCATTTAGCTGGCGAAGCTATGGGAGGTGTGCTATAGTACTGGTCAAACTCTTGGCCACATTTTCTGCAGCACGTTGTTCGTTTGCATTCGTACTGGAATCCCGATAAGCACGCAGCACTGTATAAATTGTATGTGCAGTATTATGAGAGCACAGTTGAATTTCCAAAATGGGGAAATATTTTGTGAATGGACACACAACATTTCAAGAAATGTAAAACACAAGCTTGTTTAAACTAGAATGAGTCCTAGTGTACCCGAGATTGTGGAGATAATCCCTGCTCTTTTGAGGCGTCGTGTACGAAGTCTTGTGATTCGGCTTAAATAAGGGAACTTATTCAGAGGCCGCAGGCGACGCCTCGGGTTTGGTAGTCGCTGTTACTGACATAACGAGGCACTGGGGCTTGTGTTTATGATATTCTTGCCACTGTGGGTGCTGGGCGCTTATGTTGTACGGCCCAGATGTAAGAAGTGGTATTTTGAAAAACGTTTTACCCTAGTACCTGTTATTAAACTGATTTTATATTCTGAAACTCAATGGTGGCTATGGAGTGAGGTAAAAATTTTATCTATTGTGTTTTAAGAAGTGTCATGCAGTGTTTAGTAGTTTGGTCTTATAAGTTACTTTATATCTGCTGGGTTGCCCTGGGGTTTTAGAACGTAAGTGGCTCCCCTGATGATAGTACTTTCATGGGATGTTATTTTAAGTTATTTTATCGATATGTTTCTTAAATGTTGAGTCTTAATCAGAGTGAAGCTTTATAGGCATGTTCCCATCATATAATAATTATTTTATGTAGTATGGTTTGTGGGTTTGTTAATGTATTCTGACGAGTTTAACTTCGTGTTGTGACTAAATGTAATATATGTATCTGGGCTGGAGCTGGAACGAAGGTAATAGGCACAGGCAAAAGTTAGTTCGGTAAGAACTGTAGCCAGCTTTCTAGGCCAGTCATTTTCCAGTTGACCAGAGTCATTTCCTATATTATCTGTAACTGAAAACACAATATGCAACTTAAGTAATCATTATTCGTTCCCGTGGGCGCAGCCTCCTTCCAAGTATGTACTAGTACTACCCATTGTGTTACACCATTTATATAACTTCCTTTAATTCCATTCTTTTGCCTCTAAGCTTTGTTTCTTAAAATGTATTTGTTAACAAAGTGTTTGTAATCCATACAAACGCTTGTGTGTGTGTGTGTGTGTGTGTGTGTGTGTGTGTGTGTGTGTGTGTGTGTGCGTGCGTGCGTGTTTATTTCCACATATCCTTCAGAACCACTGGACTGATTTTAACAAACTTGGGACACATATACCGTACTGTCAGGTGCGAAAAAAATTCTCCAACCTATGTAAGGATTGCAAAGGGGATGGGAAAGAAACATAGACTATGAAACGTTAATTCTCAGACTTTATTCATTCACTACTTGAGATTGAGAGCACTTAGCGATTCGAAACGAACTTTATGCATAAACTCAAACCCATACGAATTTTTTTGCTCGGTGACTGACAACCCTGACAAAATGATGAAAGGAAAGTAACTTATTGCTTATTACTTATCCGCTGATCATTCAGTAAAAGTACCGAATAAAACAGGACTTAATAACACATTACTTTTTTAGTACTGACTATATTCGTGACACGTTTTACAGACAGTACTCACATATACCACTGAATGTTAAGTGCAAAATTCTATCATTGTACGACTCTGAATTCAGGAGATATGAAGTCATAAACAATGAGATGCGTGAAAACTGACCCATAGGACATATCATTTAAATTTATTACCTCAGGGCCACCAACTCCGTCCGCAAAAGATTTTGCAGACAGTATCCATATATACTACTGATGTGCCTTCAAAATTGTATCATCATCCGACACATAGTACAGGAGTTATGACACCATAAACACTAGACCTGGGTAACGCCGGGAGTCTCCGCTGGTTAATAAATATTTTAAGCTGTAATTCTGCGCTTTAATAGCCCAGATGTAGCTCCACTACGCTCAGTGGTACAACGTACAGCTGCCAGGTTTTCGAATTCATTTGAGTTATGCGAAAATCAATGAATTTGTCTCCCTAAGTGTACAGATAATGAATATCGTTAGTAAAAGCTACCGCCGAGAATTACTGGGTGATTTGTAAAGCTATTCAGAAGTGACATTCAAGTAAGACGTAAACAACTTCCTAACAGGACAATGCTACGCCCCACACGTCTAGAATTGCTGTAGAGTGGCTCCAGGAACACCCTTCTGAGCTTAAACACTTCCACTGTATACCAAACTCCGCAGACATGAACATTATTGAGCATATCTGGGATGATTTGCAACGTGCCGTTCAGAATAGATGTCCACCCCCTTGTACTATTGCGGATTTATGGACAGCCCTACAGGATTCATGGTGTCAGTTCTCTCCAGCACTACTTCAGACATTAGTCGAGTCCTTGCCACATCGCCGTTGCGAGCTTCTGTGTGCTCGCGGGGTCCCTACACGATATTAGGCAGGTGTACCAGTTCCCCTCTCTCTTCAGTGAACATAATATTACTATTGTATATTAATGCATTGCGTCAGTTAGTCGATAGTGTTGTTGATAATTCTTCGGTTGTATGGCCGTGGTCCAAGGACTAGAAGTATTCCATGGACCAAGGCCATATAGCCCGGAAGAATTATCAACAACAGTACCATCCGGTCGTGAAAGCCATCTTTGTATGATTAGTTAGTCATTGGTCATTTTCAGCATAAAGATTCATGCTGTTTATGTCCGTATTTGGAAGTTTTTGTGATCAGTTTCAATACTAAATCAGATTACAGGAAACAGATAGCAGATTACTACGTACCACGTTTTGGTTTTGATTTTCCAATGCTTTTGTTTTAAAACATGATCAAGATCCGAACATTGAAGTGAAATCATTTGTAAATGTTAATCGGGAACACATAAATGTAAAACAGCAATAGCTGCCCGTTATAGCTCCTCACATCGGAAATAGGCATTATATAATGGTATCGTTGTCAATGTGGGCAAAATTACCATCCGTATTGCTCGTGTACGGAACAGAAGGAAGTAATGACAACTTGATGAGTGATCCATAAATGTAAACGTTTTCTGTACCTTTTATATCATCAAGAATGCGAAATACTTCCTCTGAGATCTGTAAACACCTAGCAGATGCTAGTTCTAATAATAATTACACAAAATTTTGGCAAGTTCCGTGCAATATAAAGAACTGGGAAATGCGGTAGCCTTTCAAAAGGTCTATAATAACGGCCACTGCATTTCAGAAGACAGCTGCTGAGTTCATGAGTTTGATGCGTTTCGTTTTATTTCAGGAACGAAAGTTCTGTACCGTATATCTTTTGATTATCTGGATATTACATACCATAAACGTAGAGGTATTTCAGTATACAAGATTATATTTCTTTAAAGCTTATGCCAGAACTTTTTTTGTTTTTTTGTCTTACGTCTTCCTCTGAGACGAAATATGGAAGACATTTGGAATTGTGGTTTTGGCAACAATGTGCGCCAATTTTTAACTCGGTTTCCCAGCACGCTTTAATAAGAATGAAATTGCTCTCTCTATCATTTTGTCTGCGCGGAATGCAGAGAACCGTAAAATTTCCGTTATCCGCTTCTTTCATTCCACACGTACGCGCTGAACCTTGCCATGGCGTCGCCATAAATTTCCTTCTACGAGCGATAGCCGGAATCAGCCCATCCTACTATGTCTCCGATGATATTGCATTCATGCGACTGAAACTCTGCTATTGGCCGCATTCCAGAGAGAAAGCGTGTTCCAGAGAGCTGGGTGGCCAATCAGTATGCATAACAAAGCGGCTATTTACCTGCTGAGGCCAGGAGCCTGTTAGCTTCTCAGAGCTAAGCTGTACACAGCCACTTTGGAGGATAAAGAAAACTACTAACACTTCAACACTTGTTTGCAGGCACAGAGCACTGCGATCGGTGATAGATAGATAGCTGAAATAAATTACTATTGAAAACACCAATAACTTCGGATATATTTCAACATAGCACCGTTCACTCATCTTCATGTGGCACAATATAGTCATATAGAAAATATTATTCTTGAATTGTATTTTGAAATCTGTGTCTCTCTCGTGTTAAATAACTACCGACTGCACAGAGCTGCCCGTTCCTGATCCAAAGCCGATCTGCTATTACACCCACTGTTTTATATATAGGAGATCATAAACAACATTGTGCTTTTCATTTATAATTACGTTGTTACTGCAAGAAGCGACGTAAGATGAGTTAATCTATAATTCTCTTCTGAAACGTGAAAGGTATGTCACAGTGTGTGACGCACCTGCCTAATAAGCAGAAAACCACGTTTCAATTACCGGTCTTGATACAAAGTTTTCATTCGCCACTACAGTTTATTCACGTAATATCATATCTGTACGAGACCAGTGAAGTCTCTGAAATGATATCATAATCGTCAGCTGATAAACGGTGTTTCAATCCTCCACAAAATATATTTCGGTAGAATACAAATTTTAAAATTACATTCGCATCACTCAGTCAAGTGCAAAAGTTGAGAAATGGGAGATAGATTGTGATATAACAGGTCGTATTGTATTTCGAACTTCATCCTTCCTACGTTAGAAGGTAATGATGATGACCATTAACATTAAATTCGTTTTGCTTACTGCAGAATTCACTTAAAAAAAGGTCCGCGTAATAATTATCAAGACAAGATAAGAGGAATTATGGCTCGTATTGGGCATACAGATTCACTTTTTCCTCGCTCCATTTGCGAGTGGAATAGGATAGAAAGTACTAGTAGTGGTACGTGGTACCCTCCGCCAAACACAAAACAGTGGTTTGTTGATTATATATATGTACTTGATTTTCCTCGAATCTCTTCTTGTTATCAGTGGGCCTTACAGATACATACCTTCCTTTAGAGTGAACTCAGCTTTACCATACGGAAACCAAATTAACATTCTTCAGTTCCTCTTTTTTGAGGTTTGGCAATAGCTCACGTAACGAAATAATCATGGATCTGAATGTATCTGTGAACTTCACCTTTGCGTTTTCAGAGTGCTCTCTGGAACGAGTGAAATATTTCTTGGGTATATATTATCCAATCCATCGTTTTATTACATCATAATTCTTTCGTTTATATACATGTCTCATAACCAGATAGACTGCAGAAATATATTATATTTTAGTAAATATGGATTGGTTGTGTGTTAAGGGACTAAAACAGTGAGGTCATAAATCCCTTAAACTAGGTAACCAAGTCAAAACAGTTTCGCTACTTACGTCTTAGATCTCTGCATACAATAAATTCCTTATAATAACAATGAATGTGTTACGCTTTGATACAGAATCGAGATGGTTTGTGTTGCTAGAACGTCACTGTATACGAATCTTCATAATTCGCACAACGTGCGTTCATTTACGCGTGTAAGATCTCAAATTCAGAACAAATCATGAACATATCTGCCATTCGTTTCAGCAGTTTAGTGTAAATGTTTGTTCTTTCTTAGGCACTCCAGTCGGTAGTAGTTATATATGATAAAGTAAAGAATAAAATCGAAACATTCTGAGAGATTAAAACCGTGTACCGGTCTGGGACTCCAGGCAAGTGGAACTGTCAGGGTCCATAATGAGTCATAGTAGAGTTAGAGCAGAAAGGCAAAGGTCCCAAATTCGATGCTCGGTTGGAATACATTTGTAATCTGCCAAGAAATTTCGAATCGGCGCATACTTCGCTGGAGTGTGAAAATTCATTTAGAATTATATTTATTAAATACGTTTTCTGAATAAACTCAAAATTAACGTGAATCACAGATATAGTTCTGACTGCTATTAGACTTAGTGATGTGTGTGGAACTTTTTCCTTTATCTCGATAGATCTCTACACGGTCCAGTCAAACTAATCTGACCACCACCTATGTTCGACGTCAACGTGAAATAATCGTTCACAGGTGGATGGTGGTAGCACTGGCAGTGGAGGGTGAATAAAGCGTTTCGGGGTGTTGCAGAAAAAGCTGCCGTCATCGTAATGCGGAAACAGGGCGATTTATCTGACGTCCAAAAGGGCATGATCCTTGGTTCTCCGGACAAGCACGAAAGCGTTTCACAAACTGCTAAGTTTGTAAACTGTTCGTGTGTTATCGTGGTTAAAGCATAATGTGCCTTGCAAAATGGCGCTATCTAAAATCGGGGTCCAGGCAATTGTGGTGCACTACGGGCCATAGATGACAAGGGTGAACGATGGCTGCGAAGGTGTGTACGGGTGGACAGTCGTGTAACTGTTGAGCAACTAACAGCCCCGGATGAACCGTGTGGCTACCAAAAGTGTCTCCTAAATGTCCGTCCAGTGGATGTTGCTCTGTATGGGCCTCCTCAGCAGCGCCTCGTTAATACACCCACGCTGACTACAGTTCATCGGCGACAAAGGCTGGAATTTACTCTCCAGTACCCCAACTGGACGTCCACTGAATGGCCACAGGTGGCATTTTCAGGCGAATCACTTTTTATGCCTCATGGGTATGAAACCTCTGGAAGCAAAGACGCTGCAACAATCGTCGGAACAGTCCACGCCAGAGGAGGGAGCGTTACGGACTGGGGAACGTTTTTGTGGAATCCCCTGGGTGATTTCGTCGTTCTGGAAGCACAATGGATCACCACACGTATGCAAATAGCGTTGAGGATCATGTTCACCACTACATGCAGTTTGTTTTTTCCCAGCACGATGGCATCTACCAGCAGGACACAGCAACTCCTCACTATACTCGTAGTTAGAGGAACACCAGGTTGAGATTAACATATTCTCATGGTCGCCAGACACCCCGGATTTAAAACCATTTGAGAATGTGTGGGGGACCACCTTGATCGAGCTGTTTACGCAATGGATCTTCAACTGAGAAACTTGGCACAGGTGACCGCGGTACTGGAGTCGGCATGGCTCAACATCACGGTCGGTATCTTCTAAAAATCCATTGACTCTCTCCCTGCTTGTCTCGTAGCAGTCCGCCCTGAAAATCGATGTTATTCGGGGTTTTGACAGGTGGTAACATTAGTGTGCCTCGACAGTGTGACTAAAGAGTCTTGTAGGTTTTGCAAAATATTAAGTTAATATGTTACCGCTTTTACATGTTCTGCTCTTCTCATTACATGGAACTATGTCAACGTGATGCTGAGCTTAGCTTCTGTATTTAGAATAGTACACGTTTTGAAAATGGTTCAAATGGCTCTGAGCACTATGGGACTTAGTATCTGAGGTCATCAGTCCCCTAGAACTTAGAACTACTTAAAACTAACTAACCTAAGGACATCACACATATCCATGCCCGAGACAGTATGCGAACCTGCCACCGTAGCGGTCTCGCGGTTCCAGACTTAGCCCCTAGAACCGCTCGGCCACTACGGCCGGCAGTACACGTTTTGACAATTTTAAAATGCTCCTTTTCTCGACAATTATCACCCTAACTTCTTTATGCATTGTGCTCTTAAAATATTCTTCAGCACAGGATATTACTTTTTTTATAGCTGAATGGAAGTATTTTCCACCTCTAAGTTTGTAGAACATGGAAGCTATCAAAAATGTTACAATTTCTGGTAAAGAACTGTCAGCAAAGTGTTTATACAATATTAAAAAACAGCATTATATGTTTAAATGTAACACAAGGAACTAGCGATTTAAGCGTTCTTATATGGTTTTAGTATCAACGCATGACAACACTGAGGAGTACCCCATGTCAGCACGATTGTAGCTGTACTATGTGCGAATCAGTTTTCGGTGGAGCAGAGAGTCCGCACACCTCATAGAGTACGAAACGGAGGAAAACACAACACACGACTTGCGCAAGAGACTGACTGGTGAGCACACGGAAAATAGAGCACTGAGCGAGACGAAATCTCTGTCCGTGGGCGTCGAAATCAGTGTCAGAAGTGTCGCGTCAGGCCTACTGTCGCCAGCAGGTGAACACCTAAATCAGTGCTCTGTCCATGACACGCTTTTCACGCTCCCTCCGTGGCAGTGTTCCGCTGCGATAACCATGCCAGCTTCAGTGTATCCATCTCGACGTCTACCGGCGGAGATACTAATGCAGTAATGAGGAAGCATCTCAGCTACGTCAGTTGTCTCTTATTTTCTACGTTGACTGTTTCAAGTCTGTCTCCATCAGTTTTCTGACACAAGCATTTCTGATACGCCCTGCTAAACCCGCAGGAGAGGACAGGTAGTTTTAGTTGTGGAAAAGGGCCAAAATAAGCAGCTGTCTGTTACACTCGAACATACAACCTTTTATTTGATCAAACATTACAAGAGCCAAGAAAAATAAAAAAAAACACACATCTTTAGTTTTGGAACTTAATTAGCGTCTGAATGCGCCGTACCATCTCATGCCTTAAGAGCATGACCACTTTAATTTAAAAATGGCTGAAACCAGTAACTTAAAGCTCAACCAAAATCAGAAATTTAAAAGGCAAACCCTTATCTCAGAACGGCTCCTTAATTAGGCTGAAGGCCCAAAGAATCTAACACTTTAAGAGCAAACCCCTTAAATTCAAAATTGGCTGAAGGCCCAACACTTAAGACTCAGTAACATTAATTTTAAAAATGCCAAAGGCTTTACGTAAAACAGCTCTTAAACTAGGCTGAAGGCCCAAACAATCTGACAGCTTAAAAGCAGAACAACTTTAATTCAAAATGGGCTGAAGGCCCAAAGAATCAGACACTTTAAGAGCAAAACAACTTTAATCTAAAAATCGGCCAGAAGCCATACAAATACAAACAACAAGAACAAAAAGAAAAGGCAGTACACCCAAGGTCGCTCAGAAGTTCCGAGGGTTGACCTGGAATTCAAACACTAACTCTCGCTTAGGTGAGACAGGCAGTCGGCCCAAGCACTGTCGATCCAACGATAACCCAACTGACAGGCAGTCAACGGACCCATCGACAAGATAACCTCCACTTCACCCGACCAGCACACAACAGGGAGTTCAATGGAACAACGTAGAAGGTATTGGCGCCCACAACCAATTATACATTGAGCTGTCAAACTGCACAGCGACAACACGATTAGGAAATTACACAGCCTGAATTTACGTCAACGGCCAGGGCAGGTAACTGGAACGTTAGCGGCCACAAGACAGAAGTCTCCGCTGGTGCACTTCAATTCAAATAACCAAGTACAGTTAAACTCCATCGGAGGTTGGCTAAAATTTGCCAATTTGAAAACACGTGTTGTTGCTCGTGGGAATATCCCAACAGCCAACAACGAACTCCAAAGATACAGTGTGAACAGATTAAGTCAAAACTCAACTTTCATATCCAAGATCGGTGAGCTACGAATCTTGTAGCAATGGAAACAGCACCACACACTCAGATACCGCATAGAGGCTGCCAGGAGGCCCAGCCAAACCGCACGCCACGGAGATTTCCTCACTGCTCAACGCCAACAGACCTACTGCCCACACACAGCCCAGGTGGAAACTATAAGCGCCAGGCTAAAGATAGTCCAAGTGCGAATAGCAATACACACTGTGCTGCCTCCCGTGGAAAGAGAGGATAACAGCATAATTGTGATAAATGTGGGAAATTAAACACAAGATAGCAACCATGGTTTAATCCAACGCATAGCATGAGCCAGGTATTGCTCAAATTTATATTCCAATTTCTTCTTGAGCCTCTTCAAATACTTCTCAGAATGAGAGACAAACAAAATCTTGACCTTTTTCTACTCAGAGACGTATTACCTTACATTTACCACAAGTAAACATAAATCGATAATACACTTTCCAGTCACGTTAATGTGACCAGCTATAAGAAGACAGAATAACCACCTTTTGCAGCACGGACCACTGCGAGAAGTGCCGGAAGAGAGTCACTGAGTTTGTAGAAGGTACTGAAAGGGACATGGAACCGCATCAGCTGCAGTGCCATGGAATGGTGGACTAGTTTTCTATGCTGTGGATTCATGATCGAGGTCGTCCCACAGAGGCTTGATTGTGTTGAAATCCGGGCAGTTTCGTTGCAATGGCACTAATGCAAACTCACCCTGGTTCTCTTCGAACCACGCATACATAATGCGAGCTGTGTGATACGTGGCTTTGTCCTACTGGTAGATGCCATCGTGCAGAGGGAAAACAAACTACGTGTACTGGTGGACACGTTAACCAACGATATATGGATACTTGTGTCGATTCTCTGTGCCTTCTAGAATGACAAGATCTCCCAGGAAATGAGACGAAAGCACGCTCCAGGCTATAACGCTTTCTTCTGCGGCAGGGACACTTCCGAAAATTGTTGAAGGGAGTTCCCTTTCGGACTTTTCAAGCCAGACACGCCAACGACTATCTGTCTAATGGAGAGTAAAACGTTATTCATCTGAAAAGGCCACCTATCACCGCTGAATGAACGTGCAGTTGCGAATCGACGTCCGAATTCCAGTGTTCGTCGCCGATGGAAAGCAGTCAGTATGGGTGCATTAACCAAGCGCCTGCTGTGTAGTTCCATATGCAGTAACGTTCGCCGAACGGTCTTTGAAGAGACAGTGTTGGTAGTCCCGTGTTTCATTTGGGCGCTCAGCTGCTCAAATTTGCACCGCTATTCCCAAGTACACATCTCCACAGTCGTCGTCGACCCTGTCATCTATGACCCGTTGTGCACCTCCGTTGCCTCGGAGCCCATTTTGAATAGCACGGTATAACTTTACCATGGTGGCACTCGACCAGTTTACAAATTTAACAGTTTCGGAAATGCTTCCACTCTTGGCCCGATAGTCTATAATCGCGTTATTTATGACGTCCGATAAATCTCTTCGTTTCTGCATTACGGCAACAACTACACTGTTTTTCACGTCCTATCGACACGCTTTACACACCCTCCACTGCTAGTGCAGCCACCTGCTGTCCGTGCACGGTTATAGGCCATGATCACATTAATGGGCTGGATAGTGTGTTATGTCTTATTACTTGTGCGAAATTAAAACAGTGTGCAGCTATGAACTTTATTAGATCATGTTCTTGCAGTTTGCAATAATATTTCTTCTGCCGTCTACTTGTGTATTTATTAGCTTTCACGTTGCTTCATTTCTTCACAACCACCCCATCACCCATATGTCTGGGAAGGGGAGGGTCTTCGGTCATCTAAACATCATTGTATCGTAATGTATTCAGTAGGAACAGATGACACCGTTACGGTCATCAGAGGTAATCCAGAGACGTATGAGAAGCGGTTTTTTTCTCTTACATTTCCATCAACATCACAGTGAACGCTCAGGTTCATTATTATCATAGCGACAGCACCACAACTGACACCCAGTCATTATCTCACCTTCACGAAACATTTACACTGACGCAATCCGCAATGGAATGGGGACCATTGTGTGAGACTATAAAAATGTTTCCATTTGTAAATGGCTAGCGAATCAGATGACAACCAAAATACATTGATATCTGATAGTTTTAGTGATCCGTTAGTCCGATGAAGCCTGTTGATTTCGACGGCCCAGGTTTCTCTCTCTCTCTCTCTTCCTTTTATTTGGATAATGGACCATAATAACAAAAGCATGAGAATATACTGTGCAGAAACCCATCGAGCCGTTGACAAGACGCAGAAAAAGGAAATGAAATTATCTAAGGCAATTTTTAGGTAAGTGTCACAGCCATGGAAATCGGCTTTAGAATTCGGTATCGAGCGTATTTATTTTACTTACTCTTGCAACTAATGACCTGGTACCAGCTTCTCAATTTAAAGGCTCGCATTTTACGTGTCTTTATTTTAATTGCCTCGTGAAGGTGAGTAAGTATTTGATACAGTATGACATCTATAGATGTAATAAAATTTAGCTGTCCTATGTCTGTACATAGGAGATATTTAAGAAAACTTAATATGAGGGGTATTTATATGCATGCGGTTTCTACAGTTATATTGTAGGACGTCTAACTTAAAATCTGGTAAATATTTCATCTTGATATGTCACCTAAAAACCGAGTTATCTGTACATACAGTGTTTTCTTTAACTGGATGAGTACAGAGAAACTGGAATCCATAGAAAGAACAGAATACTGTCTTAGAAACCTTTAGGTACTTTTTGATGAAAACAGTTCTGTCATAATCAAATTTTTGGGCAAGCTTTTGGATCTATGAAATTTTGTGTAAGGATCATTTCATTATACTGGAAGAAAAAATTCGGGACAGCATAAGTTTTATAAAACTACATTAAACCAGAAGAGAAGTGATAGGATTTTTGAACTTTTTATCATCATAATAACTATGTGAAGCGTTTAATCCCATTGTCCAGAGGTATTCTTGAATCACTGTTGTCAAATTGACCGGACCGATGCTACCACTTATCCGTTACAATTTCTTAACTCCCTTTCTGATGCTGGACTCACTGCGCTTAACATCGCTCCGAAGATGGGTATTCCGATTATACTGCTTCGGTCATTAACCCATCCGAAGCTGTGTAATGGAACTTACCTTAAAGTGGTGCAGCTTCGTAATAGTATTACGAAAGGTGAACTTCTCACGAGCAGTGGAACTGGTGAAATAGTTTTCATATCCCCCCCCCCCCCCCCCAACGCACACGTTCCGAACATTTCACATCTTCCCTCTCTACTTCAAACATGTGCTGTTTCTCGCAAGCGTATGCTTCACCATGACTATCAACGAGTCGCAAACACAGACGCTTCGAGCCTTCGGCGTCGACCTCAGGACGAACTGTCTCTCACATGGACAACTCTACGTATATCGCACACGGGTCTCTAGCTCAGGTAATGCGTTTATTATGGCTCCTAAGGACAAAACGTCAAATCCTGTGTATAAAGAAAATCTCTAATTTTCGGAATTTCTTTAAATACAAATGTAGGTTCTTCCCCTATCAAAGTCTACTGGAATTTCATACTGCAAATATTTTTATCTGTTCTTACAAACACATCAATTCTTTATCGCTGCGTGCTTTTGACAGCTTCACCTTCAGTTTTTTGCTTCCGTTTTTCCCAGCGATGATAAGTTTCAGGATTTTTCAGAATTGATGCGGGCCCGTTATCAACGCGGACGAAGTCGCGGGCGATACCTAGTAACTAATATAGCTGCTATTTATGATGATAAGAGAGGAGGAAGGAGGTGAACAAGTTACTGGCAGATAACCTACCTCTTCCCATGTCTCAATCATCATCATAATTATACGAGTATATCGTCATATCATGGGATATTCTGGAGGATCTTGAACTGAACCAAGGACATTAGTGTAACGAGTTGATGATCAGGAAGGGCACCTGCTGTTTCCTCCCTCCCCCCACCTTGCTGGTTCAAAGATACTTTCAACCCTAGGGGTTCCATCTAGATGGTAAAGTTAGAAAATATTTTGCAAAAGGGGTTGTAACTAAATATGTCCAACATCTCCTAAACAACTGGACCGGTTTCAGCCAAATTTGCTATGCACATCACTTGTTACCTGGCTCCCAAAGGGCTTGAGGGGGGATGAAAAAGGAACACAACGCACAAAGTGCAGAAACCAAGGTTTTATGCATCCAGTATTAGAGAATGAGAGCAGTTACCGACTTGCAACAAACTTTACACTTAATTTGAAACACTTGCCAAATTTTGTTTCGCTGACACTCCCCGCAGAATGCTGAAAGGAAAGAGGTTATCACTTACTACATATTTTATGTTCACGCTGTAAAACTGCTACATCAGGCGTAACGTTTTTATTTGTAACATTCTTAGTACAACCTCTTTTTGGAATACTTTTTGCAAGCAGTATCCATACATGCCATCGATGTGCTGGAAAATTATATCATTGAGCGACAGATAGTTCAGGAGACGTAATGCCATAAACATTGAAATGAGTGATAATCTGCCGCATTAGGAATGATGTTTACATTTATTACTTCTTAACTACTTACTCCATTCACAGTTCATTTATTCGACACATAACTCAGGAGATACGTGGTCATAAACACTTATGTGCGTGAAATCTAGGATTTTTTTGAAACGGAGAGACAATTTCTCAGGCTATACTCACTCAGTGTTTGATAAAGAGAGCAATTAGCAACATCTGGCAAACTTTAAACATAATTTCAAATCTTTCATAAACTTATTATGACTTTCATGCTTAACATCGAGTATTTAACACGGTAATCAGAAGTTCCAAACTATTAGATGCAGTGGAATTCGGGTCTTTAAAGAATTAGGTGTTTAGAGGTTGCTTACGATCTGGAAAGAAGCACTGTAAGACTAAGATCTACCAGCATCCCCTTGCGGTGGTAATGGAAACGGGGTAGCGTTGAGGCATAACTCAGTAACACGTGGAGCAATTGCATTCAAATTTTTTCGGTACATGAATTGTTATTTGTCTCAAGATACTGCGGAAGTAAGATTCTTCTCTACTATTAAGGGGTGGACGTGTTGGTGAGAGAGGTAGAAGTGAAAATATTCGAAATCGATCTATTAGTATTATACTTGGATAAATTTTAACGGTATGAAGTGCAATTATCTCTTATCTGTAATCTTCAGTGTGTCAGTCATGTCGTGAGACTCAACACATCAACGAGCCAATAACACTAGCCAACAGTAAAAATGTGACTAGAATGAAATGAATGATTTTTTAGTGTACCGACCACGTTGATAACGATAACGACAATGAAATACTCGAATTAGCTGCCATTTCCTAGTTAAAGGAAATGTGCAACTAATTATAATTATATTTTATTAAAGTTCATAAATATAGGCTTCGAAATCCCGCTGATGGTAGAAAAAGTTATGAAGTTTCAAGCACCAATAGGTGTATGTATTCTGACGTTATTTTTAGCCGGAGCTCGTAGCGACAAGAGGAAGCGAAGAGGAAGGGTGGAGCCTAGTATGTTTCATTTAAGCATACTTTTAGCCTGTTACAAGCTGTGTTCTGTTCATGCATTGGAAGAAATTGTTACTGAAGTGTACTTAGTTTGTGTGGCCGTTGTAATTCCTGTGATTCAAGATGTCTCGCAAATGTTTAAACAGTGCTGACAGCGCCAGCTGGAACCGTGCCACCGCTTCGGTCGCAGGTTCGAATCCTGCCTCGGGCATGAATGTATGTGATGTCCTTAGGTTAGTTAGGTTTAAGTAGTGCTAAGTTCTAGGGGACTGATGACCTCAGAAGATAAGTCCCATAGTGCTCAGAGCCATTTGAACCATTTTCTGAAGTGCTGAGAGTATTTGCTACAGCCGGCCGCGGTGGACGAGCGGTTCTAGGCGCTACTGTCCGGAACCGCGCGGCTGCTACGGTCGCAGGTTCGAATCCCACCTCGGGCATGGATGTGTGTGATGTCCTTAGGTTAGTTAGGTTTAAGTAGTTCTAAGTTCTAGGGGACTGATGACCTCAGATGTTAAGTCCCATAGTGCTCAGAGCCATTTGAACCATTTTTTAATTGGTACTTTTGTGGACAGGCTACACTGAAATCGCAAAGGAGACAAACAGTGCCTTGTATTAGGAAGGCTCACAGACTGTACTTTGGGTGTGAAATCGGGGAACAGGATAAGCCCTGAGCTCCTAGCGTATGTTGCATACACTATGTGATCAAAAGAATCCGGACACCCCCAAAAACATACGTTTTTCATATTAGGTGCATTGGGATGCCACCTACTGCCAGGTACTCCATATCAGCGACCACAGTAGTCATTAGACATCGTCAGAGAGCGAATGGAGTGCTCCGCGGAACTCACGGACTTGGTGTCACTTTTGTCATACGTCTGTATGCGAGATTTCCACATTCCTAAATATCCCTAGATCCAATGTTTCTGATGTGATAGTGAAGTGGAAAGATGACGGGACACGTACAGCACAAAAACATACAGACCGACCATGTCTGTTGACTGACAGAGACCGCCGACAGTTGAAGAGGGTCGTAATGTGTAATAGACAGACATCTATTCAGTCCATCACATGGGAAATCCAAACCGCATCAGGATACAGTGCAAGTACAAGTTAGGCGAGAGGTGATAAAACTTGGATTTCGTGATCGAGCGGCTGCTCATAAGCCACACATCACGCCGGTGAATGCCAAACGATGCCTCTCTTGGTGTATGGAGCATAAACGTTGGACGATTGAACAGTGGAAAAACGTTGTGTGGAGTGACGAATCACGGTACACAATGTATCTTTCCGATGGCAGGTTGTGAGTATGGCGAATGCCTGGTGAATGACATCTGCCAGTGTGTGTAGTGGCAACAGTAAAATTCGGAAGTGGTAGTGTTATGGTGTGGTCATGTTTTTCATGAGGAGGGCTTGCACCCCTTGCTATGTTGCGTGGCACTATCGCAGCACAGGCCTACATTGATGTTTTAAGCGCTTCATGTTTCCCAGTGTTGAAGAGCAACTCAGGGATGGCAACTGCATATTTCAGCATAATTGAGCACCTGTTCATAATGCACGGCCTGGGGCTCAGTGGTTACACGACAATAACATCCCTGTAATGGACTGGCCTTCACAGAGTCCTGACCTGAACCCTATAAAACACCTTTGGGATATTCTGGCATGCCGACTTCGTGCCAGGCCTCACCGACGGACACGATACCTCTCCTTAATGCAGCATCCTGTGAAGAATGAGGTGCCATTCCCCAAGAAACCCTCCAGCAAGCTGTCATCAAGGCTAAGCGTGTGCCAACACCACATTAAATGCCAGCATTACCTATGGAGGGCACCACGAACTTGTAAGTCATTTTCAGCCAGATGTCCGGATACTTTTGATCACATAGTGTATATGCTGGGAAAATATGTCACTTACCCACATGTTCAACACCTCCCCATAAGCCCCAGGCCCCATAACAACCAAACGTGATACATTTATTACTTACAATTGGGAAATAAATAGTGTGGGGCTAAAAGCGACCAACCTCTCATCGGTATGAGGTGAAATGGGGGTAATAAAGGTGTGATAGACGTAGATAGGGCGGAGGAGGAGGAGGACAGAGAAAGATGGTCAGAGAGATATGGGAGAAGGTCATTGACGAGAGAGGAAGGTGGACAAGAACTAGAAAGAGGGAGGAGGATATGGGCAGAGAGGAAGGGTAAGAGGAGATAGGCAGAAAGAGGGAGATAAGAGGATATGGATAGAGAGAGAGGAGGGAGAGAGAGACAGAAAGAGGGAGAGAGGAGGATATGGATAGAGAGAGAGAGGAAGGATATGGACTAATAAAACATGTGAATTAATAAATACCCAGGAAACGCTGGTAGTTAAACAAAACAGACTTACGCGATATGCTGAATAACTTACAAAATAAGCATATCGCAATGTACAATTCTCGTAAACAAGACATTATTAAAAACGTAACACAGAATCTACTTGGGCTCACCTGTACTAGCACACATTGCAGGTACCCTGGGAAACGTAACCTGTTCACTTGTTGGCGTTGAGAGTAAACAAATGGAAACGCAGCGAAATTCTCACCGGTCATCCAGTTAACAGTCTTCGGTTGAAAGTTTGCTCGAGTACAATATACACCAACGGAAATAAGGTGCCGAGAATGTAGGTTAGCAGAATAGCAACTGAAATAATATTTTCTTATTTACAGCTACAGAACTATTTTTAAACTGTTAGTTATGTACAGTAAAGGCAGTCTGTGATTAAAAACAGCATCACAATTACTCTTCTTTCACTATGATCGAAGTGTGTACTAAGACAGAAGGGATGTACGAAAAGCAATAACGTGACACAACCGACCTTCCCGACGGATGTTTGGATGTTTTCGCGTCTTGTAGCGACGCTTCCGGAAAGCAGAAGTTTGAACTCGCAGTCATCGTAATGCTCGCAGAGAGAAAGCTGCCGAAGTTACTGTTCCAGCTTCTGTTGTATGTAACAATGAATCCATACGTGAGCACATGACAAGGAGACTGGTATTTCTAGCAACCCAGCTTTCTTCGCCTTCTGACACCAGTTCCATTCTTATCACGTACATTTTACATTTACACCTTAGTTCTTTCTTTCTTTTTTTTTATTGCCAATGAATGTTACTTGTCGAACAGAGAACATGCATTACAGGTCCACGAAAACACCCGATCCAATGGACAGTGTAGAGCCAACTTCTGGTTTGGGATGCTACGCACTACAATTTCCGATGCGTATTCCATCAATGGTAACGTTAACGATCGGGCATGTTCCAACTGTTCCCCATGAATTCTTCATCTTTTGAATAAAGTGCGTATACGAACCAGAATGATTACGTTGTGCCAACACGATGAATGTCCAGTACATAATGCCTAGCGTGCACGTCGTATCTGAAGGTACCCTGCCAGATACACCATTGGCGGATAGACCTACTGACTTTCCTTACTTAACTGCTCTGGAATTTTTTGTTTGAGGATGGATTAAAGACGCTGTCTAGTTCGATGTTCCATCAAGTCTTGAGAAGATGAAGGAATGTGTCATTCTCTCTTGTAGTACTTGCAGCAGGAAACACGGGAAGCACCTATGAATTGTATCGTACAACATATGGACTTTTGTGTCACTGTCACCACTGAACATGTTTGAATGTTCTATACTTTTTTGCCACAGTGAATTAAAGTACTCCAGAACCGTTGAAGAAGACCGTTTCTGTTTCATACGTAAATCACTGAGGTGCCAAAAGTCATGGCATAACTTGCAATATCGTGTCGGGCCTCCTTTTGTCTAACGTAGTGCAGCAATTCTACGTGACATGAACTCAACAAATCCTTGGAAGCCCCCCGCAAAAATATTGAGCCATGCTGCCCCTGTAGTCGTTCATAACTCCGAAGATGTTGCCGGGCAGGGCATTGTGCACGAGCTGACATCTCAATTATGCCCCGTAAATATTCGATGGGGCTCATGTCGGGCGATCTGGGTGGCCAAATCTGAATTGATCTGAATGTTCCTCAAAACCCACCGGGAACGACTGTGGTCTGGTGACATGACAAAGTTGACTGGGAACGTGAAGTCCATCAATGGCTGCAAGTAGTGTCCTAGTAACCGAACATAGCCATTTCCAGTCAATGGTCGGTTCAGCTGGATCAGAGGACCCAGTCCAATCCATGTAAACACATAGCCCACATCATTATAGAGACACCACCAATTTGCACTGTGCTTTGTTCACAACTTCGGTCCATGGCTTCGTGGGGTCTGCGTCACACTCGAATTCTATCATCAGCTCTTAGCAACTGAAATTGGGACTCACCTAAGCTTTCCAAGGTTTTCCATTGTGTAGGGTGCAACATATATCGTCAGAATCCCAGGAAAGGCGCTGCAAGCTGTGTCCTACTGTCGACAAAAGCAATCATATAGGTCGTCTGCTTCCATACTCTATTAACGCCTAATTTCGCCGCACTGTCCTAGCGGACAGGTTCGTCGTACGTCCCACATTCATTTCTGCGATTATTTGACACAGTGCTGCTTATCTCTTAACACTGACAACTCAACGCAAACGCTGCTGCTCTCGGTCGTTAAGTGAAGGCAGTTGGCCACTGCGTTTTCCTTGGCGAAAGGCAGTGCCTGAAATTTGGTATTGTCTACACACTCTTGAAACTGCGGATCTCGGAATATTGAATTCTGTAACAATTTCCGAAATGGAAGGTCCTATGCGACTGGCTACATCCACCATTCCGCGTTCAAAGTATGTTAATTTCGATCGTGTGGCCATAATCATGTCGGAAACCTCACATGGAGCACCTGAGTAAATATGACAGATCCGCCGATGCCCTTTAATAGCTTTTGTACGCGATCCTGCCGCCATCTGTATAAGTGTGTATCAGTATCCCACAACTTTCGTCACCTCAGTGAGTAATGCTGTATTTACGTGACTACGTTTTATCCCTCTTGAGGGAGGGAAGGAAGTTACCATTTGAAACAGACGTACTGCTATTCATATCTTGGTAAACAAAGATAAAGGCAATCGTGCTGGTTAATGTCTCCCTTGTAGCTGAACAATATTTTAGTTGACATATCTTTTATTTTTATTTAGGACCAAAAGTTATTTGGGGTGATCAAGTTAGACGGCACATACAGTACATGAGATTCTTAGCATACATAAATTAGACATGTCTCGTGTCTTTTGCGATATTCAGCGTTACTACAAAGCGTCATAAAAAAGTTATAGGACCAATAAAGGGCTGAGGAAACGGAATGAATCTTCACTCACTGACTGAGAGAGTATACGTTACTATTTCAGTGATTACAACTTCGTGTCAAATTTTGGAAGAACTAGGCAGTATGGGCACACTTATCATTACCTGTTGCACCCTCTCTGGTCTGGATGCATACACTGATTCCGTTGGGAATTGTGTCATGAGAACACAGTATTGTTCTCTTAGATGATCTGGCCTATACTGTTGTAGCTGATACTTGGATACTGGCTATGGGACAGAGTTGATTCCACTTATTTTCTGTTGGGACAGAAGTGGGGTTCTTGCTGCTAATGGAAATACCTCAAAAGCGTGCGAACGGATCATAATGATATGTACCGTGTGGTGATGAACATTGAACCATTGAAAAATTGCACCACAATACTGTCGCATGTGAGTTAACACATCAGCACTCAGGATGTCCATGAAGTACCTCCGTGCTATCGAAGCTACCTCGATCATTACGAGCTATGAGTTGAAGTCACATTTAATTGGCTCCCCACACCATGACACGAGGAGTAACGCCACTGTGTGACGTTGGAAGCGTGGAACCTCTCTCCAGGTCTCCATTGTAGTCACCGACGGTTGTCAGGCGGGATAGTGCGGAGCCACGAATCATTGCTGAACACAATACAACACCATTCAATGGCAGTCAAAGCTTCCTGGACACGGCACCTCTGGAGGCACAGCCTTTTGTGTTACGTTAACAGCAGACCGCGCTTGGGACGGTAAGTGCCTTCTCCGAGAGCTTCTGGTCACCGACAAATGGTACAGGACGGTAAAAAAATGTTGCATTGAGTTTGTTACTCGTTCTCAGATGGCAGGCGCAAATGTGAAAGTTGCGATGTTCCTGGTGAGTAGTAAGTGGGTGACTTGAGCGCAGTTGCAGATATATGGTAGACTGATTTACCTTTGTTAACCAATTCATTTTTATTTTCTTATTATGGGCCACTTGGGTGCAGTTGCAGATATTTTTTAAAGCATCCATCATTGTCTTATAAACTGCTAGACTGCGCTCACTAGCTACTAAAATTTTTTATTAACGCATTCAAACCATAAAAATTTTTAAAAATTTTCAACTAAAATTCTATGCTGCAAATCATATTTCAAATTCTCTATACCATAAATTACCACATACATAAGCTTATCTTTCGGAATTTTATTAGTAAAATTTGCACACAACTTCATTGTAGATTTCTGTGTAGCTAATACATTCATTCTTCTACACATATTTATAACATAGATAGCATAATTTTGAATAAAGCTGAATGGACTCAAATTAACATCATCATTCAATTGTGTAGTTCTCTTAAAATCTAAGAAAGCATCATAAGCTTTTAAATAATTATTTGGCGGAACTAGATTCCACATTTCTTGAGGAAAAATCTCGTTTCTGCCATTTTTAATATAGATATTCTGTAGTTTAACGTGATCGAATAAGGAAGTGTCAATGAGATGATTATTTTTCCATTTTGTCTGGAAAACGACAAAGATGAAATAAAGCATATCAAATTCTGCAGAGTTATAGAAATTTGTAATATCCAACTCAATATTTCTTTTTTCATCTAATCCAGCAATCTGTACAGTCTGTGGTTCAAAGAAAGATATGGCAATTGATGGATTTTTAGTCTATCTTGTCCTAGTTGAAGCGAATATTCTGGTTCAAATTTAACAACAGGAACAAGAATTTCCATTGATTCTACAACAAGTTTACCTTCTTTTGGCAGTGTAGTCATATCTTCAACACCAGTATCATATATATCAGTCCAATGAAGAATACAATCTCCAGCACTTGATGACTATGTAAAAATAAGTGTTAAATCTCCTTCCCACATTGTTTCTTTATAATCATTAAAAAAATCTACCGAATAATTCTAATGGATAATGTACTTCATTTTTCTTACTTTTTATTTTTTCATTACTAAGAATATGGCCTTCCATGGTTAACTCATTGGCTATAGTTGAAGTCAATCGAATAAGAGCTGATGAAGAAATAAATGGAAATTCCATTCCAGATAAAATATTGTTACCTTTCTTTATGGTGATAACATGAAACAGTTTTGCTACATAATTACCAATTAATTTTTTTATTGGATTTTCCATCATAAGTTGGATAATCTGTACCATAATTTCCAATAATACTGAAATTCATATACAATTGAGCTTGATTTGGATGAACCCAACCATCTCCAATATCTATATTAGTCTCCGTGTTCTTGTTGGGGAGATTCAAATTATTTTTCGTCTTTTCATTCACAGGGAATGAATAAAACTGATAACTTTCGACTTTGTTCATGATTTATTTAACAATAAAAAACATTAGCATCAGTAAAGCAGACTTTAGTCTGCGACTAAGAAATTTCTAAAATAACTCTTACACAAGCACCATTAAAGTCAATTAAATTATCGTTTTCATCAGTTACAGTAATTTCCAAGTCCTGAACTGGATCAAAAATAGGAATATTTACAGGACAATTTGATTCATGAATTATTGGTCCACCAAATTCTGCATTAGGCTTGAATGAAGCAATTATATTAGTTTCTCTGTGAAAATGATCAGTATACTTTACATACATTCCATCAGCAAGATTGAAATTTATATTTATTAATTCAAATGGAATAATTTTAGGAACATCTTTAGCAATAGCATTTTCTTTAGCTTGAACAACTTGATTCCTAAATCCAAGCACACTACCAATACTATCTTTTATATCCATGTACAATTTTACATCACTTTCAATAACAATTCTGTCTAAAATTTCATCTGCTTTAATGTGGATACTTAGCGTCTTCAAATGAATAAATTTTTTCAATTTTTTCAAACTATACTGACCTACAGGAATTTCTATCATTTAACCATCACAACAAAGTTTATTATTTCTCGATATAATGTTTGGAGTTAGGAAAGTTGAATAAAAACCAACTAATGAAACACTACTAAAACTGTTCCTTATTGGAACAGTTAATCTTTTGTTGAGAATAGATGACTTACCACTTAATTGAAATAATCTACTCATTTACTATTAATATTTTTTATTAATAAATGAGCAAAACAGATTGGCAATCAAAAATAACAATTCCAGAAAGGAAGTCGAAAAATGTACATGGTAAACATTTACCAAATTCTATTAGATGTGCGATAATTGGACCAAGTGGTTGTGGAAAAACTACATTAATGATTGGTAATTATATTTTAGCTCCAGAATGGTTAAATTGGAATAAAATTAATAATTTATATGTTTATTCAAAATGCTTAGATCAACCAAAATACTTGGAATTTATGAAAGGATATGAAAAAGTTGAAGAAAAAATAGCTACATTCATCGGAAATAATGAAGAAATTGTCCCATTATATCAATGCCTAGACAATTCTGTTGTTGTATTTGATGATTTTATTCTTGAGAATGAAGATGTTGTTAGAGAATATTTCACTAGATATAGACACAAAGGTATAGATTGTTTTTACTTAGCTAAAACTTATTCAAAAATACCAAAACAGTTAGTTAGAGATAATTTAAATTTTTTAAAATGTATTTAGACAAGAAGATACAAATTTAAATCATATTTACCATGAGTTTGTTGGTGGAGATTTAAAGTTCGATAATTTTATAAAAATGTGTAGTAGATGTTTGAATGATCAGTTTGGATTTTTCACAATAGATATGACAAGAAAATCAATGATGGTAAATTTAGAAATAAAATACAACATTTCTTTTTTAATTAATTTTTTCTATTCTTAAATAAATGTTTGCAAAATAAGATCCAGAAATCGTTAAAAAAGCTAGACAGAACAGGAGAGTAAAGGAACAATTAAAAGAAGAGTTTAGAAAATGGCAAACACAACCGAGAACAGAGTATGAAAAATTTAGAAAAGATCAACCAGTTATCTATGCCATGGAACAAGTCAAACAAGGAATTGAAGGCTTAAGTGACAATGTTTTGAAAGCAATTGAAGAAAATGGTTCCATATTATTTTGATGAATTTAACGATGTTCCAGCAATTAAACATGCTGAAAGTGATAAAAGAGATTATACATTAAGTGAATCAGAAATAACAAAGTTGTTAGATAATTATGATGAAGAAAGACAACAGAAAGATATTAAGAAAATAAACATAAGTGAAAGAATGTTAGAATACATTAACCATAGTGAAGATAAAGTTTTTGGATTAAAGCCTTTTGGTACATTTAAATTTATTGGTAGACTGCCTGTAAAATTTGAAGACAATAAATTAACAATTGTTATGGATGATATGAACACACTATTCACAAGTTCTGATCTGTCAAATTATGCAGTTAAATCGATTGAATCAGAAGCATTATATTCTGACAATAATCCAAATAAAATAAAATCAGGTAAAGGTAATAAATATGAAAATTTGATAAAAGAGATTGTTGAACTTTATTTTTTCAAAAAAACGGCATCATCAGATTCATGTGAAAAAACAGGTGAAGGCTTGGTTAAAAAATACACAGAAAAACCAATTTTATATGTTTGTATGAATGATGTTAGACAATTAACTTATAGATTAGCTGTAATTCATGGTGAAGAACTAGCTGGAAATAAGAATTATCACAATGAAAATGTTGGAATAATGCAAATGCTGACTAATAAATTTAGTGATTTCCTTATCAACAATCCAAAAGGAATTCCATACTTAATTAGAATTTTGAATAATCTTCGTCACACATTTTGGAAGAGTCAGAAACATGGTAAAGAATTAGTCAATTGGGTTTTGAATAATGTTCCAATGCCTGAGATGCATTTACCAAAATATAATTACTGCGAACCCTTTACTAAACTTTAAGAAAGACTAGAACGTGGTGATGCAGGAATAAATCCATTGAGATGAAGCTTGTAAACAGCATGATATTGCTTACAGAGAAAATAAAGACATATGGCTGATAAAGAACTTAAGTTAGCTGCAAAAGAAAGAATGTATGCAAATGATGCTTCCTTAGGAGAAAAAATTGCAGCAACAGCAGTTAGAAGAATAATGTATGGAAAACAAAAATCTGGAATGGGCTTAGGCGTGGATGACAAAGGTTGGGGAGTTTAATATTTATTAAATTTTTAATCTATGTAAATGAACAATTTTACAATTGATTAACTTTGCTACCTAGTGGCAAAACTAATTGAAAGTCAATTAAATTAAAGTTAAATAATGAACAATTAAATGCAATTGAACCATTTTAATAGAGGTTCAAAAAAGGAGTAAAGAAAAGAAAGTTGGTGGAAATTCACTTATTACATTAGGTATTCCTTTTGTTAAAAAATTATTCAATATCTAACAGAAAAGAAGGATGGTAAAGTATTAACAAAACATGAAGGCGGATTTTTACCATAATTATTAGTCGCATTACCATATTTAGCAACTACTGGTTCTTTAGCTGGTGGATCTGCAGCAATTGCAAATGCAGTTATAAACAAAGAGAAAGCTGATAAAGAATTAGAAGAACAAAAAAATTCCAAAACATAATTAATAAACATCCTAACACCTTAAGTAATTTTGATATAGAAGAAATTACTAAGTAATTAAAAATTAAACACTTTTGTGGAGTATATATGGTTGATGAATTACCAAATAAGCCATTTAAAATTGAATGTGGTTTAGTAAATTTAGGTACATCTGATAATCCTGGTACACATTGGATTTGTTATTATAAAAATAAAGGTAAAAAATTTTTTTGATTCATTTGGTGGTAATATACTAAAACAATTAGTTAATTATTTAGGAAAAGATGAATTATATTACAATATAGAAAGAATACAAAATTTTAATGAAGTAATATGTGGCCATTTGTGTCTTTTTGTTTTAAAATTGCTTTATGAAAATTATAATATTAATGATATTTTAGATTTAATTAATGGACATTTTAGGAAATAAGATGCATCAAAGTGAACATGTAGTTAATACATCTACATTCGATCTAGAAAAAATTTAAAATATGATTAAACGATTTGATAAAAAGATAACTAATTCAATTAAACAGTTTCAAAAAGAATGTAATGCTATTTTTAAAGTAACTAAAAGTTATATTGGTTTTAAAGGTAGATGATGTGCTAAAGTAAATGATCCAATTGGTGCGAAAGATGTAGTTAACAAACATTATTTTGTTAATGAACTATTAAATTTTGTTAGAAAACCAGAATAAATAAGTATTTTAACGCAATTTAATAACTGTGTTAATAAAGAAGAATATAACAAGTATGTTTTAGACTTAAAGGAAAAAAATGATATTATATATGGTATTATGGTGCATAATAATAAAAATATAAACTTTATGAAAAGGAATCTTATTAATGATTTAAATGAAATTGATTAAAAGTTATGTTAAATTCTTAGAAACAGAAATTAAAAATAGCTTCGACAAAAAAGTAAGTAAAGATCTAGAAGTATTGGAAAAATTAGATTAATTTAAAATTTAACAAATTTTTTGTCTACATAAATGAACAACCACACTTCACATGACTATCACATTTATTGCTTGAAGTGTAAAAAAATTACTGATACACATAATCCATACAGATTAACAACAAAAAATGGAAGAGAAAGAATTGAAGGTCTTTGCAGAGTTTGTAAAAAGAAAAAAAGTAAATTCGTCAAAATATTTGGAGGCAAGGGACTATATAATATTCGAGAAGAAATTATTAATGAATTACATAAACCAATGAGAAAAAATTTTACACAGAGAAATGTAATTTCGATCGGTATAGATGATTGATGGCAAGCCGCCTTAGTAGAAATGGATTCCGGCAAGTTGAAAGGAATTTCTAAAATAAACAAAGGATATTAATATTTGTTGACTGTTATTGATGTTGTTTCGAAATTTGTTTCGGCCGTTGCAGTTAAAGACAAAACAGGTAGGAATGTGGGTGATGCATTCGAAAAATTATTCAGCTAAAGGAGACCAAAAAATCAGCAGACAGATAATGGTTCATAATTTTATAACAAATAATTTAAAGATCTGATGAAGAAATATAACATTAATCAATATTCAACTTTTTCAGAATTAAAACATCTGTTATTGAACGATTGAACAGAACACTTAAAGGAAAGATGTAAGGAAATTTACTTTACAAGGAAATTACAAATGGGTTGACATAATCTCGAAACTAGTTGACGAATACAACAACAAAGTTCTCCGAACTATAAAAATGAAGCCAATAGAAGTTAATGAAAAAAATTTAAAGTCGTTCAATTGGGAAAGGTTAATGTCTAATGAAAAAGTGAAATTTAAAAAAGTTGATTAAGTTAGAATTAGTGAACTTAAAGGTCTTTTTGAAAAAGGATATACAGCTAATTGGTCAACAGAAATATTTGAAATTGAAGATGTTATTCAGTCTAATCCATTTACATATGAATTAACAGATATAAAAGGAAATTTTTATGACCAAGGTTTACACAAAACAAAATATCCGGATGTATACTTAGTTGAAAAAGTTTTAAGAAAGAAAGGAGATAAAGTTTATGTTAAATGGTTAGGCTTTGATAATTCGCACAACAGTTGGGTAAATAAAGATAAAATAATAATCGGTTGACCAACTCTATTAAAATTTTTGTCTGTAGAAAGGGCTACAGTATGAATGAAAAAACTAGCACTTTCATTCTTTGTAGCTGCATGTTATCCGAATAAATCAGTTAACTGATGCAAATGTGAATTATTTATATAATCTCAAAGTAGATGAAATTTGTACTGTTTATGAATACTTTAAAAAACAATGGCCATGAACTGCACTAATGCTCAATTTAATATTAATTAATTCTCTTTTAAGAATATCTTCATTTAAACTTGTCTCAAAATGATTTCCTTGAGAAAGTATTAGTAATCGTTCTTTCATTAAATTATATAGATTTATTGAGTTTGGATTATTGATTCTCAACATTATTTCCATTTCTTGATAATCTGCTTGTAATTAATTCAATCTAGAATTTACAGAACAATTTTGAGTTCTTATAACATAATATGGATACTCCCACATATAATTTTTCTTAATTAACATAAATTCACTATGCTTATCTTGAGTAATGGTTGGAGGAGTAGCATGATTATCAATAATTTCGTCTTTCTCATTAATTTGTTGATTTAAGTTTTGAATGTCTTCTCTTCTTTTCTTTAGAATGCACATCGCCATTTCTTTCTCAATTTGCAAATCTTCAATTTTTCTTGTAAGTTTTCGATTGTTGACTGTAGTTTGTATTCACCATATTTTCTGATTGATGGTAAAACCTCATGCGTTACCCATTTTTTAAATTGTTTGGCTGCTGGGAATTTTGAACTTATAAATAAATCATAAAGACCATATTCTGTAATAAAAACAGTTTTCACCTCAATATTATGGATGTCGCTGCGAACGACATCCAAAAAATTTCTAAAATCTCACCTATCTTCTATATCAACATTTTTAATAATTGCATGTCTAGAATTAGAATATTCCAAAATTTCACAAATGTCCTTTGCTTTAAACCATGGTTCGCAATTTTCATCAATAATTACTAAAATATTTTGGTTGTTATAAGAGAGCTTATTATTTTTTAGATCAATAAGTGCCTCCATTTATATAGAATTAAAATACATTAGTAAATCAAAATTTTACAGCAGGCACAGTTAAAATTTCATCATAAATATTTTTCCATTCCTCTTTTACTACATCAACAATATCATTGGATTGGTCACATAATTTCTCTACAAAGTAAGATAGAATGTTGAAGTGTATATTGTATATTTCTGTTATCTACTCTGTGTACACCAAAATAAATATTAATCATTTACTCTATTAATATATAATCACTCCACATATATTTTCTGACATAAAATATATTATCATCTTTAGGTCTTCCACTATTATAGCTTGGTAATCTTTTTGAAAGATGATTTTCAGATAATACGCCACCAACTTAAACATAATTTTTTTCGCATACTGCTTGGTTGTGGCAATGTATATAATTTGTTTTTTCTTCATCTCCACTACATCAGATATTACATATTTTACTTGTAGACATTGTTTTTCTTTTTCTTCCAACTCTGTCGCTTGTTGTTCGATAATTTTTTGAGATTTCTCTTTTTCGACAGATGTTGTGTATTTTAGATAATCAACAAAGATTTTCTCAATGGTTAGATAGTACTTTCTCACTTGCTTGCATTGCTTTGTGTTGAAAGACATAACAGATTCTTTAAAATTGGCGACAGGCAAGAGAATCCATTTCTTCTGGACGAGATAGTTGGGTTTCAAGAGTTTCTTCTCTTCTTGAATGTATTCGTACTCTAAAGTGAGAGGATCATCATGATTGATCTCGATGAAGGGGATTGCATTGTCCTTGAGGAATTTAACATAATGTTTCTTGTTTTGTCTTAAGTTTTCAGATGTCAAATTATTGACCACTGTATTTCCATACAAAAACTCAAGAATGTCATTGGTGATCAACACGTTCTTCTCTTCAAACAAAGGAATTCAAATGTCATTGAACCAACTTCCTAAACTTAACTCCTTTCTTGAATGAATTCGAAAATGTTCAACATGATCGATTCTGTACTTGTGACTTTGGCATTTATATAGAATTAAAATACATTACTAAATTAAAATTTTTAATTTTACAGAGTTCTAGCTCGAATCCCTGCAATTCAGGTAACGAATTGATTAGTACATTCTAGCTTTGAACCATGCATTATTAACTACCTTGTTGAGATCAAAAATTATCATTTATATATAATTAAAATATATTAGTAAATTAAAATTTTTCAGGCATCTGCAACTTCCTTAATAGTGTGTCATTAAAGATAACAATTTCCTTTTCGTGTAATGTGTATTGTACTAAAAGCTCATAAATAAAATAAAAACAATCAGTAGAAATACTAGTGAGGGAAGGAAAATTATGAGTGTAAATATTTTATCTATACAGCTAACAACCCTGCAGCAACATGAATGAGGATTCATTTATTAAGGAAAATTTTTAATTATTAATGAAAATTTATCTCAATAAATGGAAGCACACAAGAAGTGTAAAAAAGTGAAGTAGAGAAATCAATTGATAACTTTCATCAGCACAAATACTGGAAGGATAAGCTTTCATATATATGTAAAGAATGTCATAAAATTTTTACAAGAAATACACATAATAATAGAAAAGAATGTTTTGAACGGTTTATATTTAATTATAAGAGTTCTTTGGCAATGTTTAAAATATGACAGATTTTTTTTAACTTTTATAAACAACAACAACAGGAGTTACAACATTTTAAAAAAATGTATTGGTTGTCAAGGAATTAACGATCTTTGCTGTTCTTATGTAAGTCATACATCTAGGGACAAGCTCGCAGGCAGATGTAAGACTTGTCAACTAGAATAAAGACAAAGAAGAAAAATAGTGTGTGAGTTTGGAAAGGAAGTAGTTAAAAGTGATCTCAAAAAACATTTACAAACAAATAGACATATCAAAAATGAACTACATACTTCAAGTGTTAAAAATAAATTAGAACAATCTCTCCAAATTTTCAAATCTATTAAAAATTCATCTTAAATGAATTAAAAGTCATCTTTGCTGATGCTCTCCAATTTTGAATGTCTACTAAAAATTATCTTAAATAAATTAGAAGTCATCTTTGCTGTTGATATTCAATTTTGCAAGTCTACTAAATAAATTAGAAGTCATCTATACTGCTGATCTGCAATTTTTCAAATCTATTAAAAATATATCTTTAATAAATGGAAGCCTTCCTGAGAAAGTTTCCAGTCACTCAACTTCATGATTATTGCAGAAGGAATAATTTACAAGGATATAGTGCACTTAGAAAGGATGGTCTTATCAACTTAATTACTTCAAATAATTCACAAGTTGTTACAAAAACTCTAGAAAATTTGAAAGTAAGTTAACTCAAAGATAAAGCTAATGATCTTGGTATTAAAGGATACAATAGATTAAAGAAATCAGAATTAATTAATGCCATTGTATTACAAGAGTTTAATCTTCATCCAGATGTATTTCAAAAAACTAGATTAAGACCAAAACGTGTACCAAATATAGATTACTTTTACAGATTTGATGATGATGTTATTGAAAAGCCTCATCCATCAAGAGAGGAAAAAATAGTAAGGCTAGATCAAATTTATCCATTTAGTAGTAAATTACTTGACAAAGAAAAGGAAACTGAGCCATCTGAAAAGATAAAAGAAATTAAATCGAAATTTAATGAAAAATTTAAAGCATGGTCTGTTGACTAAAAATGGTCTTTAACGATGCTAACATTGCCAAACTCGATACTGTTAGTGAGAAAACAGATTATGTAACAAAACCAATCAATTCCATGGTAGATGTAGGTAAAAAGAGAACTAATTTCAGGAAAGGAGCTAAGCTGAATATAACAGTCAATAATCCAAAAATGTTATATCCAATTTGAACAGGTTATAATGCATCAAATAATGCACTAGAGTCTGTTCAAATTTTGTGCAACAAAATGAGGGATATCTTAACATCAGATGAAACTGTTGATATACTAGAAACATCATTTAATATTCAGATGTTATCAATTCCTAGAGGTAGTGGATATAAAAAAACAATAAATCTAGCTGAAGACAAAGAGACTAAGAGATACATTACAAGAATTAATAACAATGATAATTTTTGTTGTCCTAGAGATGTAATTGTGGCTTTGACATATCACACATAAAATGTTTTGGGAAGAGAACTCAGTGATAATGAAATTAACAAAATAAGAGTTGGAAATAAATACAAATTAGAGAAAGACTTAACTAATATATTATGTAATCAGTTGGGCGAATACAATGAAGAAGCGTTTACTTTAGATGATATTAAAAATTTTCAGGAATTGTTGGATATCCAACTGAATGTAGTATGCACTGAAAATTTTAATGCAATTATCTATAGTGGTCCTGAGAAAGAAATCAAGATTTATCTGTACAAAGATCACAATCATTTTGATGTAATTAACAGTATGACTGCTTTCTCAGGATCATCATATTTCTGTGATAAATGCAAGAAAACATGTCACAACAACGAGAAACATAGATGTAAAATAGAGCGAAAAGTGTGTATACGAGGGCTATCCACAAAGTACATTACGTTTTCGTTTGTGTCAGTTAGGGGCGGGGCTAGCGCGGCCATGTTGGTGTCATGGCCTTCCGCCGCTCAGTCGGCATCCTGCCGTGCTAGTGAGAGGTTCGTGCCGTACTCTGTTGAGTTACTCTGACAGTTTGAAATGTCAGTGTTAATTGAAAATGCTGCGAAGTGTGAAGTGCGTGCTGTAATAAGGTCTCTGACTGCAAAAAACTGTACACCGATAGAAATCTATCGGCAGCTTTGTGCAGTGTATGGGGACAACATAATCACTGAAGGTGGAGTGCGTCAATGAGTCATAAAATTTAAAAATGGCTAACTAACGTTCACGACGAAGAGCGAAGTGGAAGACCCAGCATAGTGACTGCCGAACTTGTCGAAAACGTCGATGCCGCGGTCCGTGAAAACCGTAATTTCACAATAACAGAACTCTATGAGTTTTCTACAAATTTCACGAAGATTGTTGCACGAAATCATTACCAGAAAGCTTGGTTAGCACAAGTTTTGTGCAAGATGGATACCAAAAATCTTGGCAGAGATTCACAAAAATCAGCGAATGGCTGCAGCGTTAACGTTTTTGGACGCTTACGAGAAAGATGGCGACTCATTACTCGATCGCATCGTTACTGGTGACGAAACATGGGTTAAGCATGTGAACTGTGAGACAAAATTGCAGTCAATGCAGTGGGGGCACAGAAATTCCCCCCAAAACCCAAGAAATGCATGCAGACAATGTCGGCAAGGAAGGTAATGGCGACTGTCTTTTGGGTCAGAAAAGGTGTGATTTTTGTGGATCTCCTGGAAAAAGGCACTACAATAAACTCTCAAAGGTGTTGCCAAACTCTGCACAAACTCAGAAGAGCAGTACAAAACAATCGCAGGGGAAAGTAGGGTTCAAAGATCTTGCTGATTCACGACAACACCCGGGCCCACACGGCAAATGCCACTCGTGAAGTTCTAGAATCTTTTAAGTGGGGGTTGTTGCCTCATCTGCCGTACAGTCCCAACCTGGCACCGAGCGACTTCCACTTATTCCCAGCAATGAAGAAGTGGTAGGCTATGCAGCGATTTGATGATGATGCACAGCTTCAAGAAGAGATAACCACTTGGTTGAAGGCGCAGGCGGCCGAATTTTACGACGAAGGAATTTCCAAGCTCGTCCATCGCTACGATAAGTGCCTTAATTTAAATGGCAACTATGTAGAAAAGTAATATTTAAGTGTGGCTTTCATATGTATATAATAAAAAAATTTCCAATACTTTATTTATTTTTAATTCCAAAACGTAATGTACTTTGTGGATAGCCCTCGTATTATGCAAAAGTCCAGAACATGGAAGTGAAGAAAAGATTTATTGTGAAAAATGTAATAGATACTGTTATAATGTAGAATGCTTAAACAATCACCAAGAAGTTTGTGATACATCTTACAAATGTGAAGGATGTAAAAAGATTTGTTTAAGATCTAAAGAACATAAGTGTGGCTTTGAACTTCGTAGAAATTGTCAACAAGTAGTGGAAATGGGAAATCATAAATGTTATATGCAACCTGTATTGCAAAAAGGTGATATCTGTGAAAGACAATTTGGTGATGACTATATAGTGCAAGGTTGCCCAAATTGTAATAAAGAAGGTTGCTATGTTAATGGAGAATTCCAAGATGTTTATATTTACCAGTGCTTTGTGTGTAGTAAAATAGTTGGTGGTAAAGAGTTGAAATGTTGTGAAAAAGGCTTTCCAAAGAAAGTGAACTGTATTTATAGTGAGAGATACATGTGGTTTGATTATGAAGCAACTCAAGAAACTGGAACACACATTCCAAATCGTATAATTGTACACAATTTTAAAGGTGATACTGTTTATAAATTTAAGGCAAATGATGAATTCTGTAAGTGGATGATATCTCAAAAGAACAGTTATCACACATTCATAGCTCACTGTGCAAAAGGTTATGATTCCCAGTTCATTTTAAAGTACTGTGTTGAAAATACAATAAGGCCATACAGCATCTACACAGGAACAAAATTGATGTTATTGGAATCAAGCAGTTAGGTATAAAAATTATAGATAGCAGTAATTTTGTACAAGGTCCACTTAGTAGTTTTCCAAAAACTTTTGATTTGAAAGAATTGAAGAAAGGCTACTTCCTGCATCTATTCAATACACCAGAAAATGAAAACTACATAGGACCGATTCCTGATACTGAATATTATTGTGTTGACATTATGAAGCCAAAAGATCAAGAAGCATTTCTCAAGTGGCACAGCTCTAGAGTTAAAGAAAATTATGTGTTCAGTATGAAGAAAGAAATTAACGAGCACTGTAATTCTGACGTAGATATATTAAGCCGAATACGAATATATTAAGACGAATTAAGAAAACAGTTTCTGGAAATTGCTAAAATTGTTCCATTCTGTTATTTAACAATTGCTGGCGTTTGTATGGCAATTTAGAGGTCGAAATATTTACAGAAAAATACAATCGCTGTATTGGACAAAGAACAGAAGGAGAATTACAGTAAACAATCGATAGCTTGGTTGAATAGTTTAAATAATAGCAACATCTCACATGCTGTTAATGGTGGAGAAGTCACAATTGCAGGAGCAAAAGTAGATGGAGTTGATAAAGCAACTAATACTGTTTATCAATATCATGGTTGCTTCTGGCATGGTTGTAAAAAATGTTTTAAAAGTGAAACAATTAACAATAAAAATAAGGAAATGATGGATGATCTTTATCAAAATACATTGAGAAGAAGTGCAGAAATACGAAATGCTGGATACAATCTGGTGGAAATGTGAGAATGTGATTGTGTGAACTCAACAGAATATAAAAAACTTGAACAGTTACATAAAATTGTTAAACCATTGAATCCAGGAGATGCATTTTATGGTGGACGAAGAAATGCAATAAAATTAAGAGCTAAAACAGATGGTATTAGCTAAAAAATAAAATATATTGATGTATGTAGTCTTTATTTAACTGTGCAATATTATGATTATTATCCTGAACAACATCACAGGAAGATGTATAGACCAAGATAGTATTCTAAAAATTCGTATAGGATAATAAAATGTAAATTATTGGCTCCTAGAAGATTGTATCATCCAGTTTTGCCTATACACATGCAAATTGATAAAAATGAAAAACTATTGCTTCCATTGTATGTCAACTGTGCAGAAGATCAAATAAATAAATGCAATCACAGTGATGAAGAAAGAAGTTTCACTGGAACTTGGGTAACAGATGAACTAAAGAAAGCTGTAGAAAAAGGATTTAAACTTTTAGAAGTTTATGAAGTAAGCGATTTTAAAAATTAAAGCAATTTGCTGTTTAAAAATTATGTTAAAAACTTTATGAAAATAAAATTAGAAACTGGTCCACATAATTTTGAAAGTGATGAAGAATACATCAAAAGAATTAAAGAGAAGTAGGATATTGACTTGGAGCGTGATAGAATAAAAGAAAATCCTGCAAAGCGAGCTGTTGCTAAGATCTGTCTGAATTCTTTATGGGGCAAATTTGGACAAAGACAAAACATGAGTCAAGCAGAATATGTGACAAATTGGCAACGATTTTATGAGATACTGTTGGATGATAAATTAGATAACTTAGATGTAAATTTTATTACAGAGGAAATGATCCAGATGCATTATAGTTTCAAAGACTGTTACATGGAAAACAATGCAGCTACGAATATCTTTCTAGCTGCATTCACTACATCAAATGCTAGATGTAGATTGTATGATATGTTAGATAAATTAGGAAAAAATGTCATATATTTCGGTACTGAGTCTGTAGTATATATGGATGATGATATAAATACTGTGGAAACAGGTTGTATGTTAGGTGAGTGCAGGAACACCTGTCATCAAGATTCTGATTGATCGCAACTTACAATGACAGAGGAGCACTTTGGAATTTTGCACCAGAGTAGTAAGTGGGTGACTTGAGCGCAGATGCAGATATTTTTTTTAACGCATCCATCATTGGCTTTAAAATGCTAGACTGGTTTACCTTTGTTAACTAATTCATTTTTATTTTGTTATTGCGGGCCACTTGAGAATTGGGAAATAATTGGATTCCAGATTGGGCTTCACAGGTCGAAAAAGTTATTATTATGAGAAAAATGATAAAAAGACAGAAATGAAGGTAAAAGGATTCACATTAAATTACAAAAATATTCAAAAGTTAAATGGCGAATCTATGATCAGATTAATTGAAAATGAAGTGAAAGAATAGATACAATTAGAACATAACCAGATAACCAGAGATGTTAATACTAAAAATCTAATAAACAGTTAAGAAATAATTTTCATTTCAGTATGATAAAAGAAGTCTTCTAGATAACTATGATACAGTGTCTTATGGATACTAATAATTATCTATATCTTCTAATGTAAATAAAAAATTCATACCACATGCCTTATACAAATAGAATAAATTAGTTTGTTGCATTTGTTGTATTCTAAGATGTCTAACTTTTTAGTTATAGAATGATAAACTTTTAAAAATAACGATTAGAGTTTAATGCAGTTTTGAAATTTTGTAGATAAATTATTAATTGGTAAATTAGAATCTACTATTTGTTTTACTATCATAGAAAAGAGATAATTGGATTTTTCTATTTCCTCCCATATTTCTATATCTGTTTCCTCTTAGTTATCAAAGTATTTTTCGTATTCTTCTTTATAAATTCTCTTTAATGCACTAACATGTTTAGTATGTTTCTGACTTCTCAAGTGTTCTATAATTAATGATGGTTTAAAAAATTCTGTGCAAGTATTACACTCAACTTGTTTCTCTCTTGGATTATTACTTCTCTCAACAAAGATGTCAAACTTAATTTCATCCCATACATTAGTCATATTTATATAGAATAAAAATTTAAAAGATTATTAAAATTTTATTCTATATAAATGGACAATCTACTCAAGAAGCTCAATAATGCTAACAATTCTAATCTGTTTAAAAAGATTAGTGAGCTTGATGCAAATGTGTCTTATTACATTACTGATTGTGATCGTTTAAAAACTAGATATGGTGATAAAATTTGTCTAGAGCTCGATATTAAGTTTAAAATTATTTTGCCAGAAGGGTTCAATAAAATAATAGATATCTCGGACTTACAATTTTTTAAAGATGGTGAAATTAAACTAAAATATAAAGGAATGGAGAGTACTAAAAATAATGATAATGAGTTTCATGATCTGGAATTTGTTGTGTAGAATTTTAGCTCATTGACTCTTCCTAATTCGATCATGTTAAATTACAGATTATCTATATTAAAAATGGCAGAAACGAGATTTTTCCTCAAGAAATGTGGAATCCACATCGGCCAAATAATTATTTAAAAGCCTATGATGCTATCTTAGATTTTAAGAGAACTACACAATTGAATGGTGACATTAATGTCAATCCATTCAGCTTTATTGAAAATTATCCTATCTATGTTATAAATATGTCTAGAAGAGTGTATGTATTAGCTATACAGAAAACTAGACTGAAGCGGTGTGCTAAGTTTAATGAAAATATTCCGAAAGATATGCTTATGTATGTGGTAATGTATGGTAAAAAGAATTTGACATATGATTCACAGCATAGAATTTTAGTTGAAAATTTTTAAAAAAATTTATGGTTTGAATCCGTTTATAAAAGATTTTAGTAGCTAGTGTACGCAGTCTAGCAGTTTATAAGACAATGATCAATGCATTAAAAAATATCTGCAACTGCACCCAAGTGGCCCACAGTAAGAAAATAAAAATGAATTAGTTAACAAAGGTAAATCAATCTAGCATATTACAAGACAATGATTGATGCATTAAAAAAATATCTGCAACTGCGCTCAAGTGGCCCGCAATAACAAAATAAAAATGAATTAGTTAACAAAGGTAAACCAGTCTAGCATTTTAAAGACAATGATGGATGCGTTAAAAAAAATATCTGCATCTGCGCTCAAGTCACCCACTTACTACTCTGGTGCAAAATTCCAAAGTGCTCCTCTGTCGTTGTAAGTTGCGATCAATCAGAATCTTGATGACAGGTGTTCCTGCACTCACGTTTCCATGTAGCTCAACACCAGGCTTGTGCCATATTTCACGATGGGTGTCCAGAAAGTAAGTTCCGATCAGTTGCGAAATGGACACCACAGTGAAACCCCAATGCAGCTTTGCTTCCCCTTAATGAATGCAGCCCACCTAACACATCTGCCACGCACTTCCTTCTTCTTGGCAATTCTCAGCCGCACTCTGCAGGGCAGTACAGACGCTCCTGTAGCCCTTTCTATGGGAAAAGTTCGATCACACACAACACAGCCCTAATTAGCTCGTCGTGAGAATCATCTCTGTTCACATGAAATGCTGAATACTAGGACAACACTTGGACACAGGCTACACGCTATAGACCAGGGTAGAGAACTATTGGAAAGCAAAGGTGGCTGTCTTCTATGACGATGGTGTTGGAAATTTGGTATGACGCTCCGACTATGCAGAGAAGTATCTGAAAAGTATAGCTAACTCTTGCAAATAAAATGTTTCTGAATTTGGCTGTGGTTTCCATGTAGCGACCGATCGGAACTTACTTTCTAGACATCCCTTGTAATAACCCACAGATTCGGATTACGCGCGACTCTACTAGCTATTCAAATGGAGACCCACAAGAAGGTCCTTTCCAACTCTGCCAGTTGCTGATAATGAGGTCTCACCCAAATACGCAGCATCTCCGTACCCTTCACAGTGTACAACCAACATCTGGTGCTGTCTCGCCTCTTATGTAACCTTTCACTTGTGGTAACAACACTGAACAGGGACACCACTAATGCACTCTTGTTTCTGTGTGACGCATTAAGGATAATTGCAATTGTATTTACCTACATACCTGCCAACGGTGCGTTTGCTGGTAAAGTGGATCGAAATTTGATGTTTTCTTAAGGAATGAGGATTTAAATGAATAATGAGAATCTGGCAAAGAATCATATGCTATTTTACATTTATGATTTTTCATATTTCACTAACAGGTCACGGTCACTAACATAAAAATTGTAAAAGATTGATCTCCTTTACCCCACTGCAACTGCAATAACAAGCCCAGGATCTTGTATCGGTGTATATGGTTTTAAGAATTTATACGGTGAAGTATTTTATAGTTTACGTGATGTGCTCTGTAACTGGGGCCTCAGTCATCCCAAAGAGGTTTAGATACGCGCGAAAATTTCATAACTTTCCGCACTATATGTATGGTTGCGCTAGTGCCCCTAGAGACACACTTGAGCACACTGAACAACAGTGTGGGCATGCATGACGAGGTGGTTGGAGAATTGCTGTCTGTTGCTTCCTGATATGAAGTGAATTTTCTTAAGTATGGGCTTTCAACGGCACCTTTTAACTTTTATTGTTTTCTTATTTCATTTTCCTCTTTGTCGGTAAACATGTTTTTAACATATCAGTTTTTCAGCTCGTCATTTTGAGCTATGACGCTTTGCTTGTTTCGAGTAACAGTATTTTATTTTTGGGAAAGTAGAGTCCGTCCTTCCTGTATAGGGAATGTTTTACTGACACGTGAATGTTTCGTGACAATTGTCATAGAGCATAGATTATTAGGATAAGTATATGCTTTTTTTATCATAATGTCGATTGTACATTTTCTATCTTGCAGATCTACATATGAAGATCTGACTTGACATCACGAAATCGGTAGCGTTTCTGTAAAATTTCACTAACGAGTGAAAGCGGGTTACTTGGGAAATATGAATTACCTCAGCTTCTGTTGCTCAACAGAAAACTATTTGCTCTGTGATAGTGTTTCTCTCTCCCGTCACCCAGATGTCAGTGATCAATAACAGTTATGCGTCTTTGATCCGCTGTACCGCAGGTGATCCACCTTACGCCGTTTTACCCGCTGCAAAGCTACACTGAAATCGAACAATGCTTTCTGGGTGCTTTACTTTTATGTCAGGCAGTACATGAGAATGAAAGGCAGGTCAGACGATGTCCTAAATATCCAGCTGTCATCCACTTAGGTAAAATTGAAATCCTGCTCCATTCGGAGCTGCTGGAGGAGCGTCGTCAGCAGAGGGAAGGAGTGCGCCTCGGAGCAAGCTGCGAGGTCCCACACATGCCATGAATACTTCATGCTGGCTGTCCGCAGAGCTGAGCGCCGCATTCTGGTGTGCCGACCTCTCGGGAGAAGGCGTACAGTGTCTGGACTGTCTCACTGCGCTGCTCCTCGTGTTGCACTCCACCCCCAAACTCAGTTTTCCCGTAATCTGTCTGGGGATGCCTTTGTTACACCCATAAAATATTATCTCAGCAGTGGAAAAACCTTTTAGGTACGCGACGTTATAAAATTACCGTCTTAATAGCTTTCTGTTATAACAGGAAGGTTTTAGACCAAATTTGAGAAACAAATTTAGTTAGACAAATGAAATAACAGAATTTCAGAGGCTTTACTGGTCTCGTACGGATATGATTTTAAGTATATAGACTGAAGCGGCTAGTGAAAAGCCTTAGTCTCCGAAATTGTGTCATTTCTTTTGTATGAGTACCTGCACCTGGGTTTCAGGCTGGATCCGCATTGACGTTCGATGCTGAGGCGCTATTCCAGGACACGGAGACCCACGGTGATTCTGTTCGTGCGTAAGGCGGAATTTAAGGTAGACTGTGGCGGCAGTGAGAATTTGAATCGAGGAGGAAGGCAAGCCAGGGTAATCCTTTCAATTGCGTGAATCGATGTAACAAGATGGCTTAGTGACTAACGCACCTGCCTACAAAGCAGAAGACCCGGGTTCGATTCCCAGTCTTGGTACAAATTTTCACTCTCTGCTTCAAGCCATACTCACAAAATCATATCTGTGTGAAACCAATGAAGTCACTGAAGTTGTGTCATTTCATTTGTATGAGTACGTGCAACTGGGTTTCAAGCTGGATCCCCCATTCACGGTCGATGCTGAGCTGCTATTCCAGAACATAGAGAGCTTCGACAGTTCTGTTCGTGTGTAAAGGGGATTTTTAAGTTGACAGGGGTGGCAGTGAGAATTTGGGTCGAGGAGCGAGGCATGCCAGGGTAATCTGTCCAGTTGTGTGAACCACTGAGTCAGGGTGGCTTAGTGATGCCCGAACAAATGAAACGAATAGTAATGAACACAATGAGATTAACAACAAAGAAAAGTGGCTAACGCACCTGTGTAGAAAGCAGGAAACCCAGGTTCGATTCCCAGCCTTGGTACATTTCACTCGCTGCTTCACTCTATATAAACAATTTAAGTAGGTATAATGTCATATATGTCACTGGATCCTTCGATGCATCTCTGTGGAATAATTTCCTATCAATCGGAAAAAGTTTTTACTGTATAATTAACATTCTTTCTCACTAACTCATTGAGCCTAAATCGGGTAACACTTGGCTAGCATCCATAAAACCAGCAAACTTTTAAAGCAAAAGATTTTAGTATGTAATTAAAATCTTTAGTAGTATCGTTAGACTTGAAATATCAAATCAAGTGCTCATCACTCGTATTATATGTGTATTAGAGTTGAATGTGGTGGGAATCAACAAAAGTAAAACAACGATAAATATTGTAGTTGCATCAAAGCAGGCGATGCTGTTGGAACTATTTTAGGAAATTAGATCCTGAAAGAGGAGATGTTTAATGCTATATGGAAAGTAAAATAGCTGATGGTGGTCGAAGAAGAGAACATATAAACTGCAAACAAGGAATTGGAAGGAAGTCATTTCTGGCCAATAATAATATGTTAACATCTAACATAAATGTAATTATTTTTTGAAGGTATTTGTCTAGTGTGCAGCCTTGCATCTAAGTGGAACGTGGATGGTAAGAAAAGCAGACATGATGGTAACAGAAGTTTATGAAATATGATGCTAGAGAATGTCAAACATCAGACGGTTCGCTCGAATAACTAATGAGGTGGTACTGAGTCGAACAGAAGGAAAAAAATTGTGGAAAAAATTAAGTAAGAATATTGAACGGTTGACAGGAGAGATCTTGAAGCATCAAGGAAAAGTCCAATTGGTAATGGAGGGATGCGTGGGGTGGGAGGAAAAAAATGTGAGAGAGGGTGACCCAGGTGTGAATACAGTTCCCTGATTCAAATGGGTCTAAGCTGCAACAGCTATTCAAAGGTGAAGAGGCTTGCGTAGGGTAAACTAGTGCAGAAAGCTGCAGCAAACCAGTCTTCGGACTAAAGACCACAAAAACAACAAAAGTTTCATTAGTTATAAGTTTCTGCTTAATATATTAATATAAAAATTTTGAGACTTAATAGGTAACAATGTAAATACAAGCAAATATATAAAGGAAATATTTCAATACAAACTTCACATGTCCAATTTTCTAATTGAACAAACACATTATATTGATATAAAATTATCGTTTTTACTGTAGAGAATTACAAATTTGTATCACGCAGGATGATAATAATTTCATAACACCTAACGATACAGGACAAAAAATTAAGTTTTACAGAATGAATGTTACCATGGATTGTTTGTTTGTAGTATACAGAAGGTATAGACATTTTTTATAGAAGGAAAGAGTGCTAGGAATACAAATTATGTTACCAAGAATATATGATTACTATATAGGCATTAACGTCCACAAATTATAGTAAGCCTACTCATAATGTGTGATACCTAAATTCCAGTAAAGAAGCTCATGGCAATCTAATAGTAGTTACAGTACAATAAACAAATGGTATATGTCGAAGGCTGTGCACGAAATGAAATAAGGCAAACGTGATATCTGCATGTCTACAGTACAGTTTAACAATAACTTTCTGGAACAAGGAGGGGTACCCAACTATTGAGAAAAAGCAAAGGTCGTTGCTGTTTTCGAGAAGGGTCGTCAAACTGATGCACATTGTTAATGTCATATAAGGTTCACGTCAATCCTTTGTAGAAGTTACGAACGTGTTCTATGTACATGCTTTATGACGTTTCTGGATAACGAAACTGTCCGTATAAAAAAAAAAAAAAAAGAAACTGAATATACATACATCAAAAAGTGTTTTGCATCACCTCGGTTCCGAGCGTTCCGGAACGTGTACAGAAAAATGGAACAGTGATCAACGTAAACATCAGTTCCGCCATTTCTATTGCTCATGAAAACGACACATTGCATGTTGTACTGCCACACAACGACACCTTCAGAGACGGTGGTCCAGATTGCTGTAGACACCGGTACCTCTAATACCCAGTAGCACGTCCTCTTACATTGATGCGTGCCTGTATTCGTTGTTACATACTATCCACAAGTTCATCAAAGCACTGTTGGTCCATGTTGTACCAGTACTCAACGGCAATTCGGCGTAAATCACTCAGAGTGGTTTGTGGGTCACGTCGTCCATAAACAGCCCTTTTCAATCTATCCCAGGCATGTTCGACAGGTTTCATATCTGGAGAACATGCTGGCCGCTCTAGTCGAGCGATGTCGTTATCCTGAAGGAAGTCATTTACAAGTTGTGCACGATGGGGGCTCAAATTGTAGTCCGTGAAGACGAATTCCTCGCCAATATGCTGCCGATATGGTTGCACCATCGGTCGGAGGATGGCATTAACGTATCGTACAGCCATTACGGCATTAAGCCCGACCGGGTAGCCTCCAAACACGTCTGCGTTGATTGTCGAAGGCAAATATGGCACTCATCGGTAAAGAGAGCGTGATGCCAATCCCGAGCGGTCCATTCAGCATGTTGTTGGGCCCATCTGTACCGCGTTATATGGTGTCTTGGTGGCAAATATGGACCTTGCCATGGACGTTGGGAGTGAAGTGGCGCATCATAAAGCCTATTGCGCACAGTTTGAGTCATAACACGACGTCCTGTGACTGCGTGAAAAGCATTATTCAGCATGGTGGCATTGCTGTCAGGGTTCCTCCGAGGCATAATCGGTAGGTAACGGTCATTAACTGCAGTAGTGGCCCTTGGGCGGCCTAAGCGAGGCATGTCATCTACAGTTCCTGTCTCCCAGTATGTCTTCCATGTCCGAGCAACATCGCTTTGGTTCACTCCGAGACGCCTCGTCATTTCCCTTGTTGAGAGCCCTTACTGGCACAAAGTAACAATGTGGACACGATCGATCCGTGATATTGACCGTCTAGGCACGCTTGACTTACAGACATCACTAGCTGTGTACCTCCTTCCTGGTGGAGTGAGTGGAAATGATCGGCTGTCGGCCCCACCGTCTAATAGGTGCTGCTCATGCGTGGTTTTTTATATCTTAGGGCGGATTTAGTGACATTTCTGAACAGTCAAGGGGACTGTGTTTGTGATACAGTATCCACAGTCAACGTCTATATTCAGGAGTTGTGGGAACCATGGTGATGCAAAACTGCTTTTGATGTGTGCATAAGCACAGACATCACGAAACAAAACTCACTCTGATCGTCCATGGTATTCAGACGACTATAGACAAATGTGGTCTTGTTGATGCCGTGTTCCTTGTCTTCCAGAACACATTCAATACAGTTCCACACTATCGTTTAGTGAACAAACTATAAACTTATGAACACCGGACCATATTTTTGAGTTCTTTCAGGAGTTTTCGGGAGACAGTACTCAAAACATTGCTTTTATCGGGACGAAACTGACAGAAGCAAATGTAATTTCGGGAGTACTACAACATACTGTAGAAAGGCCACTAATTTTTTCAATATGGTATTATTATTATTGTTCACATTTGGGCTTACTTGACCATGCGGAGGATGGAAGGAAGGAAGATTGGGTTTAACGTCCCGTCAACATCGAATTCATTAGAGACGGATCACGAGCTCAGATGGTGTCGAGCATGGGAAAGGAAATTGACCGTGCCCTTACAAACGAACCATCCCGGTATTTGCCTAGAGAGATTTAGGAAAATCACGGAAAACATATATCAGGATGGCTGGACGCTGGTTAGGATCATCGTCCTCCTGAATGCGAGTTCAGTGAGATAACCACCGAGGGCCAAGCGCCGTACAACAAGCCACTATTTTCAGACTAATGTTTTAGCTGTTCTTTGTGCCTATATTAGATTCATGAATAAGAATGTGCTTGTTTTTACTCGTCAAAATAAGGTGGTCCAGACTTCCTGGATTTTTTTCTGCCAATCGAGAATTTCCTGCTTACTAAATTTCTGTCTGCATATTGTGTTTCTCGTGCTTAATTTGTATCCATTTAATTATTTCAGCTTGAGTTTTCTGCTGATTTCATGGAATTCCACAATTTCTCGAGTTAAGCTGTACGTTTCCGTTCTCTTCTTGTACGCACAGTATTTTTGCCTGCATTTTTTCATGTCTAAATAAATGTTGGGCTACCTTTTCATATGGACCGAAAATTTTCCTTATTACTCATCGTTCCCTCTTTTGGATTTCTGTATGTTAATCGTTTTCCTCTACCTCTAATGGTCTCTGCCGGCCAGAGTGGCCGTGCGGTTTCAGGCGCCACAGTCTGTAGCCGAGCGACCGCCCCGGTCGCAGGTTCGAATCCTGCCTCGGGCATGGATGTGTGTGATGTCCTTAGGTTAGTTAGGTTTAATTAGTTCTAAGTTCTAGGCGACTGATGACCTCAGAAGTTTAGTCGCATAGTGCTCAGAGCCATTTGAACCATTTTTTTCTAATGGTCTCCCTATAAACAATTCACATAATTTACTACCTAATGTTTTCTACATAGTCCTATATGATCGCCGAAGTGGACGACACCTGTCACTATAGACTATCCGTTTCACGCCCAAGCTTGCACAATTCAGTACCCAGGGGGAGATAACAAGTAATGGATTGCTTGTGCCTTCTTACTTGGAGGTTCTAAACAACCTACAACCATACTACTCGTAATAGCTGTAATCGTTAGTGTGCAAATGAAGAACATTATGATGTAATTTGGTTCAGTATATCGTCATTAGTCATCAGTAGAAACGTCTGCACCTACACCCCTGACACCCCTTGCACATAATGGCAGAAGCCTCATGAGCCTTTTTGTAGATGGTGCTCTTGTCTGTACCAAGATTGCAATGCAGAAGACTGTAGCGAAATACTGTAAGATCTGCTGAGTATAAAGATCCTGTTTCCTAATTTTGCACTACTGCTGGAATAATGCAACTATTGGTAAGGTCGTGGGTTCGATCCTCTCTCAATTCTAGGATTTTTGTGTCACTTACCACTTCATTCACCTTTATCTTAAAAATGCCGAGTTGCACCGTGGTTCGCAATCCGTGTTAAACTGTGGGTCCTCCTATACCTGGCTGGTTCACTACACACCAAGTTCGGAGGAAGGCAATCGCGTACCACCCTTAGCAGGACCACCGTCAATAATGCACTGTGGTGTTCAAATCCGTGTTCTGACTGATGACTGCTTTACTTACTTATATACAACAGCTATTAATAATTGAACTGCTTCTCGCACCTCTGATCATAACTTTGCACTAAATGTTTGTACCATTGCACTAAAATAATCATAGCGTATTTGGAAACGTGTCCTGTTATTATTCTCACCATATTCGTCAAAGTTAAACTTCCACCTTCTTCTATTAATTTGTTAACAATATGATCAACATATAACGGGGCTTCTGCTGTCCCACTAACCACTTGTCCACATTTACTTTCAGTTTCCATCATTTTTATAGTTTTCACTAACAGTTTTAGTCAACATTTAAAGTAAAACGCATGTAAATTTACTTATCTTTCTTCGCTGTGGCTCATTTCGTTACCATTATACAGTTCTCTGGTTCCTTTCGTCGACTTCTGCCTTTTCTCTTTTAGTTTGGTTACATGCACTGACCTTGCCGTTGGTGGGGAGGCATGCGTGCCTCGACGATACAGATAGGAGTACAGTAGGTGTAGCCACAACGGAGGAGTATCTGTTGAGGGGCCAGACAAACGTGTGGTTCCTGAAGAGGGGCAGCAACCTTTCTAGTAGTTGCAGGGCAACAGTCTGGATGATTGACTGATCTGGCCTTGAGCATTATCCAAAAGGGCCTTGCTGTGCTGATACTGCGAACGGCTGAAAGTAAGGGGAAACTAAGGCCGTAAATTTTCCCGAGGGCATAAAGTTTTACTGTATGGTTAAATGATGAGGGCGTCCTCTTGGGTAAAATATTCCAGAGGCAAAATAGGCTCCCATTTGGATTTCCGGTCTGGGACTACTCAGGAGGACATCGTTATCAGGAGAAAGGAAACTGGCGTTTCTCGGATCGGAACGTGGAATGTCAGATCCCTTAATCGGACAGGTAGCTTAGAAATTTAAAAAAGGGAAAGAGATTGGTTAACATTAGATATAGTGGGAGTTAGTGATGTTCTGTGGCAGGAGGAACAAGAGTTCCGGTCAGGTGAATACCGTGTTATAAATACAAAATCGAATAAGGGTAATGCAGGAGTAGGTTCAACAATGAAAAAATTAAGAGCGCAGATAAGCTACTATCAACAACATCGTGAAAGCATTATTGTACCCAAGATAGACACGAAGCCCACCGCTAACACAGTAGTACAAGTGTATAAGCCAACTATCTCCGCAGATGATGAAGCGATTGAAGAAATGTATGATGGGACAAAAGAATTTACTCAGATGGTTAAAGGAGACGAAAATTTAACAGTCATGGGGGAATGGAATTCGATTTTAGGGATAGGAAGAGAAGGAAAGTAGTGGGTGAATATGAACAGGAGATAAGGAATGAAAGCGGAAGCCGCCTGGGAGAATTTTGCCCAAAACATAACTTAATGATAGCTAACACTTGTTTTAAGAATCATGCAAGCAGGTTATATACGTGGAAGAGGTTTAGAGACACTGGAAGGTTGATTATATAAAAGCAAGGCAAAGGTTTAGGAAACATGTTTTAAACTGTAAGACACTTCCAGGGGCAGATATGGACTTTGACCACAATGTATTGGTTATGAACTGTAGATTAAAACTGAAGAAACTGCAAAAAGGTGGGAATATAAGGAGAAGGGACCTGGATAAACTGACAGAAACAGAGGTTGTACAGAGTTTCAGAGAGAGCATTAGGGTAGCTTTGAGGGATGAAATAGTGAAGGCAGCAGAGGATCAAGTAGGTATAAAGACGAGGGCTAATAGAAATCCTTGGATAACAGAAGAGGTATTGAATTTAATTAATAAAAGGAGGCCCCGTTAGAACTACTGACAGCCTTGAGAAAGCCTGCCCAGACAAAACTCTATCATTTGGTGAGCAAGATGTATGAGACAGGCGAAATACCCTCCGACTACAAGAAGAATATAATAATTCCAATCCCAAAGAAAGCAGGTGTTGACAGATGTGAAAATTACCGAACTATCAGTTTAATAAGTGATGGCTGTAAAATACTAACACGAATTCTTTGCAGTCGAATCGGAAAACTGGTAGAAGTGAACATCGAGGAGGATCAGTTTGGATTCCGTAGGAATGTTGGATCACATGAGGCAATACTGACCCCACGACTTACCTTAGAAAATACATTAAGGAAAGGCAAACCTACGCTTCTAGCATTTGTATACTTAGAAAAAGCTTTTCACAATGTTGACTGGAATACTCTCTTTCAAAGTCTGAAGGTGGCAGGGGTAAAATACAGGGAGCGAAAGGCTATTTACAATTTGTACAGAAACCAGAAATCCTTGGATAACAGAAGAGGTATTGAATTTAATTAATAAAAGGAGAAAATACAAATATGCAGTAAATGAAGCAGGCAAGAAGGAATACAAACGTCTTAAAAATGAGATCGACAGGAAGTGCAAAATGGCTAAGCAAGCATGGCGTGTATCACTAGGGGTAAGATAGTCGAGGGGCATGAAAGGGAAGCAGTGGTTGGGAAGGGAATGAGACAGGGTTGTAGCCTATCCTCGATGTTATTCAATCTGTATATTGAGCAAGCAGTAAGGAAAACAAAAGAAAAATTTGGAGTAGGTATTAAAATCCATGGAGAAGAAATAAAAACTTTGAGGTTTGCCGATGACATTATAATTCTTTCAGAGACAGCAAAGGACCTGGAATAGCAGTTGAACGGAATGGACTGTGTCTTGAAAGGAGGCTATAAGATGAACATCAACAAATGCAAAACGAGTATAATGGAATGTTGTAGACTTAAATCGGGCGATGCAGAGGGAATTAGATTAGGAAATGAGACGCTTAAAGTGGTAAATGAGTTTTGCTATTTGGGCAGCAAAATAACTGATGATGGTCGGAGTAGAGATGATATAAAATGTAGACTGGCAATGGCAAAGAAAGCGTTTACGGAGAAGAGAAATTTGTCAACATCGAGTATAGATTTAAGTATCAGGAAGTGGTTTCTGAAAGTATTTGTATAGAGTGTAGCCATGTATGGAAGTGAAACGTGGACGATAAATAGTTTGGACAAGAAGAGTATAGAAGCTTTCGAAATGTGCTATAGAATGCTGAAGATTAGATGGGTAGATCACATAACTAATGAAGAGGTATTGAATAAAATTGAAGAGAAGAGAAATATGTGGCACAACTTGACTAGGAGAAGGGATCGGTTGGTCGGACATATTCTGAGGCATCAAGGGATCACCAATTTAGTGTTCGAGGGCAGCGTGGAGGGTAAAAATCGTAGAGGGAGTCAAAGGGATGAATACACTAAACAGATTCAGAAGGATGTAGGTTGCAGTAGGTACTGGGAGATGAAGAAGCTTGCACAGGATAGAGTACTATGGAGAGCTGCATCAAACAACCTATCTTGTGCATGCAAGATAAAATTATTTTAGATATTTTGGCAATCACATGGCGAATCTACTGTAGTATTATAACACTGCAACTGTATTTACGTAGCTTACGTAATCAAATACCAAATTTGGGTTATGGCATACTATGCCCCAACGGAACAAAAAGTCCTGTCACGGAAAAGCCACGTATAACACCTCCATCCGCTGCTGCTGGACCATAACCTTAAAGTTGTAGGCAGGTCGTGAAATAAAACTACCTTATTAAATCAATTATGGTATATCGCAACAGAGCAGTGTTACCCTCTGAGAGGAATTTTGTTATGTTGACCGTGTTGTACGTAACGGAAGTGGCTTATCGGAAATGAAAGTCAGAATTGCGTAAAATTTTAAACGGTAACCAAAATTATTTTTGCCCATCTACACTGTTTAAAAAATAAAGAAAACGGTCGCCAGCCTAATTAGGCAAGAGAATGATAAACATACTTGTTTAAGAAAATAGGTATGAGTAACTTCAACGGACAAACACAACCTATGTTTCGCCACGCGCGATTGCAATGAACTCTGACACCTGCATGTGTTCATGGTTAAGATTAGAAGCTGACAGAGCAGAACTGACTATTTGCATAAATGTAACAGATAACATTACATACTATAACTTTTCACCCTTTTTCATACCTGACATAAAATCGTATATGTAGTTCACTGCAAAATTATGAACTGATCACAGGTTAAGTCTCTCTGAGCTACATACTATTTTATTTAGAATGAAAGTTAATTGGAATTCACTAACAGGTTACGTCTCACTGTCTTTTGAATAAAGAAATTATTGTTTTCATAAATAGTGGTCTTTGTATGTAATTGTTATTTCTCATAAGCATGAAGGATAACCTGTGGATCCTATTATACTATTAATATGCACTTTCACTACCCAAAAGAAACAAGTATTTATCAAGCATGAGTATATAACTTTCCACTATTGCAGTTTTCCACTTTTACTACAGTGAGACACAATGTTGACAAATTTGCAAGAAACTGACTCACCTTTTAAAATTTACTACAGGCAGCGCTATGATCAATAACCAAGCAAAACTTTATACACCTCAGTTTTAAGATCTTTTAATCTTTAAAAGAAACAGTAAATTATTAACACAGTCATCTACTTTGAAGTAAATGATTAAATAGATGACTTTGAAACTCCACCAAACTTTAAATTGGACTGTTTCCATCACTGGGAGGCTTTCACAAAACTACATTTACTACTTCCCACAATTTCACTAAATTCACAGTAAATCTGAATACTCCCTTCTTACCAAAGATCAAACAACATTATTTAATTAACTATTTGGCTTTGAGGCTTTCAGTTTTTCCACAAACTAGGACACTCGGTAATCATAGTTCAAATGGAGAGGAATCTGAGAGGTGTTGTGATAGGGTACATGAATCAGTTATAACTTACCTTATATTTGTGCACACTAAAACATCCAATGAGCTGATCCATCACTGTACATTACTATAGTGCTCCATTATAGTGATTGCGCAATGTGGTGGCGATTGCATGTTGGTAGGTGGAATTGCAGGAAGAATTGCTGGACTCTGTCATTTCTTGGTGGCGATGATAGATACCAATTCCAAAATAGTTACAGCTATTTATCCATCCATCCGAGGCATTGGAAAGCGGCAGGAAAAGCTTCTCTCGGAACCAGCACAATATAAAACTTTCACATGGGCAGTGCACAGTTCGGTAGCTCGTCCCCGACTGACTCTTGGTTCGACCTTTTCTACCTAGGCCAACCACAATTTGCGCCCGCTACACAGTTCCGTTCCCGAAGGGAACCACACTACCTATTACACACAAAATAACTAAGAATCCTAAATGAGGGTCAGCAGTTTACATAACAGCAAACACTCATTTTAAACAAAGCATATCATTTGCACATATAGGTAGTTCTAAACAAAGTTATTTAAACAAATTCCAAATATATACAGTAAGTTTCGTCTCCCTCCAATTGGGACAAAGAATTTAAATGACAGATACACTACATCGCACAGAATCAACTCATGACATCAAAGTTTCAACAAAGAAAGGAGTGTACAATTTTGTGTTATCGATTCAAATACATTCACAGAAGCTCAACGATATAACATTAAATGAAACAAAAGCAAAATAAATCAGTAGAGCATTAGAGTTATGGTGTTACAGTATTACTAAAGTTTACGTGGACACAGTAAAGGTACTTACTACCTTACATAACTACTAACAAGTGCTTGATCAATAGTAACGCTCATTTGGCATGGCGTGTCTTCTACAAGACGTATGATGACAGGCTATTATACTTGCTATTTGACATCACAGGATAAAAGAAACTTATGTAGAGTATTAGACGCTACCGTATAAAGATCATTTACAAAGTGTTGTTGTAGAGACTAGTCATTACATGTAGCTTTGAAGCATTCTAAAGGTTATACATAAACAACGTGTCTCGTTGCTAACGAAAATATCATAAGATGAAGTTACTTTGTGATTAAATCTTGTGACATAACAATAAATGGGTATCAATTAAAGCTGAGCAGCCCATGTAAGTATCTTAAATATTTGCAGGTAATGTACCACAGTATTATTTTGTGATAAGATAGTAAATGCTCTTCAAAAGAGTACATAACTTGATCGAAAAAACTATAGTTACTTTGTATCTGAAGAGATAACAGAATTTCAGGTCATAATCATGCAACAAAATGTGCATCTCTTTTTATTACTTGCAGAAGCCTTCTTTCGACATCTGTAGCACTTTACAAAGTATGACATTTGTTATAACCTCATGATTCGCATTACACATGGGCAATTCTGATTGCACTAGGTGGAACCATCCCCTACACTTACAAACCATTAACTCAGAATGGAGATATATATTATTCCCTTCCCAGCTTTAAAGACAATATTCATATATTAGCCACATTTAATACACAGCAATGAGAGAACTAAAATGAACCATACGCAAAATCTAGCCAACGCGTTTTTAACATTGTAAACTCTTAAAATTTCTATGTCGAATAACTCAATTCAGTTCGTTATCGAGAGAACAGGCAAGGCAGTAAGATACAAAGGAATCAAATTTCGTCACGGAACAGTTTTCTTAAACTCGAATTATAAGTTTTCCATAGCAGCGAACACGTCCGCTCTACTACTTCGCTTTGCTGCAGGGCTGCACCTGACGTCAGTCTCAATGTTGTCAGTGATTGTTGGTGCGTACCTCCAGCGTAGTATGTGGCAGCAGCGGTTCTAAAAGCACAACCAGCGATGCGACACTTACCACGAGGTGCTGCAGTGTACTGCAGACAGTTGTTTTCAGCGAAACCCTGATGCTGCCACTAATTTTTCTGCTTGACAGTGGCTAGTTTCCATCTTATGGTCCTCAGGGACGAAATGTGTAATTTTTATCTGAATAAGTATGCCACATGACACTATTATGGAAATTTCCACATCCTTAACTCGACAAGGGTTGCCTTAATCTTAAATATTCGGCTCATCTTCTATTAAAAATATTGAGAGTATTTTTTTAACTTTACACCCAACCAGATCTATAGCGTGTATGTTCATAACTTTATACCCGATTGCTAAAACACCGGAACATTTTATAGACAATTACTATGTTCTTTATCATTACCGATTAGTCATTATGTTACAATACAAATCGTTGTCAAATCATTGTCAGTTAAGACTTCTGGTCATAGTGGTCGTGACTAATACTCTAGCCGGCCGGAGTAGCCGAGCGGTTCTAGGCGCTACAGTCTGGAACCGCACGTGCGCTACTGTCGCAGGTTCGAATCCTGCCTCGGGCATGGATGTGGGTGTTCTCCTTAGGTTAGTTAGGTTTAAGTAGCTCTAAGTTCTAGGGGACTGATGACCTCAGAAGTTGAGTCCCATAGTGCTCAGAGCCATTTGAACCATTTGAACTAATACCCTATATTACCACCTGATATATCATCTCCACCTGTGGAACACATATTTAGAGGTTAAAAGGCAACTGGGGCTCATCCTCGAATTTATAGAAGGCATCAATATTAGTCACGTGATGCATAATGCGTGATTATCTCTGCCTGGCGTCATTTCTATTCTGCTGGTGCATGCAGAGTACAGTTCCGGAAGCTCTTACGCCCTTGATTCAGTTGCCGTTCTATCTCCAAAGATGTCTCCCATAATCGCAGAAAAAGTAGGGGAATTAATGTTACCAGTGTGTATCGTGCTCAGCCTCTGAGTCCTGAAGTCTTAAGTACACTACCGTGAAGACATACGAAGGATTACTGATGCAAGTGCTCTGGGTGCAGGATGGTGCTTCGGTTCTTGATGACGATGAAAGTGGAGGAATTGAAGATAAATGCTTTGCTATTGAATATCAACAATGGGCTTCCGACACGAACTTCCGCAATCGTCAACTGTGTCATACGGAATACAAAGACTTTCGATTTTTTGTAGAACCAAGTAGCACACTGAAGATTGTTTGTTTCTTAAGAACTGTGTTTTATAAGAAACACTGTGCCAGTCGTTCACGTAATTAACTGGTATGCTTGGGATAAAAAATACATTACAGTGCGCTTCCTTAAAGGAAAAATAAGAAATGACACTATCGGAGATATAGAGTAAGTAATAAAAGTGAGGATTGTCAACAGCAACAGTGCAGTAACACAATTGTTTTATAAGTACAGGGTGGGGAAAATAAAAGTGGCCTGGAGAACAGAGGTACTGGGTACAAAGAAACACAGCAGAGGAAAGGAAATACGGAACTGACCTACAAAATGGAGGATGTTGAAAGTGATCACCATTCATCTTTTGGGCCTTGGTCAGCAGGTTGCTGCAGACGGATTGAAGGTAGACTGCTGGAATTGCTGCAGTCTCAACCGAAATGTTCTGCTGTAGTTCTGGAATACGATGTGGGTTGTTGCGATACGCCTTAGATTTGAGGCTCCCAACACACGGTAATCGCACCCTAACGGATCAGGTGACCTAGGTGGGCAACTAGGACCGCCACCAGATTGATCTCTGATCTCTGTTAGTAACTGTGTCAAGCCTGAGGATTGTGTAAACGTACTCCAAGGTTCGGCCGGCTGTATGGGTGGTTGCTCCATCCGGTTGGAAGTAACTGTGGGTCCTTCCCTCCTCCTTCAATGTTGCCATAAAAAGTTTCAAAACATCCGAGCCACTTTCATTTGCCCCACACTGTTGTGTGCTCGCAGCATATGTATGAAGCAGAGGGTAGAGGAAAGATGACCAAGAAAAGATCAGAGTATGAAGCACATCAAGCAGTATTTGTGGATATATGGTGGTGATAAAGAGCATAAAGAAACTAAGTAATTGGTGGAGGAATTTTCTGCGGAAAGCAGGGCTAAAACGCTGAGAATAAAAACGGTGCACTGGTTTTACGCACATGAAATACATACGATTATCAGGAAGAATGAATACGCAATAACGTATTGAAAGGGACACTAAAAGCTTGGAAATGTTTTAACTGGTCATTTATTCCTTACAAAATTTGTAACAGTGCTTACATGAAGTAATAAGATTTAACATGCGTACATAAACGGTAAACGATTATACGAAGCGGATTGGATTACAGGAAACGGGGGTATTTACGTTGAGCTCCTGCTCTCCATGAATATACATGAAGTAACGTGATGATCGCGACAAATTTACACTGTTCAAACTAATAACATACACTGCCAATAACTGACAATCAATAACGCGAGTGAATAAACCGTACCCACATGCGGAGGATCTCTTTCAACCAGCTAATGTCACAACAGTGAGGGAACACCTCTACCAGGCGCAATAACTCTATTAAACGCACGCGCACTCACTTACACACACGCACACACACACCCAAATGTAGTAGCGAAAATGGTACATTGAGAGAGAGAGAGAAATCGACGAACGGCACAGTTAAAAAGTAGGCGAAGTATGTAGATAATAAGACCTACTGAGTAGAATTTTACGATTTATGAGTGCAAGAATATATCTAAATGCTACAGTTTTAGTCGTACTGCCACCGCACTTCATTCTTTCATTGAATATGTGATTGGCTACTAAGCTATCCTCGTACAATGCTTAGTGTTGCTCAGAGCACATAGGGCGCTGATGAAGCTGCCTTTCATTGCTGAAAAACGCTAAACCCTAAGTAAGCAACTTACCTCAGATTCAATGCTCAGTTTGTCTGTATATTCATTCACAAGCGAGAAGAGCCGTTCCGTAGATATTTGCTGTCAGTTTACCAGATAGATATGTACCGCTTGGAACTGCAACCTGATATTCAAAGTTCTAGCCAAACAGTAACTCACTTGACGTTATACACATTCACGTTTACCTATGACAGCTATTGCCGTAAAAGTCGACCTACAGGTAGGTGACTCAAATTCTGTTGCTGGATGATGCTGAATAAGCAAAAATGGGGATGAGTTCTAACTGAGTCGAAACCGGTTGCGTGAGGAACACAGCTGGCCAGTGGAATGTTTGCTTTCAATAATCTTTCCGGTTTTCATTTCTTTTTCTTTATTTCTTTATCTTTAGGTGCACTAATCACTTAGTGAACGAGATGTAAAACTAATAATACTCTGCTTCTTCCCCTCTTGCCCTCCTCCCATCTTACTCTCCACTTATTCCTTCATTCGCTGAACTATGGTTTCAAAGGCGAAAATATTTAAAGGACTTTAACACGGAGATTACGAAGCACCGTGGACAAAACTGAGGTTTATTTAATTTAAAAACACAACAAGTTTTGTTAAGACATCATCCCATGATGTAGTTCTACCTGAATGGTATTATGTCATGAGAAACAGTGAAAGATAACAAGCAAGCAGCAAACGTGCATTTTCACTGTGCCTAATGGCATAAAGCTCTTAAAAGAGAACTTCATGATGAGATCATAGTACCGAAAGACGACGTATTTTTTAAATTAATCGAACTTCTGGATAAGTGGTTGCGAGATACAGTTGTAGACGCAACAGATATTCGAAGAACTGTCACTGTTGTTACTTTACCACTGCCATCCGTATGAAACTACCGACAGGCGAATACCTTAATTAACGATCAGGAACAGGTAATTTTTAGAGGAGAAAAGTTGCCAGAGTCACGACATGAGTCTAGAAGTGATTCAGATTTTACAAGCAGAGCTAGCCATAACTATAAAACGAATCGATGTGATAATTTTATTGACAATACATAAATGTTAACTGAACTGTTTCATAAATAGCTTCATATTCATCCAGACAACTAGTAAACGAAAAACAGTGGTTATTATAAATTGTTATGTAACTGATTTACAGGCATATTCCCATCTACCCACATCAAATCGACGTATGGCGTTGTTAATGAAGTGTGTATGCAGTAGTGACGACCTCTCTCATGCTGTTCTGCTAGTACCTACATTCAGTGAATATTACGAGGGATCGTTATGGATCGTCGGTAGAAATAACAACTTCCCATGGGCAGACCGACTATCAAAACTACAGCCATTTCCAGCGATCGTAAAGCGATCGTATTTACTTGGTTTATAGCTCGGCACCTTGCAATAGACATAAGGTGTGAAACGCAAAACAGGGATATTAAGTACTGCACATGTCATAGCCTGCGTTAGTAGTGATAAACTAACGGCAATATTTATGTCTACAGCAGCATGCCTTTATGTTGTTTTTTTAATGAAATATCTACAACCTAACTTTCCAGTTAGTCGACAGTGATAATTATAGATGGGAAACTGGAATGAGTATTATCCAATGAACAATAATAATCATACAGTTCAAGTCTCACTCTTATTTATTTTCGAATTAATAGTTTCCGCTTTTTCATCTTCACCTATTAAACAGCTATTGAAGAATGCAGATGGGCACAAAAAAACACGCTAAAATTAATCCGAAACAATTGTTGAATGAACAAATTGACATCAAAGAAGAAAAATCTGTAATCCTTTCTTTGTCTTGTTGTAAGACATATATTGAATTTTGTCAGTTAATTTTGAGTATCGTTTAGTCTTTTTTTATAATATTTTAGTTTACTTCAGTTCCTTTTCCTCCTGAATTACAGTGAGAGAGCGTCAGGATATTTACGTTATATAGCACGAATGGACCCTAATTTAATAGGAAAATCTGATGATGACTATAGCATGAAGCGAAAGGAAACGCAAACTACATAAACAATGGGAAATAATACTTCTTTAATGAGAGGTGTACTTTCAACTATCACTGACCTGGGAAAATTGACAGTCTATTGTAGTGATCCCATGCAAATGTTAAAAATAACAGCCGAAAGAAACACTTGGATTCACATTATGAGGGCGATGAAATTAAAATGCACAACTTCAGTAACTTCATAATACTTGATCGTAAAATTTTTTTAATAACCTTGTCTTCGATCACTGGTGAAGTGTCCAGAAAAACATTCCCATTGCGCAAATATTGCCCATCAGTCAGAGAACAATGAGCAGAGAGATGAAAATATAGCCATGCTGTTCGCTGTTGATGTCGTGTTGACAATCAGAATCATATGTGCCGTAATACCACGTGGAGCCGTGACACATGGTCCAGTCGATACAGAATTTTGTTGATTGCTTAGAGAGGCTGCTCGTCGAGAATGGATATTTAGTGCGGAAAAGGCAGAAGGCTCCAATCGGGAAGTGGCCATCACATATATTGGAAATCTGGTTGCGATGCCGGATTACTCGTGTAGTTATACATGTCCGTGTACTCTGGAAATTACTGTACGCTGCTAAATGAAAGTTTTTTGTTATTTATTATTTACTGCTTTGTGGAATGCACTGGAGAATGGGTTTGTTGGTAACCCATCCATTGTTCTTCTGTTTCCCATTCCCATGGAAATAGCTCTTGTACAATTTAATTTTAAATTTTAGTGAGCTCGATGAGACTATTTGAGTCTATTCATAGCTTTAATACACGTAACAAAGCTAGAATCACCGTCAAATCTCTCTCTCTCTCTCTCTCTCTCTCTCTCTCTCTCTCTCCATCGGCTGCATAGTTAATTAATATACAAATAATAAACAGCCTAATTTAGAAACTGGAGAAAACTGTTTCTGGTAGTTTATTACTCTTGACTCCTCGTTTCTGCAATTACCACCCTCTGTAGACATGTTAATAGAGGGCTCGCATTAATTTCGTGGGCATTTCTCAAGAATTTGGATATCATGAACGCGTGGGCGTCTTTGTAATGTTTGAAATTATTAGCGCGAAGTATCAGCAGAGATGCTGTTTTCTCTGAAGGCTTGTTTGCACATCCAAAGACCACGAGTTATGCGCAACAGGTAATCCAAAATTAAATAATAAAAAAGGGAACATCGAATTGTTCCGGGGCAGTTTATCGGTTTATAAGTTCAATGATTCACAGTGTTCAATTCAGACTGTATTCCTACCATTACGAATTTTTAAACAGGAGACTTTCAAGTTAATTCCTCACTATAAGATTTGCAACACATTCTCGGAGTCAATATTTATGTTTGAAGTTTACGAACTCCTATGTTGAAAGCTTACGTAAGCTTGCAGTTAGCTTCCAGTGCCAGGAAGCAAAATTTTTATGAGTAACAGCAGTTATATTTTTTATACTAAGATAACGCTCACCGTGTACTACCGTCATCCATTTATCAAGTAAAAGTTTTTTAATATGTGTTTATCATTTATGTAGTTTGCTACTTTGCGAGAAATCAATATTAAATTCAACTTAAGCTATGATACAACATAACGGGCCTTTGTTTCTACACGTCGATCCACTGCGGCACTTGAAGTGGCGGCGTAAACATACTACCCAATACCAGCACAGAATCTATACACAACAAGTAGGTAAGTGGATTTTTGCCAATTTTTACTCAGACCTCATCCGAGGTATTTTAACAGAAAACGCAACAATAGAAACTTCTAAGTAATTCGCTGAAACAAACTTATTCTCTGTGGTTGCATTTCTTAGTTTCCTATTTTTCCCAAATTCTTTATGAAGCAGCATGCCTAAAATGTGTTCAGGAAAGGCACTGTAATTATTTTGCGTCTGTGTAACATCCCCACACTCCAATTGCTTAAACCACGTGACCGTGTGATCATCCACGAATCGGAAGCGAAATGGAGAAACATATACAACTCACTGCTGAGGATGGCAATGAGAACTCACTTATGAATATATATTTTCGTCAATAATGAGGAATAACTCTGAATATAGGTGATACACAACAAAATGTTTTGGATAATAGTTGTAGATGGCAAAGAGTGTCATGCATTGCGACTAATGTCCGTGACTTTGAAGCTGATTTTCAATTTAATTCGGACGTTAAAGCGGTTTTTGAAAATTGGAATCGAAATATTTGATATAAGCTATGGAAAGAGCGGTAAATTTTACTTAGAAAATTATACAGTATTCAAAGTCATGTCAAGGTTCAATGAAGGTCAATAAGCAGATGTTTTTTGTTCTAGCACGGATTAACTCGGGACAGAGGAAGGATGCAGCAAAATATAATGTTAGTCACAAATTAGAAAGGATATAATGAGCGACATGTCATGGAAACATGGATTTGGAAAGAACGAAGGGAGATTTGAACTTAAAGTTTTAATTAACTAGTTTATTGGCAAAAATAAGCACATCACAACGTGTAAGTGTTATTTTGACATTTATAAGACAGAACAAACATAAATCAAAAGTAGAGCATTGATTTACATGTCGCTTAGTGAATACCCTAGCCTCTCATTTCTTGGGAGGACTTGATTTAAAGAATTCCCACGCCTTTCATGTTGTACCTGGAAATTATCAGATCATGTGCTCAAGATGACCACCATTTGCTTCAATTCACAAATTAATCCTCCTTAAGAAATGTCTGGAAAGCAGACCAAGTCGTGGAATGGTTGCACAAGCTCTCTGGGTACGTTCGATCATGTTGCTTTTGTCTTTGGCTCCTGCCCACAACAAATATATTTCAAATAGTCCCGAAGGTAAATATCAGGAGAAGTTGGATCTGGTGAACAAGCAGTTCATTAAGCGACACCAACAAATCCAATCCATTGATGTGGATATTGTTCATTTAAAAATGACATTACGATCTATGAGTAATCTGGTGTTCATACATTGAGTACACATTCCCTGTCTGGTATCTAAGTCAACACCTTCAAGTAAGCCACGTAAGTTATATCTCAGTATTTTTAATAAATGATGTTGATTTACATTACCATTAAAAAAATAGTGAGCATTCAGATAGCCATTGACAATTATGTACCACACGTTAAGACTCAAACGATGCTTGTGTCAACTGTTCTGTACCAGTGTTGATGGAAGTCCGACCTGTAATAGCGGTTTTGCTTATTTCATTCACCAGTAATTGTAAATGTGCTTTCTTCTGGAACCATTACTGATGTGGACACTTCCTGATGATGTATTGCCCAGAGGTAAAATGCAAGGCATTGTTCTAACTTCCGAAGGCAATTCTTGGCTCTGTGTGATATGGTAAGCACGGTATCTCCGCGTATAATGCAAATCAGGGCGATAATTTTGAGCTTTATGCAAAATTCATATCGTTCGTATACTTTTGAATATGATTGAAAAGTTCAAATCATGGAATTATTGTAAGTTACTTACTTTATTCATTTTTTAAAAAAGATTTCAGTCCAATGGGATACTTTGAATGTGATGCAACACTGGTTGGCTCCACTTTGTTTTAGTAGCTGTTAAGTACTGGGATGTGATTGGCTGTTTCATTTTGATGTCTGGTAAAATTTTTAAATTTTCTACCGGGACCATAATGAATTTTCGAGTTCCCACCACCTCCACCTGTATTATGACATCTTGGACTGTGGGACATCCACAAATGTTACGCGAAAAGTTCCCGATTAAAACATCCACTACAGTTGTACAGTTATTTATTGACTGAAGCCTGAGCGACTCATCTTCAGGTGTGACTGTAAATAGTAGGACGCTGTGTCCTGTCCCAGGTAATTTCCAAGGCACATCTAGGTATTGTATCTGACGACGTCGTTGGCTCTGCCCCTGCATCCACATAATCCACAGATCTCGACAAACCGGCCCTCATCAGGTCCTGGGACTGGGACGTCTAGTGCTGAAACAATGACTAAGGAATGAACTGGATATTACATTGCCATACTACTTCTATCACAAATATAGTGTACCAGGACATTGTGGCAATGTGGCAATGCAGCAGTGAGAGTTTAAAACTTGTTGTGGTCCAAAACTCGAGCCTGGATACTCTGCTTCTCTAGAATGGTTGCTTCAACCACCTCAGGCACTTGAACACATTTTGTGTCACATCCAAGTTCCCAAATTCGTGCTTACCTCAGAGACATCACCCCCGCCCTAATCTGATTGCTTTAGGAGTCCAGACATTGGTTGTGCATCCGCACTGAAACTTTTTCGTCAAACGGCCGCCGCACTCATAGAATTACGTATATGAGTGGTGTCTGTTCTGTTGGACACCACACATATGTGTCATGACCAAGTCTTCCGTGCAACGCGGGCGTCCTGTATGGCTCGACGACCGAGCTTGTTCGCGTATAGATATTGCTGGCCCAGGATGTGATTGTGCCAGCGCGTTTCTGTACAGACGGAGGGCGAGAGGCCGCTGTCATCAACGGGGTGAGGCAGTTGCGCTGAAAGAGGAGGAGTTGAGATCAGCACGTCAAAGCGGAAACGGCCGACAGGTTTCTGCTCTAAAGTGGCTACATGAAGAGCAGCAATTCTTGTTGTGGGTTGAACACGAGATGTAATTCTGGCTGGAGCAGTGTTTGTATTCACACTTCCAGGGATCATAGTGCAGCTGGAAGCAGGGAGGTGCTAGCAGAAGTGTGGTTCAGTGGAAGGCACTGTGTAGTGGTTATGTGTTCTATCTTGCGCGAATCGTTGTACCTGTATTGTATACTTAAATATCCAAACGCTCATGTTGGGAAAACACGACGAGGTCCGGAATTTGGAGAGTACGTTGTTAACTGACTAAATTGAATTTTGTGTTACTGATTTAGAGTTTCTTTGTGTCTTTTGTATAAGATATCCATTTAGTTAACGTGATAACGTATATTTTTTGTGCCTGTGCTGTCTGTCTAGTGCCTGACAAGGTGAGACAGGGCGCGAGCATTTCCCCTACGGCGTTAATGCACGTTAGCAAGGTAATTAGGTACTGTTTCTAAAGAAACTCTTAAAGATAGAACCTTGAAACTGGGAACGGAGATTTCCTAAGACTATTGCTTTAATTTAGTGCAGAGTCAGGCACACTGAATTCGTTGAGTTCTATTAACATTTATCCATGAAAATGGATTTCATTTAAGAAAAAAGGAATCCTTTTTTTTCATTCTGAAACAAAAGAAATACACTCACAAAACCACACATGTATTTATTTTTTAGTTTGTGTCTTGGAACGACTGCAGATAATTTCAAAGTTTCTGTGACACACAGTTCTCTAAATAGTGCCACTTACGTCACAAAAAATAAAGTTCTAGAAAACCTGTGTATTATTTAGAAATTGTATTAGAATTTTTATAATTAATATTTTCCTGAAACACATTCATCATCATCTGAATCCTAAGCATTTCTTCTTTTATTCATGGCTTTTCTTTGTTTTCTCACCTCTTTTGTGCATCTGAGTGCAACTACGTCTGCTTTACGAATTTTTGAGAAATCAATATTTCGTAACGCCAGTCTTGTGTTTGCAACTGCATTGATACCTAGTGTCCCCAGTAGGTACTTAATGTTTTCTTGATATACCATCGTTAAAGCCACACTTGCAGGATGGGCGTGGATATATAGCAAAAATCGTATACATAATTTCAAACTATAAATAAACCATTACATGAAATATTACTTTGTATAAGCCGTTGTATCGTTGTGGCATGGAACCGCTGAAACATTAGAATAATTATGCAGTTCAGTTGTCTTGCCGAGAAGACGGCACCTTTTTCGTTCTGGAAGCCGTCCTGACGGGACGCATTTCTGCCATCGCTGCAGATAATTATTTGGCACACCACCATCATTCTCACTAGGCGTGGGAATTTTCCTAGTCCTCGCACTATAAAACAGCTGAAGTCACATCTAGGACTCTGTTCTTTCTTTCGACGTTTCCTGTCACAACAACTACTGAACAGTAAGCATCTCCTAGATGTACTTAAGAAGAATTAGGTATGGATCTGGTCTGAGCAGTGCCTGCGAGATTCTGATAACATTAAGCACGCATTGTTGAATGCAAAAATGTTAGCCCATCCAGACTTTAGATTTCTGTGTGACGTGTGACGCGTCATGCTGTGTCTTGGGTTGTTGCCTATTTCAAGTAGTTAAGAATGGAGAAGAGGAACAGATAAAAACCATTGGATTTGCAAGCCGTACTTTAAGTGAATGTGAACGTACTTATTCAACCACGGAACTTTAAACTCTTTCTGTTGTCAGGGCGTTCAAATAGTTTATCTATTATTTGTATGGTAAAGACACGAAAATTTATACAGACCACCAAGCTCTGACATTTTTGTTAAGATGCAAGTTAGTTCATCCAAGATTATAACGCTGGGCTGTGTCTTCGCAAAATTACACATTTCAGATTGTATACATTAAAGGTAAAGACAACATCATTGCTGATGCTTTGTCCCGTCTTCCACAAGGTATGAATGATTGTAAAACTGATCTGATAATGTCATCGACTACAGAATACTCCTAATACAGGATGAAGAATATTACCAATATTACATTGATTTGTGTAGAAATATGGCAGCTGTGCAAAACTCTGATCCGCACTGGAACAAGGTAAGAAGTTTAGTCATAAATCAACCTCACCATCCACTGTATAGCCATCATCTTATACATAGTAACGTGTTATTCTGTTGTGATGGCTCTAACAGGTGTTTATGTACAGAAATTAATCAAACACTCACACTTAGTTTGGGGACATTATGCAACGAAGAAGTGCTTGCAAAACTTGGCACTTACTGTTATTTCGCTGATTTGAGACGAAAAATTCACAATGTACTTAAAACGTGCATATCTTGTCAGAACTCAAAACCTCAGAATGTATATTCAAAGACAAATCTACATTCCATATTACCCAGGAAACCTCTGGAGACTGTAAGTACGGACGTAAGTGGTCCACATCCAGCAAGCAGTGGTGGTTTGAAGTATATTTTAGCATTTTATGACATATCTTCTAAACATGTTAAGATGTACGCCATAAAATATACAACTGCTAACGCAATCATCAGATGATTCTCAAGCAGGAAAACCCAAGACAATTTTATCTGATAACGCCACGTATTACACAGGGTACAAATGGCGTAAATTCTTGAAGTACAATAGCATTAAGAGCATCTCTATCTCGAAAATTAGCCCACAATCTAATCCTATTGACGAATTTTCAGATAACTGAAGAGATTCATGAGCACATATATACCTGCATAGCATTCTAATTGAATACGTTATTTGTCACTGTTTGAAGACGTTCATAACAACTTGAATATATATGACACAACCTATAACCTAACGAGCTTACATTCGACCGCAAAGAATCAAATGAATGGGGCGATCCGTTTCCAAAGCTTTGGCCTCAGCAACAGTCGCACGATGAAAAGATAAAAGAAGAACTAACTTCGTATTATTAAGCGAAAGCATGAATTCAAAGTAGGCATTAATCTTGTGCAAGTGTAGTAGCCATTAATCTTGTGCATTAACACGGCGGAACGCGAAGTGGCGTCTGCTGTACGACGGTCCATATGTAATTGGCAATATACCGCATCCGAGTGCATACCTGTTGCAGAACACAAAAACTAATAGAATCAGTGGGCTTTGCGCTCATCGAGACTTAAGAGTATTTCATTCTAAGCAGGAAACATATATCGCTTAGTAATGAGTAAGTAAACTGTATATTTGTAGAGCACACTTACCTCTCACTAAGACTGCTAGGAAATAAGGTAGCATAAGAAATTTTATTTCAGCTGACCAGCCAGCAGCAGAAGAAGAAAGAAGAAATTTCGACTTCGCCGAACGTAAATAAACAACATCAGCCTAAATTTTAATGCAAATGTTATGAAGACTAAAATATTTTTGAGAAAATATAATTGACTGTAGTGTCGTTCAAGGACTATTCATGACTGATTGACATATACACAAAATCACACCACAACCAAACATATAACCTAGGAACGGATTAGATGCACTTCATACTGCATAATACTTGTTGATGTGAAGCCAAGGCCATATACACGTTGTACACGCACTCGTAGCGCGAGAATTCTGTAGGTTTGATTCCGGTGTGTTGCTTTAGACATTTGTCCATTAATATATGTGGGCCTGGCCTTGTTTGCTGATATATCCTCATGTTGTATGTAATCTTTCCAATTGAAGGTGAGATCATTGCGTGAATACAGTATGTGGCTAAAAAATCTCTAATGTCTGTAAAATTATGTAAATACTTACATTCCGTATAAAGCCAAAATATAATATATTTATTTATATGTAATTATCCGTATTGATGTAAAGCAAAATGTAATATGTTGGTATGTAAATATTACCAGACTTTGTAATACATATCAAAATGTGTAAAACCATGAGATTTATGTGAAAGAGACTGCTTCACATTCATTCTACATATATCTCAATGCCTGTACCCGCGATGAAGTATATGTGCAAAATTATTAAAAAATTATTCTTCACATATCGCTGAGAGAATGATCTCGTGAAACATTTATGTAAGAACTTGATAACAAACATTCTTTGTACGTCGCCAGATTAACTGTGAGCGCGGTGACGGTGTACATGTAAAGCGCAATAACATTTGTAGTGCATCGGCTAATGACATTTACCGTGGTGCAACTGTGCAAAATAAGGAGCTGGTAAACCACTGGACCTACGGTCGCGACGCACAAAACCATTGAAGACAACTCCACGGGTAGAGGAATTTCGAATGGGACTTCAGGGAATTTAATGTTCTTGGAATACGACGGCCACTCTTACCCGGACAAATCGAGTATCGATGCCAGCAGTTTGCCGTCCGAAGTCTTGCATCCATGCCTTCCCGAAACGTATGTTGTGGAATGGGAATAGACTGGTCTTCAATCACGCGACGCATGACCTAGGAAGAACAGTGTTATCAGTAAAAATAAACAGTGCAACGAGTGAACATTCCCACATACCGGTTCTCAAATCTGTGTACAGTGACGTCGATATGCAATAACATTTACGTTAGGCAAACTACCAAAACAGAGCTCACCTTTGCATCATTATTGTATGTATTGTTTAAATGAACTACAAAGGACAACACGTCGTACAAGGACGGCTAATCTAAAACAGAAAGACATTTTAAACGCTATACTTTCCATAAGAAATGTATTTTGCTTCAACATACGTAGTACTTTTAAGATTATTGTACCTGTACTTGGAATATCCTGTCACAGTGATGTCTTGCGCACACGCACTACTATATAAACTGTGATGACCGTGTCGCGAGTTCAACTAACGGCTACTGCCAGACTGAAATACACGCGACTGCGCATGCTGCAATACCAACACTGAAATCTAATGGGCGCACGCGCCTCATTCAAACATTGTATACCATGAACTGTATTTGAATATGTATGTAACCATTGTACTGAATGTACTTTAGGGTGAATTGTTTGCCTGCAGGTGCGTCCTTTCTTCTTGCAATGCAGGGTGCAACTTATAGGCACATTTGCAGGATGGGCTTGGACATATAGTAGAAACGTAGATGTAAGTTCAGAATATAAACATAGAATTACATAACATATTAATTAGTATAAGTGACTGTATCGATTATGGCATACAACCCCTGAAACACTAGAATAAATATGCTGTTCTGTTGTCTCGCCGAGAAGACGGCACCGTTTTTGTTCTGGACGCAGTCCTGACCGGACGCATTTCTGCCATCGCTGCTGATAATTATTTGGCATACCGCCATCATCCTAGGAGACGCAATCTCACTAGGCGTACTCATAGTTGCATACAGCAACAGAATTAGTGGTGGTGTCTATACGGTTAATTTAATGTAATGTTTTGTGAATACAGTCCTAATATTCAATCTTGCGTTTCATTTATGTTACAAGCTATTGTTCTAATTAAACGGCGTCTTGGCAAGGCTAAAGGTTCCGTGTCACAAATTATATCAAAGGTCCAGAACGAACCGAAGCTACGAAGGCCGATATTTTCAGAAAAATCACGGCCACTTTACAATGAACGGACCTTATCAAGCCGGCAAAGTTTGTATAAACTAATCACATACTATTATCATTAATTATTATTATTATTTGCTTGTTCTTCGATATACTCAAACCAGGCAGGAGAAGCCACGATAACATCAAACATCGTTAAAATATAAAGCACCATGTAATACACAAAATATTAAAATTTCATAGTGTACAATAATTGTTTTTGGAGGACGATTCGAAATTACAGAATTCAAACTTTCGTTGACATTTTAAGTTTGACCAAATACACACTCATGAGCAGACCATTATTAGGCATGTTCCTAAATATAGGCTGTACTGTTCTCATAACTGCCAGTGGCAAAGCGCGTTTACGCTCATAACTTTCGCCAGAACATAATGCCGTTGAAATCTGCACCAGCTTTCAGGACCCCTTGGGCGAGGGCTATCTTATTGGTCTTCATCATTCGATACCTTACGAAAAAAAACTGCCCCTGCAGTTCTTTCATACTTTCTAAATCATTATAGTTTTTTATGGTTAACTCATAATAAGCTTGCAGCTAGTCTATTTTAGAATTAAGGAGACTTCCTTTTCCTCCAAGTTTTTCCCAAAAAAGCAAAAGAACTATACCTTTATCTCTCATATCGACAAATGATGTTCATTTTTCACCTAAGTTACACTCTGGGAAACCATTGAAATATAAATCAAAGATGCGTACTTCACATGAAGAAACTACGATACGATATCCCTGAAAACTTACAGTAACGCGTAAATGTGTGTGGCACATACTGTGCAACATAATGTGAAACTGATAATATCTCGGTAAATAAACTTCAGATTTGCACGAAACAAAGATCATTTTACGAAATAAACTGCACAGCATTTAAAATGACAAAAAAAGAAATTCCGATTTTGTTAGCCGATTTACCGCATGCCTCCCCGGTGTTGACCTTCGTTGGTGGCTTTTTATGATTACGTTATGGAACAAGATCCTTAGTAGTATGACCTTGTGTTTTCCTATATATCCATAGCGCTTATTACATGTGATAATTTGTACCCTATTTACTGTCAAGTTTTGACATTTTAATGTGTTGATATCTGGCGCTGTGTAGTAAGTTAAGGTTTAACTGACTTTGTATGTTTGTTTGTTACTCTTTTGTGAGGATAGTTATTCTCGTCAGATAAGAGTTTTATTGCACTAGACAGCCAAGGCATTTGACAAACTTAATAAAGTCCCCTGGAATAGGGCTAGGATTGGAACTCCGCTTGGAAGGCTAATCCCTGGTTATGATTTCATTCATAATTTCTCACAATATGAATTCATTTTTTCAAGGAGATAACCGCAGTTAAAGAGGGCTAAATTACCACACAGAATTCCAACAGTTGTGAAACAGTTAATGACATTACAAGATCAAATATCGTGCTTCACAATTCAAATAATTTTTAAAAAGAGAAGCAACGAAAATTTAAAATTATCGATTGAGGAATTGCTGAATGACAACTACAACAACTACAGGATTGACATATAAGTTGCTGGAGAAGCAGGTAAAAAACTCACAATTGTATTTAAAGCAGTACCAAGTCAGCAGTGGGCCCCGAGACAATTTCAGAACAAAAATTTTTAAGAAAGATCCCTTCTCAGAAAATAGATTAATTAGTAAAAATACAATTGAGTAACAATTGTCTGAGTGAGTCCTGAATACTGCACCGGCAATAACGATCAGGGACTAGACAGGGAACGTGAGACACTGAGGAACAAGCGGCTAAGGGTTACACAAGGTAATTACAGAAGGAAAACAAACTCAACTTAAGGAGCTGACGAAGCGTCATGAAAGGTGCCCGAATAGGTTTGTAACGGTATCAGACCTAGTGCTGCCTGACAAACAGCTTGCTGGCGTCGCGCTGTGCCTAGCAGAAACACGCTGCTATACGACAATACAAAGCCATTCCAGTACTGCGTGTCTCCCACCCCCCCGTCCCCCCCCCCCCAAAAAAAAAAATACGAGGCACCGCAACCAAGGTAAAATGTGCTGTCAGATAGGAAACAACACAGCTAAGGAATCGCCTTGCAGGACAGGTCCAGCCAGATCAAACATAGTCGCAATAGTTCTTCACCCAAGAAAGCGCAAGATAGATATACACCTAAGCCTGTTCAATTTGGAGTGATTAAATGACAGCTATTAGAATCATCTTACTAACCACTACGTTAGAAGTTGAGTATTCATTAAATTATGTACTAAACAAATTCATTTAGTAAAAGCTCTACAAGAGACAAACCAAATTTAATACAATGTGGTGCAGCAATTAATTAAATTGGAAACAGTTGCAGTTGCTTTGCCTGAGAGATACGAGAAAGGTCAAATAGCACCTCCAAAATCTTTGAGTGTTGAGTCATGGACGTAAGGCCCAAGACAGATGAAGTAGCATAAGAAAAGGCAGACAACATCGGAACCAAACATGGCAATGGCGAGTAAATAACCAATTTTTCCTTATTAGCAGCCTCATTAAACACCATGAGGACTTGGCCAGGCCACACATCTAAATATAGCTACTACGTATTAAATCATGGACATACCTTAAATGAATAACCCAGATTAAGCATAAATAAGCAGAAACTAGTACGATACTAGCACCCCGGGAGGGGAGAATGTTAAAAAACAGTGTAATGCCCCGAAACCTTTAGCACACCACAATGAATTTAAACACACATTGGGGTCACTATGAAGGGCAGTGATCTTGACTTTCAGAGGAATTCTTACAAATTATTTGATAATACTGACAAAGACATTAGTAGGGGAGCAATTACCAATGGCAATACTTAAGGCTATATTGAAAAAATTACGCTCACAGTAACATTAAGAAAATGTTGGAGAGCAATACGAATGAAGATCAAGGCAGAGGCGGCCCGCCCCAAAACAACTCGCACTATCAGCCACCACGCGATTGAGCGTCTCGCCAAATGTACGAGGAAATATACTGTCGCAAGTTGATACAGCATAAACCGGCAGGAACGCAGTGGGCTGATCCACTTAGCCCATGAATTGATTGCACACGTTTCGAAACGCCAGGCTTTCTAGGTTCCCCATACGTCAGCCTTCCACCGTAACGGTTACCGTGTTCATGGCAACACACTACTTCAACACGGGCACTGTCTCGTGCCGCAACGGCCGTCTGTTCCTCTCTGTCTCTCCCCAGAGAGACCGGTCTTGCTCTCGATTCAGAGATCACTGCAAAAATCCCGCCGCGCCAGAACGGTGAAGACACTTAGCCCGCGAAGCAGAACTCGATACCAGCAAGCATGGTCTACTTAGCGTTGGTTGCTGGTTTGTGATTTCTGATGCATATGCGCTCTGGTTTATCATCGCCTACACAATCCCCAGTCAGTTTCCACTCCAGCGGTCATTCTGCAAAACATTTGAATTTATCTTCAATTTTAACCTGAATTTGAATCAGCAGTTATCATGTACTATGTACGTACTCTTTTATCAAAAGCACTTACTGCCTGAAAGGCTTTACTAAGGGGTAAAGAACCATTGTATACATTCTACATCGTCCAGTTGGTGATGAAGTGTAGGGTTTTATCAGCAGATTTGTGTCCATGTGACTCTACGATAAAACAAATCGTCGTGTGGTATTACTGTGGAAAACCAAATGTCAATTTTGAAATACTTCTTATGAAAATTTAAAAACATAAATAACTATTTCGCATCATATTTGATTTACTTTCGTTACAGTATACTGACTGAAATTACAAATATGCGTTCCAAGAGGAAATCAGGTCCCACGTGGTTTCAGATAGCACTATTCTGATCCCAAATGCATTCTAAAAAATGCGTAAATGAAGCACGAATGATTTCCTCGATCTGCGAACAAGTGAAGAAATACTTAAGCAGCTGGCATGTGTTTTTAAAAGGACATTCCCATTTTCGGTCCATTCTTTACATCAACTTACCACTGTGTCCTGTAACTCCAGCATCCTATCACTATTAATTCTTCAGTAGAGATCGTTAGGTATATAGTAATGGATATGCACTTACGAGCAACTACGCCTTAAATGGAATCTAACGTGAATGCATAATTATTAGAAGATTTGGTTGCTGATGCAGATACAGGTTAGACCGTCCATACAAATTGATCATGTTTATTTCAGATATTTCAGAGTGTGACTAACTCACGCTAAGATGAAACGACAATGGGGAAGAATTATTGCAGAGGCCACCGCGGTAAAACACAGCTCGTGCCATATAAGATAGAAGAAATATTTGTAGCTCACTGATCGCTGAACAAATGACACATAAGCCAGCCACTCCGCAGCACACTACAACCTCCCACATAAAAGTGTAGGAAGGAGCCCCAGACAATATGCTCAACACTGAGAGCTTTACCACACTTGTGATTCGCTAAAGTCGAGGACAGGTCTCATAGCTGATCTTGCTACATTCAGTTAAAATGTGTTGTACACCATTAACTTTGGGGGGGGGGGGGTGAGGGTTATCTTGCTGGAGTTAAGTAGACGTTTGTGGTGAGTGCCCTACTTACAGGAAGGCAACGGTGTCTTTACACCGATGGAGTGACGTCACAGATCGTAGCGCACTGCCGCTTACTTACTTTTCTCGAGATGTCTATCTGGCAACATTGTGATGACATCCTGCACAGGGATGGAAATCTGTGTTCCTTGGAAATGTCCTTGGCTGCTTGGTATGCTTGCTCATTTTCACAGAAGTCCTTCTCTTGCTGTAGAAGGAGCAGTACACTGCGTATTGTTAATTCTATTCTGGGTAAATTTAATGCAGTGCTTCTAGAGCACTAAGTAAATTTGAGCAGATGAGAAACCTCTTGCACAGTTGAAGCATCATCTGCTCTAGGGCCCTCAGGTTCGCGTATAGTTATATATACACTAGAAGGTGAATCCTGAAGAAGCTGTCAATGAACTAGACTGAGCAGCCAAGAGATTCCAGTTGCTCCGATCCATGCGTGTATGTTGTCTTAAAACCGTGGCTACTATCTAAAATGGTATAAAGCAGTGACGTGTAAGTTACATTTGCAGTGCATTCCCTTTCAAAATTTGACGTATATGAAATAATTCTGGCCATCTTTAGGAGCCAAGGTGCTTGAACGAACATCCGAACCCATCTCTAAAAGCAAAATCTTTGAGCACATGCCAGATGGTCTTGTTTCTCTGACTCTAATGTTGAACTGGAGGTACATTTGTAGGCGTGGAGTATGTGTGGAGTGGATATTACGTCATAGGCTTGTCTGTGTGGAGTCGCCACCTGATGATACACAGAACAGAAGTTAGGAATAAGACTGGGCCGAAAGGCTCCTGTGGCGACGTAATTTCGCTCACGGTGCAGCACATGAAGCAGTTTTAAATACATCGATCATGCTGACTCACAGTCTGTGCGACAATCAAAAACAGAAAGTGATCTGTTAGGAAGACTTACACAGACGTCTCGGTCGAAAAATTAATTCCTTTGTTTCCCACCTAATCCTCAAACTTTTTAATTGTAAGCTGTGACTGACAGTTTGAGAAAGGCTGGAGGAGCAACAAGTGACTGAGTCGCCCACAAGGAAAGAAAAGAGGTCATTTAATTTGCTATTAATAACTGTTGCAGAGATACTCTCACTTAAAACGCTATCTTGTGCAACACCATTCTCTTGTTTGAACCAGTCACTCAAGTCATCTGTTTGCGATAGTTGCAACACCAAGAGGAAGACATGTGATTGCAATGAAACTTATCCCACAGGTTTGGGTCATGTAATCACACAGATGGTCAGAGTTACAGATATTTACATGCACTCTGACCATGAGACTCCAGTTCGTCATGAATCTGCCACATGTTTCTGTTGGAGTCTCTGGATGTCATGGCATGGACTCAGAGAGATGCTGGAAACACACTGTCACGCGGCTTTTAAACACGGTCACAAAACATAGGCAATGGTTACAGGAGAGCCAGAAGAACAAGCTACCCACCGAAATCTCTGACATTTTCGATGGGCGACATGTCAGGCGAAGGTGCAGGCCAACGATAAAGTAGCGCACGTCGTTCCGAGAAGAAGGCTTGCATATTCCTCGTCGCATGTGGCCGGACATTGTCTTGCTGAAATTGGAATGTTGTAGCTAATGGCGCCTTAGCCATAACACTTGACGTTTGTCCCCTATGCAGTCTACAGCATTGCATTCCTCACGGTAGCATCTAACACGTACGCAGGGGCCACGGTGGGCCACGATGAAGAGGAACGTGTTCTAAAACACATTTTGGCTCTGAGCACGCCAGTGATCGCATTCACTTGCTCACTGCAGTGAGAAACTTTGGTAGTTTCTGTTGAATGGAGATCAATGGCATGGTATACTTGCCACCAGTTTAGCCCTTTCCAGAAAGCGTCGAGCCGTCGACGTAGACAAGTCCACACCCTTTCCTGTGCTCCAAAGTTGACGGTGACGAGAACAAGGTGGCGGTCACCCCGCTCTGTGGTCACATTGCGTGGTCCAGTACCCAGTCGTCGCTGTGTACGGCCGTCCTCTGTCCGCTGTTTCTACATATGCATCACTGTCCTTGCAGCGAGCTCTGTACGAGCGAGAATGTAACCGAACGACAAGCTCGTTCGCCGGTGACCAATCGAAATGGCAACATCATGTGCGGAGTTTACATTACATGGCTCAAATGGTTCAAATGGCTCTGAGCACTATGGGACTCAACTGCTGAGGTCATAAGTCCCCTAGAACTTAGAACTACTTAAACCTAACTAACCTAAGGACAACACACACATCCACGCCAGAGGCAGGATTCGAACCTGCGACCGTAGCGGTCGCGCGGTTCCAGACTGTAGCGCCAGAACCGCTCGGCCACCAGCGGCCGGCTTTACATTATATACACACATTATTTTTACATTATACACGCACATCAAAAAAGTCTTGCGTCACCCCGGTTCCCAGAACTCCTGAAGATAGACGTTGACTGCGCATATTGTATCACAGACACAGTTCCTTTTACTGCTCAGATATGTCACTAAACTCGCCCAATGAAGTAGACAACCATGCATGAGTAGCGCCTATTAGACGGAGGGGGTCCGACAGCCGATCAGTTCCAGTCATTCCACCAGGAAGGAGGTATACGGCCCGTGTTATCTGTAGTTCAACCATGTCTAGATGGTCAATACCGCGGTTCGATCGCGTCGGCATTGTTACTTTGTGCCAGGAAGGGCTCTCAACAAGGGAAGTGTACAGGTGTCCCGGAGTGAAACCAAAGCGATGTTGTTCTGTGTGGGATAGGCAGGCTGCTAGATTGTTGGTCTAGAGAATATCTAATAACAAGTCAATACCTAAATACACAACTCTAAAACCGGCAGTATATTTACAGTGTGCACCCGATATTTTTATAGGCCGAAGTGTCGGTATTTTTCCCTTTCTTATATAATACGTTTGTCGATATATCGAGGGACAATAGTGATATATTTTTTAAAAATATCGCTATATCGGATTCCCGAGTTTTGTTTAAAAATATCAACAGTTCTACTAGGCATCCTCCGATTTTCCACTTGTTCCTGAACCAATTGATGCTCCCCTGCAGTATGGGTAAACAACGTAGGGATGATAGTTCCTCCATGGCTGGCAATTATCAGGCATAAGGAAGTTATTTGATGGACTTCCCAGCTTCCCCTGACTACCTTCCATGTCAATATGATCAAAGAATGGATGTCGTTTTCCACTTGTGGGGAGGTTCGCAAGTTTGATTTACAAGACAAGTGTTATTTCTTTTCTATTTCCTCCAGCAGTGACAGCGAGTGATTGTACTACTACTACTACTACTACTACGTGATCAGGCCCAGTGGACCGCACGCATCTACAAGTTTCCTCCTACACTGTATCCGCCATCCGTTCACATCTATTGAAACTTGGTTTAAATCTTCATGAAGTCCATCCCTCCAACGCTTCTTGGGTCTCCCTGGCGGTATCTTTCCTGTAGATGTGAAATCCAGGAGCTTCCGAGGCCATCTGTGATCTTCCATCCGGGCCACATGTCCGGCCCACTGCATTCGTTTGGCTTTCACAGTTCCTGCTATGTTGCGCAGCTGGTATAGTTCCTCAAGCTCTTGGTTGTATCTGATCCTCCATTCCCCTGTATCTGCATCCAGAACCGGGCTGAAGATCTTCCGAAGCACTTTTCTCTCAAAAACAAGGAGCTATGGAAGTCCTGTTTCCGGATACTCCATGTCTCACAGCCATATAGAACAACAGGCTGGATCAGGGTTTTGTACAGTGGAATCTTGAACTGTCTGGAGAGATATCTGGACCGAAGCAGTTCTGCTAGGCTGTGGAAAGATTGGTTTCCTGCTTGTATTTTGGCATTGATGTCTGCTTCACATGACGAGTCCTCAGTGAAAAGTTCCCTTGCGTATTTGAATTCTTGCACTCTCTTGTAGGACTGGTTCCCAACCTGCTGTGGTTGTAGATGGTCAGCAGTCTGACAATGACCAGGAGTCATAACGAGGTACTCTGTCTTGGCTTCGTTTATGTTTAGCCCAAATTTGTGCCCGGTAATTCTTCCTGTTGCTACTACTGTGTTTGCTGTTGTCATACCTCTTGGTTTCACTAACAGAACTAGATTTCAGCTACATTTACAGGTGCGACTTCTTATAGTTTCATAATCTGCCAATGTGAGTGCCCTGGAAGAACCAAGTTTGCCAAGACCACTAGTAATTGTTTTCATTACAATTATCTATTTAGAAAGATCTACGCTGTCGCTATCGAATCTTGTAACAACTAAAAATCTGCGCTGTCCTCATCAGATCTTGCAATCTATGCTGTCATCATCAGATCTTGTAAAATTACTAGATGTTGCAAGATCTGATGATGACAGCGTTGGTCTATCGAAACGGATGACAGCAGTAAAAGAATTACTAGTGATTTTGGCAAACTTGATTCTTGAGGTATAATATAATCATCTGATCGCCCCCAACGACTGACGCAATGTCAAACGTACATAAACTTTTAATTAGATTTCTTCAATTTCTGAGGTGAAGGAGTTAGGAAAGTAGATGGGCTCGTATAGTTTAATTTCTTTGCCTCAGAGTCTGAGATGCATAGCGCAAACTTTACATCCTGAATTGGTTTGCCTTCTGTAGCTGCTCATACTCCCTTCTCAGAATAGGATGGTCATGGTAAAAAGTAACAAAGTTGGCGGATGAGTTCACTGAGTGCTTGATTCGTGGGCCGTTGATTCACATCTATTGTACAGGATGTGTCCTATGCAACCCACGATGGAATGACCGAAGTAATGACACTTAAGGCAGCGCATACAGTTAGGTATGCAAGGTCTACTTTCAAAGCGGGTAAAATTGCTGCACAGCATATTCAAACACCTTTATTACACCGAACGTCAAAATAAAAGCTGTTGTCTTTTCAAGCTCGCCACTTAGCCTCCTCATGATATGTTTAGCTGAAATGACATACTCGGGTTCCCATGCTTGTTGCAGCTCTCTGTTAGCAAAATTCATGATCTCCCAGCAGCTTACAACATCTTTACAGTAATTTAACGTGGTGCGCTACTAACTGTGTAAGGTATGACCTCCAAGCGATGTGACACAGCTTAGTTCCTTCTGTAGATCTCGCTGTCTCGACCAGGAATGAGCTATTACGTAGCCTCTTGATGTAATGTGAAACTTCAGGCCATTCCAGTGCATAGAAAAATTTTACATCTATCCTAATGTACTTTTTACACGTTTAATCAAAGAAGATAGCCTATATTGCACACTAAGATGTCTTTATTTTGCAGTGGTTTCTCTACTGTTAGCAGGCTTCTCAGGTTGACTAACCACACTAGATATCTCTGTTGTCTGGGGAGGGGCGAGAGAGTTAATAGTAAGCAAAGTGACCACATGAAACATTGTGAACATCTGAAGTAGCCGCAGAATACGTATTTGTCTCGAGCAACTTGTCCCCACATACGTAGCGTCACCTTCCTGATAGGTTTGATATTACTAGTCGTTCACAAGTGGGAGTGAGGTCGGCGAATCGTGAGTTTTTATGGGGATATTTCGTGAGGACACGCTGTACCACTTGATGGCATTTGCACACTTGTCTTGAAATCAATCACATTGCGATGCTTTTTCCTTTACCCCAACTGTGCTAGTTTACAGTGACGTCAACGCATGTTTCCGATAAGTGCAGTAATATCGTGATGGGGTACTACAACTTGGATACGACAGGCGTCTCAGTCGTTGCCAGTAAACAAAATAAAGCTTACCCTTACACAGGACTAGCAGTGCTCACCAGTTCCCAGGTCAGGAACGCAGTGTTCAGCAAAATGTTAACCAACAAACGGAGACTCATCTTTATGAGCGGCTATCTATTTGGCACAGATGAGGAGGCATGTGTGACTTATCAAATTCATGGTACGTAACATTCAGACTTCAAACATAAATCACCCAAAGCGAGGGGATGCAACTCTCAAAAAGTCTCGAGAAAGTCGACTTTGAAGTTTTCAATGGACCTTTAAGTCACTAAAATTAAGGCGAGTTTTCTCAGCTGGCAGTTTAGCTCACTCTGTAGCGTCAGAGAATGGTACTTGGGTCAATGGGTTGCTGGTTATACTTTTGTTACGGTCTTCTTTCCTTTCGTTTCATGTTTCGCTCAGTTAGAATCCCTACAACATTTAAACATAAAATTCATCAAATATATACTACGTAGCTCATATCTCATCATAGTTTTTCGTCACAAATATAAATTCTTAGCTATCGATATATTTATAAAAGCCTTTTATTAAATTTCTAATGTTTTTAATGTAAACAATCTTTATTAACAATTTCTTATAAAATATCGATAATTAAGAATTTTTACTTGCAATGTGTGTGATACGTAATGCGAAACAAGAAGACATGAAATGACTAACTTTGTGTTAATTAACACACACTGAATGAATTTTATATTTAAATGTCGCAGGAAATCTAACTAAACAAAAGAAAAAAGGAATAAAAGTAAAAAGTACCCTAGTGAGAGTCGAACCAATGATCCACTGAGTACCCAGTTGCCGACGTCCAACGCATCCAAGTAAGCCACGAGTCCCATCTTGAAATTCCTCTTAATTTTAGGGGATTAAAGTCTCTCGGAAGTCTTTCAAAGCCAATTTTTATGTCGAGAATTTTTGAGAGCTGCATCGAACTGTTTTCGGAATTGATATTTGAGTTCTGAACTTCATGTGCGATAAATATAGAACGGTAAGAAAATTCGATTGACGGGTCATCTCCATGTTAGAAGAAAATATAATTATTCTTTACACATTCTCATTCCGTGCTGATATTATTAACGATCCATGTAGTCAACAATATAAACTATCTTAATATATCAAATAGCAGAAACAGCAGCAAAAGTATGCCGTCTATGTTACTGAATGCGGATGTACTTCGAAAACTTTGAGGGCAGTGGTACGAATTTACTCACTGGAGGTAGCCAAATATTGAGGAAATCGAATAACCTATACATTTCCGTCTGATGATGAGTGTTCCACGTTAGAAACGAATAAGAGGTCAGTTTGGTTAATGTAGATACATATGTGTAGACTCCTAAATTCAGAATAGGTCCCTGAGAATCATTGACTGAATGCAACATGAATTTATCAATGAAACATTACACGTTTCGGCATTTGTCATCAAAGATACCTGTTACGTAAAATAAATCACATAACTACATTTGAAATAAACTGGTTTAAAAACCATCGTAGACAGACTTAGATATACTTGAAGTGCTTGAAAATTAGTAACACAATATGAGTATTGGACACAAGGTCCTGAACGAGCAGATGAACTCGAATCATAAATGGTTCTTTGTTTTTATGTATACCCCTAGTTTTGCTTTCCATGTAGCAACGTCACGAATTTGTCCTGTGCCTATTTGTCAAGATGTTATTTTTAATTACTCCGTCCACCAACCCTCGCGCCACTTTCCCTCCCATGTCTCACCTTTTATTACATTGTTTAAATTGCAAATGTTTATAGTTACGTTTACGGCTTTCACTTTCAGTTTTCGCCAGTGATCTCTGGTCGTTTCAACATTATTTTGTCTGTTATAAACAAAGTGTTACTTATTACGTGTTCTGGTTACTACGCTGTGTGGTACCACGGCACTTATCAATTTCAGTTGCACGTATTTCTATAAACTTTTCTATTTTGCTTTGTTGTGATAATATAGCGGCGACAAACTGTTTTAACTATTTACGCCATGCAGTGAATGTAGCTGTATTAGCGCTTATGTAGCCAAATTTTCGTTTAGAACAGACAGAGGATTGTACTGTTCAAGTTTTTTTTCGCGCTTGTCACCTGCAAGCCAGGATTACTTTTTTTTATTGAGACTGCTGCTATTTTTCTATTCATTACATTTATACATACCACCAATTAAAACTCTGTCATTATGTAGCGTCATACTTGCATGTTCAACGACATCTGGAATCGAAATATTGTACATTCGTCAGTAGTCACACTGACAGTGTTGTGAACTACACTCTGTAATTATTTCATGTTACATTTAATTCTGTTAACTTATCATACTTTTATAGTAAATTGAGCTCTATTCTCTTGGTTTATGCTGTCTGTAAGTCATACGACGGCGCTGTAGGGCGCCAAGCCTACTTTTGCAATGTCATTTGTTGCTCAAAATTTGTATCTTCATTTAGTGAAAGTAATCTCGTGTCAGTCCATTCATGTTTATTACCATTACAAAATGCAGCTATTATATCCATTGTTTACTTGAAGTTCCTGGGTACGTGTCTTCTTATGATTACAATGTTTTTAATTTTATGTCTATGTTAGTTTTGTAAACCATTTCATTTCATGTATAATTATTAAGGATCGGACTATAATGATCATAGAAACCATAAAATATGCATGAAAAATGCTTAAAAATGCATGAAAAGCGTCGAAATATGCAAGATCAAATAACAAAAAAAAAAGAGGAAACACATGGTAATTACTGCGCGCATTATATCTCAAAGTCGAACTTGTGCATATTAGTTTTACGAGGAAGAGCGCCGGCCATTCAAAAAAGCGGTACATTTAGAACACTGATCATTTTCTGACTACTTTCTGGTAAAGGTTAGGAAGGGAGTCTTTCTGGGAATATTTTCTAAAAATTTGCAAAATGGGCATTCATACTGTGTTTCAAGAATTGTTCCCTCTTTGCTGTTGCTGTCGATAACAAGCGAATGCGATATGACTAAATCGCAGCGAAACAATTTTTTTTTTTTGGGGGGGGGGGGTTTAAGGGCACTCAACTACTGAGGTCATTAGCGCCCAGTCACAATTGTTAGAGCACATAGAATCTAGTAAAACTCAAGGGGGGGGGGGACACCAGAAAGTTCTTACAAAGATGCAGATAAAATAAGTGAAAGAGTTAGATGTCTTTGGATAAGCCAGTCAAAGTTATAAAACGAAGAACACGAGCAGCTGCGCGAGCGGCATCAGCTAAAATATCCTGTAAAGTAGATGGCAGAGACAGTACAACACGAGATAGACTAAAACGGGGACACGACAATAAAACATGGCGCACTGTTAATACATGACCACAAGGGCACTGCGGAGCTGGGTCACCTGAGAGCAGGTAGCGGTGGCTAAACCGGCAATGCCCAATCCGCAACCTGGTCAGAAGGACCTCTTCTCGCCGAGATAGTCGGGAGGAGGTTGTCCAAGCAGTTGGGAACGGTTTTACTGCCCGGAGCTTGTTTCCTTGAAGTGAGGACCAAGTATCCCACCACAACGACACAAGCCTCTTACAAACAACCCGACTAACATCAGATGACGGGACACAATGGGAGGCTGGCCGAGGCAGGAGGACTGCAGCCTTGGCTGCAGCATCAGCAGCCTCATTCCCAGGCACTCCTACATGGCCGGGAACCCACAGAAAGCTGACAGGAGAGCCACCATCAGCAAAAGAATGGAGGGACTACTGGATCCGTTGCACCAAGGGATGGACCGGATATGGAGCTCCAAGGCTCTGAAGAGCACTGAGTGAATCAGAGCAGAGTACATACGATGAATGGCGGTGGCGGCGGGCATACTGAACGGCCTGATGGAGAGCAAAAAGCTCGGCTGTAAAGCTCGAACATTGGTGAGGAGCCGGTATTTAAAGGTGACGGCCCCGACGACAAAGGCACAGCAGCGAAACAATTAATAAGTACAGGACCAACTTTGAGATATATCGCACGCAGAGGGGCATGTTCAGAAACTCCGTAATATTTTATTTGAAAAACAATATACGGTCACGAATTTTCCGGAACAGCATTAACTTTTAATTAATACTATTGATCTAAAGCATCATTTACAATTTATTTTACATTTTTCTTCCATTGTAAACATAAACGGTAATGTACTGTTACAAATGTTCGGTAGTAAGACTGTGTCTTCGATCACTCAAAATATTTTTATTAGGAGAAAGGGTTGTCCTATATAAACTGGGTTGTATTCGAATTTGGGTGCTATGCTGGCACTTATTGTTTCTGGTAAAAGTTCACCCATGCCATTAATAAAAACTATCAACTTGGCACAAGGATTCAAAGCCTGGGTTATTGTTTAAAAAATATACAAACTTTTCGTTAAGTTTTCTTGGGAACACCTCCGGTAACTAGGAGTTTCCTAGAATAATTTTGTTCATAATTAGAAAAGATTCATTCAACGCCAGAACTTGAGCTTCAAACATTTTCATACTTGCAGCTATATACGAAAAATGAGCGCTAGTTCCAGCAATGTCATTTTAATACCGGAATCATTAAAAGCTTCCTTGCACTGCCAAACTGCGAAACCGTCTGCACTATAGAAGTCGTTTACTACCCGTCTAATGGCCTCTAAATTTTCACTGTAAAATAACACAGCTTCGACCCACGTACCCCAACGAGTAACCGCTGGTTCTGTAGGTAAAGGCACAATTGGCAGTTTTTCTTTGTAGATCTTGATGCGGGCAGGAGCCTTTGGAAACACTTTCTTTGTGGATGAAATCAGTTTATTTACATTCACAAACGTGGAACGTACATCTTCAGCACGACGATGTACTCCATGAGCAAAGTAAGTCACATGAATCTAATTGGGATAAAATATTCGGAGTGATTTTCCTGCTTTGATCATATAGTGAGCAAACCTGGCATAAACAAAAACACCCTTTCATCTGCAGAAAATTCTGGAAATATTTTTCTAATACTCTCATTCACAAATCTGGCGATCATACAATGATTTACTTTGCAAGTTATTTGCACGCCGCTAAATAGGAAGAAGAACGCTCTTCCTTTAATGCAACAGCAACTAAATTTGCAGTGTAACGGCCACAAGTGGTTGTAGTTTCGTAAACTGAAATCCATATAAAGTTGTCCTCGAGTTCATTGCGTATTTCTTCCAGAACATTTACATAGATTGTCGGTATGTAATTTTTACGCGATTTTGCTTCATCTGGTATATTTTGATTTTAGGAATATTTGCGCAGGAAGCCTTGAGGTTGGGGTTTGTAAGTTTGTGAAGAGGGATATTGCTTGCAATGAATGCTTCACATAGATCCATGTTAGACCGACTTTTTTTATTACCTTTGGAAGATTCCTGCTACTGCAACTTGCTGTTGTAAGAAGTTGTTGTCGTGGTTCATTTTTCTGCATTCCTGCGATATGAAAACTTGTCTTGACGTGCTGGTCTGTTTGGAACTTCTTTTGCACGAAACGTTTTTCTCGCAAAACTCGACAGTATAAAACTATTCCGTCATATGTAAATGTTCCTGGATGGTCAGCTATCCACGAAACGACGTTTTTTTTTCGGGTGGCATGGCGCACAACACGTTATACACTGCACGTCGTAAACGCGTTCAACTGTGTACAAGTAAACAGAAAGCTAAACTGAAACAACGGACCTGCCATTAACAGTTTGGGTAGTTTCATTTAGCTGTTGCCGACGCGTATGGTATGACAGTGGAGGGGAATATCCGGGGGCGTGGGGGCTGTAGCATTGATCTGTCTGTCTGTTCCTTTTCCTCTTCTGTAATGATTTCGCGAGGCAGTGGCCTCTCGGTTAGCGATTGCACGCAGTTCTGGGTCGCGGTAAATACGTGAGACGTCAGAACTAGATCGCGCTAGAGACCGGCCGTCAAAATTTTTAAAATATTGTAAACATAGAGCGAAAATGTGCATCGTCACTAGTTTTTACTTAAAATATGCAATAACCGTTGAAAAGGAGCCAAATATGAAAATGCATATGCATCATGCAAATGCATATAATCCAGTCTCTAGTAAATATATAATTTGTTTTAGTTTAACTGATATCTCGTGATGGCAAACGCCGAAACATGTAATTTTGGTTTCACAAACTCATTTTGCATTCAGTCAGCGAACTTTCCGTCACTACCTATTCAGAGTACACACCCACGGCTGTGTGAATGTAGACGCAGTTAATAATAGGGACTAGCTGATCTTCTGAGAGACGAAATTATTTATTGCTTCTCTCACACATATTTATAATAGCATAAGTTTTTTCTTATAATGGACATGAACCATGGGTCTTGCCATTGGTAGGGAGCTTGCGTCCCTCAGCGATATAGGGGTACCTGTTGAGATGCCAGACAAGCGTCAGGTTCCTGAAGAGGCCAGCAGGCTTTTCAATAGTTGCAGATGCAACAACCTAGATGATTGACTGGACTGGCCTTGTAACATCAAGCAAAACGGTCTTGTGTGCTCCCACTGCGAATGGCTGAAAGCAGTGGGAAAGTACAGCCGCAATTTTACCTGACGGCATGCAGCTCTGCCTCATGGTTAAATGATGATGTCATCCTCTTTGGGTGATATATTCCGGAGGTAAAATAGTTCCCCATTCGGATCTCTGGGCGGGGAATCAGCAGAAACAAAACTGGCGCTCTAAAGTATCGAAGCCTAGAACATTAGATTCCTTATCCGGGTTTCAAGTAGGAAATAGTTTGAAATCAGTCTAATGGGAATTAGTGAATTTCGCCGACAGGATTAACAGGATTTCTAGTCAGGAAAATACAGGAGAATGCGAATAAGCTACTATAAACAGCATAGTCAACGGGTTATTGTAGCCACGATAGACACAATGTCCACAACAACACAGTAGTACATTATTATATGTCAACTACCTCCGCAAACGAAGAAGAAATTGAAGAAATGTATGGTGAGATAAGAGAGATTATTAAGTTAGTTAAGCGAAACGAAAATGAAAATTTATTAGTCATGGGGGGACTTGAAGTTGATACTAGGAAAAGGAAGGCAAGGAAAAGTAGTAGGTGAATATTAACTGGGTGAAAGGAATGAAGGAAGAAGCGGCCTGGTAGAATTTTTCACAGAGCATAATTTAATCATGGCTAACACTTGTTCTAACACTAATGAAAGAAGGTTGTGTACGTGGAAGAGACCTGGAGACATCGGAAGGTTTCAGATTGATTGTATGACGGTAAGACAGATTTCGAGACCAGGATTTGACTTATAAGACATTCACAGGGGCAGATATGGACTCGTACAAGGAGCTTTTAGTTAAGAGCTGTAGGTTAAAAGTGAAGAAACTGCAAAACGGTAGGAAGTTAAGAAGACGGGACCTGGATAAATTGAAAGAATCAGAGGTTGCTGAGGGGTTCAGAAGGAGCATAAGTGAACGATTGACTAGAACAGGGGAAAGGAATACAATAGAAGAAGAATAGGTAGCTTTGAGAGATGAAATAGTGAAGGCAGCAGAGGGTAAAATAGGCAAAGATGAAGGCTAGTAGAAATCCTAGAATAACACAAGAGATATTGAATATAACTGACGAACGGAGAGCATTTAAAAATGCTGTAAATGAAGCAGGCAAAAGGGAACACAAATGTCTACAATATGAGACCGACGGGAATTTGCAACTTGTCTTAGCAGGACAGATGTAGACATTTACAAATTTCACTGGGGGAAAATGAAAGAGACCTTTGGAGAAACTAGAACCATCTGTATGCGATACATGATGAGGTCAGATGGAAAACCAGTCCTAAGCAAAGAAGAGAAATCTGAAAGCTGGAAGGAGTATGTAGAGGGTCTATACAAGGGAGATGTACTTCAGGGCAATATCGTAGAAATGGAAGAGGGCGTAGATGAAAATTAGATGGGAAATACGACAATGCGTAAAGAATTTGACAGGGCATTGAAAGACCCCGAGAATAGACAACATACTGTTACAACGACTGAAAGCCTTCAGACGGACAGCCGTGGCAAAACTCTTCCATCTGGAGAGCAAGATGTATGAGACAGGCAAAGTACACTCAGACTTAAAGAAGAATATAAGAATTCAAATTACAAAGGAAGCAGGTGCTGACAGGAGTGAATACTACCGAACTATCAGTTCAATATGTCATAGCTGAAAAATATTGACACGCATTCCTTACATAAGAATGGAAAAACTCGTGAGAGACGACCTCGGGGAAGATCAGTTTGGATTCCAGAGAAATGTAGGAGCACGCGATACGATACTGACCCAACGATTTCTCTCAGAAGATAGGTTAAGGAAAGCCAAATCTACGTTTAACGGATTTGTAGACATAAAGGAAGTTTTTCACAGTGTGGACTGAAATACTCTCTTTGAACTCCTGAGGGTAGCAGGAGTAAAATGCTGTTTACAGCTTACGCGGAAGGCAGATAGAAAAGCAATGGTTGAAGAGGAAGTGAGACAAAGTTGTAGTCTTTCCTCGATATTACTGAATCTGTACATTGAGCAAGCAGTAAAGCAAACAAAAGAAAAATTCGTATTCGGTATCTAATTCCAGCGAGAAGAAATAAAAAGGTTTGCCCATGAGATTGTAATTTCATCACAGAGAGCAAAGAACTGGGAAGAGCAATTGAACGAAAAAGACAGTGTCTCGAGAGGAGGATATAAGATGAACATCAACAAAAGCAAAAAGAGGATAATGGAATGCACTCGAATTAAATCAGGTGATGCTGAGAGAATTAGATGAGGAAATGAGACACTTATAGAAGTAGATGTGTGTTGGCCGAAAACCGGCAACAACAAGAAAACCGTTTCTAAATCTACATTTTCTACATCTACATTTATACTCCGCAAGCCACGCAACGATGTGAGGCGGAGGGCTCTTTACGTGCCACTGTCATTACCTCCCTTTCTGTTCCAGTCGCGTAAGGTACGCAGGAAGAACGACTGCCGGAAAGCCTCCGTGTGCGCTCGAATCTCTCTAATTTTACATTAGTGATCTCCTAGGGAGGTATAAGTAGGGGTAAGCAATATATTCGATATCTCATCCAGAAACGCACCCTCTCGTAACCTGGACAGCAAGCTACACCGCGATGCAGAGCGCCTCTCTTGCAGAGTCTGCCACTTGAGTTTGTTAAACATCTCCGTGACGCTATCACGCTTACCAAATAACCCTGTAACGAAACGTGCCGCTCTTCTTTGGATCTTCTCTATCTCTTCTGTTAACCAGACCTGGTACGGATCCCACACTGATGAGCAATACTCAAGTACAGGTCGAATGAGTGTTTTGTAAGACACCTCCTTTGATGATGGGCTACATTTTCTAAGGACTCTCCCAATGAATCTCAACCTGGCACCCGCCTTACCAACAATTAATTTTATATGATCATTCCACTTCAAATTCTTCCTCACGCATACTCCCAGATATTTTACTGAAGTAACTGCTACCAGTGTTTGTTTCGCTATCATATAATCATACAATAAAGTATCCTTCTTTCTATGTATTCGCAATACATAACATTTGTCTACGTTAAGGGTCAGTTGCCACTCCCTGCACCAAGTGCCTATCCGCTGCAGATCTTCCTGTATTTCGCTGCAATTTTCTAATGCTGCAATTTCTCTGTACACACAGCATCATCCGCGAAAAGCCGCATGGAACTTTCGACAATATCTACTAGGTCATTACACACATATATATATATATATATATATATATATATATATATATATATATATATACACTCCTGGAAATTGAAATAAGAACACCGTGAATTCATTGTCCCAGGAAGGGGAAACTTTATTGACACATTCCTGGGGTCAGATACATCACATGATCACACTGACAGAACCACAGGCACATAGACACAGGCAACAGAGCATGCACAATGTCGGCACTAGTACAGTGTATATCCACCTTTCGCAGCAATGCAGGCTGCTATTCTCCCATGGAGACGATCGTAGAGATGCTGGATGTAGTCCTGTGGAACGGCTTGCCATGCCATTTCCACCTGGCGCCTCAGTTGGACCAGCGTTCGTGCTGGACGTGCAGACCGCGTGAGACGACGCTTCATCCAGTCCCAAACATGCTCAATGGGGGACAGATCCGGAGATCTTGCTGGCCAGGGTAGTTGACTTACACCTTCTAGAGCACGTTGGGTGGCACGGGATACATGCGGACGTGCATTGTCCTGTTGGAACAGCAAGTTCCCTTGCCGGTCTAGGAATGGTAGAACGATGGGTTCGATGACGGTTTGGATGTACCGTGCACTATTCAGTGCACCCTCGACGATCACCAGTGGTGTACGGCCAGTGTAGGAGATCACTCCCCACACCATGATGCCGGGTGTTGGCCCTGTGTGCCTCGGTCGTATGCAGTCCTGATTGTGGCGCTCACCTGCACGGCGCCAAACACGCATACGACCATCATTGGCACCAAGGCGGAAGCGACTCTCATCGCTGAAGACGACACGTCTCCATTCGTCCCTCCATTCACGCCTGTCGCGACACCACTGGAGGCGGGCTGCACGATGTTGGGGCGTGAGCGGAAGACGGCCTAACGGTGTGCGGGACCGTAGCCCAGCTTCATGGAGACGGTTGCGAATGGTCCTCGCCGATACCCCAGGAGCAACAGTGTCCCTAATTTGCTGGGAAGTGGCGGTGCGGTCCCCTACGGCACTGCGTAGGATCCTACGGTCTTGGGGTGCATCCGTGCGTCGCTGCGGTCCGGTCCCAGGTCGACGGGCACGTGCACCTTCCGCCGACCACTGGCGACAACATCGATTTACTGTGGAGACCTCACGCCCCCCGTGTTGAGTAATTCGGCGGTACGTCCACCCGGCCTCCCGCATGCCCACTATACGCCCTCGCCCAAAGTCCGTCCACTGCACATACGGTTCACGTCCACGCTGTCGCGGCATGCTACCAGTGTTAAAGACTGCGATGGAGCTCCGTATGCCACGGCAAACTGGCTGACACTGACGGCGGCGGTGAACAAATGCTGCGCAGCTAGCGCCATTCGACGGCCAACACCGCGGTTCCTGGTGTGTCCGCTGTGCCGTGCGTGTGATCATTGCTTGTACAGCCCTCTCGCAGTGTCCGGAGCAAGTATGGTGGGTCTGACACATCGGTGTCAATGTGTTCTTTTTTCCATTTCCAGGAGTGTATATATATATATATATATATATATTTCTGCAGAAGAGACATTTGTTAGCACCGAATATAGTCAGAATAGTGTCCGAATGTCTTATCTGAAAGTATTTATACGTGGTGTAGCCATTTATGGATATGAAGTGTAGGCGTTAAGCTTTTGAAGTATGGTGTTACAGAAGAATGTTGGAGATTATATGGGTAAGTCACGTGAGTAATGAGGAAATATCGAACAGAACTGGAGAGCAAAGAAATTTGTGGCAGAACCAGACCAGGGCTGGAGGGAATTATGGAGGTTAGAAATCGTAGAGGGACACCATGAGATGAGTATAGTCAGCAGATTCAGAAGGAAGTAGGTAGCAGTAGATACTCAGAGATGAAAAGACTTGCACAGGATAGAGTAGCTTAGAGAGCTGCTTCAACCGGTTTTGGACTGAAGACAACAACAACACAGTCGACATAATCTGCTTGAGAGATTCACAACTGCATAGGTATGTAAGATAATTTTTCATTTATTGTCTTGTTGCACATTTTTATGTAGGTCACTTGTTTCGATCACTCTGGATCATCTTCAGGTCTAAGTAGTAGCTTCAGCAACCCGTCATAACTCTGCACTGTGATAATTATGTTTTCTGAGTAGACTAGACGGGTTGCTGACGCAAGTACCTATATCTGAAGATGATGCAGAATGATCAAAACGTGTAATCGAATTAAAATTGTACAACTCAGAGGGAACATTAAATGAGAAGTACCTTAAGATTTTTTTCATGATTTTAAGTTGCTGTATTACCTTCTTACTTGCGATATGATTCCACCGTCTGTTTGGTAGACGATGCTTTCGGATAACCCAAGCAACGTAAAGCACCAAGAAAATTTTGGCGACGCGAACTAGGAACATTCAAACGCCCGTGTACTAGCGTGGAGGTGGCCTTATCGATACGACACGGCAGCACGTTTGGACGCAGCTCTGGAGCAGAGTCGTGTTTTTGCGCGGAATACAGCCGCTCAGCGCTCAGCTCAGCCAACATGTGTCGCCGGCGTGGCAGGGGAGGACGCTTCAGCGGCGCAGCCGGCATTTCCTGTGGGAGAGCACTGTGACAGCCACCACGCGTCTCGCGAGACTGCCGCGCCGGCTCCCAGCGAAATCACATCGCATCGCGCCGCGTCGGGCGTCGCTGCTGCTGCTGCTACTGCCGCCACGCAGATAACTCTCCCTTCACTCTGTGGTCAGATCGTCCCTCCAAAGAGTGTAGCGTCCCGAAAGTGGCCGCTCCTAATTTATTTTTTCCATTTTAAAAGTTATCATCCACGTAGATGCCCACACTTTTACTCAAACAGTTTTTACCTCTTTCTCGTATCACAGACAAACGGATGTGGCATAACATTTTGCTCAATTGATTAACTGCGCATTTTTTTCTTCTTTTGGAATGCAATTCTTCAGCGATTTTCTTCTACATCTGCTTATTCATGACTATGCACAGTGAATGAAGACTATCGAAGCGCATTTAGCTGTTTTATAATCCTTTATGGGGAACACTATTGATTTCTTGCAATTTTGCAATACGATGACATGGTTGGAGACCATGTCTGTTATTTCAAGACAAATGTTGATGGCCGGCCGGAGTGGCCGTGCGGTTCTAGGCGCTACAGTCTGGAGCCGAGCGACCGCTACGGTCGCAGGTTCGAATCCTGCCTCGGGCATGGATGTGTGTGATGTCCTTAGGTTAGTTAGGTTTAATTAGTTCTAAGTTCTAGGCGACTGATGACCTCAGAAGTTAAGTCGCATAGTGCTCAGATCCATTTGAACCATTTGAACAAATGTTGATGATATTGAGACAGCAACCAACGACAATTTTTTTTCAGTTCCTCTATTCAAAGGGTATTGTTACCGGTTTCGAATCGCCAAAATTCATCTTCAGACGTTTTTCATGCTTTCATTACATGTGGTGCACTTTTTACAGATGAATTGTCCTAAAACATAAATAATAAATAATTATAAGCACGTCACATACATGGTTGCTTTACAGATTTTCGTTGGATGTGACTTATGAAATGTCGGGTTGGAATGTTTGTTTTCATTACATTTGTCCAGCAGAAGTGAATACATTCCCCACTGCATTCTTATCGTTGCACACCTAAATTTTTCTCACTGACACTTTAGATTTGTTACAGGCGAGATTTCTAACGCGCACCATACAAAGTGCTTACAAACATATGAGTGTCAAAGATGCTATGAGGTATCGTAACATTATGAAGATGCTCCATGTTTGGAAAAAGATCATATATTCACTTACGCGAATGAAACGCCTTTTACACCAGTACAGAGATACATTGATTTTGTGAGCCTTAGAGCGAATACTGTTACGTTAATTACATAGTTGTTCAATATTTTTTTGAGTACCGTAGGTATTTACATTTAGCATCATGAGAATTGTAGTAACAGATAAATTTCCTGCTTCATCTGCAGATAGGCGTAGGAATATTATTTGCTATGGAGGGTGGAAAATAATTTTTGGAAATTTTTCGGAAAGAGGTGTTAGGTAACTCGGTTTGTTCATTAAGGATATAGTCTGGGGTGCTGTTTTTGTGTGGCTGTATTTCTATTTCTTCTAATATATTCGTAGTGGCTCCTTTTTCTGCTAGATGTAAAATTTGTAAGTAGTTTTCAATGTTTCTCACTGAATGGTTTTATTCAGCAATATGGGGTGCAAGTGCAGATTTGTTCAAGTTGCCAAGCCTTAAAGCATCAATGTGTTCTTTGTATCTAACTTCGCACCATCACAGGTCCATCCTCAGCTGATGCAATGATAACCCTCAAACAGTCGGGGAGCTACTTATCCCTTTATTCACTTACAAACCGAAAATATTTATCCTTTATAGACTGTTGTCAATAGCAAAATTGGCATTAAGCAGCAGCAGGTTAATGTCAAACTGGCCACATGGAGTGATAATGCCATGAAGCAAATGTGAAAACTACATCTATATCGTCCTAGAAGCTCAAGTTCCATTCTACCGCACGCAACCAACAGCTGTACTGGAGATGTTTCCCTTATTGTTTCTGCGTCTAACGGTGTAAACAAGTGCCTTGGAAATGGTTTTCCTTGTTGTATGCTTTTTATTAACGCGTCTCTACAAAGAAGCCTCGGGGCTCGCACGATTCATGGTATCAAACTCGTGATGAATATTTGTGAGTATGGGATTCTAGTACAACAGCGCCAGTTACTAGTCCGTTGCATTGGCAAAATAAACAGCAACCATTTTCATATTTTCTTAATGGTCTTATCATCACCCCATGTATCCAGTTTGACATTCAACTGCTGCTCTGTAATGCCAATTTTGCTGTTGACAACAGCCTGTAATGGATAAACATTTTCCATTTGCAACTAAACACACTATCGGACATCGTAGCTTCCCGATTTTATAAAGCCTGTCAGTGCATCAGCTGAGGATGCACCTGGAACAGAGCGAAACCGGTCGTGTTTCCAATGAGGGGATACAAAGCAGCTAAAGCGGCTTCAAGATCTTTATTCACTGTGAATCCTATCAATTTATAAGACTTTTTTTGGTAAAAAACGGTTTGAAGATTTTAAAATAATAACAAATCATACTTATATGTCTTGAAGTGTTTTTATCGAACCACCTTCAAGCTCCATTAAATTTCGGGCATGCAGCCGCGCATTTTGAAAATGCACACCTTCAAGCTATTTGGTATTCACTGACATCATTAGTAGTGGGGACAGCAATCATTACAGAAATTTCCCAAACTAAAATAAAAAGAAAATTTCCCAATATGTTAACGCCTAGATCGCATTTACATAAGGACATTAAAACAACATGGCTAGCTAGTTTCGCTTGCAAGTAACAACTATCACCAGAACATGCGCATATTAAACGCAAACGAAAACTAAATGTAGCAGTAACAATCATGTTGTTACATGCATTTGTGTAGAAAGCAACATGAATAAGAAACTTAGAAATTTAGCCCAGTCATATACAGATTTTTCCGTAAAGGATATGGCAGAAGTTCTTTCATCAGCAGTTCTATATGTTTTTGGGATGCTGAATCCGAACTTCAAGTTTGCTGCTTCGTAGGCGGTCGGCTTCAAGACGTAAAACGCAAAAAAACCTAAAAATTTTCCGATCTTTTTCAGTTTACACATATATTAAGAAAACTATGGTTTTTCTAAGATAGAGACTACACAAAATTAAAGAACGAAAAATTGCCTACAAAATACATTTTCTGACGAAAGCATAAGCCCTAGCACAGCAGTGATGTTTTTTCCCTTCAACAAAAATCTCAAAAAAGCCCACTCCCAACACCCATAACTCGAAAACATACGTTTCATCAACCAACCTACCAGGTGAAAGTTTATTATATGTAACACTCAATTTTCTCATAAGGGGAAGGAGTAAGGCGAACATTATGAAAACTGCATTCTGTGGCTGTCTCTCTCGTCGTCGCTATGCATTCAATGCATTACGTTCAAAAGAGTTTGTTATGAAGGAACTGATTGGGAGAGTATTTTAGATGAAAGCTTCACCTGGCAGCAATGGCTTCGCCTCCAGACGCTCCGAAACCTTCGTGCCTGCATCAGCATTGTTCTCCATCGTCTGACTGCCACAGATAGCCAGCCAGCTATCGTGCTTTACAGGGCTCACGCGCCTGTCTTCCACGTTCTCTGATGAGACATGGCCCTCTAACAACTTATCGCCTACTCGTGGTTTCACGGTTATTCGACTATTTTACATAGAAGACCAATTTCGCCGTTTCTGCAACTCTCCCTCCCAGACGCAAGGCTATATCGGCCTACTCCTTCATGAAATTCAAGTATGTCAGTGGATTCCCCATTTACGTGCCACATCGCCGGTAGATCCATTTCCTGTTCTTAATTACTCCGCATATGTTCTATCCTTCTTGCGTCACTTGGCAGAAGGCGGCATTAAATCAAGCACTGGGTATGGTCATAATGGTATTACTTATGTACATACATGGGAGCCATTTGAGCAAGGAATTTTCTCTCTCTCTTTTTTTTTTTGGGAGTGAGTGGGGTGGGGATGGGGGAGGGGGCGAGGAAGAAGAGACAGAGCAACAGTGTCAGTGGTTACACGGCCCAAAGCCCAATGTGGTAGAAACTCAGAGAGTAGCAACACCAGTAGCACTGTCCAGTCGATGGGAAAGGGAAATGGGCAAAGAAAGGGACAGAAGGAACGTCGGGGTGGCAGGAAGGATAAAGAACAGGACAGGGTGGGGAAGGTGGGAGCGGTGAGAGGGACGAGAGCCCCAGAGACGCTACTTGTGATGTGGTGCCGGCTCCACCGCCGATCCATCTTGATTCCCACATCATAAAATAATGGCGATACAACGCGCAACACCAGAGGAAGAAGACATAAGAAAATTGAAAAGAAAACAATAGCCTTGTAGACAAGGCTGAAGGCATCACTAACCAGCACCAACGTTGACCAAGGGACTCCAATCCGAGAAGGAAATTCAGGTACGTAAGTCTGGGAAGACAAGCCAATTTTGAGAAGAAAACCAAACTGAGGATGGACATAACCAGGCGAGGGTCGTCTGCTAACATCTATGGTAAGAATAATGCAAGGGTGTATTTAGTGTGAAGGTCCAAAAGGCTGGGGCAGTACAGGAAAATGGTGACGAGCTTCCCACAACTACCAAGGTGGGCGTGGGGAGTCTCATTACAGAGTAGAAATCCATTGTTTCACCAACTGCGACATGGTCGAGTATACAGACAGTGATTAAATACTGTCAAATGTTTTTTATTCCAGTCTTTGATCACAATACGAATTCTTTAGATGATGACCGGTTTCAGTCCGTAATGACCATCCTCAGATCTTTTTTACACCATGTCATAAAGTGATAAGGCCATAATGGCATCGTCAAGACATGCTGATTATATTTATACGTTTTGACGATGCCATTATGGCCTTATCACCTTAGGACATGGTGTAAAATAGATCTGAGGATGGTCATTACGGGCTGAAACCGGTCATCGTCTAAAGAATTCATATTGTGATCAAAGACTGGAATAAAAAACATCAAACCCATTGTGTCATCTTGGTATAGTCAATACGAAGAATGTAAAGGATGGTAATGCCCGCTGGGAAAGGCAGAAGGAAGGATGCCACATGCTGGGAATCCCATAATCGTACAAAGTTTATTAGATATGGTGATGGCGCCCAAAAGTCAGCCCACGACCCATGACTGAACAAAATGGAATTTGCCACGAAGTCAGAAATCCAGCCCTTTAAAGGTCACGGAAGTAAGGCGGGGGGAGGGGAGTAGGAGGCTGCCCTGCCAGCTAGACAATTAGCAAGCTCAATATCCAGAGTACCTGCGTGGCCCACAATACAAAGGAAATCAACTGAACAAGCAGCGTAGTCAAGATCGGCGACAAGGTCGTGGATGGCAGAGACTGAGTGGTGGTGGGAAAAACACAGGCCAATAGCATGAAGGCCACTCATTGAGGTCATACATAACGAAACTTAGGAGAAGGAGGGCCATTTAATAAAGCAGACGGTCTAGTGTGTTGTCATTATTGCCACAGTAAACACTCCACACATGGCAGCAGGGATGATGAAGGCATATACCAAGTGATCAGTGGATTTAGAGCCATCTGTGTAAGAAACAGTAGCATCCAAAAATTTCCATAAAAGTGGACAGAATAAACAATGGAACACCATGTGGGTAAGGGAAGCTTTCATACCCCAGCAGAGATCCATCCGAATGAGGAACCAAGGAAATAACCAAGAAGGGGGAAGTGTTCTAGAGAGAATGTGGGGAACAGGGCGAAGATAGAAATCGTGATGGAGAGAAGCAAGGGGAGCGCAACCAGTAAATCTACCCTAGGGCAGACAGTCCCAAAGCCATAAAAGGATAGACTATGAGGAGAGCACAACGAAAGAGTGGGTAGGGGTGGTATAGTAAATCAGGAGCAGCGATTGCTGAACTGAAAAAATATGGTGATCCCTGTATCAACCAGGAGACTACTTACAGGGCTAGTGTGAAAGGCACCTGTGGCCAAATGGGGATAGCATGATAGTGGACCAAGACGAACAATACATGCAACTGAGCCATGCCCAAACAATACAGAACTAATGCCCCATAAGCGTGGAGAAGTGTCAAGTGATGAGCCCCTGAGAGTATGGGCAAGGAAGCGAGGGACATTGAGTTTAGGGAAACATCCAATCATCAGAAGTCGGATATGAGACAAAAGGTAAGCTTGTTGTCAAAAAGACGATTCAAGAAAGGGAACTGGATACCATGGTCAAGCGTTGGGTATCGAGGCAGAGCTCAGGATCAGGGTGAATTGTAGTACGTTGACAGAAATAAACCATCTGCAATTCAGGAAGAAGAGTTCAAACCCATGTGAGCCTACATGGAAGAGCGCCGGATGACATCATGGATCTGTCGCTTTGCAGAGGCCACTGAGTGGAAACTATCACAAAGAAATCATTCACATATGGAACAACGGTGACCAATGGTCTTTCAGAGGCTACAAGTCGATTAATAGCGATGTGAAAAAGAAGAGGTCCACAGAGAGCTGAAAATGGTGCCAAGCACTGGTGAGAAACGAAATGGGGGATAAAAAATGGGAGTGGGCCAAAAAGATTTCACTCATGAAGTGCAAGTAACATTTGTGATGAAGCCAACCCACGTAATAGACCGCACGAAGATCAAAGAAAAGGGCGACAAGATGGCAGCACTGAGGAAAGGCCTACCACACTTTGGTTTATAACTGAAGCAGATGATCGACTGGTAAGCAGGAAATGGTACTGACATCGAGGACCTAAAAGAGATCATGAGCCACCATCTGTTCAAATAACTTGTAGCAGACATTGGTCGAACTAGTAAGGAAATAGTTATCAACAAATAACGGCTCCCTGTTGGGCTTGAGAATGGGGACTGAGTACGGTCCATTGAGAAGGGAAAATGCCTTGGAGCCAAGTACAGTTAAACACTCAGAAGAAGTATGGTCATTGGAACTTGAGGTGTTGAAGCAGTTGATGGAATTAAGATTGGTCTGAATCGCGGGAAGAGTAGGATACTCATTCAGTAAGAGGTTCGTCGCATTCCACCTGACCTAATGGTTATGGAGGAGGGAGACGGCCAAGTAGGAGGCTGACGTCGATGCTGTGGCAAAATGGGTTGCAAGGTTTCCACGAGAATTGTACAAAGGCCTTCTGGGAGGACGAGGCCCGGCATGGAAGACGGTCGCTGCAACCTTGGACAACCTTGAGGTGTGCAGACTGTAGCCCACACCCATAACGATGGGGCAAAAGAATTTAGGGAGGAGACAAAGTGTTCCCAACAAACGAGCTAGCTTTTCCCGATTGAGTAAAGTCTTTGATACGAAGCCGTTTATGGGTAATAATACCGGCTTAAGATGGGCGCCGCTTAAGGTATTGCAGTGCTCTGCGGCGATTATGGATGGAGACAGCAATGGCCGCGCTCCACCAGAGGATCTGCCGGTGGCGAAAGGCGTCCGTTGAGCAGGGGACGGCAATGACGGCGGGGTTAATATTCGATTCGGACAAATCATTGACGATTTAGTCAGAATAATTTGAAAAAGAATAGGTAAACACGATCTGAGAGCTGTACAGAAGCCAATCAGCTTGATGGAAAGCCCAGCGACTTAACTTCGCCATCGGGGGACGTGAAGGGAAAAAGAGAATAAATGGAAGTGGTTGCTGTCGCAGAGGTCACCATGTGGCGACCAGAGTAATGAAGAGAGAAGGGGAGAGGAAGTGAGCGAAATATGAAAGGCAGAGAAATTAATACAGCACTAAAAGGGGTAGAGGAACCATCGTTAAGAAGACACAGGTCGTGCTCTGCCAGAAACTGGTCTGTGAGGAGATCCCGACTAGACGAAAGAGCACTGCCCCACAAAGGGGGCATAGGTATTAAATCCCCAAGGTTTGTAGCTACAATTACTGGGGCAGCTTCTGGTTTCACTAAAACAGTAGCCTGCAATTGAAGGCTGAAATCCCTAAATTGTACACCGTTTCGCATAACCTAGTACACACGTTTCACTCATTGAGTGCCACGGACGCAATGAGCGTTTCCCCCATAGAAAATGCCGAAGACGTGGAAGAAAAATTAATCCCACAAAAATATATAGAATTATTATTTGTTAATAAACATCCTTACTTGTAATAGCTACCACCAATTCGCCATATTTCTAATCTTTATTTCATCTTCAAAATATTCGGTTGTACTTCCACTAATGCGAATACTACTTCTTTTTCGCCTAATACGGATTGCTCGTAATTTAATACAGTCAGTCGTGGCTAAGCGGGTACCTTCGTCTTTAGGAGGCCTTTAGAAAGAAAAAGTATATGACACATTTTTGGAAAGTATTTCATATATTAACTACACCATCTATACATAAACTAAATAAAATCATAATTATTAAAGGCGGTTCTAAAAGCTACACACAAATATGAGCTGATAGAGGAGTTGAAATTCAACAACTTGAGAATAATCCTGAGCCAGTGAGTTTGTCGGGATGTCAGGAACAACGAGGACAATCAGTATACATGCACTTTAAGTGAACCAAAATAACCAGAGGTAAAGTAATTCTGCAAACGTACGACGGGACACAACTAGACGTAGCACCTACATTTAAGTGCGCTAGAACGTGACTTTCTCAGTGCCACAAATTGCAGACCATGAACTGAAGAGGGAGTTCAAATTGCATGGCGATCTCGCGCCCTTGATTTGACATTTCTTTATTTTTTCCTTGGGGCATGTCAACATCCCAAGTACGTATGACAAGCTCTCAATGCAGAAATACTTGCGGCGAATATGATTGAGATTCGTGCGATTCCTAGCGAATTTGGTAGTGTGTACCAAAACTTTCTAAAAATATCGTAAGCTCCTATTTCAAAATTCAATTTGTGCGCCACATTTGGAATCACGTACAAAAGAATTTTGGCGTTTCCCGTTTGGTCATATCACCTCAATTTGTGTGGTAAAGCGAACAAAGAGTTTCCTGTTTGAGGCCAAATGAGTATTGAGCACACTTACCATAAAAGACGCGTTTTTTTCTGTCCAACTATTACACATGAGAAGTTATAAAGAGATATTCTAAAGTATATTATATGCATGTAAATTGCTATTAGCTTTTCATCTTTGATCTGGTTGTGCTGCACGTTGCATCGAACTGACCTTTAATATTCAAGTACATCTTACTGATATTAATAAAAAACTTTCAGTGCAACTGATTGAAACTGATTACTTAAAGGCATCTGACTAGTATTACTACATCTTACTGAAACGGAACATTGTACCTGACAAAGGTTGAAAGGATTATGCGGAACAGAAAACAATTTCATGCACTATCGGTTTATTAATCAGTGAAGCTTAGTAAAAAAAAGCTCAAAAGATAAATACATGGTTCGCAACAGAATCAATTTACTATCTTTAAACCAAAAGCTTACAGCAAAAGACAATTCTCAATACCTGGCGGTTAAATTAAACTTCCCCTATTTAACACGCTGTAACACGGAAACTAACTACCGTACGATGACCAAACGTGGTAGCATTAGTGTGAAGGACATGGGAAAGAGAAATAATGGAGAACCAGTTCAATTGAAACACTTTTAATGAGCTGCTGCGGTACATCATACCATTACATATCGGTGCCGTTACTGAGACAAAAGGGGTTCAACATGGCGCCCATCAATACCAAGAAGAATCTGAAATCGCAGGAATGCATTCTGTGGAACGGAAAGAAGCATGTCCGTAATTATGCTGGCTACCTCTCTTGGTATGCTGCGCTTCAGATCAGCACTCTTGTGAATGTTTTCCTGGTAAACCCTGTACTTCAAGAAGCCCCACAACCAGAAATCACAGAGAGTGAGATAAGGTAATCGTGCCAGCCAAGCATTTGGAAGCCATCGGCTGATAATTCAATCGTTTCCAAATGTGTTTCGGAGAAGCAAGTGAACTTCACGAGAGATGTGCGATGGGGCCCCATCTTACATGGAAAGTGTTGTGTTGAATGCGTCTCTCTCTTGTAGGACGGGTATGACATGTTAGCCAAGCATATCGCTGTAACGCAGTCACGCTGCACGTTTTTGGGCCTTGAGCGCCAACCTGTTCAAAAAAGAATGGGCCAATGATGAACGTAGCCGTGAAGCCACACCATGAAGTGACACGTTCACCATACAGAGGAACTTTATGCACAGTGAAGATCCCCACACTCAGCAGTTCTGTTTGTTCACCTCACCCATAACGGAAAACTGAACTTCGTCTGTCCATAGGATGGTCCAAGGCCAGCCCTCGTCAACTTCAATCCTTGCAAGAAAGCGGAGAGCGAAGGTAACATACCGTTGTGCGTGCCGTGGTGCAAGCTGCCGCATGATGTGGACCTTTCATGGATACCATTTGAGAATTGTTCGAAGTACATTCCGTACAGTGGACCTCGGGATGTTTAACTGTCGTGAAGCAGTTCGCGTACTACCTGACGATCGGGAATTGAGCACTGCATTGTCTGGTATAGCAACAGCGATTTCATCAACCAGCTGTGGTGCAACCGGTCGTCGCACTGTTCCCGGAGCGACGCCCAGTTCTCCAGTTGATTCGAACTTCTTCCTCATGCTTCGCACAAGAGGTGGAGAAAAAGGACCCTTCCATAATCCTTTTAGCCGGCGACATTCTCGAAGTGCAGCTGCAGCATTACTGTTGTTTTGATGACAGAGCTTCACCAATAGCTTCCTTTTGTCCAAGCTCGTGTTGACACGTCAACGCGTGCACTGCGACTGGTCAGGAGTGTGAGACGATGAATCGCAATGACTGATTACGGCACCTAGTGGCCATTGTTGGAACTTGACGGTGGTGCTGTGAGTCATGGACATCATGCACCCCATACTCTGGACATTAATTTTACCAAGTTTGGTACTCGTACGGAAGTAGTTTCCGTGTTATAACGTGTTAAATAGGGAAAGTTTAAATATAACCACCCTGTACATAGAAGCAGCCCATACTATCTATTCTACTAGTCCTCACCGGAGAAGACGCGAAATATCCTAATAGCACTTTGGAGTCAGAGGACAGTTTGCCATCTACGTATAATACTGGTCGTAGACTGCTTTTCACCGAAACAGAAAGTTGAAAGAGAAGTGATGCTGTGCTGTTTGCTGTAACAAATTATCTTGCAGTGGAGTAATTTCGTAGTGACCAAGTTATTTTTAAGTTTTTTGTATCTTTCAAGCTGAATATTGTCTGTTTAAGACTTCTACATGTAAATGCCAATAAAACTTCTGATTACACTGCGAAAGTAGTGACTTAAGAATGAAGCGGAACGTTTGCTGTAAAATGAGGGATCCAACTGCGGATACAGACGGGACGTGATGAACAAGTACAAGATATACTGATTTTAACACAGATTAACCAAGTCAAGAAAAGGTAATACACACGTGCACTGTTCTAGATTCAAGTGGCTTTTATGTAGTGTGGTCAGAAACAGTCTGAAAAGCTTGTGCTTTGTTGCGGGTAGGTTGTGCTGAGAAATAATTTACAAGAAAAAAAAAATCGATACGTTGCGCTTTTTCCGGCTTAATTAGCGTTGAAGTTAGCCAATGAGCCCATTGTGCGCACGAGTTAAAGCGGCCCGCCAGATACAATTAGTATCAGTTGTTCTCGTAGCGTAGACTATAGCGCACGGAACTGCTCAGGGTTCGATCCTTGTTACCGCCCTATGTCCAATTTTTGTGTGGCTCTGTTGTTCTGCTCTAGGAAAACAAACGAAGAACACGTTCGTCCACATCGTCTCTGGTGGGACGCTTTAATTTGCGAGCTCAACGGCCTGATTGGCTAATTTCAATGCTAATTAACTCGGAAACGGCGTAACGTATGGAAGTTTGCTGTTAACAGTTATGTCTCAGCACAACCTACTCTGCAACACAGTTACAAGATCTTCAGACTGTTTCTGACCAGCCTGTATAATTGCACACATGTTCATAACATGTGTACTTCAAGAGAAGAGGATTGAGGTGTAAATAAATTGCTGTTTTGAAATAACTTACTAAATCTGCATTCATTAAAGAACAATGTATGTATTCATAAACGACTGGAATAACAGTGAAAGAATATAAATGACACAACAGTTAACCAGCGCTCTCTCTCTCTGTAAACGCCCAGTCGCTTCCTACACAAAGAGTCACAAAAGGTTACACTTTTCCACAGTTAATCGAAGGAAATAATATCAAGAGCCACTTAAGCAAGTATAAATTTCTACGCAGTGTGAGAGAGAATAGAATTTCCGTAAAAAAGGCACCGATCTTGGCCTAATTAAATACAGCCTGATAAGGCGAAGGGCTTAATGGCCACGAACAACCATTTAGTACACGAGATCTCAAATTTGAGAAGACACTTCACTCCCCAAAATTTTTTGAATGTACCACACATTTCAACGAAAAATGTTCCAAATTATTTAGAAGAGAATGCAGAAAGCAGCCACAGATAAGACAACTTAATTCACGCAACAGAAGTAACAAGTTGGAATCATCGATCTCGCACTATAGTACATAAACCATTTTACACGCAGAAATCAACTATAGTAAAGTATTGCATGGCTAAGCATTAACGATGATTAAAATCATAAAGGCTACGTGAGTTAGAAAAAGCACCGCAAGAAGCGACTCTAGATATTAATTTCATGAATCAATGAACAAAACGTGACTCAGTGAGTTAATGTGGGAAGAGATCTTTAACGGCAAAAGTTCTGAAAATTTATTTCTCCTCTCTCACGCAAACTAGGCGTGGCTTAACGAATATCAACTGATTATTGCGCAACAGCGCAACGCGGATGACAGCGGCAGCGTATTCATCGTAAGTGAATTATCTGCGGGCTCCTTTGTTCGCTATTTCTGGCTAGAATTCTTCTACCTGCGATTCTCAATATAAACCACTTGTCCTGGAGTCACAGATTTTCCGCACTTCTGTCATATATTGTCTTAACGGAAAATAGTTAAGACAAGATCTTTGGCCAGAACGACAGCCCGAATAGAATACGATAAATCAAAAACATTTACGAGGTATGGAAATCTCTCTCTCTGCTCGTGATGCCAAATAGACATGAGACATGACAAAGAACTATGAAAATAGACAAGAATGTTAACAACAATCATAAAAGTATTTGCTTGTATGCTGTTCTTGAATCACACTTTACTGTAGAAACGGTTCAACCGTAGTAATGGTGGTGAAACATATCTCGCACATAGTGTAATAAAATGATTGACCTCTGTTCCTTTGAAAGCTAACTGTGCGGAAGTGGGACACAAGACATTGACCACAGCGAGAGCGCAATAGAAACATGGACATTCAGAAATTTAATTTTAGCTAGTATTAAGACTGCTACTAGGCCAAAGGGAACTTCAATATCTCCTGTTTTCTAGATTCATTTAGAGTCAGATGCTGAGTCGTCACTGGGAAGCGGAAAAGTTGGTGACTGCGGAATGTGATAACATGAAATATAATGCAACGAATGATTTGCATTAAACGGAAACAGTTTTCTAACTAAGAAATTTAAATGGCAGCGTGCGAATTGCAAAAACGCAATTGTTGACTCGGGATCGACAAGTGACAGAATCAGTCGCTTACCAACGTAGTTAAGCAGCTGAAAGACAAACAGGGTCTATATATCATCTGTAATAAAATATAGACCAATAACTTCTAAATAAAAACTTGAATGACCTTAGATAAGATTATTATTATAACCAAGATTACAGAGAATAAGGAAATGCATCTTTTTATGAAAAAAGTTGCGAGACAAAAGATGGTAAGAAACTAAATTTATGTCCCTCATTAATTTTCAAGAAAATGTAACACGAAATCCAGAAGGATTAGGAGAAACAGACTTCCTCCATGACCTTAATGTTTAATGTCCTCTGAATTGGATATTTCTGCCTCCTGTCTTTTAATTCCACGTCGGCACATAGTCCTCTGGCCAGATTTCGTGGAGCGGACCGAATGCTTCTTGTTACTTGGGACTACTTTCTGTTTTCACCTTCCACAGCTCACAACTCTCAGCTCAAGTTCCTTGTACTGTTTGGGAAATCAACTTTTCTCTGAATATTGCGAATTGATTTACAGGCAAAATTCCCGTCCCTCAGTGAACTCCCACAGCATTCCGGATTGTAGCTGATTTTCCCCATGCTTGTTCCAGGACAGAAACAGATTGCATTTTCATTATCAGATGGCATCGATGTTTGAGCACTGATTGATGGAGGTCTAGAGAGTGTTCAGTAGCATGAGAATTGCCTTGCACAAAGCCTGGAGCCGATGTGTTGCATGACTGGGGAGGCAAAGAGCCACAACCGATATTTCATTCAACTACAGTATAATGCCACCTCTAGTTCTTGGAGCTACTGAATAAAACAGCCACGTTGCCGCGGCTACTGCCAAGGGCCACGGGAGCAGGCCAGCTCAGAGCCGACCACACACCGTCACGTTACATGCAGCAAGAACTGCTACAACACTCAGTTAGCACATTGCGAGCCAGGCAAAGGTCCAGCACGGTAGCAACCCCGACACAACAAAAAGATAAACTACTGCGTCTCAGATGCCCAATTACTTCACACTCGTGCAGTAAGCTTTGTTAGAGTCACGTGAGCGGATATGACGTTTTGGCCAAACAAGTATATTCACCAGCCGGTATAAATAGTGCTCATTTTTAGACAGCCACCACCTACGAGGAGAGGTTCTAACGTAGCTATACTCGCTGGTATATAAAAGATGTTGTGACACGTGAACCCAATGTTTTGCAGTTAACCGAAATAAGGCATCAATTCCGAAGAACAGCGTTTAACGAAAGAAATAGGTAGTTACATCGTGATCGTTACCACATGGGGTTTTGTTAAGTAAAAGAACAGTCGAAATATAAGCTTTATAACACCTTAATGATTCACTACAGATAGTAATAATTTAGATTAATTAAAGGCGTGAATAAATTTAATTCCCGGAATGATTACTGTCGCCAGCATAAAAACGAACAAAACTTAAATTTGGTTAATGACTTATGTGACTCTGAAATCATGTAATAACTGTGAGTGGATAATAATGTACAAACTGAAAGAAATTCTCTTGCGTGATAGTAGATATTAAAGATACTACAACATGAAGAAAAAGAACCTCATTTGGAATACACTCATATTATCTGCAGTTACTAACACTAATAATCGGTAATAACCCAATAACATTTGATGGAACCTGTACTAAATTACAAAACTCATGGTAATGATGTCTGTTCGAAAAATTGTAAAGTATGACCGAAACTAATTATTGTTTTCTAATGGTTACATCTCCAATTAAGAGCCATTTATGAACACAACCGTTTGGCAATACCGATATTAGTAGGCTATAAGCACATGACACATGAAACTATTTGTAGAAGACAACATAAAATTACTTTGCCTTCAGTAGCGTCAACATACTGTAGGTGCCCCAGTGGTCCCGATCGCCTACGGTGGACTGCAAGCCGAGCGGCGACCACTCCAGTTGTTAGGATGGTAGGAAATGACTGTGCACGCGTCAGAAACGCCAAAGAAACATTATTAATTCATGACACATTCATTCCTGCTGATTGCAATGTGGCCCGCGTAACACAATCTGGCTGAGTTAGTGATATCAGCAACCTTCCCCAAGTCTTCACTAACTCGGTGCGATGACACCACCTCTGGGCGGCACCAATCTTGCTAGCGCAGCGCTGCGTGCTGTGACATAGCGGTGGAGTGCCCTTACTTCGGCCGCGCGTGGCTGTCGGCGCCCGGCTGGCTGGCCGGCTCGGCGGCGGACAGAAGGCCGCTGTGCGTAGGAGGCTCCGGGTTGGAGTCCCGGCGCTGTCGGCATGAGAAGCATTCTCGTAGTGCGGCGTGTACTCTCTCCCACCCCTTCTTCTTCCCTGCTCCTCCTGGTGGTTTGTCCGCTGTGGACGGGCGGAACAGGCTGCAATCCCCCATTGTCGTCGGCTCACCCAGTTGTGACTGCGGATGCACAGGGGCTAGGCCTCCTCACGATCTCGACGACGGCTCACTGACGTGGTCAGCATTGGCGGCGAGCGAGTCTGCCTTGATGTCTGCTAATCCTTGGTTGAGGATTGACAGTGGCAGCAGAGAGGACCAGAGCTGGTACTGTCCCCTCACGTCTGCTGCTGGATGGGCTGCCATTACTGCAACATCTCCTTAATAAAGATTAACATGTCGATCACCGAGCTGAGCGCTACACAGCGACCCCGTACACATCTAACTGCAAGTCTAACTACGAGTGACTTGTTGCTATCAAAGCTGGCGTATTTAAAGGAAGCACGAGCGACGTCCTGACGTCATGCTCGTTTGTAATGAACGCATTCGTTACACTTATACTGCTGATTTATCTGTCGTACTCGCCCCTTAGGTGTTCTTGTGACGGAGTTACATGTTGTTACGGCAGACTTATGCGAAGTTATGAAATGCAGTACAACTGACGCTATACCCCTGTCTTACACGCTACGAAAGTCTCCGTCTAACATAAACCTGCATGCTAAGCAATTCTCTCTCGCCTGTTGTGTGTAACCAGGCCACTGTCCCTGCGTGACGACACATTCAGATACATGTGCAATCCTCTTACCTCTTGGCTAACCTAGTGCCTCTGGCTCTCGGCATAGGCCACGAAACTTTGACAATATTCCACGTTTCCAACTGTTTACTATTCCGCGACACTACAATACTTTCCTCAATGAAATATTAACTGCTTTGATAAAGCTTTTGATTTGTCGGACTGCCTGCAGTAGCAGAGCAACACTGTATAAAGAACTACTGTTACAACTTCCTCTGAGTCCATTAATTATTCGCCGCTGTGGCCGAGCGGTTCTAGGCGTTTCAGTCCGGAACCCCGCTGCTGCTATGGTCGCAGGCTCGAATCCTGCTTCGGGCATGGATTTGTGTAATGTTCTTAGGTTGATTAGGTTTAAGTAGTTCTAAGGCTAGGGGACTGATGAGCTCAGGTGTTGAGTCCTATGGTGCTTAGAGCCAATAATTATTCGACTGAAAGTTAACTGTAAAATTAACTAGATTTATGTACTTTCATTTCTTTCACTTGTAACCTTCTCGGGAGTTTTGGTGAAAGGATTGGACATGAAAGGATGGGTCACTCCTGATGGTTAATGACTTGTGTCGATTAGCTTCATTCACTAGATTTTGTGATTTGACTAAATGACACTATAAAGTTAACGAATTACCTACTCCGCGGGCAAGCTTTGACAAAACTACAAAATATCTGCCATGACAAACTTTGTTTATGACGAGACGTGACGATTTTTATGGTAACCATTATTGGCAACAGGCCCTTCACGGTTAGCCACCAGCTCGTGTAACTTTTGGCCACACAGTACCCTTCCTTAATTACCAAATATACTTACAGCCTTGTATTTTGCCTTCCCACATGCTACTAAATCAGTTCCAGAAAAATCTCCTCTTGGCATTAGCTCGCCAACACTCCACGTCCTCGCCACTCGGAGTGGCCGCGCGGTTTGAGGCATCCTGTCACGGACTGCGCGGCTCCTCCCACCGGAGGTTCGAGTCCTCCCTCGGGCATTGGTGTCTGTGTTGCTCTCAGCATACGTTAGTTTAAGTAGTGTGTAAGTATAGGGACCCATGACCTATGCAGTTTGGTCCCTTAGGAATTCACACACATTTGAACAGTTTTTCACGTCACAAATTACTCGCGACTCCTAACTTTGCCTCCACTACTACAACTGCGCTCGCTCGTGTCAAAGGTGTTATTTTCGCATTAAAACATATTCTTTGGGCTCCGTGCAGTATGAATTTCCTTGAAATTGCCACCGCGGGACTCACGACAGGACTGCGAGCCTGGCGGTGTCCTGCCCTGGTCTGCAGAAGGACGACGAGGCGGCGCACACGCGCCACCACACGCATCCAAATCCGTGGTTGTGGCGAGTCGCTGGCATCACCGCGGGCCGCCGAAGAACACAGGCAGCTTGCTTTCATTAGCACCAGCAGACTCACTATCTTCAGGACGCATCCTGGAAAGCGCTGAATCCACAGAGTGCCGCCAAGTTTTTGTAGCCCGTTCAGTAATAAAATATCTGTTTATTAATGATGTTCACATGAACAACCATTGGTCAATATCCTGACAGTCTCCTAATATATCGCAATCCCTCTACTGTATAGGTCTCCCACAACATTTAAGAAAACTGACCGACTTATTGTGGGTCACGTTGCTTTCCATCCAAAGCACTACAAGAACTGCTTGCTTTAATTTAGAAAAAAAAAATGCCTTGCATCGCTTTTAAGTATCCTGTTTTACAAATTTTGTGGCTAAGACTTTATTGCTTCATTTTTGTTTTAATACGTGACATGCTAATTTCAGAGTTTTATTACTTATGAAGGCACTAGTAGCAGTACCGAAACATGGTTCAAAACACTCGTTTTTTGCGACCAGGGGCTGCTATTGTTGTTAATTTTATTTGTAAACAGTCGCTTAACACGAATCCATGTTCAAAACTTTAAAATACACCTTCGTTACCCTGAATATGTCATATGGACCGCGGATCTTCTTGAAAATCTATTTTAAGATCATTTCAGAATAAAACAGTCTTGGTTGTAAAGTTATTTAATCTGAATAACGCGGTTCGTCCTTTTCGGATATCATCAGATTGTACAAAAGTAGCTAGGGTAAAACTTTCATCAGCCCCCATTTTGTAATAATGTGGTCAATTATTAAGAGAGCAAAACCCACAAGCTTTAGTGACACAATAACAGTTCAAAAACAACAGAATTACGAAAGCTGAAACTTGTCTTACAAACATAGATCTCAATTTACAACGAGCAAAGTACAGGGATTTTGATGAGGCCTTCATATATGAATTCACGTTAAGCAGCAAAGTGCTTCACAAATTTGACTAAAGGTGAAACACAGGTAATGGTGAAAATGTGATGCTCACAAAGGCGAAAACGCACTGGTCGGTACTACGGGGGCCGTCGTCCCACTCTCATTTATGTGCGACATTTCACCCGGATACGTCGTGTCGATTGGCTTCACACACCCTCTGGGAGCTGTTGGGAAGCCTTCGTTCCACAGGGGAATAGGAGAGACGCCCGGGAAGAACGTGTGGTGGAGCTGCCTACCCGCAGGCGACGGCGGGTGTCATGCACAGTGGTGAGAGGGGCAGGCGACCCAACTCGGAGCGCCGTCTTTCTTGTGGAGGAGTTCTGCGACGGCCGATATGGGAGCCGAGGGCCACTCACAGAGGGCATTCAGCAAAGAGCTTTCCGCTTCCACTCGACGGGCGTCGATACTGGGGCGACTGCTATAAGTGGACCAAAGCTGCGGGCAATGCGGAGTGGACATTGCAGCTGCAAACAGCACCAACAGAATAGCTTGCTGTAAAAGCCTTTTAACTTCTTTCAACGCAACTGACAAAGCCCCTAAAACGGAAGTGGTCGTTCGTGAGTCAAGTAGCTGTTTACGAGTTAAGGCTAAACATGCAGGGGTTTGCAGCTAAAAACATGAAGCAACGAATAACAACTTTTTATAAAGGGCCAAGAACAAGTAAATTCTCCGATTAGCTACAACTGCTTCTACAATATGCCAAAGTGTACTTTCGTATAGTTTTTCCTAATGACATTTGCTGACAGCTCTAGTGGATAGTGACACCAGTTATTGTCATCCTCATTTGCTAACAGAACGTTGTGTGTGAACCAAAATTACGCAAAATTAATTATAATTTTAAACATGGCTCCGCTTCAATAACAGTACATGTAGAAACTGACTAGTATTAGAAAATAACAGCCAGTTGCAGAATTAAATTCTTTTTAATCCTTTACCATGGTTCTGATAAACATAAAATTCTTATCTTCAGAAGGGAAACGGAGTCATTCAATTAAATATTGACAAAAATGGATGTAGGAACCAAAAGTCTCTCACATAGTACAATGAGCATGTGAACCACAAATATCAACATTTAAAATGCATAATTGAACTTGGTAAACTAATGCTGCAAGGTCTTGTAGTAAAACTTGTAAAGTAAAGCAATCATGGGCCATTGGATCCGGCTGACATAACTTTGTCGTAAGACTTTTAAAAAATAAATCGCACGTGACACTGAACCAGCTGACACTTACCATGGCATATACATGGCTGGCAACATGAACCATACCAAAAAAGGTCATAATAAAACAGCTATACATAATTTCGGTTGGATCCAATGCTAAATGTGTTTTATTTTAAAACTTTTTACGACAACGACTTACAGCTTTGGGCTACTATTTCCAGTTATGTACTGCAACTATTTATCTGCAACATCCGTTTCTGTCAATATATGATTTTACGAGAACATTTCTCTTCTGAAGAACACAAACTTACATATTTCGCAACCATGGTAAATTGTTAATAAAGGTTTCTTTCCGCAACTGCTTTGCTGATATTTTCCAAGCCTAGTAAAATTAATTAATATAGTTAGTAGGACGTAAACTTCACTATGATGTACAAGATTCAGGGGTTTCAATGGTTCTTACAAATGTCATCATCCAAAGTTAGCTGTCATTATTGTCACTCAAGCGATACTTAATGACTAATTAACTGACCACGATGTGAACTGTAGAATGAAGAAAAATAATTTGTTTTACTTTCTAACAAAGTTATGGTCCTCGACATTTATAAAACTTGCGTTAATAATGTGACAGTCACATCGTATGGTGATAGGACATGGACCTTGTTCCATGTAATAATTACTTGGGATAACAATGCCAACGAAATTATAATTTAAGTTTACACAAAATTATACTGTTTAAATGAATCAAAACAGTAGCAAGCGTTTTACAAAGCTAAAAGACAGAAGTGTTTCAATCATATATATTTAGACGATGAAGGTGCCAAACAGCAGCTCAGCGGCTACAATTACAATTATAATGTCCCATATCCAGATGGAAATAATCTTTATACTTGCTGTGACCAAACAGCGTTCTTCCATATATTCGTGTTGAAGCACCATTATAAGTCACCAGTGTACAGAAAAAAAAGTGAGAAGAGAAGATATCTAAGAAAACGTTGGTCATTATCTCCGCCAATATAGCAGTCTTGTTATGGAGACTTCAAGTGCAACTATTGGAAAAACCACCATATTCCTTAGGTTTGACACGCTCTTACATACACTTGTTTCAGGTTCACTAATATTAGTGGTGAGATAGTGAAGATGTTGCAGTTCAAATACTCCAAAATCGCTATTGTAGGATTCAATATGCCCTTAAAACCTTGATGAGCAATTACCTGAAAGACGACTATGTTGAAGAACATTTCTTGTCCATATAAGCATAAGGAATTAATCAATAACTCTGATATAATTTTAAAAATTTAGGATATAATTTGTTTAATCTGTTTCTGTGACGAAAAATTGCATAATTTCAACAACCAGCCATTGAATGTGCTACTGATAACCGAGAGAAACTTATTCCGTAAATAGCGTCCGGTGAGCGAGATATAGCCAACCTGTGGCAACTTACTCCAGAATTGTGTGTGTACTTCATTGCAACCAGTAAATTAGTTCAAACCATTCTTCTAGTGGAAAATATGAATGCATATGAAAAGTCCGTCTGACGGTGAGGGAACTGCAGACGGCGATCGGGCTGCTACCTTTTTCTGACATTAAAGTAGAGAAAATTTTTACGCGAAAACAGACGGAAAGTTCGTTAGATGTAAGGGCCAAGAAGAATAGAACATAATTTTATTTTTATTTTTTAGTAAATTTTCCAGAATAAAGACATAGAACAATGGGCTTTATTCGGCACTCTTAGAATTTACCACATTTCACACATTTTTTTAACGGCTCAGGTAACGGCCACCACCAAGAATGGCTGTACCACAATAGTTAACCTATTGATACCAACAGAAATAATGATATCGCTGTATTTAGAAAAAATAGTTTCTTCAAAATACATATCTTTTGACTACGCGATCAATGTCAGCCACTGACATCAGCTGCAGCCCTCTAATATCTTGGTACATATGTCCAGATGGAAATAGTCAAGAACTATCACGTAAACAAGTGAGAAACAGCATATGTCAGACTCTTAGCAAAAGATTTTTTTTTTCAAGTCGTTAGTCTTTCGACTACTTTGATGCTCCAGCCACCTTTTCATATCTTGTGGCAATATTTTACCTCTACCCAATCGCTGCACCCAAAATCCCCTGTAATCTGTTTCGGATATTCTGGGCCTTTTCCTCATTATTTTTTTCTCCAACACCTCTCCAGTGCTACGTTAACTATCACCAGATACCGTAACAGGTGTGTTTCTGATCTGTTATTTTTTCTAGTAAGAATCTTCCGAAGACATCCTCACCTACTCTTTTTTACTTTCTTTCATACATTACTTATTCACGTCTCTCTTAAAACTCTTTGGCAGCACCAGATGCTTACAAATTAGAACTTGGATTTCTGATGACATATTTTGACGGTCTGTATGTCTGTTACGCAACTTCAGGAATTTATTTCTCTTTTCCATATCAAAATCAGATACCTTTACTCTTTTGAAGTGTCAAGTGTCAAGTTGCTTTCTCTTTCTACTGATACACAGTCTCTGTGAAATAATCATTCTGAAAACTGCAATTAAAAAGAGGAATGAAAGATATAGTAGGATACAAAATTATAATAAAATGAGGGATGGAAGTGCATAGAGAAGCACTGAAAAACATTCTATTCTTGACAACCGTGTTTATTAAGTTTATTCTGCCTTGTAAGTTTCGACGTTACACTATTCTCACAGGATCTACCGGAGAAATACATGAAAAGATATCACTGAGGAAACATTCGTAGAGTTACACAAAATGTACATCTTAAAAACGTAAAAAGCAAATCTGAATCGCAAACACTGACAAAAGTACCTGAATTGCACATCGTAAAAACAAAGAAAGCTAGAACGCACCAAAATTTATGTAATACATTTATTAGTAAAACCAAAATTTCACTGGCCAAACACGGATACAAATTATCTGATCCACATTACGTGATGACATCTGAGTGCGAACTAATTCTATATGTCAAAGTGCTATGTAAAGAGACTGCCACGTGGTACTGCCATCTGTTGGTCTTCTGTATCTAATACATTACAAGTGAATTTATTACATATATCTCATTAAGTTCTAGCCTTCTTTGCTTTTACGATTTGCGTTTAATGTTATTTTATCAGTGTTTTTTACTGGGTGTTTACTTCTTCCAGTTTTACGATGAACTTTATAAGTAATTGTACCAATGTTATTTCACTGTAACTTTTCGCGTATTTTCTATAGTAGGGCCTTTGAGCATAGCGTAAGGCCGAAATGCGAAAGGCACAATAAAATTAATAAATATGGTGGTCAAGACTAACATCAGTTCTAGAGCGCATCAGAATTGCCGCAAAGTCTCATAAAACATTTATGAATTTTGCTGCATAGTTAAGCATAATATCTGTTGTGAGAGGCAGCCTTGGTCACAATGTTGAAGAAGCATCCTATCATAGTTATCAGACAAGTGTATAAACCAATTTTTCATTATCATTTGCTGTAGTCCCATATACACTGTGTCTATAATTGTATATTGTAATGTTTTTAACCTTTCCTGCGTAGCTCACTTAACACGTTTCCTAGATAGAGAAAATCCTCAATTTTCAAATGATTTTGTTTTGTTTGTCCTTCGACTCTTTCACTCACATATGGATTTTTAGATGTAGCAGATCTTTCGCCCGTTTCTGGCCTTCTGTCCCGATCTCATTAAGAAATCTTTATATAATTTTGTCTACAATGCTATTCACCACAATACAAGCGCTACGTGGCAGACAAATTATTCGACAGTTTTCACATGTTTTCTAGTTACATGGTGATATGTCATCCGTTTCGCAGATGTAGAAGTGTAACATAAATGGCGCAAGGGAAGTCAATCCTTGAGTATTACTAGGCATAACACAACGTTACCAAGTTACATTGACGGAGGAGACAGGGTAAATATTAATAAACTTTGCACAATTCCCCATAGCTTTGTTTAGTAAGGGTGAGAGGTTCATAAAATTGTTAACAAATTCCACTTGAAGACACTGCAAGATAAGTGTTGTAAATTTCAGAAATCCTCATGTCGGTATTACTTCTCCTCGTATGTCATTTGCACATGGAATAGAACAAGGGGTTGTGATTATTGAGACACAACATGAAAACGCTTCCGTCCCCCCTCCCCTCTCCCATCGATAACAGAAATAACCAGTTGCTGTCAGGAGGCTTGAGGAGCGCTTATTGAGGAGTGCTTATTTGCATCTGCAGATACAATAAGACTAGAAGTCCACGAACGAAGTACTCGGATTAAAAAGTGTGTAAGGCAGGGATGTCCTCTTTCACCCCTCTTCTTCAATCTCTATAGCAAAGAAGCAATTACAGAAATAAAAGAAAGGTCCAATAGTGGGATTAAAATTCAAGGTGAAAGGATATCAATAATATCTGCTGATGACATTGCTTTCCTCACAGAAAATGAAGAAGAAGAGGATCCGTTGAATCCAATGAATAGTCTAATGAGTACAGACTATAAACTGAAGATAGTGGGAATGGAAACAGCAAGAAAGTTAATAACCAAATTGAGTATCATGAAGATGGACGATGGACGGAGCAATGAGAACATAAGAAGCATGCTAACACTGTAAGAAAGGACATTCCGTCCAAGAGAATTCTACTAGTGTGGGACAAAGGCGTTAATCTGAGGAAGAAATCTCTGAGAATGTATGTATGGAGCACACCATTGTATGGCAGTGAAACACGGACTGTGGGAAAACCAGAACAGAAAAGAATCGAAACACTTGAAAATTAGGTGGACTGATAACGTAAATCTCCGTGGAATCGGAGAGGAAAGGACTATATGGATGACGCTCACGAGAAGGGAAAAGACGACAGGATATATATAAGACATCAGGGATAACGTCTATGGTATTAGAGGAAGCTGTAGAGAAAGACAGAGACTGGAATACATACTGCAAATATTTGAGGACATAGGTTACAACTACTACTAAGAAATGAAATGGCTGTTATAAGATACGAATATGTTTGCATTGTGTCTTGAATAGTTTACTGTACAGCAGTGTCTTGAATAGTTTACTGTACAGTAGGGAGCTCTACGTTTCGTATACAGTGAGTTCCACAATTCCTCTTATAGGTTTCAGGCGTTGTCGAGATGTCTTAGCAGGTAAACTTTAGACAGGAACCTATGTTCGAAAATGTACCGTTCTGACATAAAGTAAGTTTGAAGCTCGTACCACTTTCAAATATACCGCTTCACGATACGCATACAAACTAAGAAGAGCCGTCGTCCATGCTGTAACTATGATATCAAATACCACTTGCATCCGACTACAAGAACAGCTGTCAGAAACTGGTACTTTCGCAGCCTGCGAAACTGTGACAGTTGACCGGGCTGCTGCATCCTCGCTCCAGAGTCTCGACTTTGAAGAGAGGTCTTTCGTCATGTAGAAGACAACCCGAACATGAGTACTTGAAATATTGCCCATGCCATGAGCTACTCTAGAGCACACAGGTCATGCCTCATGGTCTCCGCTGTGTGCATAGCGTGAAGCGAGAGATTTGAAAGCGATTCAATCTTCATAGTAACTTTACATCCACACAGTAAATTATTGGATGAGGATACCAAAATATTATCTACTACGCCGTCTCCTCAAACTCTAGAAGCCTATAATAGCAATCGTGAAGCACTACGTACACCTCAGCATTCTTCTATGAAATATTTGAGATTATGGTTAGGTGCTTCTATTACGTAACTGATGTGACTGAAAGACTTGCAATGTGTGTAAAAACCTGGAATGAGCTCTTTGGGCATAAAATAGATGAAACCCTTCGAAGCGTTTGGGGACACCCGACACTTACACTACCTTACCATTAGTTAAAACTCTAGGCGAACCGCCGAGCCCTAGCGGCGGCCGAGCGAAACTCGTTCAAGGTCACCCGCCAAGATGGCGGCGCACACAGCCATGCATTAACACCCACCCACCTCCCCAGGGGTCAGAACCCCTGCAACCCACACATAGATTATAATTAATAAATAATTAATTTAAAGATCTAAAAGATAAGAACTTAAAGTGAAAGTAGAGGTAGACTTTTAAAAAAAAAAATCTCACGAGATAGATAAGGATGGTTCGCAACTTTATACTGAACAATGAAATAAAAAATAAGATATAAAGGATCAAAAACTAAACCCTAGCTAATGAGAGAGTGAACAGAGATATAAAAAAGACAGTCACAGAGCATCCCAGAGTGCCCCAGAGAGCATCCCAGAGTGCCCTAGAGAGCTACAACACTAAGAAGAATCGCTTCTCGGCTTTTGGCAAGATCAATGTGTAGTACTATTTAATAAATACATGGGCGGACGTCAATGCAACTTCGTGCCCTTACACATCACCAGCGAGTATGTGAACGATTAGAGTCGCAATTCTCTGACAGGAACAATGGCCACCAGACTACGTCAGTGTTATTTGTGTTCAGTGTTGTTACCAGTTCTTTTAGGGTATATAAGGGACATGAGTAGCGTCAGATATTAAGTGACCACTATGAAGAACATGGAGATGCCGCGTACTTTTGTGAGATAGCATTATCAAGCACCTGACGTTGATTGAAGGGGCTTGATTGTCGGTCCCCATTTGCCCGTCCGCTTTAACCGTCCTTAAGAAGATTTCGGTCGATCAGACCACCGCAAGAGAGGATCACCATATTGTCCACCATCGCAGCCGCTTCACATTCGAGAACAACTCGAGCAATGGATTCTGTCAACATTCCGTGTCATCTCGCAGCATTAGTCAGAGATTAGCAGCAGCCGGTCTGAAAAACTGTCGTCCCATACGTAGGATGCCGGTAAAACCTCGACGTGATCGCGAGCTTGCAGTGGTGCGGTAAATGGGAAGCATGGACTGCTGTTGACTGGCATCGCACCGTGATCAGCGATGTATCGCAGCTGTACACTACCCGAGGGAACAGCTCGGACGTTAATTCCGGTATGCCGAGTGCTGTTGGGAAACGGGATGCACTCAGCCCATCTAAGACAAACGGAGGAGCTAACGGTACTTGATTGAGAAGTAGCGGTTCCAATCTCGTAAACTGACATACGGCCGCGAGAGAGCGGTGTGTTGACCGCATGCCCATCCGTATCCGCATCCGATGACGCCTGTGGGGTGAGGATGACATGGAGGCCGGTCCGTACCGTTGGGCCTTCATGGCCTATTCGGACGTTTAGTTTTTTTATTAGCCTGCATGAAACTTTAATGCTCAAATGTCTGGCACGCGTTTCGCGCTGCATAACCTGCAGGCGTAATTAAAACTTTTCTATATGACTAATTAAACTTTTCCATCACACTTCCGAGTTTTTCATCGCGTCTACCCGACCGAATACCTATAAGCGATGCACTGAAGAATGTTAAGAAGATAGAAGCAGATGATTTCTGGAGAGGTATATCAAAGGACCATTATGTGCCCTTTAATTGTGCTGCTAATCCAAGTGGCGTCTTTAGCTAGCGTAGTAAAGGCTAAACATCATAGAAAGCAACAGGTAAGAACTTAGCTTCCTAGAGTTCTATGTTTGTCTAGGCTGATTTTACATTATATTATACACCACGACAATATTTCTCGTTTACTAGATGACAAACCTGTCATTCCCCCCGTCATTCATTTTGCCGACTTTTTATTCGAAACGAAAAAAAAAGAAATGAACTGTGATTGTACTGTAATATTAAAAAAAAAATCGTTTTCATGTATTCGTGATAACATATTTGAATTTATGAAACAGTAGTACAAATAAATATGCATAATGTACAAATGTATGTATACAGTACCCAAATTAGGGAATGTGATGGACGATGTGACAGAGATGTTCTACAACGTATCAGGCAGGTAATAGCTAGTAACCAAAATTAAACCCTGTACTTTGGTTCTCAAAAATGAGTTTAAAGGATAAATTCATTTATACAAATCCATCCTGGAACCAATCACAACCTTTGGGATTGATTACTGGGAACGCATAGAGTTTTAGAAACATGCTGTCTGAGAGGAACCTCTAGAATCTGTCTACTTTATCACGTAATAAATGAGAAAATAAGACAAAGGACTCAGATTCATTAAGTATTATGGATAAAATAGAAGATATACAGCTAGGATAGTAGGAACTTGTCAAAAGAATGGATGAAGACATATGATCGAAAAGAGTAATTTGGTGGCAACTTCCTGGAAGAAGAAGAGTAGGAGTCAGATTCATTAAGTATTATGGATAAAATAGAAGAAATACAGCTAGGATAGTAGAAACTTGTCAAAAGAATGGATGAAGACATATGATCGAAAAGAGTAATTTGGTGGCAACTTCCTGGAAGAAGAAGAGTAGGAGTACCGCGGAAAAGTGTGGATAAGTGGTGTCCAAGAAGCGATGGAGGAAGAGGAGTGTAGGAGGATGAGGAAGAATGGTGAGATCGAGGCATTTGGCGGCAGAGATGCGGGATGCGGAAACAGCTATAGGGCGCCCGCAGGAAGGGGTATGAAGAATACAAATTCTCTGTAGTGTTCATTAAAGTTGTAACATGATTATAAACGATATTCTTAGTTACGTGACCAAGTACCTGGATGCAGCTGCTTCCTGTGTCTACAAAGGGGTTTTTCTTATGCCTCTATGGCAATGCTTTTTCATTGCCCTATAGATGGCTGTTGTTTTCACCTACAGCCGTTTGCGCCTCACAGTTGAAAGCTGTCCGAAGCTCTGCCAGTATCAGTATGAAATCATATCTCCCGCACTATGTGTGGTACCATGGAATAATGCTGCACGTACATTTAGCGGCGTATGTAGATTCTTTCTACAAAATTTATTGCTAGCAAGATTTAGTAGCACAGCAGTGATAATTAAAATCGATCCAGTGGCTTAGGACGAGATATAGAACACACCCACCCACCCAAACACACACACACACACACACACACACACACACACACGCACACACACATACACACGCACACACACATAAACACACACACACACGCACACGCACACATAAACACACACACACGCACACACAACGGCAAATAAACATTTCTACAACAGACCCTACGGAACACCTGTCATGATATTTTGGATATGCCATTGGTCAGAGATTCTATGAGGAGTAAGTTAGGGATTAATACATCATTGAGTCGTTTTTTACTGCTTTTGTAGTGTAGAACAAAACATAAAAAGTTCTTCTGGAAAACTCTGATTTTGACGTCTGCATAATTCATTAAGCTTTGTTTTTGCTCCTAAATTGTAAATACTACTATAATTTTGGAATGCCAAAAGAAGTAAGCAATTATTCTTCCTCATCGCTGAAGTATTTAGATGAAAGAATTAGCAATGGACGTACTTACAGTGACTTTTCCGACAGTGCTCATCACACAAATGCTTGCCTTCACCTTACCGACAACGTTTCTATGGACACACAACTCTGAGGCGCAGACTGCAAGCAGGACATGGCAGCGATTCAGTCGACCGTGAGGCACCCAGTGCGCATGATTGGTTGTCGCAAATCCATATCTCCTTCACCACGCCATGTGGAGAAACGTTCACTATAGTGGGACGATGTTATTCGTAATGGAACGGCAGTACTAAACCAACTTGTCTTCAAAGTCAGTAAGATATGATGTCGACTTTCGATACACGATGTGTCTTCATAAGGTCTCAGGTATAGTTTTTTAAGTCCGCTTAACGTCCGTGAAACCCATTATCTGTTTCTTTGGGCCTAGGCTGAGAGACAATTCTGCCCAATGAGTTGTCGGAGCAATCATCAGAACACTTGCCAGAAGCGATACGAGGAAAGCAAAGGGAAAAATAAATTTACGTGGTCACCATCTCTAAAAATTTTTTCGCCATCAGTATCTTAGCGATAATCGAAATAGTGACATTGATTAAACTTTCTTACATTTCCAGCGTCATGGTTTCATTATGACGAATGAAGACTGTTTTAAGTGTTATGTAGCGCTGCTTATTTACTACGAATATATATGAATGTGGACGGTGGTGTCATGATTTTCATGAGAATCAACGGTAGCTTAATGACTTTTTTCTGGTTTACTGCCGAAACGCTGCCGATTTGGTGCTAGAGTATTGTGTTCCAGTCTTATAGGGGTATGTCTGCATGGCCAATTTATTCGCTCTAATTGCAGAATTTTACAAGCACATGTAAATCATTTTCATATCTTTATAGTTCAACTAAAGAATAACCAGAACGTAGATTAATCATCAGAAATCAATACGAAACACTGAATAGTTCACATTTAATTGAATCATAGTGTGAGCATAACTGTAGTATCATTGCAATAAGGGTCAGCTTGAAATACAAGTGTTAACTATGGCTATTACAGGATGAAGTCAATTCTCAGTAGCAATGAATGAATTTAGTTACACACATGTTTCGCTACATGGAACTTTCTGATTACGCGTTCATCACCCTAGGATTCCTCAGTTATTGAACGAGCCAAAAAGATTTTAAATATTCAATTGCACTACAAAGAGAAATGATATGTTCAAAATTCTGCGGTATACCTAACACACTAGTCTTACGATTTTCATCGGTCTGTTGCTTAATATAGTTTTTAAAACAAAGAAAACTTTGTATTAGCACGTAATTAATACACCTTCACATTATATTCTTATTTTATATTAAGTGAATGTCTCTCAGATATTTTAGTAACTATTTTGGGCGTTAACTAATTGTATCTGAGTCATTATAAAATCGTATTTTATAATACAAGACTTTAAAATTATGATTAGGTCAAATGTTTTTCTGAATTTTGTTGATTGACTTAATTGTGAAATTTCCTGCCGATCCGCAAATATCTGCGTATATAATAACGTTCGTGATATTAATCACGTTTGCTCTTGTCCCTTACGAAAAGCGTTTCTGCATTCGTTACAATACTTAGCTGATCTGCAGTGTCTCCTGCTAAATTCAGAAAACAAGGGGTTGATCGCTTTCCTAACGCCCCTCTGAATACGCCTTTCTTATAATTAATGCTTTTCTCACCAAGCCATTGTTTTGTTGACAACAGTGTTGCAAGTATTCATGATAGCACGCAGTTAAAAGAGTTTGCTACACAAGATAAATTTTTCCCGAGTTCTCTAGACATGGAATGAATATTTTCCGTCGTATAACGTACTATTTACCTAACTGAATGTGTAGTATTTTAATATTCCATTGATAGTTCGATATAATTGTACACCTACGTTTCTCGATAGGTTAAACTGAGAGCCGAATATTTCAATTTAAAACTATATCTCCAGGCTCTGTACATAAGGTGAAGCGCCAAAGAAACTGGTATTAGCATGCGTATTGAAATCCATGGATATGTAAACATGCAGAATATGGCGCTGTGGTCGGCAACGCCTATATAAGATAACAAGTGCCTGGAGCAGTGGTTAGATCTGTTGCTGCTACTACAATGACAGGTTATCAAGATTTAAGTAAGTTTGTACGTTGTATTATAGTCGGCGCCCGAACGATGGGGCACAGCATCTCCGAGATAGCGATGAAGTGGCGATTTTCCGGTATGATCATTTCACGAGTGTACCATGAAGATCAGGAATCAGGTAAAATATCAAATCTCCCCCATCTCTGTGACCGGAAAAAGATCCATCAAGAACTGGACCAACGACGATTGAAGAGGATCGCTCAACGTAACAGAAGAACAACCCTTCCGCAATTTTGTGCAGATTTCCATGCTGGGCCATCAACAAGTGTCGGCGGGAGAACCATTTAACGAAGCATCATCGATTTGGGCTGCAGGAGCCGAATGCCCACTCGTGTACCCTTGACGACTTCAGGATAGAAAGTTTTGCCCCTGGCCTGGACCCATCAACACCACCGTTGGCCTGTTGATGACTGGAAACATGCTGCATGGTCGGACGCGTCTCGTTTCATGTTGTATCGAGCGGATGGTCGTGAACGGGTATGGAGACAACCTCACGAATCCATGGACCCTGCATGTCAACAGGGAACTGTTCAAGTTGATGGGGGCTCTGTAATGGTATGGGGCGTGTGCAGTTGGAATGACATGAGTCCCCTGATACGTCTAGATACGACTCTGAAAGGTGACACGTACATAAGCATCCTAGCTGATCACAAGCCGCCATTCATATCCAATTGCATTCCGACGGACTTGGGAAACTCTAGCAAGACAATGCGGCACCACACACGCCCAGGATTGCTACAGAGTAGCTCCAGAAACACCCATCTGAATTTAAACATTACCGATGGCCACCAAAATCCTCAGGCATGAACACCCCGTCGTATTCTTACGGAGTTACGGACAGCCCTGCAATATTCATGGTGTCAGTTCAGTCCAACACTACTTCAGATATTACTCGCGTCCATGCCACGTAGTGTTGCGGCACTTCTGCGTGCTCGCGGGGGCCCTACACGATATTAAGCGTGTTTCCAGTTTCTTTGGCACCTGACTGGCTCATCATCGCGCAGCCGAAACCGCTAAGAACAGAAACGAAATTCGGCGAGAGTGTTGATCTCATACTGCAGACATAATTAAAGAAGGAATTTTTCAAGATTACACCCCAAAGAGGGTAAAGTAGAGTATGAAAGCTTTTTTAAATATGTCACTCTTAAGACCACTTTGAAGCTAAAACTAAGAAAATTGGTATTTGCTTTCTCGAAATCAAGTAAAGAAATAAATGTTTCAGCGTTTTTGGATGTTTAACCCCTATGGGTTTAAATAGAGGCTGAAGTCATTTTCTTAAATAAATCACTATTAGGCAACTAATAAAGTATTTTTAAAGCTACACATGAAAACTGGTGTTTGAGTTCTTGGTTAGAAATAAAGAAATATGTGTTAGGGTATGGAAATCTCTATGGAAATTTCACTACAAGAAATCAAAAAGCAGGATTAACGTAGACCTGTGACTTCAGCTGCCGGAATCACGTTGTGGTAAGAAACATATTCGAAAATGGCCATGCTTCTATGGCCTTAATTAGAGTGAAAAGTTTAGATGATGTTGCAGTTTATGAACAACATAAAAATTCGATTGATGAAAAAAATCTGTGTAAGTCATACAGCCTACGAGAGTGAAGCAGAAATGGTTCAAATGGCTCTGAGCACTATGGGACTCAACTGCTGTGGTCATAAGTCCCCTAGAACTTAGAACTACTTAAACCTAACTAACCTAAGGACAGCACACAACACCCAGCCATCACGAGGCAGAGAAAATCCCTGACCCCGCCGGGAATCGAACCCGGGAACCCGGGCGTGGGAAGCGAGAACGCTACCGCACGACCACGAGATGCGGGCAGTGAAGCAGAGGGTGCTAGGCTAGTATGATAAATATGAATGCCTTATCTGTACAGTCAGTTTTAAAGCTTATTTGCCTCGGTGTGCCTTGTACTCTCTGTACTTACCGGAGGTACGTCACCAACGGAACGGGTGTGTCAAACAATTGGCGCCTCAAACAGGATCTTTCATGTAGGCTGATGTAACAATAGACTACGGAACCATGAGACAGAGGCTCAGTCGCATTGTGAGTCTAGAAAGTCTTTGAATTATCTCTAACGATCAGCTGCTTTCTACATAACTGTTGGAAGTTCTGTGCTCTTGTTAAGTAGCAATTTCTTATCTGGTGTTTATATTGCGAACTAAATTATGTCTTTTGGGAGACGAGGAAAAGCGAATAACTAATCCACGTTCCCTGTGATAACGAACGGATGGTCCCTATTTATATGACATAATTTGTTACGCGTTGCACTAACAGCCCAGGTGCAACCACGTCGTTATTCCGTGCCGTAGCAGTCAACAAACGAATTAACCGAGCTTACTGATTCAATACGTGTTCAAAGAATGTTTGATTCACTGGATTCAATGTAATTATTTATTTATCATTGTTTCAGTAGTTAAATGTACACTACTGGCCATTAAAATTGCTACACCACGAGGATGAAGTGCTGCAGACGCGAAATTTAACCGACAGGAAGAAGATGCTGTGATATGCAAATGATTAGCTTTTCAGAGCATTCAAACAAGGTTGGCGCCGGTGGCGACATCTACAACGTGCTGACATGAGGAAAGTTTCCAACCGAGTTCTCATACACAAACAGCAATTGACCGGCGTTGCCTGGTGAAAAGTTGTTGTGATGCCTCGTTTAAGGAGGAGAAATGCGTACCATCACGTTTCCGACTTTGATAAAGGTCGGATTGTAGCCTATTGCGATTGCGGTTTATGGTATCGCGACATTGCTGCTCGCGTTGGTCCAGATACAATGACTGTTAGCAGAATATGGAATCGGTGGGTTCAGGAGGGTAATACGGAACGCCGTGCTGGATCCCAACGGCCTCGTATCACTAGTAGTCGAGATGACAGGCATCTTATCCGCATGGCTGTAACAGATCGTACAGCCACGTCTCGATCCCTAGTCAACAGATGGGGACGTTTGCAATACAACAACCATCTGCACGAACAGTTCGACGACGTTTGCAGCAGAATGGGCTATCAGCTCGGAGACCATGGCTGCGGTTACTCTTGACGCTGCATCACAGACAGGAGCGCCTGCGATGGTGTATTCGACGATGGACCTTGGTGCACGAATGGCAAAATGTTATTTTTTCGGATGAATCTAGGTTCTGTTTACAGCATCACGATGGACGCATCCGTGTTTTGCGACATCGTGGTGATTGGAAGCGTATATTCGTCATCGCCTTCATTCGATCCTTGCTTAACCCTACATTTCAGCAGCATAATACACGACCGCGTGATGCAGGTCCTGTACGGGCCTTTCTGGATACAGAAAATGTTCGACTGCTGCCCTGGCCAGCACATTCTCCAGATCTCTCACCAACTAAAACGTCTGCCGGCCGGAGTGACCGTGCGGTTAAAGGCGCTGCAGTCTGGAACCGCAAGACCGCTACGGTCGCAGTTTCGAATCCTGCCTCGGGCATGGATGTTTGTGATGTCCTTAGGTTAGTTAGGTTTAACTAGTTCTAAGTTCTAGGGGACTAATGACCTCAGCAGTTGAGTCCCATAGTGCTCAGAGCCATTTTTTTTTTAACTAAAACGTCTCGTCAATGGTGGCCGAGCAACTGGCTCGTCACAATATGCCAGTCACTACTGTTGATGAACTGTGGTAGCTGCATGGGCAGGTGAACCTGTACACGCCATCCAAGCTCTGTTTGAATCAATGCCCAGGCGTATCAGGGCCGTTATTACGGCCAGATGTGGTTGTTCTGGGTACTGATTTCTCAGGATGTATGCAGCCAAATTGCGTGAAAATGCAATCACATGTCAGTTCTAGTATAATATATTTGTCCAATGAATACCCGTTTATAATCTGCATTTCTTCTTGTTGTAGCAATTTTAATGGCCAGTAGTGTACTTTGTTAAGACGAAGTTGCGGAAGAAGAATAAAAGTCACCTATCAAAGTTAAGATTCGTAAAAGACAGAACTATACATTTATTGTGAAGGTAAGGAAGATCTAGAGAAAAATCTACAGAAAGGAATAGCCGTAGTGATTAGCAGAGAGAGCATTTCAAGAATAAACGTCGTAAAGTGGAAGATAAAGAAGTATATTAAAAAATTGTATGAAAATTGGGTATGGCACGTCAGTGCCGTGTAGAGCTTTCCCTCCAGTGAAGCATGATTACTTAGCATTTCCGAGGCATGCAATTATCCGAAATACATTGGTGTTGGAGAAGAAAGTTTTCGCCAGTAAGAGAACACTACCGGTACAATTTTTTAAATTTTTATTACCTTTTTTCGGTAATAAGTCTTTGCCAGTCTTTTCTTTTGAGAGTAGCGCTTGCACCCTATGTCCACAGTTATTTGTTGTTTGCCGATTCTGTGGAGGATCTCCTCGTACCTTACCTTACCAATCCACCTGTTTTTCAATATTCTTCTGTAGCACCCCATCTCAAATGCTCCGATTCTCCGATTCTCCTTTATTCCGGTTTTCCAACAATTCATGTTTCACAACTATTCAATTTTGTGCACCAGATGTACATTCTCAGAATTTTCTTCTTCAGATTAAAGTCTCTGTTTGATACCAGTAGGCTCCTCTTTCGCCTGTGGTATTTGTCCTCATGGGTTATTTTGGCTATAATTGAATTCGTATACTTCTTGATCAGTAGCTTTGACGATAAGTTCCTCGCTACTCTCATTTCTTGTACTTTTCGTTACTAGCCTTTCCTTCTGTTGACTCTCCATCCATATTCTATGATCATGAGACTGTTCATTTCATTCAACAAGTCCAGCAATTCATCTTCAACTTCACTGAGAATAACAACATCATCAGCGGACCTTATAATCGGTATTCTCTCAGTCTGAATTTTAATCCCGCTTTTGAACCATTCTTTCATTTCCGTTACCGTTGTTTCGTTGAACAGCAGTTGCAAGACAACATCCCTGTCTCATTCCCTTTTTAATTCGTGCACATCGTTCTTAGTCTTTCAGTGCTATTGTTTCCCCTCGTTTCTTGTACATAACGTAAACTACCCGTCTTTCCCCATAGCTTACTCCTACATTTCTCAGAATTTCCCACATCTTCCACCATTTAACAATGACGAACTCTTTTTTTGTGTCGGGAGATCCTACGATCATGTTTTCATTGATCTTCAGTCTTGCAGCCATTATCAAGCGCGGCTTCAGAACTGCCTCTCTGGTACCTTTACTTTCTCTAAAGCCAGACTGATAGTGATCTAACAATACGTAATTTTCCTTTCCATTCTCCTGTATATTATTTTTGTCAGCAGCTTCGATGCACGAGCTGTTAAGCTGATTGTGTGATATTTCTCACACTTACCAGCTCTTGCAACCCTCGAAATTGCATGGATGATATTTTCCAAAAAATCCGATGATATGTCACTAGTTTGATAGATTACCCCTAGTAATTTCCACTTGTCACAATGATTTTAGAAACTGTAATGGAATCTATCCCTTCTGCTTTATTTGATCTTCCAAAGCTCTATTAAATTCTGCTATAATACTGGATCCTCCATGACTTCCATTTCAACTCTGATGTCTTGAATGATAGTGAAACGTGAACTATAGAAAATCTACAGAAGAAGAAACTGCAAATATTCGACGTTTAATGTTATGAAATACTGTTACGTGAATGGATGGAGTACGAAATGAAGAAACATTAAGAGTTGTGGGCGAGAAAAGAGGTGTGCTGAACCAGAGGAAGGGCGAGGTTAGTGGGATATTTGTAACGGTATGCAAAAGGAGTTGACTTCGGAAGAACCACCAGAGGCCAAACAGTTGTGACGACAATATCTGTATATGAAAAACATTTTGGTAGGGAAGTTGTTATAAAAGTTGTCTAGAAATGGAGAGACGGGCACAACATAGGAAAAGACGTAGGACAGACTCGGACAAGTCTAAAGACTAGAAAAGTCAATATGGAAAGAAAAGTAGCACCTCAGTCGTAATGAGGTTATTAATGTATTCCACATTGTTGTATATGAGAGTAACATATGCACCACGAATTTCTGCAGTTATTACACAGTCACATATGCATAATATTTATATATGCAGCATGCTTTTGCACACGAAGCGAAATATGCAGCATGACCTGAAAATGTTTGACAGTAAGGCACAGGTGCAGCCAAATGAAACACGAACACCTGCCACAAGGATCCCATGGATTGGTTCCATTCAAAAGTAATCTCCAAACGCATTAAGACGTTTATCCCACTGGGATAGCTCAGCTACGCTCAGCTGTTGACGAATTCATAATCACATCCACTCTTGCACTGCCTCCTCAAACAGAAACAGACGCCTACGCATGTCTTCTTTCAGGTCGCTAAAGATGTGAAAATCACACGGTGAAAGATCCGAGCTGTATGGAGTATCCAGGATGAGAATTTCACTCTGTAGCGGAGTGTGCGCCGATATCAAACTTCTGTGTGCCGGACCGAGACTCGAACTCAGGACCTTTGCCTTTCATGGACAAGTTCTCTACCAACTGCGCTACCCAAGCAGGACTCGCGACCCGTCCTCACAGCTTCAATTCTGCCTGTACATCCTCTCCTACCTTCCAAACTTCACAGAAGCTCTTCTGCGAAACTTTCAAAACTAGCACTCCTGAAGGAAAGGATATAACGGAGACATATGGCCTACTCTCCCAACCAAATTACTGCAGCGTTGACTTCACCCCATTGCAACTGTGGGGGCGGGCGTTATCGTGCTACTGACTGCATCCTCTGCTCGTCGAGTTCCTCGAGCCCGGAACCAGAATCAATGCGTAGCCCTATGATGACACTTTTCAGAAAGTACGAGGCGCGATAAAGCCAAAACGTCCTGGAAAGCTGTCGGGTGGAATCGGCCTGTTGGACGACAACCCCCACTCCCATACCAATAATCGAACGAAGACTACACTTCAACGATTTCGTTGGGAAATACTGCAACATTCTCCGTATAGCGCAGATATTTCACGGTACGATTTTCGTATCGCTGATGACCTGAAGAGATGGAGTGGTCGAGCGGTTCTAGGCACTACAATCTGGAACCGCGCGACCGCTACAGTCGCAGGTTTGAATCCTGCCTCGGGCATGGATGTGTGTGAAGTCTTTAGGTTAGTTAGGTTTAAGTAGTTCTAAGTTATAAGGGATTGATGACCTCAAAAGTTAAGCCTCATAGTGCCCAGAGCCATTTTTTGACCTGAAGAGAGGCGTGCATAAACGTCGGTTTCAGCCAGATGAGGTAGTGCAATAGTGGGTGCTGTTGTGGATCCGTCAGCGGCCAACCGCAGTCAATAAAAAGGGAACTGAAAGTCTCGTCTCTCAGTTTGATGAATATCTTAACGTGCATGGTGATCACTTTTGAATGGACCCATTCCATGGCCCCTTTGATTTATGCCCCTTTATTTGATTGCCCTCATACTTACGAAGTGGATCCTGTTATTGTTCCTATATTGCTGAATATTATGTTGATTAACTAATTTTCTCTTTGAGGTGACTAATTATCCAGCGTGGTTGTAATTAAATTTCCGCTACTTGACCAGTGTAGACGGAAAACCACTTCCCGTGTGGGTACCTACCTTAATAAGAATGAAGTTCAGATTATACACTATGAAATTTACGTTAGTGGTCTTAGTGTCATAACTTACTATTACGCGCCTTTGCTTTTACAGCGACGTCAGAGGATCTCGGACTCCAAGGACGAAGGGCATGTAGCTGCTGTATGAACGGCACACGGTACTGTGATTTGCTTCGCCGACATGCCATTCCTGCCGTACGGGAGAGAGATGCTTTCACTCGTTTGATGCACGCTGGAGCTCCAACTCACACTGATCGTTAGGTCACTCGTTTATTTGGAGATAACCCAATCATTTATGGATCGTTTCAAACCAAGGGGATCCACCGAGACCTCTAGATTTGACCACCAAGATCACTAGATTTGAACCTGTGGGGCTTCTAGTTGTGGTATTACGTGAAGGACAGAGATCAGCAACTGGTCACAAACACATGTTGGAGGTTGCAGATGTGAATAGCAAGGGGGGGAATGAACATCCCATCTGTGGTGTTTCGGACAGGAGTGGAGCAGTCTCTAGTGCGGTGTTTAAGTTTGGGGCTTTAAGCCGGAAGTGCCACTATACTTTATCAGGGTACCTGTCAGTAGTCCTCAAATGAGCCATCGAAGATTGACGAAGACGTCCTCAGCTTCACAACATTACAGAGCGCTGTGAGTATTCCGTGCATGCATCAAAATCAAGTTGACAGACGGGCCCGACTTCCTGCCGGCAGTGCCTTCGCTGGTGCAACCGCGGAACTCCACTGTACCTTTCCGCTCGCAGCGGACGTTGGCGACTCTGTCCTCATCTGTCAGAACAAATCGTGAACGCGCTGTCTACCAGTTTTTCCACCAGGCCTACTTTCAGGAGTCCTTTGATACTGGAGCCCTAAAAAGATGTTGCTGGGGTCAGAATCATTGTTTTCTCATAGTCAGTTGAAAGTTTAGTGGAAATACAGTGCTCGGCAATAGAGGACGTGCTTGTTTGTGGGTGCCACGATGACGTTCAGTGCAGCGTTCTTCCACAATGCGCGTGGTCTGACCTATATAAGCCATACCACACTAGCGTGGTATTTTATACATTCATGTCTTTCACTATAACATTTCCTCCTTTTGTGATTCAAGAAGGTATCCAGTCCTAGATGGTGAACGGAAAACGACTTTCACCTGAAATTTTCGGAGGATTCTTGATATTTTAAACGAAATGCTGCTTACTTCCTGGTTCTTGGTTTTAACTGATAGTGTCCCGTTAATCCGCCGGGTAGAATATCCATTTTTTCCTTAACATTGTCTCTAGGGGGCGAACTCCTTAGGCAAACTACCTGCATCTGAAACTTTCATTGTGTATGCTACTTCTATATCTATTTTCAGTTCGTTTTCAAAATCTGGTTTGGTTTCTGGTATAGATAGTAGGTGGTGCACCATAGAATCGAAGGCTCCATGTTTGTGAGTTATGGGATGCTGGGAACTGGCTGGTATTATTTTGTCTGTAGATTTTACGTCCCTGTATGCCTTAAATAACTGCTGATGGTCACTAAGATCAGTGGTAAGGTCTAGAAGCTTGATAGTGTCCTCCCACATCGACTCTAAACTTAATTCTCTTGTAGAACAAATTTATATATTGCACAAAGTATTTAACTGTCTGGTGGTATCCATCCAGAAGCACAGTGAATCGTATTCTACCCGGCAGATTAACGGGACTATGTCAGTTGAAACCGAGAACCAGGAAGTGAGCAACATTTCGTTTGAAATAGCAAGAATCCTCCGTAAATTTCAAGTGAAAGTCGTTTTCCGTACACCATCTAGGACTGGATACCTTCTGGAATTACTGAAGGACGATTTGTTATTGGGGAAAACATGGATGTATAAAATACCATGCTAGTGTGGTATGACTTATATAGATCAGACCACGCGCACTGTGGAAGAACACTGCACTGACCGTCAGTGTGGCACACACATTTTGCAGACAAGCACGTCCGCTATTGCCGAACACTGTATATCCACATTCAACTGACTATGAGGAAACAGTGATTCTGAACCCAAAACATCTTTTTGGGGCTCCGGTATCAAAGGACTCGTGGAAGTAGGCCTGGTGGAAAAACTGGTGGACAGTGCGTTCACAATTTGTTCCGATGGAAGAGGACAGAGTTGTACATACCTAGCCCACTAGCGTATTTGAGAAATTCGGTGTTTTTTCTGGAAATGTTTGTCCAAAATTATCCATAAACGTTACAGGTAGTAAAGGGCTCAGTGTGACCCCAATGCTAATCCATCTGATTTTACAGAGTCTGTTGCATCTAGAAATAAATTTTCTTTAAGCTATCTCAGTTGCCAATCTTATATCCTTTGTCTCCACTGGATTTGTTCTGGTTTATATAACAGTTGTACTAAAACTTTTGTATCTTCTTCAACAGGAATACTGGGTTCTCCACTCTTCAGCAGTTACTCTGTATTCCCATTCGTCAGCTCCCACGATCATGTCAGTCTTCCTTCTTCAGATCTTTCTTCCTCAACAATCCAAGTCATTACAATTACTCCCGCACTCCGTGTTAATCTCGGCTGTTGAGGCTTTCTGCTTCATGTCAGCGACCATTTCAGGACTGCTTTTGGCCACCGTCCTAGCTACATTCGCTGTACGTGGCCATACCACTGCAGAGCTCTGTTGTCAGTTTTTTCCACGACTGGTTGTTCCATGTCTATTATATCCCTAATTTCCTCATTTCTTCTTCCCTTTGTCGTGTATATCCTGGCTGCCCTCCTTATTCCATTAATCTCTACTGTCTGTACACTGCTTCTCTGCTACGCCTCCAGCGTGCATCACGTTAGCATACTTTCCACTACTGTTTGCAGAATCCACTTCTTTGTTTCTTTTGATATGGCCCCGCCTTACCAACTCCATTTAGCATTTTAATTGCTCCTCTTGCCTGCAGGATCCTGCACTCTACATCTGCTTCACACCTTCCTGAGAAATGGATAATCGATCCTTGCAGTAGTACTATAGAACATCATTTCCTCCTAATACTATTAGATATTCTGTTTTGTTCATATTGCTTCTAAGCCTTCCTTGCTCAAATGCTTCTGTTGACTTCTGTAACAAAAATTTGACATCATCTTCGCTTTGTGCTGTCACTATCTCATCATCGGCAAATAATAATCGGTAGATAGTTACACGCTGGACAGGAAATCCGATACCTCGGGGTGACTGATTCCGCCGTTCCGATTTATGCATGGAGTATACATTTCCATTCGGATATCCAGGAGGGGACTGCCAAGGTGAATGTGACCATGACGAAAAGATTGGAGTAACCAACTAAATGATAACGTTGTAGAAGTCGGGTCCTGGAGTATTTGAACGCATTAGGGAAGCTAGAAAACATCAAAAGGATAATGGTAAGGCTTACTATAAATGTATTAGGGTCAGTGAAGTGTAATGGAATGAAGACAAGGATATCTGGCCAGATGAATATCGGGTAGCACCAACAGCAGCAGAAAATGGTATAACGGGAGTAGGACACATTGTGAACAGGAAGGGCGCAGAGAGTGGATTACTGTGAACAGTTCACTGATCGGTTGTTTTCATCATAACTGACAGCAAACCATCATCGACAACAATAGCTCAGATATTCATGCCGATGTCACAAGACGAAGATGAAGGAATAAAGAAAGTATATGAGGATATTGAAAGGGTAATTCAGTACGTAAAGGGATATGAAAATCTAATAGTCATGGGGGATTGGAATGCTGTTGTGAGTGAAGGAGTAGAAGAAAAGATTGCGGGGAAGTATAGCCTTGGCACTAGTAATGAGAGAGGACAAAGACTTATTGGGTTCTGCAATAGACTTCAGTTAACGAATACCCTGTTTAGAAATCACAAAAGGAGGAGATATACTTGAAAAAGGCCGGCAGTTATGGAAGATTTCAGTTAAATTACATCACGGTCAGGCAGAGATTCCGAAGTCAGATACTTGATTATAAGGTGAATAGCCACAGACCACAATTTAGTACTGATGAAAGGTAGGCTGAAGGCCGAAACACTAGTCAGGAAGAATCAATTGGCAAATAAATGCAATACGAAAGTGCTAAGTAATGAAGAGATGCGCTTGAAGTTCTCTGACGATATGGATATTGCGATAAGGAGTAGTTCAGTAGCAAGTTCGGTCGAATTGGAATGGAAATCTCTAAAAAGGGCAATCACGAATGTTGGAAAGATAAACAGGTACAAAGGAGTAACTTCGAAAAGCCCATGGGTAACAGAAAAAATACTTCAATTGGTCGACAAAAGAAATAAGAATAACGTTCCGGAGAATACAGGAATACAGAAATACAAGGCACTTAGAAATGAAGTAAATAGGAGGTGCAGGAAAGCAAAGGCGAACGGCTACACGAAAAATGCGAAGAAATCGAAAAAGAAATGACTGTCGGAAGGACTGACTCACAGTATGGAAAAGTCAAAACAACCTTATGTGAAATTAAAAGCAAGGGTGGTACCATTAGGACTGAACGGGAAGTCCACTATTAAATGCAGAGGAGAGTGGATAGATAGAAAGATTGCATTAAAGGCCTCTATGAAAGGAAGACCTGTCTGATGGCATGATAGAAGGAGAAACAGCTGTCAATATAAAAAGAAAATAATGGATCCAGTTTTAGAATCAGAATTTAAAACAGCTGCGGGAGATTGCAGATCGAATAAGGCAGTATGAATAGATAAGATTCTATCAGAATTTCTAAAATCACTGGTAGAAGCGGAAACAAAACTACTATTCACGTTTATGTGTAGAATGTATGAATCTGGCGGTAACACATTTCACTCTTCGAAACATATCATCTAAGAACTGCGAATACTGCGAGATCTGACAAGTGTGAGAATTATCGCTCCATCTCCTTAACAGGTCATGAGTCCAAGTTGCTGATAAGAATGGTATACAGAAGACCAGAAGAGAAAATTGAGGATGTGTTAGATGATGAGTTTGCCTTCAGGAAAGGTAATGGCACTAGAGAGGCAATTCTGACATTGTGGTTGATAAGACACGTTCATGTGATTTGTCGTATAGAAGAAGCGTTCCACGGTGTCAAATGGTGCAAGATGTTCGCAATATTGAGAAAAATAGGGGTAAGTTATAGGGAAATACAAGCAATGTACTAAATATATAAAAACCAAGAGGGAACAGTAAAGGACCATGAAGGAATTGCTCGGATTAGAAACGGTGTAAGACAGGTATGTAGTCTTTCGTCCGTACTGTTCAATGAATACATCGAAGACTCAATTACGGATATTAAAGACACGTTCAAGAGTGGAATTAGAATTGAAAGGGAAAGGATATCAATGATATGACTCGCTGATGACATTGCTATCCTAAGTGAAAGTGAAATAGAATTACAGGATTTTATGTGTGGAATATACGGTGTAATGAGCACGAAAATGGATTGAGAGTAAACCGATGAAAGACAAAGTAATGAGAAGCAACAGAAATGAGAAGAGTGGGAAACTAAACATCAGGTTTAGTAAGATGAAGTTAACGAATTCTGCTTCCTATGCAGCAAAATAACACATGACGGACGGAGCAGGAAGAACATGAAAAGCAGACTAGCACTGGCAAAACGCGCACTCCTGGCCAAGAGAAGTCTACTAGTATAAAGCATAAACCTTAATTTGAGGAAGAAATTTCTGAGAATGCACATTTGGAGAACAGCATTGTACGGTAGTGAAATATGGACTGTGGGAATACCAGAAAGGAGAAGAATCGAAGCATCTGAGCTGTTGAAAATTAGGTAGACTGGCAAGATATGAAATGAGGAGGTTCTCCGGAGAATTGGCGAGGAAAAGAATATACGTAAAACACTGACAAGTAAAGGGGCATGATGGCAGGACATATGTGAAGTCATTACGGGACAACTTCCGTGGTACTAGATGCAGCAGTAGAGTGTACGAACTGCAGATGAAAACCGAGGTTGGAATACACGCAGCAAGTAATTAAGGACGTGGGTTGCAAATGCTACTCTGAGGGGAGGAAGTTGTCTCGGGATGGCGGGCCGCATCAGACGTGTCAGAAGACTGATGACACAAAAGTGTATGTATACATTGTAAATAGGGTCAGCTATATATTGCAGCTGTGCCTAATTCCCTTCCATGTTTGTATTGTGTCAGTCAACTTTCTCCGTACTTTAGTTGCTGCATATGGTTAGTGGTATATTCTTTGAGCTAGGTATATCTGTTGTGCTTCTACACTTCCATACTCCATCGCTTCCCATAGTCCTTTGACGAGTGCAGAATCATAAGATTTTTTTCTAAATACATAAAAATTACTCATAGTTTCTGGCCCTTAGAATAAACCTTCTCACTTATTTGTCTAGACAATGCAAGGTCGTCCATCTGCAAAATTCATCCGGTTCCTCTCGCATTTTTCCCTCAGTCTGTTTTTCAGCACAGAGCTAAAAAGTCTACTGATAAAAGCCATGACACTAATTTGTCTGCAGTTACTTGGATGCTTCTTGTTTCCTTTTCTGTAGATATCCAATATGTATTATATACACCCTCTCTCGGTACTTCCTCTCCGTTCACAATCTGACTGAACAATTTACATATAAGTCTCATCATTTGAGGGGTCCCGTATTTCCACAAGTCTATCACAGCTCCTCCTAGTTCACTTGGCTTTCCATCTCTCGCCTTTTTCAGCATCTCTTTTATCTCTTCCTCTAGTATAGGTTTTATACACTCCTGGAAATTGAAATAAGAACACCGTGAATTCATTGTCCCAGGAAGGGGAAGCTTTATTGACACATTCCTGGGGTCAGATACATCACATGATTACACTGACAGAACCACAGGCACATAGACACAGGCAACAGAGCATGCACAATGTCGGCACTAGTACAGTGTATATCCACCTTTCGCAGCAATGCAGGCTGCTATTCTCCCATGGAGACGATCGTAGAGATGCTGGATGTAGTGCTGTGGAACGGCTTGCCATGCCATTTCCACCTGGCGCCTCAGTTGGACCAGCGTTCGTGCTGGACGTGCAGACCGCGTGAGACGACGCTTCATCCAGTCCCAAACATGCTCAATGGGGGACAGATCCGGAGATCTTGCTGGCCAGGGTAGTTGACTTACACCTTCTAGAGCACGTTGGTTGGCACGGGATACATGCGGACGTGCATTGTCCTGTTGGAACAGCAAGTTCCCTTGCCGGTCTAGGAATGGTAGAACGATGGGTTCGATGACGGTTTGGATGTACCGTGCACTATTCAGTGTCCCCTCGACGATCACCAGTGGTGTACGGCCAGTGTAGGAGATCGCTCCCCACACCATGACGCCGGGTGTTGGCCCTGTGTGCCTCGGTCGTATGCAGTCCTGATTGTGGCGCTCACCTGCACGGCGCCAAACACGCATACGACCATCATTGGCACCAAGGCAGAAGCGACTCTCATCGCTGAAGACGACACGTCTCCATTCGTCCCTCCATTCACGCCTGTCGCGACATCACTGGAGGCGGGCTGCACGATGTTGGGGCGTGAGCGGAAGACGGCCTAACGGTGTGCGGGACCGTAGCCCAGCTTCATGGAGACGGTTGCGAATGGTCCTCGCCGATACCCCAGGAGCAACAGTGTCCCTAATTTGCTGGGAAGTGGCGGTGCGGTCCCCTACGGCACTGCGTAGGATACTACGGTCTTGGCGTGCATCCGTGCGTCGCTGCGGTCCGGTCCCAGGTCGACGGGCACGTGCACCTTCCGCCGACCACTGGCGACAACATCGATGTACTGTGGAGACCTCACGCCCCACGTGTTGAGCAATTCGGCGGTACGTCCACCCGGCCTCCTGCATGCCCACTATACGCCCTCGCTCAAAGTCCGTCAACTGCACATACGGTTCACGTCCACGCTGTCGCGGCATGCTACCAGTGTTAAAGACTGCGATGGAGCTCCGTATGCCACGGCAAACTGGCTGACACTGACGGCGGCGGTGCACAAATGCTGCGCAACTAGCGCCATTCGACGGCCAACACCGCGGTTCCTGGTGTGTCCGCTGTGCCGTGCGTGTGATCATTGCTTGTACAGCCCTCTCGCAGTGTCCGGAGCAAATATGGTGGGTCTGACACACCGGTGTCAATGTGTTCTTTTTTCCATTTCCAGGAGTGTATTATCGATTGTAGTGCTTCTGTTGTAGACCTATTTTGGGGTCATTTCTTTTTTTCTGCTAGAAGTTCTTAGCAGTGTCCAATAGATAGAGCCTGCGGATATTTAGTCATTTTCATCTTCCATAGCTTCCTCCATGCCTCTGCCGATCTCCTATCTCCAAGTGAATGCTCAATTTCCCCACACGTTCTTTCTCGTTCTTCTTGCTCTTGCATTTGGTTGTTAATTTCTTAACTCTCTATTTATAACACTTTCTGTATTACAGTCCTTTTCACTCCCAGAACTTATCGATATACGACACAGTCTCTTCTTTTCCTCAGCCACTTCTAACAACTCTGTCGTCAATTCAGTTCTTACTCTTCTCTCCCTTTCGCTTTCTAACGTCTCCTCCGCTACTTCCATGATTGACTTTTTCAGAAAACTGCATAGCTCGTTAGAACTCCGCCTCCACTGCATCCAATTCAGATTTAATCTTTGCTAATACAAAGTTTCCACACCTCCTTCTTGTAGCAAATGTCTCACGTTTTTTTCCAATCCTATCTTGTTCTACTTCGAGCATCCTCCCTTTTCTCCTCCTGTTTTATCTTGGTCTTAAGTGGAAAAGCAATTCTTGAAGTAACTAAAAATGATTGGAAGCGCACTGTAGTCCTCTTTTTACCGTTATATCACGCACCTTAATATCCCGCTACCTCCGCACTAATACTTAATCTATAATGGATTTTAGTTTCCTTGACATACTGCCTCAGGTGTACTTATGTATTTCTTTACGGTGGTAGTTGCCATTCATAATAGTACACTTCTGAATCTTACAGTAGTTAATTTACCTCCTTCTGTTATCGTTTTCTACATTATCTCCCCACAGACCTACAACGCTGCCATTCAATCTTTTTCAAATTAGTCCATTTAAGTTATCCATTATTAACAATTCACGTCCATTTCGACATTCCTCAACCACTTCTTGCGATTCGGTGAAGAAATCACTCTTCTACTCGTCAGGCGCATGTTCGTTATGGTCCTACAGCCCAATTAACTCCAATTTTGTTCTATGAATTTTTATTGTTGCACTAATTATCCTTTCATTCAATTCTTTCCTGTTAACCATTCCTTGTTTTCATTTTCTTTTTACAGCAAATACTACTCCTATAATCTCCAATAATTTTTTGTCCAGATCCTTTCTTTTTCGTTTCTATCACTCCCAGGATACCTAAATCAGTACTTCCTTTCTTTAATTATATTCTCAATTTCTCCTGCTATCCCCTGTACAGTCCATGTTCCGCAATTCAGAGTCCTTGTCCTTAACCATAGTCTATGCCTTCTGATCCATCAGGCTTTTCTATTTTGTTTGGAAAACATAACAAGCACTAAAATGTTGCCCTTGTCAGCCTTAGTGGCAGTCTATACATCTCCAATCATTATATCACATTCTACTGATGACAAGGGGGATGTTTACGTGTGTACCTCTTTCACTGAGTGGCCCTGTCTGAATATATTGTACACAGCACGTTACGTTTGCTGCAGTCACTGCTTGCTGTGCATCTGGCATCCGTCGGCGGAGAGTTCGTGTGCCCTCCATGTACAGAATGTGCCTTCTGCGATACTTCAGTCTTGATATCGACTAAACTGTATGAGAATATGTTACGAAAACTGGCGGCAGTGTAAGTTGCACATCGTTTATTACGGGAAATGTGTTGGAGCCAGTCTAGCTTTTGTTTTGTTCAACTGCAGATGACCCGATAATATTCATTGTACTAAACCAATCGGTAGATGATAAATATATCTTAAACACAGCTGTGGAGGCTCTTATTTATATTAATATGAATCAGCAGCGAAACACAAGAAAAAGAATACACAATACAGCCGGAGGAGATGAATAGCTCTACTTTTAATAAATAAATTGACTGTTGAATATAATCAGTTGCGGTGATACATTTCTTTCAAAGAGATGAAACGTAATCACTATGAAGGATAATGTTTATTACTTGGATTCTGCTACTGTTGAATATTTATGGATTTCCAGCATTCTGGATTAATCGCAGAACAGGAACTTGTGTTAGCCGGCGAGATACAGAAAGAGCCAAAGTTGCAAGATCTACCGTTTTATTTAACTGAAGACTGGTTTCGCGTTACCTGCACGATTTACCCTTTTTTATTTAATTTATGACTAGTTTAGGGTTACCTGGACCGATTTTCAAATCATGATTTGAAAATGGGTTGAAGCAACCCCAAAACAACTATCAATTAAATAAAAATGTGAATCTTGAGACTTTTGCTGTTTCTATATTCAACACTTGAGTTTCATATCTGTAATTAAGGTTATTTGCTTTGTTCGCATTAATTATGGTATCGTGACATCTCTATATTACAGTCTGTATATGCCACGCAAGATATTTACGTGTATATCTCCTTTGTTGTGGGCGCTGATAACCTCGTTGTTGTGCGCCCTAAAACACTAATCATCATCATCATCATCATCCTTTATTGAGCGCTAACTTCAAAATATGTTCTTTCATATGTCACTGTACTTATGTATACGTTGAATATAACACTGTAATTGCAAACCTACAGGTACATGTGCGTACTTAAATGTTGGTATCACAGGACTTTACTCATCTGGCTATCCCGAGTTTTTAATAATAAAATGATGTTGTCTTATAGTGGTACTGTCACTGTAAAAGGAAGTGTACAGCCACAATATATGTTCTGCACAGTTATTAATATGTTATTGGCCGTTCTCATCTTGTCTGATGTGTGGTAGAGGAGCACTAATTGCAGTTTATTAATACTTCGTAACGTCCTCTCACGCGAAGTCAGGAAGAGGTGTTGCGGTAAGTGCTGACTGTAATTCGATATTTAGGCTCACGTCCATTATGGAGAGCCCTGAGCGTGTGAATTTTCCTCCGCCGTTGTGGTAAGATATTTGCGGAACCAAGCGCGGCGCGCCAGTAGCTTTGCCAGAGGCTCGTATCGGGCATCAAAGAGCGTGCTGTGATGAGAGTCCGTTCGGCCTGGCGAGACGGACGGACGGTCCACAGAGAAACGAGCGACTCATCACCTCAGAGACGAGTGTGTTGGCCGACAGCATTTAATTACGGCTTGGTTGGCCCCTTCCCGAGCTTTCATCTCGCAGTCTGTGCTCGCCGGGAGCGCTAACCAGCAGCGGCCGGTCGCGTTGAACACCGTGGTCGATTGCATTATGGGCTTCCAACGGATGAGGGCGTAAGCGACTTCAGTAATGGAAAGAAAGCGAATACGTGGAAGCCTAACGAGGAGTCGTGGGCAGATAGTAACTAGATTTTTGTGTGCCATATTAAAATGAAGAGCAACAGAATATGATTATTATTCAGAGAAACGTGACCGAGACTTTCACAATCAATTTTCACTCATACACTAACAAGCGTATCACTAAATTTCAGTACGAATCATCCCAAAGCTATCTTTACTCATTTAATGTATTGCAGCACGTGACAGAAAGAAAACATATACAAATGAAGTTTGACTTACGTAATTCCAATCTGCGTAATTTGTGTCTGCCCCTAGTAACATAGGGGATACAGAAAAATTATTACATTTAGCGGAACAGCATTAGTTTGGACCAGGTGAGATCGAACATTTATAGGACAAACTTCGTTTTAATTAAAAGAAAAGCACCCATCCTAAGCGGGAGCAGATGCTTCTGTACATTGAAGAAGTTATTCTACGACATTAGAGGGTGCGATTGAAGTGCATATAGACAAGATTATGCCAAGGGTAGTGGTACGGGTGTGATACCTGGACAATGGCAAGTACTGACGCTTTGCAGCTCTGAATAACTGAACGCAGAGTGTGGCAAATGGTCTGTGGGGCGTATCACGATATTAATGGCGCACCGAATTGCGCTTACATAAGGAGCTGATGTTACAAGATCGATAAAAAGCAGAACGTCCTCATTTGGACATCTTCCTAAGATGGATGCTGCAAGAACACCAAAAGAAAGGTTTATGAATAGAAGCCAGCTGGAAGAAGACAGAGAAGAAGGCGACGAAAACGGTCGATAGACACTGTAACAAATAATATAAAAATTCATAGTCTCAAGGAAGCTGAAAAAAGGAGGTTGCGGCTGACACATTGTAGCGCTGTGAAAAGAAGAACAAAAAGAGGAAAAAGAGTCGCTACCATCGCTGCAGTGGAGTCATTTTACTCCAAATACGAATATAAGTGGAAGATTTGGAAGATTTCTCGTAGTTACGAAGTGCATAATCAACAACGTTTCATATATTATACTTAATTCGTAAGCTGTAAAAGACAAAAGTATTGAAGTATCTTTCGTGACACGCTATATATATATATATATATATATATATATATATATATATATATATATATATATATATGTATATGTTTAGAAACTAAACGTTTGCACGATATTTAATTCAGCTGTGAACTGTGACTGATTTCAAATTCGGAGGACCAGTTTCATTTTGGAAAATTGGTACTGATTTTCATAGTAACACATACTACCATATAATTTCATTTATATAATTATTTATTTCAGCCTATCAAATTTTATGCCGTGTTATTAAGTTAGATCGTTGTGAGGCACAGATGTGGCAGCTCGGAATAGCAGTGAGATTTCAATTTTTCTTCACATGGAAATAGCACATTCAATGTCAGGATAAGAAGCAAAAGAACAGTCTAATACATATCAAGCACCCTCATGTAAATCGTCAGCATATACTTTCTATGAGACTATGTATGACTATTGTTTCTACAATCCGACTGGATTTAAGACATATTTTTTTGAAATTTGAGGGTTGGTAGTTTTACAAACTCTGCTCATAGTTGCCTCACACACATCTACGAGAAGTGAGAATACAATGGTCATTATACAACACGTTTACCCATTAGCTCTATTCAGAACGACACAAAATTGTTCCATATGCTGTTGTGATCAACAGTTCCTGCTACAGGTCCAGAAAAGTAACTTATCGTTTATTTATTCCTCTGTGCATTGCCCTGGAAACATATAATTGATTTCGTTCTCCCTTCTATCCACTTTTTTATTGATTTTTCTTTTCTTTTTGTTCTGTTAGGGGTCAATGTGGGCGGATGACAGTTAACATTCTGAAGCTTTTTGTGGTGGAAGGAAAGTGCTAAAATATGGAAAAATGTTTCTCGACGATGCGTCAGATTTGTTTGTATACATTTCAAACGTTTCCCCTGTCGCCACAGTCAGAAGTTCAATGTAATACGTTCATATGTTATGCCACACGAACGTCACGAAATCACAAAACTTCCATATGCAACAAGAGATTAAGGCTGTGTCTGTGATGGAGGATCATTAATAGGGATGCTGATCCCGTTACAAGGTGAATACATCAGCTTATTTGCTGTAACTTTTCAGCATCGAGCGCCCGTTTACTAAGGCTTATTTCACATCTACCCGGCACCAGGTAGCTGTCACCGTATAGCCGGTTGTGAGGGTGTGGAGCTTACGGGACGTTTCACACCTGGCCGACAGACGACGTGGACGGCTGAACGACACCCGACAGCCGGGCCGAGGCCGTGGGATGCCGGCGGCCCCCACTGTGTTTTTTGCTCTGAGCACTATAGGACTCAACATCAGAGGTCATCAGTCCCCTAGAACTTAGAACTACTTAAACCAAACTAACCTAAGGACATCACACACACCCATGCTGAAGCAGGATTCGAACCTGCGACCGTAGCGGTCACGCGGTTCCAGACTGAAGCGCCCAGAACCGCACGGCCACACTGGCCGGCGGCCCCCACTGTGTCGGCCTGATGTCGGTGTCGTGCAGAAATATCGGAGGACGTGGTGGGGCATGCAGAACAGTAGAGCGCCACACATATACCCAACAACTACCGTGTGCCGGCCAGTTGTTTTTTGCATTGTTGGTGGTTCAATCATTTTTCGTGCATTATTGGCAGAAATTCTCTCACTTACACATTCGCTTCTTGTTATACTTGCAAGTCCAATAGTTATGGACAGAGTACCTTCGGTATTGTACAAAACAACACACGCCTTGACAATGTCAAGAGAAAAATCTGGTTTTAAATTTATAGCTCTGTGGAAAATCCTTCATTTATTAGTCAGTATTCCAAATGAACAGTCTACGTACCTCTGGGCTCTTCACAGGGGATAAATGAACACTCTTTTAGCAACTGTTAATTGGTTCCCAGAGCATGGTCGTAGAAGGTGCTGATGCAGTCTAAACGCTTCATCACCAATAAAAAAATAAGGTACCTTTGGACTTACTGTAGTCTGAAGGCACCTGTCTTCAGGAATTGACAGTTATTTCCATGAGTGATTTCTACAGAGAACATTCTTTACATATAGTAGAGCCACTCTCTTTACCATAACTGCTATATCTACGTTGATAAATCTATAGTCAGAGTCAGCCGCAGCTGTCAACACTGTAGATGAATATCCTTTGTAACTGTAGTACAATGAGTTAAATGGATCATGGATGGACGATACGAATGTTCTTTCCATCTACAGCTCCATCACGGTGAGGAAAATTTGCTCTTTCCTCAAATTTTCCAGCAATGTTTACAAAGTCATTTTTGGTGGGTAGAGGCATACATTAATAACGCAGAGACCAAATAGATTGGCACACACATCTTACTACTTTACTGATTGTGGAAATATTTAACCAATGTTTTAATTTTTTAAGGGCATGGTAAAAGTATACATCCTTTAGGATAATAATTTTTTTATAAATTGTAGCTATTGTTTCCTTTCCCAATCACGTGGCTATAATGGGAATTTGGTAATTTGTGGTAAGGTCTTACGGGACCAAACTGCTGAGGTCATCGGTCTCCAAGCCTACACACTACTTAATCTAACTTAAACTAACTAACGCTATGGACAACACACACATCCATGCCCGAGGGAGGACTCGAACCTCGGACGGGAGTAGCACGGACCGTGTCAAGGTGCCCAAGACCGTGCGGCTACCCCGCGCGGCTGACTCTAACTGCCAACATTTGTGTAGCTGAATGCATTCTCGAAGGATGTATTAACGCGTTGAATGGAACTCTTCATTCGTGCATGTATATCGTCTAAAGTTCGTAAACTCACCGAAAATAATTAAAAAACTTATTTTCATCTCCCCTTAATTTCGCAAAAAGAACAAAGAATGCACTCACTTCGTCTCTTCTCATACTGAGTGCATGGACCCAATGCACTCTTCTTCTTCTACTGTTTTTCAAATTTCTGTACAAGAGATACCACGCTAATAGCTGGTCGTGGTCCATTTGTTGTCGAGGTCAACTGAATATGCACAAGACACCAAAGGGCTTCGTTGCCAAACCGAACCATCAAAGTCCTGTTTGTAAATTTTGTAGACAGTAGTGTTGGGGAAACACGACCGCTGTTCTATGGCTCTGAGTCTCAATAGGTAATGAGTTTGACTTTTGTTTTGGAAAGAGATGCATGTCTTCAACAACAATTTGTCGCATTGTCTCCCGGTTGATTCCCACCAGTTGTGCAGCTCGTTTGATCGATTTCCTGGGGCTGGTTTGAAACACAGCGGGTGTCTTCTCGATGTTTTCAGGCGTTTTCACCCTTTCGGACGACCGACATTGCCAACGTTGTCATCACAAACACTACCCGTTCTCTCAAACTTGCGAATCAAATTCATGATTGTTAGCACACTTGGACCGGTTGTCTACAGCTTGAACTCGGCCGCAAACTTCCTTTGAGCTGAAAGGTGGGCTGTTATTGCTCGCATAGTAGGCCTTCACAAGAGCTATACGCTCAGGCGTGCTGTATCGTGACATTTCCATGTGCAAACGGCAGACAACAAGAAGGCGCGTGCGAATGCGTATACTAATTCCCTCATCCCCCAGGGCCAATCGTGGAAATTGAACGTCCTAACGCAAACCGTTTTGAAGCTACGGCGATTTTATTTCATGTATCTCAATAATTGTCACCCAGCATTTGTAGCACAATCAGATCTCAACGACCCACTAGATAGATGCGTGAGTTAAGATCGTAATATCGTCAGACACAACCATAAAGTAAAGGACTAACTAACAAGGAACATCGGCGTCACCTCGCTGAAAGAATAAATCCGACACCTGCCCAAAATGATTTAGAGAAAACAGAGAGTAGGATGAACAGGCGAGAGCACTACTCCACCAAAGCAAGGGTTCAGTATCTGCAGCGTAAAGAAACTAGTATTCATACTTGTAGCACATACATCAATAACGGTTCAGTAGGTAACACTGTCAGACACAGAGCATGCAGATGAGTACTTTGCAGTGGTAGACGGCCTGTTGTGCGCATGAGTACTGCGGTTCCACTGCCAGCAGTACGTCGGCCACACCACTGCCCCCGCGGCCGTGGGCGCCCTCATGGCTTGTCCCCTTTCGTCGCTTTGTCATTCTGCTCGCTGCTCTATCCACCGCCAGACAGCCGTGTGATGCGGGTGTTGACCGTAATTAGCTTCGCACTTAGTAGAGCCGAAACAACCTGGTGCTAATTAGCCGCGTGACTAATTGTCGCAGAGACAGAGCCGGACACAGGACTCTCGCTTCACGTACGCGAACGGTTGGCCTCCCCAACTTCCAATACTGTACAGGCCAGGAACTGCGTCACAGGCGTAGGTGGCCTGTCTTTCTGGTTCTGAACTGTCAGACAGTGACATTAAATCATGCTGAGTGTTACCAAGATCGTTACACTTCAGCCATTAGCATCAGATTTACCAGTAATAATAATTATCAATAACTGTTAAATGTACCCCAAAAACTATACGTTCTACAGGACCAAACAATGAGGAGTTGAAGTTATGTTCCTTGTATTCAACAATACACTCAAAAAATTGAAATAATATGCAAAGATTAATGACTGTGAAATTGAAAATCATATGAAGTTTAACAAAAGGAAGTAAACTATAGGCTAACTGATAAGGTTACCTATTTCTCTCCTAGGCAAATTCATTTCAGTTTAGCACTTGCATCCTCAGTCCTCTTTGTTGGATGTGTTCAAATTCTGTCTCCCTCTGCAGTTTCCACATCTATAGCTCCGTCTCGTACCATAGGGATTGTTGCCTGATGACTTGACACATTTCAAATCATATTGTCCTTTCTTGCCAGTATTTTCCATTTTCAAGATTATCCTGTAGCACCACCAATCCAGCGTTTCGATTCTCTTCTCTTCCATGTTTCCCACTGTCCATGATTCACTACCATTCGCTGTGGTCGAAATGTACACTCTCAGAAATTTCTTCCTAAAACTGAGGACTATGTTTGATAGCAGCAGACTTCTCTTGGCCAGGAATGCCCTCTTTGATCGTGCTAGTGTGTTTTTTATGTCCTCCTTTATTCGTTAGCCATGGTTCATTTTCTTTCGAAGGTAGAAGAATTCCTTAAAGTCGTCTATTTTGTGATCACAAATTGTTATGTTAAGTATCTCGCTAGTCTCATTTCTGCTACATCTGGTTACCTTTTCTTTTTGAGGTTTACTCTCAATGCATATTCTGTGCTCTTTGGTCTGTTCATTCCCTCTAGCAGATCATGAAATCCTTCTTCACATTCACTGAAGATAGCAATGCCATCAGCGAAACTTATCATTGATATCCTTTCACCGCAAATTTTAATTCCACTCCTGAACCTTTCTTTTACTTCCGTCATTGCTTTTTGACATATAGATTGAAAGGTTGGGGTAAAAGACTGTATCTCCATACTTCGCCCTTGTTAAGCCGAGCACTTCGTTCTTGGTCATCCAGTTTTATTACCCGTCTTGGTGCATGTAGATATTGTATATTACCCGTCTTTCCCTCTTGTCAGAATTTCGAACACCTTGCATGACTTTTCGCTGTCGAGTGCTTTTTACAGGCTGACGATTTTTCTTCAGTCTTGCTTCTGTTACCAAACGCAACGTGAAAACTGCCTCTCGGATGCCTTTATCTTTCCTAAACCCAGACTGATCGTCATCTAATTCACCTTTATTTTCTTGTAAAACAATTAATTTATTAAATAAATCGACGTTCCGGCCTGGTTTCTGTAGAGAAAGGCTCTGGCTTTGCGATCCAGACTCCAACACATAGCGGCAGCCAGGTTTGTTGGACGTCAAGTTTCGTTTGTAATTCGATATGATTTCGCACCGTAGTTCAGCGTAGAAATCATTGAGTTAGTAGGGTCGGCGTAGTGTTGATTCCTTGCTCATGAATGCAGATTTGGAAACCACTCTTCAAGTGAACCTCAGCAGTACCGTGCATTTCTTGGGAATCCATCACCAAAATAAGGATAACCAGTGGCTAATACGTTGATCAACAAATAATACAAAGATAAAACGATCACAAACCCACCAATTCTCTTCAAATTCTCTGTCACTGTGTATTTACTCCAACTATGAAGAAGGCAGATACGTGCTTTTTGACGTCTCTAAGATGACAGCAATAAAGTCTATTGACAATCCTATATTATTATCCGTAGATCCTCATAAGGAACCTGCTACCCTCGAAGCAGCAGTCACGCAGCAGCAAAGGAACGTTCCATGCTAATGAGAAAAATGCCACTTGAGACAATCCCGTTTACAAGAGTGGTCATTGGACAGATGAACGTAGCCCAAGGGAATTCTCTTGAGATAAGTCTGTTTCAAAGAATGGAACATATCTTACCTTTACTCTAATATGTGACATGAAGACTGTTCCGAGGAAGACATCTTACGAAACCGACACATGACCGTTGTTTAAGTAATTCTTAAGTAATTTTATGCAGCATGAGACTCTTATCAGGTAGATTTTTCTACCCATTTATTTTTAAAATTAGTATCTGATTGTTCTAAAAGTTTAAAAGAGAAGCTAGTTTCCTAAAAAAAAGAAAAACGAAGACTATGGGAACTGAAATAAGTAGAAAAAGAATATAATGGATACTACTAGATAGTAGATACGACATGCATTTTCAACTTCTCGCGGCGTAATGAATAGTCCATTAAATTTCAGGCATTCAGCCGCTCAAATAAAATTTCCTCCACTGGAGGAAATTTTATTTGCGCAGCTGCATTCCCGAAATGTAATGGAATAGTAGTTACGATAAATCGCACAAATCTAAGAGCTGTCAATTCGGCAAAATACCTAGGAATTTCAATTACGAGAAACTTCAATTGGAAAGACCACATACATAATATTGCGGGGAAGGCGAAACAAAGACCGCGCGTTGTTGTCAGAACACTTAGAAGATGCAACAAACCCACCAAAGAGACAGCATACATTACACTTATCCGTCCTCTGTTGGAATATTGCTGCGCGGTATGAGATCCTCACGAGGTAGGATTGACGGAGGACATCGAATAAGTGCAAATAAGGGCAGCTCGTTTCGTTTTTGGGGGCAATAGGGGTAGAATCTCATTGATACGGTACGCGAGTTGGGGTGGCAGTCACTGAAACAAATGCGGTTTTCTTTCCAGCGAGATCTATTTACGAAATTTCAATCACCAACTTCCTCTTCCAAATACGTAAATATTTTGCTGACACCGATCTACGTAGGGAGAAATGATCATCATAATAAAATAAGAGAAATCAGAGCTCGAACGGAATGATTTTTGTGTTCCTATTTCCCACGCGCCATTAGACAGTGGAATGTTAGAGAAGTAGTATGAAAATGGTTCAATGAACCCTCTGCCAGGCTCTTAAGTGTGAATTGCAGAGTAACCATACAGATGTAGGTTTAATCACTTTCAGTTTCAGGAAATAACAACAACATAGACTTCATCTACATCTAACACAGACTCCATGTACATCTATATATATGTGATTACTCTTTTACTCACAATAAAGTGCCTGGCAGAGTTTTCAATGAACCACCTTCAAGCTGTCTCTCTACCGTTCCACTCTCGAACGCCGTGCGGGAAGAACGAGCACTTAAATATTTCTGAGCGAGCCATGAAGATATTAAGAGATTTACCACAATAGTGCAAGCGGCAATAAACGATGCTGTTACTTGCATATAAATCACTGCAATCTCTACACACGAAACATCAGAAATTAAACAGAAAAACATTTTTGCTGTTTTCAAGTATGGAGCACGATCCTCCGAATGCGAACATATTTTGTTGACACCGACCTACATAGGGAGGAACGATCACCACGATAAAATAAGGGAAATCAGAGCTCGTACGAAAAGATATAGGTGTTCATTCTTTCCGCACGCTATACGAGATTGGAATAATAGATAGTGCCAGACACTTATATGTGATTTGCAGAGTATCCATGTGGATGTAGATGTAGATAAATATTACGTGGTCTGCAAATTACAAAGTAGTTATTTTTTGTAGAAAGTGAATGCAAGGTGAAAGAAGGATCTTCTGGTACAAATCAACAAACATCAAATCAAGGAAATTCTTTAGTAAACGTTGTGCTCTACGAAAATAAGAGGTGGAGAGAAGGTGAAAAAGATAAACTTCAGCTATACCAAAATAAATGTTGGGTCAGAGAGAATCAGCAAAACTAGCTGCCTTATAAAAATTGACATCAAGTCATCGTTAAAAAATAAATGAAACTTTGAGCTCGTGTGCACGGTAGGAAAAGAATTGTAAATCAAGCAAAGTGCTCGTATTACAAATGCTAATTAAAATGTAGCACATATATAGCCAGGGAACAACTTCAAGAGGACACTAGGATAAATAATCTTTAGAGAGATAAAGGGCGGATGTAAAAGGCTGCTTCTACATATGAATCGTGTAGTAGAAAACGTTTTTGTATTGTACTTAAATCCGATTCCGTAAATAGGGCCGTGTGGGGAAAATTTTTCAACTTGTCGACTTATCATCTGGCGCCCCCTGCACTCTAACTCCCCTCCCAGTTTTCAGTAACACACTTTCACCTGTGTCAGTTTTCACTACTAATTATGAAACTCACTGTATATAAATCCTGCATTTCGACGTTATTGGCGCCTGAAATGGCCGCTACTAAATGTTACACGGACTGTACAGAGATGTGATACCTCTTGCGCAGCTCTCAGCCTGTTGCTTGTGCCTTAAATCGGCCCTGGCTGCAAAATAAAAATTTGATAAAGTGCCGTTGGTGTAATTCTATATAAGTTTTCAGACTTAGTATTCCCTCGATACTGAATTCAACTCTGAATCTTGACCGATTTCAAATTGGGTATAGGCTACTATCAAGAGCAGAGGAAAATAATATAATAGGAGTAGGATTCGTTATGAATAGGAAGGTAGGGCAGAGAGTATGTTACTGTGAATACTTCAGTGGTCGGGTTGTTTTCTTTTTAATCAGAATCCACAGCAAACTAACAAGGATATTGAAAACATAATACAGTACGTAAAGGAAGATGAAAATCTAATAGTCGTGGGGGACTGGAATGCAGTTGGAGGGGAAGAAGTAGAATGAAAGGTTACAGGGAAATATGGGCTTGGGACAAGGAATGAGAGACGAGAAAGACTAACCGCATTCTGTAATAAATTTCTGCTTGTAATAGCGAATACTCTGTTCAAGAATCACAAGAGGAGTAGGTACAGTTCGGAAAGGCCGGGTGATACGGGAAGACTCAGTTAGATTACATCATAGTCAGACAGAGATTCCGGAATCAGATATTGGATTGTAAGGTGTACCCAGGAGCGGATATGGACACATATCACACTGTCGTAGTGATGGTGAGTAGGCTGAAATCTAAGAGATTAGCCAAGAAGAACTAAATACGCAAAGAAGTGGGATACGGAAGTACCATGGAATCACAAGATGTGGGATTTCTTTATGCAGTCAGCGTATATGAGGTAAAGTGTTATTTTTCATGTATTACAAACATTATCTTTAAAAAAATAGCTCTATCTTTCTTTATTTTTCTCGACGAACGTCATTGAATCTGTGCAATTACAGCGGTGTGCTGCTGAAACACTCAGATTGTTTGTGTTACTAAATCCAGACTCTATTTTGAAAAGGCGAATGTATATAATATTTACTGCGCTATAGCAGCAGAAGGTACGGAAAAATTTAACACTACTCTTGTTGCAACCACACTAAACATGTACAGTCAGCATTACATTTTCTGTCATAAATCAATGGGTTTTGCCACACATTCGTGCAAATCCATTATTCACTTGGTACTTATTCATAGAAAATCCAGTTTTCAGCTCGAATACATTGTCACATGCCAAGTAAGGCTTTCTTCTTGGCACTTTTTACTGACGCAATCTTATCACACAAGACAGAGAAAACCGTAATGCTGTCTAATGCCACATCTCTTTTCCGGTGCCTCTTAGATTCCACGGTTGCTGGATGTTATGATTTTTCCTTCCACTGAGTATAGTAGGGTTCCCACATGAAATGTACACACCCGGTAGCTGAGTGGTTTAAGTCAGAGAGATAGATGCCCTCTGTAATAAAAAAAAAACTGAGTTAATGGATCAACGACGAACTGAGACGGGTGCCTTGCCACGTCCGCACCGAGCAGATACAACGAACGAAAACGAACAAAATGAGATTAAAAAAGTGGTCAGCGCGACAGAATGTGAATCCTAAGGGCCCGGGTTTGATTCGCGGCTGGGTCCGAGATTTTTCTCCGCTCAGGGACTGCGTGTTGTGTTGCCCTAATCATCATCATTTCATCCCCATCGACGCGCTCCTTTTGCCGAAGTGGCGTCAAATCGAAGACTTGCACCCGATGAACTGCGTACCCGACGGGAGGCCCTAGCCACACGACATTTTTTACAGGATGAAATATATAGCCATACATAGTTATTTTGAAAGGGCTTCTGTGCAATCCGTGGTCACTGAAATCCTTTGGTTCCACCTAGAATAAAAGGAATCCGTAGTCCTAGGCGTTGGTATTGACTGGAATCCTGTTTTGAGGGTGAAAGGATATTTTGTTCCCCTGTACAATGACAAAATATCTATCAGATGGTAGGAAACTATGCCCTGTAACGACAAATTTCTGATCTACAGCAATGAAATACTTACGGATTCTCGGATTTTGAGAAAGAGTCGCAATATTTTGAATATCTCTGACAAAATCAGTAATTTATAGATTTGCGTTCTCATGAAAATCATATGAAATTAGGAATTATAAGCAAGACATTCCAGTTTCGTTGCTTTACTTTCAGTGCTGTCCTTCACATTTTCTAACCAAATATACAAATACTCCCGAAACATTCTCCACAATTACTGGAAACGTTCGGGACGCATGTTAAATTCTTTCATTAAGCCGAAAGTGCCATATTTCTTACCTTAGGTCTATAAACCGACCACATCTTCGATAAGACGTGTTACGACTGAGTATATGAGCCCGTATGAGACTAACAAGTTTGTTTGCGAGGCCACCCTCCGCAAAAAGCAACGAAGTACTTGTTTTATAGCCGGCCGGAGTGGCCGTGCGGTTCTAGGCGCTACAGTCTGGAGCCGCGTGACCGCTACGGTCGCAGGCTCGAATCCTGCCTCGGGCATGGATGTGTGTGATGTCCTTAGGTTAGTTAGGTTTAAGTAGTTCTAAGTTTTAGGGGACTGATGACCACAGCAGTCAAGTCCCATATTGCTCAGAGCCATTTTGAACTTGCTTTCTAAATAAAATCGCCTTCTCTTGTTGCAACTTTATTTATTTTTCCCGAGACGCGTTTCACCTTTTTCTAACTCTAATGCATCTTCAGTGGGATGTATAACGATACAGTTTTGTTATCTTTAGATTATAAAAAAATTTACGTCTCGTTTTTTTATGTACATAAGTAATTACTTACAGTTTGCTTGGATCTGCGTTTTCTCTCATCTAGAAGGTTGTACCACCATTTAATTTCCGAAACATAAGCACAAATTTGTATTGCGAACTTCTTCACACTGTTCACAATGTTTCTCCTTCTTCTTTGTGGTGTACTACTATTGAAATATGGATTCGCAGGACAGGGCGGATCAGGTTGTGGAAAGTGGCCAAGGTCAATTACTGTTAGTTATACAAGAATATACACAACTTTATTCCTCAAACAACTATACAGTTTTCTCTTTAAAGCAACAAAGATCAATTCACGGCTGAGGGCCCGAGTAACTTCTGCAGAATAATTAAAGACAACCTTAAGATAAACATTTACAGAAACTGCTGAAGGTCGTTTCAAGAATTCATGATAATTAAAGAGAAACCTTACAGACAAGGATTTACTTATTAAAGCCACAGATTCTGAAACAAACGCGGCTCAAGGCGTAAATATAGAGTAACAAGAATTTTAAATGTAACACGGCTCAAGGCCTAATCTTAAAATAGTTGTCATGAGGTTCGGCTGAAGGCATTATACCAAACATAAAACAGACAATATTAATTCACGGCTGAAGGCCTAGCATAGTACCTGCAACCAAATAAATTATAAACACAACAACAAACATTGGTGCTCAGAAGTGTTCGAAGGGACGGCCTGCGAAGGAAATTCTAAGCACAGTTTAGGTGAGACAGGTAACCAAGCTTAACACTAAACAATCGGGTAGCAACACGACCTAGTGACGGCTGAAGAGCAGCAGTAGCCTACTCAATTCCCTTCCACCCGAAAAACTCGCTGTTGTATTTCAAATAGGACGACAGACCGAACGAACAACCCGGGTCGTTCCCGCTCAAGTTACGTGTGTCGGCAAAGGTCGGGTGAGAATTGACTGTCCGAAGCTGACTGCAGCTCGAACCCGATTCACCTCCATGTCCGTTCGGAATTCGGAGACACGGCGACCAGGGCACACTCGCTCGGACCCAACCATGCAGAGGCAACTCTTGTCCATTGGCCACGACATCTCTGCACATGGAAGGAACCGACCCACGTCCGACAAGATGACCAACTGACGAGGCCCAGAAACGGTCAGAAGACCAAATACATGTCGCCCGATGAAAGACCAACCGAACGACCAACGGTCGTCCCACACCCCAGTCTCCATCCGTTGGACAGTTCATGTGTGTCGCCAGTGGTGGGCAAGCGCTGGCTGTCCGCACCTCAGTGGAGCTCTGTCCCCGACTTCATTCCTGTACCCAACTCCACTGCTGTTGCGTCCGGACTGAGCTCCCAACTGAACTCCAGACGATATGTGGCTCAAATTGAAAGATATAGTAGCAACAGCAATTGAGAGATTCATACCTCATCAATTGGTAAGAGATGGAACTGATCCCCCATGGTACACAAAACAGGTCCGAACGCTGTTGCAGAGGCAACGGAAAATGCATGCGAAGTTCAGAAGAACGCGAAATCCCGAAGATTGGCTAAAATTTACAGACGCGCGAAATTTGTCACGGACTTCAATGCGAGATGCCTTTAATAGGTTCCACAACGAAACATTGTCTCGAAATTTGGTAGAAAATCCGAAGAAATTCTGGTCGTATGTAAAGTACACAAGCGGCAAGACGCAGTCAATACCTTCGTTGCGCAGTGCCGATGGTACTGTCACCGACGACTGTGCCGTTAAAGCGGAGTTATTGAACGCTGTTTTCCGAAATTCCTTCACCAGGGAAGACGAATGGAATATTCAAGAATTTGGAACACGAACAGCTGCTAGCATGAGTTTCTTAGAAGTAGATACCTTAGGGGTTGAGAAGCAACTCAAATCGCTTGATACGGGCAAGTCTTCAGGTCCAGACTGTATACCGATTAGGTTCCTTTCAGATTACGCTGATACAATAGCTCCATAATTAACAATCATATACAACCGCTCGCTCACCGATAGATCTGTACCTACAGATTGGAAAATTGCGCAGGTCGCACCAGTGTTTAAGAAGGGTAGTAGGAGTAATCCATCGAACTACAGACCTATATCATTGACGTCGGTTTGCAGTAGGGTTTTGGAGCATATACTGTATTCAAACATTGTGAATCACCTCGAAGGGAACGATCTATTGATACGTAATCAGCGTGGTTTCAGAAAACATCGTTCGTGTGCAACGCAGCTAGCTCTTTATTCGCACGAAGTAATGGCCGCTATCGACAGGGGATCTCAAGTTGATTCCGTATTTCTAGATTTCCGGAAAGCTTTTGACACCGTTCCTCACAAGCGACTTCTAATCAAGCTGCGGGCCTATGGGGTATCGTCCCAGTTGTGCAACTGGATTCGTGATTTCCTGTCAGGAAGGTCGCAGTTCGTAGTAATAGACGGCAAATCATCGAGTAAGACTGAAGTGATATCAGGTGTTCCCCAGGGAAGCGTCCTGGGACCTCTGCTGTTCCTGATCTATATAAATGAACTGGGAGACAATCTGAGCAGTTCTCTTTGGTTGTTCGCAGATGATGCTGTAATTTACCGTCTAGTAAGGTCATCCGAAGACTAGTATCAGTTGCAAAGCGATTTAGAAAAGATTGCTGTATGGTGTGGCAGGTGGCAGTTGACGCCAAATTAACGAAAAGTGTGAGATGATCCACATGAGTTCCAAAATAAATCCGTTGGAATTTGATTACTCGATAAATAGCACAATTCTCAAGGCTGTCAAATCAACTAAGTACCTGGGTGTTAAAATTACGAACAACTTCAGATGGAAAGACCACAAAGATAATATTGTTGGGCAGGCGAGCCAAAGGTTGCGTTTCATTGGCAGGACACTTAGTAGATGCAAGAAGTCCACTAAAGAGACAGCTTACACTACACTCGTTCGTCCTCTGTTAGAATGTTGCTGCGCCGTGTGGGATCCTTACCAGGTGGGATTGACGGAGGACATCGAAAGGGTGCAAAAAAGGGCAGCTTGTTTTGTATTATCACGTAATAGGGGAGAGAGTGTGGCAGATATGATACGCCAGCTGGGATGGAAGTCATCAAAGCAAAGACGTTTTTCGTCGCGGCGAGACCTATTTACGAAATTTCAGTCACCAACTTTCTCTTCCGAATGCGAAAATATTTTGTTAAGCCCAACCTACATAGGTAGGAATGATCATCAAAATAAAATAAAAGAAATCAGAGCTCGAACAGAAAGGTTTAGGTGTTCGTTTTTCCGCGTACCGTTCGGGAGTGGAATGGTAGAGAGATAGTATGATTGTGGTTCGATGAACCTTCTGCCAAGCACTTAAATGTGTATTGCAGAGTAGTAATGGAGATGTAGATGTAGACCCGGAAATTCTAGCGGTCGCTCCAGGAATGGTACGACAGTGGGCTTGTCGAAAAGCACTGCTGCTGCCACTGACGGGCAAGGAAACCAGCAACCTAGTAACGCCAGTAAATCGAATTAAAAATAAAAATACCGAGGCGATAGAACCACCGAAACAAGATGACGATGAATAAACGGCATGAGCGCGAGACGCTCACGGCTCAATTATCCTTTTGGCATATCAGACTCCCAGACGATCCACACTGCAATTATGCACTTGTGGGAAAATAAATTACCACAAATGTTCCTCCGCAGGGCCAGGCGTGCATGTGATGCCAGGCTTCAGCACTTCTCCTCATCGTTGCCTGTACAAGTTCCAAGATTGCAAGCGTCTTTTGAATCCACTGACTATTTTATCAGTGCGTTCCCGGAGTTTATCGACACTACTACAACTGATGGAATACACCAAAGCATTTACATATACTCACACAAAAGTTCCAAGTGGTTCGAGTCTAGTGACCTCAGAGGCCTTAATATAGGCGAATCACCTCCTATATACTTCTTCTCGAAATTTCGTGCTAGGTGCTCACTTGAAAATGTGCTAGTGCACCGTCAAGCAGGTATGGATTATACATCCTTTCATCGCAAGGAACATCATACAAAACGTTGCTCTAGATATTAATTCCGTTTCAACTTTCTCATTACTGCACTTTCGTGTACATTAAAGCCTGGAACCGCTCTTTTCCAGAACTACGTTTATCAAAATTATTTCTTTTTTCCACTGTCCTCTCCCTTTTCATTTGTACACTATATGATCAAAAGTATCCGAACAGCTGATTGAAAATGACTTACAAGTTTGTGGCGCCCTCCATCGGTAATGCTGGAATTCAATATGACGCTGGCCCACCCTTAGCCTTATTGACAGATTCCACTCTCGGAGGAATACGTTCAATCAGATGCTGGAAGGTTTCTTGGGGAATATCAGCCGATTCTTGACGGAGTGCTGCACTGAGGAGAGGTATCGATGTCGGTCGGTAAGGCCTGGCACGAAGTCGGCATTCCAAAATATCCCAAAGGTGTTCTGTAGGATTCAGGCGAGGACTCTGTGCAGGCCAGTCCATTACAGGGATGTTATTGTCGTGTAATCACTCCACCACAGGCCTTGCTTTATCAACAGGTACTCGATCATGTTAAAAGCTGCAATCGCCATCGCCGAATTGCTCTTCAACAGTGGGAAGCAAGAAGGTGCTTAAAACATCTATTTAGGTCTGTGCTGTGATAGTGTTACGCAAGACAAGGGGTGCAATCGCCCTCCAAGAAAAACACGACCACACCATAACACCACCGCCTCCGAATTTCACTGTTGGCACTACACACGCTGGCAGATGACGTTCACCGGGCATTCGCCGTACCCACAAGCTGCCATCGGATCGCCACATTGTGTACCGTGATTCGTCACTCCACACAACGTTTTTCCACTGTTCAATCGACCATTGTTTACGCTCCTTACACCAAGTGAGGCATCGTTTGGCATTTACAGACGTCATGTGTGGCTTGTGAGCAGCCGCTCGGCCATGAAATCCAAGTCTTATTAACATGTGGTCGGCCTGTACCCTTTTGTGGTGTACTTGTCCACGTTTCCACTGAGCTATCATATCGAAAGCAGTGGACCTAGTAATGTTTAGGAGTGTGGAAATCTCGCGTACAGACGACTGTCCCAAGTGACACTCAATCAACCGACCCTGGCAGTAAGTGGCAGCACAATGCGCCCGTATGAAAAACGTATGTTTCTGGGGTGTCCGGATACATTTGATCACACAGTGTATGTATTATGACTACCAAATGGACCTATACTAGGTGGGGATGTTACATTTAGATTGCAGATCTTCAGAAGTTCTCATAGTCTCCTAAAATTACATAGCATATACATAAAAGCTGAAAAATGCTGTTGTCTGAGCTCAAAAAATTCGAATGTGCGCCTTTTTAAAAGACTAGTACACGTCCTCCTCAGAAAAAATTTTGGCATGCGAACAAATTCGATCTGATTTAATGCAGAAAATTCTAAATCCTCTTACCCAGTCTCACTTCGTAGCGAAGCCTGCACACTCTGTGCACCTCCCCCCCCCCCCCCCCCCCTCCCTGCCACCACACTGCTATTGTCTGCCTCCGTCCCTCTCTCCCACTGTTTCCATTATCTCTCATTGGCACTTTGTTCTGTCTGTCCCTCCCACTGTCACGGCCTTCTCCCTCGCTCTTCCTTACCGTCGTCTCCCTTGACCCCTATCCCAGGAAAATTTTTGCCACGCGGGATTAGCCGAGCTAATTAGGCGCTACAGTCATGGACTGTGCGGCATATCCCGGCGGAGGATCGAGTCGTCCCTCGGGAATGGGTGTGTGTGTTTGTCCTTAGGATAATTTAGGTTAAGTAGTGTGAAAGCTTAGGGACTGATAACCTAAGCAGTTAAGTCGCGTAAGATTTCACACACATTTGAACATTTTTGAACCAGGGAAGCTTAAGACCTGGGTGGGGGATGAGGCAAAGTGGATAATTTTTTCCATGTTAAAGTTCGCCGGTCTGAGGGGGTTGAGACCCCGCATGCCTATGTATGGTCTCCACTCATCTCTCTATTTCACTTCTACTGTCTTCTCTCTCTTTTACTCCCACTGATACTATCTTCATTCATCTCTGTTTTCTTTCACTTGCACTTTCTCTCTCCCACCATTATTGTGTCCTCTCTTCCACTTTCTCTCTCCCACCATTATTGTGTCCTCTCTGGCATTGACCTCTCGGTCTTCCACCGCCAGTATCTCACCGCTACTCTCTTTCGGCACAAGAGACAAATGACTCTGAGCACTATGGGACTCAACTTCTGAGGTCATTAGTCCCCTAGAACTTAGAACTAGTTAAAACGAACTAACCTAAGGACGTCACACACATCCATGCCCGAGGCAGGATTCGAACCTGTGACCGTAGCGGTCTCGCTGTTCCAGACTGCAGCGCCTAGAACCGCACGGCCACTTCGGCCGGCGGCACAAGAGACGCGAATATGTTTGCATGTCAGCAACGTTGACGCGACAGGTGGATGTAACAGACTTTTAAAAAAGAGAATATTCAATATTTTTTGTGCTATGATAGAAGCATTTTTCAGCTGGTTCCTTCTGTTTCATGTTACAGGGAGGTATGCTGATTATATAAAGCGAATTCTGTGGGTCAATGAAGTTTTAACAAATTTTTATATACTGCGGGACATTTACATATTTTAACACGTTGTTGTTGTTGTTGTTGTTGTGGTCTTCAGTCCTGAGACTGGTTTGATGCAGCTCTCCATGCTACCTTATCCTGTGCAAGTTTCTTCATCACCCAGTACTTACTAAAAAACGTATAAGCAGGAAATAATTACATGTACTATAAGGTTAACACAAAATCGTCAGACGCGCGGGGTAGCCACGCGTTCTCAGGCGTCCTATCACGGTCCGCGCGGCTCCGCCCGTCGGTGCTTCGAGTCCTCCCTCGCACATGGGTGTGTGTGTTGTGCATAGCGTAAGTTAGTTTAAGTTAGATTAAGTAGTCTGTAAGCTTAGGGACCTATGTTTGGTCAAAAAAAAAAAAAACCCGTCTCCTATGCAGCGCGAGTTCACTTTACACTATTCTACAGAAAAGTGCACAACGTTTTAGGCACCACCTACTGTATAAAAAAAACATGCTGTTTTGATTTGTAAGCACAAAGAATTTCGTATAGCAAAATTATATTTGTAAGGGACTTACTCCAATTACTCCTACAGGTGGTACCAGGGAATAATTTCTAAGTCAAGACAGCCTGTATAAGCTTTAGTGTCCGTTATACAGAGACAGAGCATCATAAAGATTAATTGGTGTAAAACCTTCGATTAAAAGCATAGTTTGGTCCCGGCGGAGGTTCGAGCCCTCCCTCGGGCATGGGTGTGTGTGTTTGTCCTTAGGATAATTTACGTTAAGTAGTGTGTAAGCTTAGGGACTGATGACCTTAACAGTTAAGTCCCCTAGGATTTCACACACATTTGAACATTTTTTGAAAAGCACAGTTTTGTGGTCTCAGAAACCTTGCGATAACTGTAGCACCATTGCCATGTGTTCACTACGTCAGTTGAAACTACATTTACGCTTCAGATCAGATACGATGTGCACACTATACGTTACGTGCTTAGTTATGGTAACTTAGAACCATCGGATTTCGCAACGAGCAATGAGATAATAAGAAAAAAAAAGCTTCAATGCTCTTCGAGAACATCATCTTAAGAACATATGGTAAAAATTTCCGCAATCTGGCAACAGTAGAGAATATAGAAGTGGTCATCTCAAAAACTGGTGTTTTTGGTAACAAGAAATAATGGTTTTCTGTGTTTTCTCAGGAACCGTCCACGAACAAATGACGCTTTTGTAAGCCACCTAAGGCCAGTCCTAGACCACATACACTGCAAAACAACCAACAGATTTACTCAATTTGCCTGGGCTAAAGGAAGGGTGTAATGTTTAAGATTTGATTTGGTACTGTAGGGTAGCTACAGTATGCCGTTCTTCCAACAGATACGCAAATGCGCATTGGGCCAAGGGCTAACCAAAACACTTCAACTGAAGCCGAGCTATGACCATCTGAAAATAGTATGTTTGGTTGCTGCTTCTTGGGACATATTGGTAACTGGTATTGTGACTGTTGCGGACGGATCAATAAGGGGTGGCATAGTGACGACTATTACGGTTGTAATCGGTCACTGAATGAAAAACATACTTACGACCATAGACTTTTATTCTCAAATGGTTCAAATAGCTCTGAACACTAAAGGACTTAACATTTGAGTTCATCAGTCCCCTAGAACTTAGATCTACTTAAACCTAACTAATCTAAGGACATCACACACATCCATGCCCGAGGCAGGATTCGAACCTGTGACCGTAGCAGTCGCACGGTTCCGGACTGAAGCGCCTAGAACAGCTCGGCCAACGCGGCCGGCAGACTTTTATGCGTTTTACTTGTTGTATACAGGATGTTTCCAGTAAGAGCGTGCAAAAATGTAACGGGTCATAGAAAATGCTCCACTGAACAATTCGGGGTGGGGGAACTTGGGGTCGGAGAAGCCAACTTAAGAAGATATGAAAGTAAACTTGTCTACCGCTTTGTGTACCATTACTGGTTTCCAGCTTATTTACAACTAACATGCGTACAAGTTTACACGTACTGTGCTGTTGATTTACATGTAGAGTCTTTATTTCGTGCAAGGAAACGAGGAGAACGAGTCTGATTACTATGAAGTATTTCGTGGTGGTTGGATTGGAAAGAGAGGTCCTATTCCGTGGCCTGCGAGATCACCTGACCTGAAGCCCTTGATTATTTCCAATGGGGATATCTGAAATCACTTGTGTACGTGATCCCAGTGGATACGGAAATGGTATTAGTTGCCAGAACTGTAGCTGCCTGTGATGGATTCGATACACTCCAGGGATATTTGTCAGGCTGTGTCGGAACCTTGTTAGCCGATGCCATGCATGCATTGAGGTTAATGGCCTTCAGTTTCAGCATATGTTGCAAGGTACAGTACAAATGGTACGTTGACTGTACAAATGATGGAATTTGGAGTTAAGTGTAACTAATGTAAATAAAAAGGTACACAGTAATGTTATTGTCGTTTAATCACTCCACCACAGGCCTTGCTTTATCAACAGGTACTCGATCATGTTAAAAGCTGCAATCGCCATCGCCGAATTATTCCTGTTACCTCCTTAATCTGGCTTCTCCGACCGCAGGTTCCCTACCTCAAACTGTTCAGTGCAGCATCCTCCATCTCCTGTTAAATTTTTGCTCGTTCTTACGGAAAGAACCGGTATACAAGGTGATTCAGTTGTCCCTGCTGTTGGGTTTTATGCATCTGCATCATTTTTCAAATACCACATGCACGTTTTTTCATATTCTTTCAATCGCCACAAGCAATATGTTTGTCCTACATAGAAAATGAACAGGAGCTTTTCGCAGGAAATTCTTTCAATCGCCACAAGCAATCTATTTGTCCTACAGAAAAAATGGACAGGAGCTTTCCGCAGGAAATTTTATGTAGTTAAATTTTTCACTGGGATTCGTTTTCGCTAGAGACCGTAGTTTTCGATTTATTCAAGACAAACGTACAAAACTGACCTTCAAATGCGTTTCTGTTGAACAACTCGGAAGTCTTGGCTTACAACGAAAATTTATACGAGTATAAAGTTCAGCTTCACTACAGCCCTACAAAAATAATAACAATAATGTTTTTGTTTAGGACTAAAAGTATGCGTGTAGAGAGTGAGAGAATATGAAAATTTTCCACAAGGTTTTTGAAGACGTTGTGGTTTCTATAAAACCTACTGGTCGGGGCAGCTGAATACCTTGTATAAAAAATCGCTCAATGAAACATATCTTTTAAAATATAATGTGTGTTATGTGTAACTTTGGAGCTAATAAAGTAGTTGCGTTTAGCGCCCAAGGAAACGTTACTTTATCGCAAATAACTGCGTAGCGTTCCCTTTAAAATCGGATTACTCATTTGATTGTAAAAATGTTCTAGTCTTATGAGTAAATTAAAATTCAGCTTCAGTTTGTTTGTGCGAATCAGCTGACTATTTTTAGAAAGATAGTGCTTCATTGGTGGCACCAGTCAGGTTTTCAGCATAAATCATTGTAAGTAGGCTGTTTAGGTTTTTATGCTGGTAACGCCATGTAGTGCTCTGTATAAAAATCACTGACTGTGCTGTGTGCAGTCTGTGGCTGGTTGGCATTGTTGGAATATTCGCTATTGTAGTGCTTGGCAGTTGGATGTGAACAGTGCGTAGCGTTGTGCAGTTGGAGGTGAGCCGCCAGCAATGGTGGATGTGGAGAGAGAGATGCCAGAGTTTTGAGCGGACGATATGGCGATATGGACGTGTGTCCATCAGAGAAAGGATATATATATATATATATATATATATATATATATATATATATATATATATATATATATGGACAGGAGCTTTCCGCAGGAAATTTGATGTAGTTAAATTTTTCACTGGGATTCGTTTTCGCTAGTAGACCGTAGTTTTCGATTTATTCAAGACAAACGTACAAAACTGACCTTCAAATGCGTTTATAAGTAGTTCGAGTAGCGAAGATTTTTGTGAGGTAAGTGATTCATGAAAAGTATAGGTTATTGTTAGTCAGGGCCATTCTTTTGTAGGGATTATTGAAAGTCTGATTGCGTTGCGCTGAAAATATGTTGTGTGTCAGTTTAGTGATGATCAGAATAAGTAAAGAGAGCACTGTCTGAGTACGTTCAGTTTTGCTCTGCTGTTTGAAAATCAAATAACATAGAAGTTTACCAACACAGTAATTCATAATTTTTCTAAGGGGACGTTTCATCATATATTAGACTATGTGTCACCATCGTTTCAATGTTATGAAATTACAGTGACAAATTAGCGATACGAATTTTCTGATACTGAACTATATACGAGTACATGACTGTATTTACGTTTCTGTATGACAGCAGAGGACGAAAAGAAGTGAGGAAGGAAAAGTTCAGCTTCGTATATGTCGTTTCTCGAGTTCCCGTACTGTGTTTGTGGGATACGTCACAGCCAAGAATTAGGAAAGAACCGCAATAGATCCGATAAAAGTGGGGCTGATGTGACTGAAGAGCTAAAATCAAAGTGATGCGAGGGGAAACAGTCTGCTTTCCTGTTCCGCCAAACTCTGCCGATCGCAGCGAGGAGTGTGGCCGACCACTTCGGCCGCGGTTCCTCCACCCCTCCTCCGGACCGCCCCCACCGCCGGTGAAAGTTGAGGACGGAGGGGCGGACCGAGCGGCCTTGCCAGGAACAGATGCCGCGCAACTTCTCGTCCGCTCCGCTCCGCCTGCTGCTCGCTGACTGATGATCTCCGGACGCGCAAGTATCGGCGGACTGCCTCCACGAGTCACAGCTAATTCGCTACCCAGACGCCCAGCCCATGTAAACTCATCCTCGTTTCTCCTTTTTCAGTGAAATTACCTTTATATGGAGTTGATAATTTACAAATTTTTAAGGTACTTCTTAATTATACACTGGTGGAAGAAAACCCCAGCTCCAAATAGGAGTTTTGCGAGGTATACATAAGTTGGTAGGCGTGTTTCTGCATCTGAAAAATGACGTAGCCTGTCTCAAATGAGTCGCACTAATAGCGTCACTATGAGGATACAAATCACATTTACCGTAAATAAGCGCTGTAACTATCGTGAGCGTTAGTTACCTTCGAGACTGAATGAAATGAGTTAAGGTACGTCAAGATTGACTTTAAGACGACGAAGACGCCATTAAATAACAAATGTCGTGTGACTAGGGCCTTCCGTCGGGTAGACCGTTCGCTGGGTGCTAGTCCTTCGATTTGACGCCACTTTGGCGACTGGCACGTCGATGGGGATGAAATGAAGATGATTAGGACAACACAGCACCCAGACCCTGAGCGAAGAAAATCTCCGACCCAGCCGGGAATCGAACCCGGGCCCTTAGGTTTGACATTCTCTCGTGCTGACCACTCAGCTACCGGGGGCAGACAACACAACATTATCAACTGCTAACTGAATTTGAACGTAGGTCGTGCAACAGGACAACGACAAGCGATATTGCATAGCGATTGCACATTACTGCCGGCTGCGGTGCTCACGGAATGTACGGTCGCAGTAAGACTGTGCTATGGATGGCCACGTGACTATACCGAGAGGGAAGACTTTCGTGGCCGGCGTATGGCTGTGACTCACGAATCTCCATCTGCAGCAGCAATCTGAGCAGCAATTAGTACCACAGTGATACAACAACCTGTTAGAAATCGGTTTATTGAAGTACAGCTCAGAATCAGATGCCTTGTAGCGTGCATTCCACTGACTCCAAACCACTGCCGTTTGCGACTTCAGTGATGTTGCTGGAGACCAAGGTGGAAGTCTAATGAAAGCCGGTTCTGCCTTAGTGGCAGTGATGGCCATAAGGAGGTCAGGTGAGCGCTTGCAACCAACCTGTCTGCGGCGTAGACACACTGGACCGATACCTGGGGTTATGGTCTGCAGTGAGATTTTGGATGACAGCAGGAGCACTCTCTTGGTTATCTCACTCACCCTGACTGAAAATTTATACGTTTGGAGACTCGATCTGTTGTGCAGCTATTCATGAACAGCATTACAGGGGATGTTTTCCAGCAGAATAACGCTAGCCCACTTAGCGCTGTTGTAACCCAACATGCCAATATGTTGCTTTGGCTTGCTCTATCATCAGATCAGTCTCCAGTAGGGTAAGCGTCGGACATCTTCGGACGACATCGCTAGCGTCATTGACAACCAGCATTCAAAAGTGCTACTAAGCACTATGGGACTTAACATCTGACGTCATCAGTCCCCTAGACTTAGAACTACTTAAACCTAAGTAACCTAAGGACATCACACACATCCATGCCCGAGGCTGACAACCAGCATTAACCGACCCTCTATTCACCCACCAAGCGCAACAGGCATGGAACTGCATTCCACGCACTGCCATCCGGCACCTGTACGACACAATGTAGGCACGTTTTCATGCTTGCATTCAACATTCTGGACGGTACACCCGTTATCAATGTACCATCATTTCATATTTGCAATGGGTTTTCCCACACCTATAGTAACCGGTGATCTTTCAATGTTAGTCACTTCAGTATGTTACCCAGACAAATGTATTATCGAAGTTTCATTACTCTACATTTATTGTTTCTTGCTGCTGTGATTTTTTCCCGTCGGTGTATAATCATCACCTTCATCATCATCATTTTCTGCACTTTCAGAAGCAGGCATGATGCCTGTTACGTTTCCATGCGGCAGTCTTACTCATGTCAAATCTTTTTTTAGCCTTCTAAGACATTCACGCAACATATATTTCGTGAATTTTAACTTACATGGATACTTTGCAAATCACATTTAAGTGCCAGGCAGAGGGTTCATTAAACCGCCTTCACAAATCTCTATTAATCCAATATCGTATAGCGCGCGGAAAGAACGAACATCTATATCTTTCCGTACGAGCTCTGATTTCCCTTACTTCTTCAATCGCCACTCGTTTAGTCTTCTAGCAGTGATTTCATTCCATCAGTTCAAAAGCTTTGATATTACACATTGACGTTATAGAAAGTGAGAATTAATAAAACTATCTAACTGCAGGGACGAATTCTTGACTGGAAACGTACGAAAGAGGGTGCCATGAACGTGTGTCCGGAAATACGTCGTTGCCACGGTAGACGGTGCTGACGAATGAAAGTTCCTTTGACCATCTGCAGCGTTTTCCTTGAGTGTTGCAGGCTTTGGGATTGACGCAACGTACAGTAAACATCAGAATGGTCCGGTATTGGTCCAGTATTCATGTTTCGAATATGGCGATATGGTGTCTGTGTATATCAAAGAAGATGGAAACGGTCGAGAGACAGCATGGCTGTAGGAAAAGAAGTATCCTCAGAGGCACCAACCACACCACAGAACAACACCTTTTTTTGGGGGGGGGGGGGGGGGAGGGTTGTGCGACCATGGGTCGTTTCAAAGAAACGAACGTGCACACCAGATTTGAGGGACTGGATTCTAAGACATTGAGACGAACCCTAGTATGAGCCCGAGCCAGGTGGCCCGCCGACATGGTATTAGTACACATCTTTTGGCCAGGAATGTCGTCCTCCACAGTGCTAGGCTGCTCCTTATGTGCTCAGTGCTTCATTCATCACATCTCCAAACGTATAAATTTTCAGTCAGGGTGAGTGAGATAACCAAGAGAGTGCTCCTGCTGTCATCCAAGTTAATAGAATTCCATCATAACACTAATTTCTTGGTACCAATTTTGATGTTAGGCTTATCGCTAACCTCATTTCTGCTACTCCTCGTTGCTTTCGTCTTTATTCGGTTCACTCTCTATCTATATCTTTCCTCATTAGACCATTAATTGCATTCAACAGGTTCTACAACTCCTCTTTCATTTCACTGAGGATAGCAAAGCCACAAACAAATCTTATCATTGAAATCTTTTCACCCTGAACCTAAATAGCACTTCTTAAACTTCCTTTTAGTTGTATCATTGCTCCTTCAATGCACATGCTGAATAGTAGTGGTGAAGGATGTATCCCCTTCTCTCACACTCTTCAATTCAAGCATTCGTTCTTGGTATTCCATTTTTATTTATCCTTCCTGGTTTTTGTACGTCTTATATATTATCTGTCTTCCTAAATACCTTAAATCTATTTTTCCGAGGATTTCACACCATTCCACAATGTCGAACGCTTGTCTAGCTCGGCAAACCAGATGTATGTTCCTGTAGAAATAATAAACAACCAGTCAGTTGGAAAATTGGAAGTTTATTTAAACTACTATATTGTGGTGTAAACACACACACACACACAAGACGTAGTATACCGTTAGCAAAGCCTGTTCTGTTGATGGTGCGAATAGCAGTGATATTATTAATATTATTGTTTTTGTTATTATTATTATTTATCTACCGATTGGAGAATTTTATTATATATAATTTAAATATCTCGGTGAAACGATTCAGGAAAATGGAATAAAAACGAAAGCCAACGAAGTCAGATGCCAAAAGATGGACACTGCTTATCGATGCAATCAAAATATCTACAGTAAAAAATGTGTCTCCAAGCACACAAAACCACAACATTACAATACAATATATGCTGTTCATTTTTGGAACACAACCTATTACCAGCTTAGAGGCAGAAGTGTTGACACTTTCTGCAGGACTTGACCATCATTTTTCAGGACAATGCTCAAGCACGTACAGTGAAAGCTGTTACTGATTGGGTTGCCAAATGCTATACCGCATACAGCACTCCTCTGACCTAAGGCCTAGTAAGTTCAACTCGATTTCTAAACGGAAGTAAACACTTCACGGCATTCGCTTCAGAACTGCTACAAATTCGTCGGACAATAGACCGCGCCACTCGAACTGTCATCACAAATGGCACTGCTAAGAGTATCCTACCACTTCCACATCGCTGGCAACGGGTTATACACAATGTTGGTGACTACTTTGAAGCTTAGTAAAACTTTGAAATACGTATCTATTTTGTACGAGCTGTACATAAATAGTTGCCACTATTAAAGTTCCAACCCCCGTACTTTGCGTAGTCCTAATGGGCTCATTCGCAAATATATATAATGCACTAGGATACGTACTAAACAGCATGCGGTTACCAGACTCAGTATTGAAAGGCATAGTTAGTTGGACCATGGTGATAACACATACAAATAGTAACCGAGTTTGGACATATTTCGCAAAGCATGTTGCTAGTCCTACTGGCAACGTAAAGCCCTACGAAATTTAATGGACCTGAACGAGGCAAGAATAATAGTTACTAATAATCTAAGGGACCATTGGAGGAAGATATAAAGAAAACAGGTCTCGCATCTAGTAGATGAAGTGGTGCGAGTAAATTCACGCCCACGACGAAGAAAGGGTTTCTTTCAAAGTTGACAAAGCTTCCATTTCTACGATTGTAGTGTTTAAGTGCAAATGATTTCTAGAAGACCCACTGCAATCGATGTTGACGATTAAGATGAGAGATACCATACCACCTAGACTACATTTACCAAATAAGAAACATACGCCTCAACCGAGGATCGAACCATCGAGCTCCTGCATGCTAACGCAAAACTCTATCCAACGCAGCAGTTCTACAAGACGATTAATTTTTGCTGCCAGAGGTAGTTACCACACATGTGGCTGCAGTGTTGCCCGATTGCCAATATTTAATATCCTTTTTCTTCCGGGTGTACTCGCCGGACCAGAATATGTGACGGATATTTTTTATCGCTGGCATATGAGGAGTCGTGCTGCGAAGCTCTGGTGTGCGAATTTCGATAGCGCACCAGCTGTACGTTAGTGTGGCAATACTAAATGACAACCACGATACTGTACATGGTTTAAATATCGTGGAGTTGAAATTTTATCTTTCACTGACTCCTTTAGGCAATATTTTAACGTACGTACACTACAACATTTAATCTATTTGTCACTATTTCCTTTTAAAGAAGACTTTTCATAAACGATGAGACCATGATAAAGGTGAAACTTCCTGGCAGATTAAAACTGTGTGCTGGACCGAGACTCAAACTCGGGACCTTTGCTTTTCGCGGGCAAGTGCTCTACCAACTGAGCTACCCAAGCACGACTCACGCACCGTCCTCACAGCTTTACATCTGCCAGTACCTCGTGTCCTACTTTCCAAACTTTGCAGAAGCTCTCCTCCGAACCTGAAAGAAAGCTCAGTTGGTAGATCACTTGCCCGCGAAAGGCAAAGGTCCCGAGTTTGAGTCTCCGTCCAGCACACAGTTTTAATCTGCCAGGAAGTTTCATATCAGCGCACACTCCCTTGCAGAGTGAAAATCTCATCATGGTAAAGGTGTTTAAATAAACCTTCCACTTTGAAGTTGATTGTCTGTTTATTAATTCTACAAGAAGATTTCATCCTACGATGATGCTCCATCCATGCACAAAATTTTGAAACCAAATGAATGTGTAATGATTCTTCGTTAAGGCTTGTTTCCACTATCAAGCCCAGTGTCAGAACTGATTCTCAGGTGCCATTACTTCTGCAAAAGCCAAACTGATCGTTATCTAATGGTGTCTAAATTTCTGTTGCATTCTAGTGTATATTACTCTTGTGATCAAGTTAGATGAATGAGCTGCTACGATGACTTACGACAGTTTTCATACCATCTCCTTCTTCTATTTTCTGAATTTCTTGGTTTTTCCCGATTTCTGATAGTATATATACAGTCTCATAGATTTTCCAAACCAACTGGGAAAGTCACTTTCCACAATTATTTTAGAAACTCCGAAGGAATGTTGTGTATACATCCCGTCTTATTTAATCATAAGTCTATAAGGCTTTGATAAAATCTGCTGTATTGGATACTCTATACATTCCATGTCGACCCCCATATCTCCTTCTGTCACGTCGCAGGACAGTTTCTCTTCATCCTACAGATATTCATTGTCCTCTTTCGACCTGTCCGCTCTCACTACTGCGTTTAACAAAATGGTTCAAATGGCTCTGAGCTCTATGCGACTGAACATCTTAGGTCATCAGTCCCCTACAACTTTGAACTACTTAAACCTAACTAACCTAAGGACATCACACACATCCATGCCCGAGGCAGGATTCGAGTCGGGAACAGTAGCGGTTGTGCTGTTCCAGACCGATGCGCATAGAACCGCTCGGCCACACCGACCGGCTGCGTTTAACAGTTGGATTCCTTTAGTACTGTTGTTGGCGCCTTTACTTTTCAAATTCACCTAAGATTGTTTAGACTTTTTAACATTTTTAATACATTCTGTCGATGACCAGTTGATCACATTTTTCCTGCAAACATTTAGTTTTAGTTTCCCCGTAATTCCAGTTTATTTCATTCCTAAGTAGCTTGTATAGCTCTTTTCCTGTCTTTGATCATTTTTGTACTTCCTTTTTTAATCAAGCTTAATGTAACACCGAGAAAATGTCCTGAGGTGTGGAACTCTGCTATCACACTGTTCATGAGAAGGCTCTCCCCTTCCAATCCAGTGATGAGGGAACGAATTTCTTCAGTGCTCGTGAATATTAACATCAACTGGGCAGGTGCACCCTAGTGTTCATGGACAACTGGTGGTAGAGTCTCCAAGAACTGTGGTAGGCCATCTCGCAGGAAGAGCAGGTAACGTGGACCAGTCAAACAGGGAGACAGCAGATAAGCCCCTCTCAGGTGATATTGGACATTGCCTACCCATATGTTGTCAGAGAATCGTTTGCTGTCGGCCACCAATGTGGGTGGCGTGGGGATTCACCTCACCACAAACATGGCTGTTGTGGCCATTGGAAACACAGTCATGGTAAATCAGGCCTCATCCGTGAAAAACACAAACGGTACGAAGTTCGGTATTGCAGCACTGAACTGGATAATCTATTGACGGAAGTGAACCTCGGTCTCAGAATACTAATAGTACTCTCCACATTGGATCCTTCGAAGTGTGCCTTTCATGGATCAGCTCACGTGTGCTTATTGTTGGCTGTCGGCCACTAGATCCAACACCATCTGTTCAAATCCAATATTTGGACATGCCTTTGGCGGCAACCTTGTCTGGCTCTCTGTGGCATAAACGATCCCGTCTCTCGTAAGTTGGTATCCGGAGATAAACGTCTTCCAAGTAGTATGTTGCCTGTTGTGAAAACATACTCTGTACATTAGAGCAGCTTTAGGGGCACTACATCCTGCCGCACCATGCATTAAATGCGTGTCTGCCTGCTCTCGTGAAGGGTATCTTCGTTCTATGGCTACGCGTCGTGCACACTTCATCATGGGCACGTCACAAGCCGTTTGACGTGATCGACAACTGACACAATGGATAGTGGTGTTTGAGCGGTATATGTTAATTGCCGGTGCGATGCATGCGGACGCATGTGATATGAACTAAGCTGTGTACAGTACGTCTGCGTGGTTGCAGGGATGTACGCTGCTTATCACCGGCTGCTCGTTTCCGCGTACTACAAACATTCGGGATCTTTAAGAGAGTGTGGCAGAACGGCACGCACCTTGCACTACATGCATTCAGATTGAAGGTCGTCGCTTTGAACAATTACTATGATCAACGTTGTTCTTATGGGTGTACGCTCCGTATGTTCATAACACAGTAAATATGCATTTCCGACCGACGGTTCCCTATGTCAGTGTAATCGATTAGTATGTTTTAGGTTAGATGGCCTCGGGCAAGTACAGAAAGGGCAACAGCCTCAAAGGGTGCGGGGCAAAGTCAGGATATGCGGGGACCAGGCAGCAATCGGTATTGTAATTGTAAACTGTCGAAGCTGCTTTGGTAAAGTACTGGAACTTCAAGCGCTGATAGAAAGTGTAGGGAAGAAGCCTACTCACGCCTTATAAAATTCTCATCAGTCTTTTCATTGTGTACCAGCCTAGTCCCCTGTAACCAGCTCTGACATCATAAATGTTGCGCAACACTTTGAAAATCAAGTAAATAGATTGAAACGGTTCTAGCATGTCAGGAGTAATACTAAATTAATATGTGTTGAATATCAGTTCGATAACTTTAACCATTTTCGAAATTTGGACGTTTTTCTGTAAAAATCATTGGCGCAACAGAAATGAGCTAGAGACTTAAAAATTTATATTTAGATTCCTTTTCATAATAATTTAATAGCAACAGTACTTTGGATTTCACAAATTAAAATTTTAGTGGAAATTCATAATTTTCTGGTTTTTGTCTTAAAAATTAAGGAAGCAAGATAGATTAAGTAGGCTAATAAATAAGGCTAGGATGTTTAAATTTAAGTAGAAGGGAGATCCGCTATAATCATAAAGATGTGAGAAATTTCAACTGAATGACTACAAAACTATAGCGATAGCGTATCTCCAAAGGGCAAGTTTAGAGCTCGTCTACTGCATGTAGTGTAATTACATTAATTCTCTCGCCCAAAATAACTGACTTAGCCACGTCAGAATTTTATTATGATTACTTACCTGTGTGCTGAATGCACATTTAAATTGAGAGCTTCATCTGCCATCAGCAAAAGAAGCTATGATTTATTCAGTAACTTAAAGTGGTGCATTACTAGCCCAGCGGCTAGTCGGGAGAGCCGATTTGATCAGGCGTTCCCTTAGCCGTCCGCACCGCGGCTTTATACACTCCTGGAAATGGAAAAAAGAACACATTGACACCGGTGTGTCAGACCCACCATACTTGCTCCGGACACTGCGAGAGGGCTGTACAAGCAATGATCACACGCACGGCACAGCGGACACACCAGGAACCGCGGTGTTGGCCGTCGAATGGCGCTAGCTGCGCAGCATTTGTGCACCGCCGCCGTCAGTGTCAGCCAGTTTGCCGTGGCATACGGAGCTCCATCGCAGTCTTTAACACTGGTAGCATGCCGCGACAGCGTGGACGTGAACCGTATGTGCAGTTGACGGACTTTGAGCGAGGGCGTATAGTGGGCATGCAGGAGGCCGGGTGGACGTACCGCCGAATTGCTCAACACGTGGGGCGTGAGGTCTCCACAGTACATCGATGTTGTCGCCAGTGGTCGGCGGAAGGTGCACGTGCCCGTCGACCTGGGACCGGACCGCAGCGACGCACGCATGCACGCCAAGACCGTAGGATCCTACGCAGTGCCGTAGGGGACCGCACCGCCACTTCCCAGCAAATTAGAGACACTGTTGCTCCTGGGGTATCGGCGAGGACCATTCGCAACCGTCTCCATGAAGCTGGGCTACGGTCCCGCACACCGTTAGGCCGGCTTCCGCTCATGCCCCAACATCGTGCAGCCCGCCTCCAGTGGTGTCGCGACAGGCGTGAATGGAGGGACGAATGGAGACGTGTCGTCTTCAGCGATGAGAGTCGCTTCTGCCTTGGTGCCAATGATGGTCGTATGCGTGTTTGGCGCCGTGCAGGTGAGCGCCACAATCAGGACTGCATACGACCGAGGCACACAGGGCCAACACCCGGCGTCATGGTGTGGGGAGCGATCTCCTACACTGGCCGTACACCACTGGTGATCGTCGAGGGGACACTGAATAGTGCACGGTACATCCAAACCGTCATCGAACCCATCGTTCTACCATTACTAGACCGGCAAGGGAACTTGCTGTTCCAACAGGACAATGCACGTCCGCATGTATCCCGTGCCACCCAACGTGCTCTAGAAGGTGTAAGTCAACTACCCTGGCCAGCAAGATCTCCGGATCTGTCCCCCATTGAGCATGTTTGGGACTGGATGAAGCGTCGTCTCACGCGGTCTGCACGTCCAGCACGAACGCTGGTCCAACTGAGGCGCCAGGTGGAAATGGCATGGCAAGCCGTTCCACAGGACTACATCCAGCATCTCTACGATCGTCTCCATGGGAGAATAGCAGCCTGCATTGCTGCGAAAGGTGGATATACACTGTAATAGTGCCGACATTGTGCATGCTCTGTTGCCTGTCTGTGTCTATGTGCCTGTGGTTCTGTCAGTGTGATCATGTGATGTATCTGACCCCAGGAATGTGTCAATAAAGTTTCCCCTTCCTGGGACAATGAATTCACGGTGTTCTTATTTCAATTTCCAGGAGTATATATAAGAACGCTGCGCGAGAGAGTAAGGCCCCAGTTCTCTCGAGACGCTGGATAGCACACAATCTGTGTCGGAAGTCGCGTCGCGTCGGTATCATTGCTATAAACAGCCTCGGATGCCGTATTAAGTTACTCGGGTTACGCGTAACCACGAAATCATTTTCAAGTTAAGTGTTAATTCTGGGATGACTTTAATTATCTATCTTCAGTTTACGTATGTCGTATTTTCACGTGCCGTCGCGGGACAGACATTCTACCATTATTTAGCGTGGCGTTTGATTAACATTATCATCAAATTATGGCGAGCATTCACTAAAACATTTAATTTGGACAGTTATAGTTGCATCAGCGCATTAGACTCTGAACTGCTCTGTTAGTCAGATTGTGTGGATTCTTTTTTCTTCATCTGTGACTTTCAGAATATAGAGAACGTTTTTTCCATGATCGTTTTTGATTATGAATCCCAGACAATCTCCTAACTCCTCAGAGTTTTAAGCTGTAGCTATAAGAGTATTTCTCAGATGAAATGGGCACTAGGAATTCTAATTACAGGCTTCACGTTTTGCTAATCACTTTCTGGTTGCCAATATTGTAGTTAGAGAGCCAATGTTGAGAATGGCAAAACAACAGCATAAACAATAGGAACATTTTAAACAACAATTATTCCACCCGCCGCCCCACATATGGTTAAAACGGCCGGGAATTGCACAATTTCTGCAGTTACATTACAATTCTACATTAAAAACCACCCGCCGCCCCACAAAAGCACCGAAGGTGGAATTGTTATACGTACGGAAAGCTGGCTGAAGCCAGAGATAATTTCTGCCGAAATTTTTACAAAGGCACAGACGGTGTTTAGAGAGGATATATTGCATGTAACCGGAGGTGGCGTGTTTGTCGCTGTTAGTAGTAGTTTAGGCTGTAGTGAAGTAGCAGTGGATAGTTCCTGTGAATTATTATGGGTGGAGGTTACACTCAACAACCGAGCTAGGTTAATAATTGGCTCCTTTTACCGACCTCCCGACTCAGCAGCATTAGTGGCAGAACAACTGAGAGAAAATCTGGAATACATCAGACATAAATTTCCTTAGCATGTTATAGTCTTAGGTGGAGATTTCAATTTATCAAATATAGACTGGGACACTCAGATGTTTAGGACCGGTGGTAGGGACTGAGCATCGAGTGACATTATACTAAGTGCACTATCCGAAAATTACCTCGAGCAATTAAACAGAGAACCGACTCGTGGAGATAACATCTTGGACCTACTGATAACAAACAGACCGGAACTTTTCGACTCTGTAAGCGCAGAACAGGGAATCAGTGATCATAAGGCCGTTGCAGCATCGCTGAATATGGAAGTAAACAGGAACATAAAAAAGGGGAGGAAGGTTTATCTGTTTAGCAAGAGTAATAGAAGGCAGATTTCAGACTACCTAACAGATCAAAACGAAAATTTCTGTTCCGACACTGACAATGTTGAGTGTTTATGGAAAAAGTTCAAGGCAATCGTAAAATGAATTTTAGACAGGTACGTGCCGAGTAAAGCTGTGAGGGAGGGAAAAACCCACCGTGGTTCAACAACAAACTTAGGAAACTACTGCGAAAGCAAAGAGAGCTTCACTGAAAGTTTAAACGCAGCCAAAACCTCTCAGACAAACAGAAGCTAAACGATGTCAAAGTTAGCGTAAAGATGGCTATGCTTGAAGCGTTCAGTGAATTCGAAAGTAAAATTCTATGTACCGACTTGACAGAAAATCCTAGGAGGTTCTCGTCTTACGTTAGTAAGTGGCTCGAAACAGTATATCCAGACACTCCGGGATGATGATGGAATTGGAACAGAGGATGACACGCGTAAAGCTGAAATACTAAACACCTTTTTCCAAAGCTCTTTCACAGAGTTCTCTAAATCCTCGCACAAACGAAAAAATGGCTGACATCGAAATAAGTGTCCAAGGAATAGAAAAGCAACTGAAATCACTCAACAGAGGAAAGACCACTGGATCTGACGAGATAACAATTCGATTCTACACAGAGTACGCGAAAGAACTTGCCCCCTTCTAACAGCCGTATACCGCAAGTCTCTAGAGGAACGGAAGGTTCCAAATGATTGGAAAAGAGCACAGGTAGTCCCATTAGATACAGACTCCCAGGTAGATGCCATTTTCCTTGACTTCCGGAAGGCGCTCGATACAGTTCCGCACTGTCGCCTGATAAACAAAGTAAGAACCTACGGAATATCAGACCAGCTGTGTGGCTGGATTGAAGAGGTTTTAGGAAACAGTACACAGCATGTTATTCTCAATGGAGAGACGTCTACAGACGTTAAAGTAACCTCTGGCGTGCCACAGGGGAGTGTTATGGGACCATTGCTTTTCACAATATATATATAAATGATCTAGTAGATAGTGTAGGAAGTTCCATGCTGCTTTTCGCGGATGATGCTGTAGTATACAGAGAAGTTGTAGCATTAGAAAATTGCAGCGAAATGCAGGAAGATCTGCAGCGGATAGGGACTTGATGCAGGAAGTGGCAACTGACCCTTAACATAGACAAATATAATGTATTGCGAATACATAGAAAGAAGTATCCTTTATTGTATGATTATATGATAGCGGAACACACACTGGTAGCATTTACTTCTGTAAAATATTTGGGAGTGTGCGTGCGGAACGATTTGAAGGGGAATGGTCATATAAAATTAATTGTTGGTAAGGCGGGTACCAAGTTGAGATTCATTGGGAGAGTCCTTTGGAAATGTAGTCCATCAACAAAATAGGTGGCTTACAAAACACTGGTTCAACCTATACTTGAGTATTCCCCATCAGTGTGAGATCCGTACCAGGTCGGGTTGACGGAGGAGATGGAGAAGATCCAAAGAAGAGCGGCGCATTTCGTCACAGGGTTATTTGGTGATAGCGTTACGGAGATATTTAGCAGACTCGAGTGGCAGACTCTGCAAGAGAGGCGCTGTGCATCGCGGTGTAGCTTGCTGTCCAGGTTTCGAGAGGGTGCGTTTCTGGATGATGTATCGAATATATTGCTTCCCCCTACTTATATCTCCCGAGGAGATCACGAATGTAAAATTAGAGAGATTCGAGCGTGCACGGAGGCTTTCCGGCAGTCGTTCTTCTCGCGAACCATACGCGACTGGAACAGGAAATGGAGGTAATGACAGTGGCACGTAAAGAGCCCTCCGCCACACACCGTTGGGTGGCTTGCAGAGTATAAATGTAGATGTAGGTGTAGATGTAGATTGCAGACCCACTATCACCTGTTCCAATCTGACGCAAATGTTTGAGACCCCCTGCATAAGCGCTTACGCTACTGCAGCGATGTGAGACAGTAGGAAGGAGGGGTTAACTCCTCCATAAGCAACAGGTTGTCATGCTATATTGACATGGACTGTGAGAAAGCTAAGAAAGTTTGTCTAGTTGTCTGGAGCGATGACAAACAGCAGGAAATCTTGTGTTAGATGCGGAATCAAGACAAATAACTTCCATTATTAATACATTTGTTTAAATGATTAATAAACTGTTCTGAATGCTGAAGACTTTATCCATACAGATGTTCATACAAGTACAATCTCAGTTATTCAGAATTTATTAACGTTGCGAGTGACTAATTGTCTTAGCTAGCCATTCGCGAATACGCCCTGTGCAGGTAGGTGAGGTTGAGTTAGGATAATCCAAATGGAGTCTATGCAAGCAACATGTGTGTATTACGAATGGTTATTTGATTTAATTAAATGTGAGTAAAAGTTTAGCTTTGCACCCAGTATAGTACTTTCATCAAGATTGTGAACACTTATAAACCGCGAGAAATAAACTTCACTGGAGAAAATAATTTGATGTTTTAGGCTAACTATTGCGACGATTAGATTTAAAGAAGTGTGGTTACACGTACCGTGCATTCTTTTGAGAATATTATCGTTGTCGACAGGTTTTAATCAGATTGCACAATCGTTAGTTGTTGAGATTAATGTTTTCAGACTGGCACTCAGATAAGGTTAATTGTTAAAACACGTCTTTTCTCATTTCAGTTTGGGTAACTAAATGAGGTGGCATCCCACGTACTCAGACTTTGTTGTAGCAACGAGGTAATACTCCAAAAACCCACTGCAAAATTCACTACCTTTAGAATGCCTGTTAGGAATCATGGCCTACCGGGCAGGGGTTTAGTGCGGAATTCGGGAGCAGCTTTTAACGGCGTAAGCAGCCCTCCTCAAGATCTATGGAAGAATCAGGCGATATTTGCAGAATTTCGCTTTGTGGTTCATTCAGTTTTGGCAAACAATAACTGGTGTAGTTAGTGTCTCCAATGTGGCAATTCATCTTGTTCATTTGTCTGATAGGAGACGAGAAGCTATACTGTACTTTGTACAGACGTCTATTCCTCTCCAACTTAACGGTTTACTGTCGTATCCGTTGCATCAGCTTTGCAGAACTTCCAATGCGCAGCATTATTACTCATTTGTTCCGTATTTCGCTTCTTTCCACATCGACACTTCCGAAGGATTCTTCTAAATAGCAGCTGACTGTTTAGCATTACCAAATTGTGATCTGAATTACAGCACAGTTTATGATTTCGGAAGCTCTGTCAACCATGATACAACACAACTGGAATCCACCCGTGTTTCCAAGACGTTTCCAGGTCTACATCTCCCTCTTTTTATTTCTGAATAACCTATTCGCTCTCACTAGCCGACATTTATTTCAGAGCTCTAGCAGCCTTTCTCCTCTCGTCATTCCTCCTAACTAGCCCATGTGGTCCCCTAATTCTCTCTTCCATTCCTTCCCTTGCAACAGGGTTTCTGTCCCCCATAATAATTATATTTAAACCTCCATTAAACAGACGTATAAACCGTTCAATGACCTCACGTACCTTCTCCCTCTCCTCACCGTCTGCTTGTGATGTTGACATGTACGACTGAACTAGTATTGTAGTGACTGGTTTGTTATTAATTCTGATGAGAATAATCCTATCACTACACTGTTGACAGTACCATACACTCTGCTGCACCTTTCTATTCATGACGAATACTAATCCCATTATGCAACTTCCTGCTGCTGTTAACATCACCCTGTATATGAAATTACAATGAAATCGAGTTCTTTAGCTGCTTACGAGGGTTGATAAATATCAACGTGGACAGTTGAAAATGCGTTCAACGGCCGGGACTGCAGGGACTTATGTCTGGCACACTCCCCGTGAGACCCAAACTTCCAACTTACTGTCCACTCTGCGTTTGTAGTGCCCCTGCCCACTATACTTATTACTCGCGGCAGTCATTCTACCAAGTCCCGTAAGAGTTCGGGCAATGTGAGTGCATCTGCACTGAAGAAGATCATTGGCCGGTAAGCCTTATCTATATGAAGATCTTATCTGTTCTTTCGGACATGTCCGAAAGAACAGATACTATCTTCATATATCACCCTGTAGACGTCTGACCAGAAATCTCGTCTTTGCATTTCATTTCGTTGATCTCCATTTTAAGTAACAGAACCCTTGGATTTCACTCCAGAACATACGAATGGGCTTCTAATCAGGAATCTTTTGCCAACGGGAAGACCGTCTTGACACTTTTTAAATTATTTGTTTAATGCAGAGGTTTCCATTGCCTTCTGCATTCCCATGCCGTTGATCATTGCTCATTCCAGCGTCCTTTAGGGACAATTAAACCACCCCAAGTGCAAGAGAATGCCCTGAACCCTTGCCTGCTACTCGAGCCCCTCTTACAAGGCCGTTGGAGGTCGAGGACGATTCTACATACCGGAAGTCTTGGGCCACCACTGCTGATAATTTTTGTTCAAAGTAACCTGGGCCAAAAATGTTTCGATTTGTAGCTAAAGGCGTTACCCCTAGACCTCCAGAAACTGATTTTTGTAAATGTTAATCACTGCTGATGCATATGAACCGTTGAGACTGATAGGAATTGCCAATTTAGTAAGAGAAGCTAGTGTACAAATATTATTCATTCCAGAAAAAGATCCATTTGGTAAGTTACATTAACACTACCATTATTAAAAAGCTTACTTTCGGATCACATAACTAGGAAATACGATAGCAGACTTAAAACCTGTCAAAGAGACTGTTTCACATTTTAGTGTAGCTCTCTAAAAGTGATACATGGACGGGATGCAGGTCAGGATTGTATCACAGTTTTGAGCGAGCGTCTTCGGTAACGTTGCCGTTGTTTAACTATCTGAACGAACTATGTTCCAAGACGATGACACTCCTATTCCCATTTTCCATAATTTATGCGACTGGTTGAATGACCACTACCGAGTACACGGTATAGACCTCTCTGACGTCTGGTCTCAGTGTAGTTGTATTTGCGAAGGGCATTCAGGAAGTCAAACTTCGCAGACGATTTATTCCTTTCATTTACACTTTTTGAATTATTGCTCTTTATGCGGGAGATAGGTACATAGATTTCTGTAATCTCATGCAAAAGAAGAACCAACAGCTAACTAATAAATAATTTTCGTTATTTTTGCTGGTGTTAATATTATTCGTAAGTTGTCCAAAAGCTGAACGTTTTCTCTATTTTACACGCACAAACGTTACTACAGAAATCACCCTGTTAAGGATGTGAAATAATTATCACAAATATTTCGGTCCATCCCACCATCCATGTTTATTCGATTCCTCGATATGATCAAGCACGTAATAGATGATGAGGACCGCTTGGATTGTTAATGACAGAGCTTTCTGTCAAACTGATATGACGTGTCTCAGCTGGTATCTTCGTTAACCAATATGCTTGAATGCAAATAATTAATAGTGGGACAGGGTATAATAACTTAAATAATACGGCGCTCTTCTTGGGTGGTATCTAATACCCCAGATGGTAGTGTGGTACAATCTGGTCATCAGTCAAATGCTCTGAACCATGCAATCACGCCAACATTCTTTGTTGTACCTGTAGCTGTTATGCGTATTTAGATGAATCCGTGCCAACGTTAGAGATACACGAAAGATGTGTAGCTACCGAACCGGCCGGTGTGGCCGAGTGGTTCTAGGCGCTTCAGTCTGCAAGCGCGCGACCGTTACGGTCTCAAGTTCGAATCCTGCCTCGGGCATGGATGTGTGTGATGTCCTTAGGTTACTTAGGTTTAAGTAGATCTAAGTTCTAGGGGACTGATAACCTCAGATGTTAAGTCCCATAGTGCTCAGAGCCATTTGAACCATTTGTAGCTACCGAGTATATGGTCCTTATGTATGGAGGTTATTAAGTTGAAAGAACGCTCTCAAATACATAATTACGCAAACATTTCTTTTTGTACCTAAAGTATTTCTGTATACTATGTCATCAAAAGTATCAGGACACCTGGTTGAAAAGGACTTACAAGTTCTTGGCGGCCTCCATCGGTAATGCTGGAATTCAGTATGGTGTTGGCCCACCCTTAGCCTTGATGGCAGATTCCACTCTCACAGGCACACGTTCAATCTGGTGTTGGAAGATTTCTTGGGGAATGGCAGCCCATTCTTCACGGAGTGCTGCACTGAGGACAGGTATCGATGTCGGTCGGTGAGACCAGGCACGAAGTCGGCGTTCCGAAACAACTCAGAGGTGTACTGTAGGATTCAGGTCAGGACTTTGTGCAGGCCAGTCCATTTCAGGGATGTTATTGTCGTGTAATCACTCCGCCAGAGGCCGTGCATTATGAACGTGCTCACTGAGTAAATGCGCCTTGTCTATGGAGATTATTATGTTGAACATGTTGTCACAGGACGAAAGACCGATTACAACTTGATGTACGCATGTATCATGCGACGACCTGGTTATGTAGATCTAGCTGAAGAGGAAACAATGGCTTATAAAGTTGGTATCTTGCGAGACTATGCGGCTTTATGCTGACTCGTAACACGGTCGTGTGTGATGTTTGGAATATTGTCTTGAAGAAAGTGAATTCTGTTGCAACGCAGAACGCTAACAACAACGGAAAATGAAATTGAGTTTGACAATGATTACTTCAAGAGTATTTGAAACTATGATAGGAGTAACATGTACGATGGAAGTCATGACCTTTTTTAGATTAAGAATGAGTCCTGTAACCGAATACATTATTTATATTTTTCTGGTGGTACAAGATAACGCACTCAGAGTAATATCGATGTCGTCAATGACTTAGAGACCGAACGAACAGGGTGACGTGGGTACATCAGTTACGTTATCCACTTCCAGACACCTAAATTAAATACCTGTAGAAAATTTTAAACCATTTTCTTTTTCACTGCCTGTCACCTTCAGAATACAAACTATAAAAAATGTATCACAGAGCACTCGACGCGGGAATGTGGAACAACCCTGCGAATTAAGCTGTGTAATAGCTGAAGAGCCGCCTTTTAACTCAGCGGGCCAGTTCCAGCTGGCACCTGCCAGAACCCGTTTTGCTCTCTCTTTGTACTACAAAGGAGCCTAACTACGTTGGTAAATCGCACAAGCGCTTCATTATAGATTCCACTGACGTAGCCGCCGCCGCAGTTCACGCTGGCAAAAGCCGCAGGCCGGAGAAGCGAAAATGTCTCCTCTCCACTTTACTCTGCTCGTAACCCGTACACCTAGCAGTTTACTTACTTAGTCCAGATCCATTTGCGTTATTAGAAGATAACACTTTTCCACTCATTTAAGTTATTCACAACGCGTATTCCACGTTTTCCTGAACTGCATTTTTAACTGCCACTTAGATTTAATCCAATAAAACGTTACTCCGAATTCATGGAATGCCTCTCCCAGGAAAAAGAAATTCGATAATTTTGCACTGGTCCGTATGTTTCTCGTAAACTAAGCGTAAAATATGAAGAGTTTTGCAATGACAACTGCAATATAGTGAGAAAAACACCAGAAACGTAAACCTCTGTCAGGTTGGATTCGTTTAACAGCATAAGTACCACATTAACCCAATGACTAAAGTATTCTTATTGGCACCTACTTTAAATGGTGCTTATAATTAGACGAAATTATGCATTATGTGCAGATGTCCATACATACGGAATATTATTACACGTTTTCAAAACCATCGCACTTAGTTTAAATCGCTGTCAGTGAATGGACGTCAACGGTTGTCACAGTACGGGAAAGATCGAGTGGCAATATTTTATACTTCTTGGAACATCACTAGTCATAATGGAGCAGTGACTCATATATGAGCATAAAGCTTGAATTGATCCTGTGTCGCCGGCCGCGGTGGCCGAGCGGTTCTAGGCGCTTCAGTCCGGAACGGCGCGACTACTACGGTCGCAGGCTCGAATCCTACCTCGGACATGGATGTGTGTGATGTCCTTAGGTTAGTTAGGTTTACGTAGTTCTACGTTCTAGGGACTGATGACCTCCGATGTTAAGTCTCGTAGTGCTCAGAGCCATATTTGATCCTGTGTGGATAACTAAAAAATTTAACTTTCAAGAGATTAGCATTTCGACTGGTGTGATACCATCTTCCATATTTTCCCATCTACGTAAATCTCTTTATTTCTAAATAACCACTACACTCATCTAAATTTTCATTTAGGTACTCTAATACTTATCTGCCTGAAATTATTTTCTCCTCTAATGCTTCTTTCTGCGCCAATTAAATCACTCCTTATCCCAGTAGCAGGTGTCCTACTAACCCGCAGCATTTTCTGTAAAGGATCTTCTACAATTCTTTAGTCTTATTTTTTTTTATTTCTTAATTTCGTACTTCGTCTGCCCACTTTTTAGCGTTATTTTACTGCGTCATATTCCATATGCCTTTATTTCATATTCACTGGATTTCACTAGGTCCATACAACGCCGTGCTTTGTACGTACATTTCCATGGACTTTTTTTCCATTTCTGTGTCAACGTTTGATGCGATTATGTGCTGTTACTGTACAAAGGTTTCTATGCTAGTGACTATATAGAGGGAGGCAGCTAAACCGGACCGTCCTAAATGTAACCAGAAATATATCGAAGAGCGCTTTTTCCTGCGTTAACTGTGGCGGTGGCTAAGTCAGTGGAATCTATAATGAAGCGCTCGTAAGTAATTTTGATCGTTATAGTCGCCGAATACGGCATTGAATTTGTTTCTTTCTAATAGAACTATAATACAGTTATTATATAGTTATTATATTATATTATATCATAATTATCTCTGACCCAGCGAGGTGGCGCAGTGGTTAGACACTGGACTCGCATTCGGGAGGACGACGGTTCAATCCCGCGTCCGGCCATCCTGATTTAGGTTTTCCATGATTTCCCTAAATCACTCCAGGCAAATGCCGGGATGGTTCCTCTGAAAGGGCACGGCCGACTTCCTTCCCCATCCTTCCCTAATCCGATGAGACCGATGACCACGCTGTCTGGTCTCCTTCCCCCCCCCCCCCCCCCCAAAAAAAAGCTCTGTGGCGTTTTAAAGAGGCTTCTAACAGAATTTCAATGACTTGACATGTATGGGATTTTATCAAATTGTATCAAGGTAACAGCTCCACAAAACAGTGCGAGAAGAGCTTCCACAAACGTTTGCCCTATTATAACAACTGCAATGGAGTCCCGTCGATATCGAGGTTATTAGAGAAGAACAGGGAAGGAAATCTGTCGTGTCCTATCAAAGGAGCCATCCCGGCATTTGCCTGAAGCGATTCAGGGAAACCACGGAAAACCTCAATCAGGATGGACGGACGCGAGTTTGAACCACCTTCCTTCTGAATGCGAGTCCAGTGCTAACCATTGCGAAACATCGATCGGTACTTACTGTTATCAAACGCGTAGCTCAGGTATGGCTCCTCTGTTTACCTGTGTACTTGAAACCTATAAGCTGTTCTAACAATCAGGTAGCTTGTTGGTAAAGATACTGAGACATTCACGGTGTGCACAACAGTCGAAAAAGAGGGTATCGTTGGTGGCGAATGTCGCCAAATTGTTAGAGCAGTGCTGCGATTGTGTGCAGAATAATATCGACTGTGGCAAGAACGCATTATCTGTCTTTCCAGACGCTATAAAAAATTGGATTTCAAACATGGCGGACAGCGGGAACCGTAAGTAAATTTTAAATATATGACGTATACAACCAATCGGTTGTATAAGTTTATTGTCAAGATCTTTACTGGGTGACAGTACCACAATAGTTCATGTGATCTGTGGACTTCCTTTCAACCCTCCTTTCTGAAGAAAATACTCTTGTGGCACTGAAACCTGGTCAGCGGTTTTGCAATAAACCTACCCAACAGGTTTGGTGTACACTTTACGTATCGAAGGTAAAGAAAGTGTTCTAGGCACTGGAGGTGTGGAGAAAATATACACTGAGGAAAAGAACAGCAATAGATGAAAAAAAAGGAACTAAAATTTTAGCAGCAGTAACACACAATGCGAACGTCGTTTAGAGACAAGTCGACAGTCCTAGATGTATCAAACAAACGAGCGTTCTGCGAATGCTACGTTCCAGTGCATTTCATCCTCTTCACAATTCGCTGCACGTACAGCTTCATTGCAGTCACTTCGACAAATGGTTACAGTTCTTCCAATATTATCTACGAAAATTGCAAAGTAATGGGGCATAGCTCTGCAAAATTTAGTTTAAGGAAGAAGCATCGTGTACAAACCATGGACCAGTCAATCTTCTCAATATGTATAAGCTGAAAACCCATCCTGACTCAAAGAAATAGACGAAAACAACACTCTTAGTCTTCCCAAGTTTGATGCCTGTTCTTAAAGATCCACATCATTCGTCCCTGTTTTATTGATGGGAATATAAATACACTCTAGTATCTGGAGTTCCTAAGGTACGCTGGTGTCACAGTTATTGGAAGACGTCCCACTGGAATAAAGAAATTATTGTGGTATCAACATAGTGGATGTCTATCCCATTCCGCCCAGAAAACGCAAAATGGCCTGCACACTGTCCAAAATTAACACTTCTATAACTTCCTCCGTGACGAAAATTAAAATTAGAGTTCCATTACAGAAAACCAACGACTCCCGAGGGCATGAACTGTCCTGTACCAAGGACTTGTGCTGCCTTTAACTCCAGATGAGATTCAACGTGTAGTATTGTTTCTCCAGAATCTGATTATAGCGTGTAGCAGTAATCAAGGTCAACATTATGAGGTCGTGATATACAGCAGTGATAATAAACACACAAACCGTACCTGAGTAACGTGTTTCCTTACATCTGTTATACCAGGGCAAATTTCTGTTTAACCCCTTCTCCTGAAGCAGGTACATTGGTTTACGGCACTGTTATCTTGATACCATTTGATCAAGTCCCACAGTAATGAAGTTCTCTTAACATCCTCTTTCAAAGTCCACAGAAAGAAAGGATATAGTTCCGTTAGAAAAAAATAAAAATGAAAATTAAAGCTGGTGTGTACAATGGTTCATATAGATTTCGAAACCAGATTTTAAAATGTAAAATTATCTTCTGGGAGAGTCGAGAACTCGGAACATAATATACTGATCATGAGCTGCAGATTACGAATGAATAAAATTCAGAATAATTGGAAATTAAGTATACAGGGCCTATATAAATTGAAACAACCGTATATTGTGGCGATCTTCAAAGAGATAATCGGACAAAGATTGACCGAAATAGGAAAAAGGAATATATCAGAGGAACGGCCAGTTTTTCTAGAGGAAACAATAAAGGCACCTGCGTTTCATGCAAGTGTAGTTACTAGGCTTAGTAGGTATCCATGGATATCGCACTAGATTTTGAATTTCATTCTTGAGAAAATATAAAAAAATGCAGCGAATGAATCGGTAAAAGGAAATACAGCTAAAAATGTGATTTTCGGAAGTGCAGAACGGCACGTTAACAATGGTCGGAAGTGTACTGCAGCACTTAGGAAGAATGCAGGGGCTCGTACAAATAAACTGAAGAAACCTTCGGGAAAGTGAAAAAGGCTAAACGCGTCTGGGAGAATAAAAGACAGTGCAACCAGAGAAGGCATTTTTTATTCACAAAATAAATACTTCGATTTCTACTTGTTGTCTATTTTAATAGACGTTAGCACGAGCCCCCAATTATAATGTGCGTAGATACATAGATCAACAATGTCCGTGGTTACATCTATCTCGTAGTCGGTGGTTATCCACGGTGCAGGTCTACCACTTCATGTGTATGAGGTAATCTAACTCTCAACATTATTAATAACAAAAACTTTGAATAAACATAGTTGTTGTTGTGTTGCCGGTACATAACAACATGAGATCGATGCTCTGAACGACTGAAGTAAATATCCTGATCTCTGCTACTAAATGTTGACGCATCTCCACGGAAGCCACGGTGCTTTCGTTATCTTGGAAACGTAAGCACAAATGCTGTTTGCCAAAACATCGCTCAAGACTCACCACAACAACCGCCCATGGAAGTGCTATTGCCATAAAGGACATCTGTTCCCCATCCCGTTTGAGCTGTGGCTGCTGCTTCGATTTTAGGTGCAGTGACGACATTTCCAAGGAGTCAGACATGCCCTAAGTCAGAATTACGACTTATCTTATGACTGTAATAAAGTATTGTGTAGATTTAAATAACACAGACAGTTCAGAGTATACAAATGACATTTGAGATATAACTTCGTAATCGATTATCAATTATTGAAACGAGGGTGACGGCAATACCCAGACAAGACTCTTCGACCATAAGCTAAATTGATACCACTTGAATTCTGTTTATTGTAAAATATTAATGCATTATTTATTGCTTAATTAGCCTAACCCAGAAACATAAGACATTTTAATATCAACAGCACAACGTTTCTGATAGCTTGATGATACCATAGATAGCACAAAATCTTTCTCAAATTTCGTGTTAGGATTCCTGTAAGAAATCCTTATTTCTGATGTTGAAACCAGGTAACTTCATCACCTTTCATTTTATCATTACGAATTGAGGATCTACGACAGTAGGCAACAATAATAGACTTAGTACTGTATTGACTTATAATAATAGGTTTCACGCGGACACACTCACTTGGCTAACACAAAAATTGTGTTATGTATTAATGAAGGCAGTTGTGATGCAATATTAAAATTCAATTAAACTGTTCACCATAAGATCATCCGGCAAACAAATGTGGACAGTAAATTTGTATTTGATGTCAACTGCTGCAATATCTCATCAAAAGTCCAAAACTGCGTGGTCTAACAAGCTCGCAAGACAAGTAGAGTGTTAATATTTTTAAACCAGTGTAATTTTTTCTGTGTTTTATTGCCGTTAGGGATATCATATAATGAGAACAAAGCAATGTGTTGGACTACAGTGCTTACTGTCAAGGAGATCAAGGAAAAGTTATTGATTTATTTAACATTTAATGAACTCAGTAGTACAAATGAAGGAAAATGTAATAAATGTATGTACTCAATAAAGGAAAGTGTAGAGAATATAATTTTGGTAGATGGTGTAGTTAACTGGAATGAACGGTGACAAAGACTGAGCTGTACATATATAATATTGACCTCCTAGAATGTGTTACGGTAGTTATATAAGGGCCGAAGCACAAGAAAGTTGCTCACACTTAAAGGTATAGACGTATGTACCTGACCGATCCATTCCTATTTTCACTGTAACGGTTTTTTCAGACTTTTCCATGAGCATGCCTAGATATTGTCTGCTTGTATGCCATGGTCGAACAGTCAACTTGTCAGGTCCATTATTCTAACGTCTAAAAATAAGTAAAGTTGGATTTTTTGCTGTCGTTTTCTATGCTAGTTTCATCCTGAAATTTTCTTTTTCTCACCTCAGTTTGAGCTACGTGTATTATGAGACATTATATGGCTGTATGTCACTGAAATAGATGACCAATAGAGTGAAAACGGAATAATAAATACACACAGTGCTACGCTGTGTTTCATGCAATTTATGTTCCATTTTTGTTATATGGAACTGATACTAAATAATTTTTACTCGTAAGAAGAGAACTAAATGCACGGAACTCTATCACAAGAGTGAACAGGCTGCTGGAAGAGGCACCATATTTACTAGTCTGAAAGAAGCAATGTCGTCTAACAGATGCATCCCAGACAGAAAAGGCTGAAGTTGTAGTAGCTTGTATATCGGCACTGAATGTAATAAATATGTCAATTTAAATATTATCACAAGACAGAGAGTACGACAAGTTTCTGATCCGTGGTAATATAGTGAACGAGTGTACTTAGTTTTGAATGGCTGCTGGCCGGCTGCATACTTTTGTTAAAGTACGTACATCGAAAAGCTATGACAGAGAGCTATGCGAGTCAGTAAAATTTCAAGTTCCTAATTACAAAAAGAAAGGTTACAGTTAAAGGAATTGTCAAAGTTGAGGTTACTGTAGGGGGCACGAAACAGGACCTGAGGAAGGAAGAATTTCTATCGTCACCATATCTGAAGACCCACTCAGATACTCGTATAAAATGAACAAGGAAAACTAAATCGTGGTACACTCTACAAATAGCATCATACACATAACTCTTGAAGTTATTGCTAACAATATTCTTTGGTAAGCAATCGGTTTCGCACTTGGAACATTTACAAGTCAAGCTTGCGTTTACATCAACTGTTTTATTGGAATACAATGACATGAGGAAATCAGTAGTGTCAGAAACTCGAATGGATTGCGATAGGGATTAAACATGTTTATACAACATCAAACATTTATAACTTTATCAAAACTGTGGAGCACAACTAACAGAAAATATTTTATTCGTTTTTCTGAAGCAAAGCAGATCTGGAGACTCATTATAGTAATACTTAAGTCAGAGACAGAAGAACTCCATTGTAACCGGAAGGAATCAACACAGACGGTCTGTTCTGATGAAATTTGTCGTTTTTCCATTGTATAGCAGGAAGATCATAAAAAGGGTATATTACTGTTTTTCGTTAGTATAATGTTCTCAATTAATCCGGAGAAAGTGTGAAATCTACTAGACAAAAATCTGTTGCAGTAAATGAGTTTCATCCCTCTATTAGTATATATCTTTACCAATCGAGATAGTACTGATGATTTGAGGATTTACAGTACTTTGGAACAAGTTAAACTACAAAACAGTAAACTCGTAGACTTTAAAAAAAACTGAAGGTGAAATTCTATTTTGAGCAAACAATTCAGAATACATATTTCAGTAAGAGAAAGACCATTTGTATATCGTATACTTTTACTCATTGCTTCCGTAATATGTGTAGAATGGAGTATGTCAAGAAATACAGAGTGATGGGCTCAAACTACATTGGTACGATACTATTAAATTGCGATGCTTTACTCACAGCTCTAAATGCAGAGGAATCTTCCAAGTGTCTCTAAATCATATGGCACACTCATAAATTCATGATTTACAAATTTAAACTGTCTTACTCCACAAAGAAATATCAGCCAGAGCTGTACTTAAAAGTAAATACCTGTTCCTTTTCCTCGACATTTTAACATTCATTAATCACTTGTGTAATAAAACGTGATAAATATTATACGTAATTTCAACTGTCACAATTACGCCACTACTCTTTCATTCTGATACAAATCTCCGCTACACATTTCAGGGCGCAATGCAATCTGATAAGAGCAGATATATGATAGTACTATACTCGTAAAATTTAGAGGAAATGAAAGAAAAATCAGTCTGTAAATGACTAATAGTACGAGTAGTTATCTCTTTCTGGTCTGTGGCGTACAATGACTGACGAAAACATTGAAGCACCAACTACACATGGTCCGATGTCAACGTAAGTTTGTTTATGAACATATCGTCGGGCGATACGTAAATGGCTGGAGCCACAATTCTCTGTTACAAACAGAACGACCATAGAGATCATTAGTGGTTGTCTTTAGAGCTGTTACGAAGACTGACAGAGTAAGTAAGGGGCGTCAACAGCATCATATGTTGATTGATCAGTGTGATGGACACGCAGATGCCACGTACTCGTGTGAGACTGCGTTATAAGCACTTGACAGAGGATGAAAGGGCTTCATTGTTGATCTCCATTTGGCGACTGGTAGAATCAGGCAATATCCAGATTTGTTGGATATTTGGATGTGACAGGTACCCGAACACTGAATGGGAACGTGTGGACAGGCACACTCTTAACGACCAGAAAGTTGGATAGCCATTTTGTGCACCCAACACACCCTGTCCCTCTCATAAGCTGCTGCCGTCTGAAAACATGTGATGGATTGCCTGGAACATTCTGTGTCAGCTGGCGGCTGGCAGCAACCGAACAAGGGAACTATTGTCCCATGCGTAGATTGCCTCTAACAACACTACGTGTGCGTTCTGAATGGTGCCGTGACCGGCAAGAATGGACTGCTAATGTTCAGCAATGAATCGCGGTTCTGCACCTTCCTGGATGTTCGTAGTCCGTCAGTATGGCAGCGACGTGGAGATAGGCCCCAATCTTCCAATGTTATGGAGAGGCACAGCGGTGTTACTTCTCGTGTAATGGTGCAGGGACGCTGTGACTTCAGGTCATGACTGTAGTTACTGAGGGAACTCTGATAGCACGACGCTACGACACGGACATCTTGAGTCCTCATGTGTTACTTTTCAACAATTTTCAACATGGTAACGCTCTTCCACCCATGACATGTGTCGTTGTCTGTGTGATGTTGAGGTACATCCGTGGCCAGCAATCTCACCTAGTCTGTCCCTGAAAGAGCAGGAGTGGGACCAGCTTGAACAACAACTCTTTCACAATGGCTTCATTGACAGTTTGACTCGATTTTGTAATCACTGAAATAAGATCAAATACGCTACTAAATTTTTAGATTCATTTCGTTTCCTCCTCTTCTTGATGGTTAATTTTCTTTGTCAGTCAGTGTGTTTTCATTTATTGTATCAACTGCCCAATCTAAGTCTAGTTCTTCCAGAGTGACTTCATTGTAGAAGTAACATTTCTTACTACGAGCGACGGTGTTTCGTGGGTAGCGAGATACCTGTTTATACATACAGAACGGGCGGTTGTTGCTCCGAATACTCCGGAATGGAGGAATAAGGCGGCCGAGGATGTAATCTACACACTTGGAAGCTGATCCTGGCTACGTTAAGACTTCGCAACCGACACTTCGTCGGCAGCAGTGCGCTACCTCCCTTTCTCACTGTGTGTAATCTGTTCCGATTAAAAATTAGATTGCAGCGACTATTAATTACAAGAAGGGCGATCTCAATACACTGAAGTAAATCATTTAGTGAAATGATAATTAAATGGACACCCCTAGCTGCAAACAGGCATTGATATACTTCATTGCGGACATGTTGAAAATATGTGCCGCGACCGGGACTCGAACCCGGGATCTCCTGCTTACATAGCAGACACTCTATCCATCAGAGCCACCGAGGGCACAGAGGATACTGCGCCTGCAGGGACTTATCCCTTATACGCTCCCCGTGAGACCCCACATTCCCAACATTTCCACAGCACTACATTCGTAGTGCGCCTAATAGATGTTTGCCCATCATACTCATTACTCGAGGCAGATTAATCTACCAAGTCCCGTAAGAGTTTGGGCATAGCGTGTGCGTTCGCACAAGACGGCTGCATGGTCATGAACGTAGCTGTTCTTTTGGGAACAGATACTACCTTCATGGGCAAACATCTATTAGGCGCACTACGAATGTAGTGGTGTGGACATGTTGGGAATATGGGTCTGACGGGGAGCGTATAAGGGATAAGTCCCTGCAGGCGCAATATCCTCTGCGCCCTCCGTGGATCAGATGGATAGAGCGTTTGACATGTAAGCAGGAGATCCCGGGTTCGTGTCCCGGTAGGGTCACACATTTTCAACATGCCCCCAATGAAGTACATCAACGCCTGTTTGCAGCTAGGGTTTCCATTTAATTATCATTTCATTCTAGCGAAAGCTGCATGGTCATCAACGGTAACTGTTCTTTAGGGAACAGATACTACCCTCATATACATAAATCATTCAGTGTTTTCCTTTTCTGTAACGAACTATGTAGCGAAGAAGAAACCATGTGCCACTTAACGGACTAACACATTACCACGGTCTGGCTATCAGTTGTAACTTTTGTTTTAGCAGAAGAGCCAACACCGTGTTACGAGTGGAGGCCGAATCCACGCGTTTTAGTTCACGCAGGCTGGAGTGAGGAGGGAAGAACTATACTGACGTGAGGTCTGGAACATGACAAGGAATGAGAATTCAGAAAGCGGACGTTTGATACTTAACTTTAATCCATTAATGATGAACGTCGCTCTTGACGGTACATGATTCACAATATTATCTGTTCAGAATACATTCTTGAAGATAATAATTATAGTAACTGAATATGGCGCCTTGCTAGGTCGTAGCAAATGACATAGCTGAAGACTATGCTAAACTGTCGTCTCTGCAAATGAGAGCGTATGTAAACAGTGAACCATCGCTAGCAAAGTCGGCTGTACAGCTGGGGCGAGTTCTAGGGAGTCTCTCTAGACTAGAACTGCCGTGTGTCGGCGCTCGGTATGCAATCACTAATAGCGGCGACACGTGGGCCCGACGTATACTAACGGACCGCGGCCGATTTAAGGGCTACCACCTAGCAAGTGTGGTGTCTGGCGGTGACACCACAGTAACCTTCCATGCCAACCGGATATTGGAAATTAATACGAGGCCAATCACGAAAGCTCATTTACTTGGTTGAGGACAATGGAACACATACAGTGTTACGGAGAAGAGCGACGCTACAATGGTCAGACAAGACTAAAAAGTAACGGGTTTTGAATCGCGTCCATGTCTTTCCAGTATCAACCGTTGGATGATAAAGTAAGGAAGGAAGATTAGAGAGTTAATTTCCGTCAGCGAAGGTGCACATGGCCAGAGCAGGGCATCGAAGAAATCGTCCAGGTATTAGTGTTAAGCGATTTAGGAAAACCGCACAAAACCTAGATTACGATCGCGGACTGGGTCTTTAACTGCCGTTCTCTCGAGTCTTGTGTGTGAATCACAGCGCCACCTCGTTCGACAATAGTCATAGGAACAATTGTGAAAGCAGTAAAGGGCAGATATACCAAGGACACAAAAACCATGTAATCTACCATCTTAAAACTTTCCGCAAGGATGATGGAGAAGGATAAACGGAAACGATCAAGTCAAAAATTGTAAGTGGAAGTGGTTCTGAATATGTCTAACGGTAGAATACACGCACCGTTACTGTTGTAACAGACGTTCCTAGAATACATCCTACTTGTTATTCGTCAACAGATGTGGTACCAGCATGATGGAGGCCTACCTCACTACGGAGTGAGGGTTCATGAACGTCTCGATCAGATAATACACTACTGGCCATTAAAATTGCTACACCACGAAGATGACGCGCTACAGACGCGAAATTTAACCAACAGAAAGAAGATGCTGTGTTATGCAAATAATTAGCTTTTCAGAGCATTCACACAAGGTCGGCGCCGGTGGCGACACCTACAACGTGTTGACATGACGAAAGTTCCCAACCGATTTCTCATACACAAACAGCAGTTGACCGGCGTTGAATGGTGAAACGTTGTTGTGGTGCCTCGTGTAAGGAGGAGAAATGCGTATCATCACGTCTCCGGCTTTGATAAAGGTCGGATTGTTGCCTATCGCGATTGCGGTTTATCGTATCGCGACATTGCTGCTCGCGTTGGACGAGATCCAATGACTGTTAGCAGAATATGGAATCGGTGGGTTCAGGAGGGTAACACGGAACGCCGTGCTGGATCCCAAGCCTCGGATCACTAGCAGACGAGATGACAGGCATCTTATCCTCATGGCTGTAACGGATCGTGCAGCCACGTTTTGATCCCTGAGTCAACAGATGGGGACGTTTACAAGACATCAACCATCTACACGAACAGTTCGACGACGTTTGCAGCAGCATGGACTATCAGCTCAGAGACTATGGCTGCGGTTACCCTTGACGCTGCATCACAGACTGCAGCGCCTGCGATGGTGTACTCAACGACGAACCTGGCTGCACGAATGGCAAACTGTAATTATTTCGGATGAATCTAGGTTCTGTTTACAGCATCATGATGGACGCATCCGTGTTTTTCGACATCGTGGTGATTGGAAGCGTGTATTCGTCATCGCCATACTGGCGTATCACCCGGCGTGATGCTATGGGGTGCCATTGGTTACACGTCTCGGTCACCTCTTGTTCGCCTTGACGGCACTTTGAACAGTGGACGCTACATTTCAGGTGTGTTACGACCCATGGCTCTACCCTTCATTCCATTCCTACGAAACCCTACGTTTCAGCAGGATAATGCCCTACCGCATGTTGCAGGTCCTGTATGGGCCTTTCTGGATACAGAAAATGTTCGACTGCTGTCCTGGCCATCACAATCTCCAGATCTCTCACCAATTGAAGAAGTCTGGTCAATGGTGGCCGAGCGATTGGTTTGTCACAATACGCCAGTCACTACTCTTGATGAACTGTGGTATTGTGTTGAAGCTGCATGGGCAGCTGTAGCTGTACGTGCCATCCAAGCTCTGTTTGACTCAATGCCCAGGCGAATCAAGGACGTTATTACGGCCAGAGGTGGTTGTTCTGGGTACTGATTTCTCAGGATCTATGCACCCAAATTGCGTGAAAATGTAACCATATGTCAGTATTTGTGCAATGAATACCCGTTTATCATCCGAATTCTTTCTTGGTGTAGCAATTTTAATGGCCAGTAGTGTACCTGAGGACTGGATAGCCAGAGGAGGTCCTGTTTCGTGGCCAGTACGTTCATCTGACCTCATCACACTTGATGTATTTTTGTGGAGCCATGTGGATAACTGTGTACGAGATGGCTATCGATACTGAAGAGGCTCTGCTGGTAAGTTTCTCGTTGACTGCGATACTGTTCAAAGGAGGCGGGGATACTGGAATGGGTACGACAGAACCTTGGGCGAAGATGTAATGTCTGCATTGACGCTAAGGGATACTGTTCTGGACAACTATTTCGGCTGTAGTGGCTTGTGAAACATGTGAAAATAAATATAAATCATTGGTACTATACCGTAGACATAGAATTTCGGCCTCTCTGACATCGGTATACAGTACAAGTTTGCCACAACTAGTCCATTAACATGTGAAATTATCTGAGGGTACTGGGGAGTATTCAGCGGGAATTGTGTACGCTATGGTGAGGATTCGGAAGTTGGGGCCGTTACTTTGAGTGCTCTGCGAAGCTAAAGCGGAATTTTAGGATATTTTGGCTTACATCTTTTCATTCGGTCATTTCCGTACTAGGATCCCTTACCTTAAATTAATACATACAACTTGTTCGTCATCCTTCAAAATTTGTAACACCACCACGGGATCACCCCGTATATCATAACACTGTAGAACCAAAATAGCGACATCTGTCAAATGCAGGTTTAAAATGTGTGAGTAACGAATATATTTCCCAAAATGATGCTACTTATTTCTACTGATTTTTAACAGGAATGGAGAAGGTGAATAAGAAATCCAGCTAGTTTTAGTAAATAGTAGTTTTTAATTAAATTTAATAAGGTTTCAACGTATTTTAACCCGTCTTCTTCAGAAGGACAAGCAATCTGCTAACAATACATTAATTACAATCAAAACATCATGGATCAAAATTACGTCTAATATAGAAACTGCTATACGCAACAAGTGCAGGTATGTCACCTACAACATGATACATGTGAACATAGTAAAAGTAGTACTTATAAACTTCGCATTAGCAATCATGTGGAGATGCAGATCGCTCTACTAACTGACTCTGCTATTGTGAAGGTTGCATTTACTTCTCTTCCTATGTTAGTACATATGATGTTGTTGGTGACATGGCTAGACTTGTTGTTGGCAGTGGTTTCTGAATGACATGTAATTTTGGTCCATGATGTTTTGATTGTAATTTATGTTGGCTCACTGTGTGCAGTTTTCTTGTACTTCTGAAGAAGACGGGTTTAAATCATTGAAACCATCCATAAAGTTAACTGAAATCCACCATTTACTCTAAATGGTGGACTGTCTTATTCACCTGCTATACTGTAACTGTTGCTGAAGTGCAGCCATGTTCAAAATATAGAAATGAAGAAACTGTAGTGAACATTTAGAAAACCCCAAATCAGCGAGCTATTCTTGTAATGCTATATTTACTACACTGTGGGACTTATTAAGATAATTAATATTAACTACATTTTTCTTAAGTAAAAGCATATATACGTGCCATTAGGGATGAATGAAAATGAGTTGGTTCTTCAACTGTTGGAATGTAATTCAAGTCAGAGACAATAGTTTTAATTTCGCAACAGCTTAATATATTTTGGACTGTGAGTAGTTACTTAATAACTTAGTAACAACCAAAGGCGATTCGCATCTCGCCATCATTCTCCAATAATAAAAATGGAACAGTAAAATATGCTTTCTATTATCCAAAATCTCATTTGCTCTTTCCTTGGCGTTGGTTATTATTTTAAGACCAATGGTACATTGGCAGGCACACACTTCAGCGGGTATTATTAGTGAGCATTGAATGACTGATTTGCTGCATTCAGGTGCCCTGCGGAGTTCCCTTTATGTACTTATATTTGAGATGGCGGGCAGCGGCTGTTGTGTGTATGGCCTGACTCAGCAGGAGAGGGCTCAGTGTCTAACATCAGTTACACTGATCATCATTGCCTATACTTCCAACAAAAGCTTGAGCCAACTTCAAAAAATTTTTTAAATGTTCCTCAGCAAATTTAGCAGTAAACTGTTTAAAACAAGGAATATGTGTAAGTGCCCCCCCCCCCCCTTACCTCATATTTCGAAAATATACTCCAATATTGTTCTCATGCCTGATGAGACTGATTTGATATTCATCTTGATTAACAAATTTTACGCTAACATCTCACTTTTTACCGAATTAAGACCTTTGCTTCCATGCTCAGAAGTACACATGTGGCAAGTAACTAGTAGCAAATACCGTAATTGCTAGTAGATTTACAATTATTGCCAATATTGTGATTGGGTAGGCATTCCCCGCATAATAATTGTATGCAGTGTCCTTGGTTTTGCTGCCGAATCCTAAAATCAATATGACTCGATATTTGGATGATTCATCTGGAGAGGCGTTGTTGTTGCTGGGTCCTACCGGAAACGAATGCGAAGACTAGAACCCGTGCTCCTGAACAGAGTTCTGTACAGTACACGGGGAATGCGCTACCCACCTCCAGTGCTGTCCACAAGATTGAGCCGGCGAGTGTGGCCGTGCGGTTCTAGGCGCTTCAGTCTGGAACCGCGTGACCGCTACGGTCGCAGGTTCGAATCCTGCCTCGGGCATGGACGTGTGTGATGTCCTTAGGTTAGTTAGGTTTAAGTAGTTCTAAGTTCTAGGGGACTGATGACCACAGATGTTAAGTCCCATAGTGCTCAGAGCCATTTGAACCAAAGACTGAGCTTGTGAAGCCGCCCGTAGTAAACACAGTTGCCGAAGATGTATCGCATCAAAAATCTTCGGTCGGGTCGGCTACAGGAAAGAGCGTCATGCTTTGATACTGGATAATGCAGGGTTCAACGTCCTGATAGGAGAATACCTTTATATCTGTTACTGAAATTGTACGCCAGCCTAATTTCCGTTGACTTATAAACATTGTCCCAAAGACCGAACGTACCGGCAACTGTCAGGGTCGTGTCAAATTTCACCTAGTGTACCTCGTTTCAAGAACGCTCCGCAACACTTGATTTTACAGTTTCTCTCTCGTGTGACGGCCGTGTGCCTCGCTTCTATCCTGAACAGCACAAATCGAACGGCTGATGTAAGCCTTCCCATACTGACACACAATTTTGTATATAACAGCCTTCCTGAGTTCCAAATGATTCTCGAAAGAGCCAAGTAGTGTGACAAATTAGGCAGGTGACAGAACACTCTCTTCACATCAAACCTTCAAAATCTTTCAGTCTTAAGGAATAAAGGTCAAAGATCCATGCTCCCCTAAATGCACTTCTGGAGATTCCTCAAATATCATGGCCCGACGAATCCGTTACTCGGATTACACATTTTCCTTAATCACAGATGCTAAGTGTGCAAGTTATTTTGTTGCGTCGTCCACGTGGGAAAATGAAAATGTTCTGGCCCACATGCAATGAGAACGCCACCGCATGGGTACGATGGATCGTAGCAGTAGCGTCTCTACTGGAGATGGCGGACAGATGGGTAGCCGAGTCACGTCGTGTGTGGTACCCTGTAGGAAACCTGATGAGAAAACAAAATATTGCTTATTTCGATGGTAAGCTCTCGGGTATTCTCCTGCGAGGCAGCGTTTGGCGAAGAGGACGAGTATGGCATTCGTCGAAACAGTGTAGTATCTTAACACTCTTACACAGCTCAAAACATGAAAGCTTTCAGAAGTAGCAGACGCTGGTGAAGTCGGGATTGTAATATTTCTGGTATATCTCACAGAGTCTGCAAACTGTTACAGTGAGTCGTAAATCTTCTTGTCGTCTGGCTCATCATTTGTCAATGTCACCGCCTTTACGCTCTCAATATACAGGCGCACCCCAATATCAGCGAATAGTACTGGTCTGAGGTTCTGTTATACTAACTAGTGCAACAGAACAGTTACTTCCGAGCTAAGACATTAACAGAGCTCACTGTAGCATAACGTAATGTATGGTTACTGTCTCAGTGATGCGTAAGTAGTACTGCAGTTCCACTACCTTCTCAAAAGTAGCCATTGTTAGTAGACATCAAAATTTGATGTGTCCACTCTTCCACTTTGGGACGACTGAGCTCTCTGGATACATTCTATGAAGTACAGCCTGTAACAAGAACGACGTTGTACTATTGTACATATAAGTAATTTTCTTTCCATCTGATTTTTCGATAAACTAGTGTAATTGATGTTCTGATTTCATTTGTTTTTTGTTTCATGACATTGTGTTAAGAAAACTGTAATCAAGTTTCAATGTGAAGATTAATGTTTATGTCAAATGTCAAGTAATATTGTGATAGAATTGAAATGTAACAAACTTTGGAACTGTTGTAAGATGTTTAAAATTGTAATTGTGCGTATGGTCCATACGTAGGCAATGCGTTACGATATGTAGAATGCAGAACCTCGGGTGAGTACCCGGCCTGTCAGGGAGGGGTAAAAGGTCGATGGCAGGCGAGCGCGGGAAAATGCACACGGGTACTTCACGCCACAACGGGCTCAACAGTAGTAGTTGGAGTCTGGTACTGTGTTGAGCAACACCATCTGGAGCGAGGAGCCTCTCCCGGAAAACGTAGCTTCACTGAGCCTCGGGTATGCCGTTCCAACGCCCACACAGCATGGCAAAATTCCATAGGCACTGTACTCGCAAGGACCATAGAGTGAACTTTCAATAATAACCTAAATTTTACCAGAACTTTCCCATCATTTAATTATCCTCACAACTAACTTAGACAGGGTCCTTTCCAAATGTTGTGCAATCCGAGTGTCCCGAAATGAAAAATTAAAATTTGTGTCAATAATAATTACTTGCAGACCTAGCTATGTTAGAATGGTGTTTAAAGAACTGTTGTGTTAATGAACCAGTAAATGAATAACGAAGGCCTAATGAAGTTCAAAGATAACTTTAATATTGATATAGTAATGAAGTTTAATTATTTCGAGACAGACATAGAGGTATTTAAATGAGCAGTAAATAAGATGAAAAGAGTAGTAACTTATATACTGAAGATCTTGAACGCATAATAAATTCAGTAATCAATTTTTTTAATATAGTGATCTTAGCAGTTTCAGCCCCGCCCCCCCCCCCCTTTTATTCATTTGAATTCTGAAGTATTCTAAATTGGTTTGACCAGCAAAAGTTAAAGTCAACATAAAAGTCAAAATTTAACAGTGTTTTATCTTTATCAAAATTGACATTTTGTGTGTGGCTCGAAAGTGCTATTTCTAGGGTAACCTATGCCCGATTTTAATCAGATTAATAGACAGTATAAAGTTTTGTAGTATCATTATAGTGTAGTGTTATGGATTCATGGTTTTTTTCATACCAGTACAGAACGTGAAACTATCAGTTCAATATATTTTCTGGTTCTAAAATTCTACCATATTATGCAGTATTACTACTTTTTGTTTTGAATGAATATATACCAACTTGTACAGGGAAGAAACTCAGTTAATGCCTAATTAGGCTTGCGACCGTATTATTATTAAATTGGTAGCCTCTTCAGTGTTGCTTTTGGACCATCCTGACGTGTAATTGCATTTCGGACTTGGTCGACGGATCATTGTTATTACAGAGTGGGTATAAGTCCGATTTGCCACCATTCAGGCACACGCGGTCGATATCTGTACGAAAATCCTTTCTCATAAGGTGAACCCCGCTCACTTACCATAGTACAGGCTTCAACGAGTATTGTGTGCCCCACGCGCACGTTACAAGTGGCTTCCCGGTGACAGGATATCCAGTTGTTGTCGGTCACAAATTAACGTGAATACCGAACAGTGGATGTTCAGTGGCACGAATTGCAATATTATTCAGTAAAGTAAATAGCAGTGAACGTCAAGTACGGTAGTGAGGTGTAATTTGCGTTCAGTATGGACAAGAACGTAGACACAGTAGACGTGCCGAGCGTAATGGAAGATGCGGCTGGCAATGACAGGAGTTTACGCGGCCAGATAACAGATGGCGTTAGCGGAAGACAATTGGCGTACATACAATACCACGAACATGTTAACGAACAGATTGAAATGTCTAGATTGCCTAGAACACAGCAAGGAATAAAACAGGAAGTAGAGGACGACTTTGTAGATGATAGTGGGTACGTGAACGGATCCACTGACATGTTTGATTCACCACAGATAAAGAAAGAACCGAAAGAAAATTTTGAAATAGGATCGGAACACACCGATTCCGTAGAACAAAACAGTGTGTAAATTTTAAGCATGAGCGACTTATTTGAACGATTAACCAATCAAATTGCAGGACAGAGTGAGCAGTTTAAATCACAGAATGATCAGCTTTAAAAACAAGTTAGTAATCAGGTTAGTCAGCTTAAAACACACGTTGACGAGAAGCTTAAAACACATGTTGGTCAGTTTAAAGCACAGCTCGAAGAACAGGGAATTATAATTAGTAAATAAGTAGAACAGGTGGAACAAAAATTGGGTAATTTAAGTTCTGCAGTAAATACTATGAAGTCTGAAATTGACACAATTAATAAAAATATGAACGCTATGCAGGGGGAAATTGACGACATTAACAGTAGGTTTGATGTTGAAATTCTCAACATCCAAAAGAAAGTAGAGCCTTTAGTTGAAACAAAAGTAGACGAAAAAGTTTTCGGTCTTAAAACAGAAATCATAAACGAATGTAAACATGGAATCTCACAGTTGAAAAAGGCAGTTTCAGATACTGAAAGAAATTTAGGCGAAAAAGTTATCGGATGTGTGCAATAGTGTGAGCAAAATACATCGAAAATTTAAGGCAAAATTTTCGATCTAGAGAGTAAAATCAAAAATAGGCCTGGTGTTGTCTGTAATGGTACGCCACTTACGAAGCTGTTGGAAGGTGAGAAACGCTTCCATCCCCCCAAAAAACATAGCGGATGGCATCCGTTGGATTTCTTCAAAAATTGCGAGAGAATGTTTCCTAAACACTTATCTGGTCAGGAGAAAATAAACGTAGTAATTAGCGCCTTAGCCAGTGACGCTAAGCGCTGGGGAATTCACTTGGATACCGAACTAATGACGTTCGAAAAGTTTAAACAAAAGTTTACAGAAGAATACTGGTCCGAACAAAAACAGGATCTTTGTGCCGCGAGTTTATCATGGCCAAACTTCATGAAAACATTGGCAGGAATTCTTTGATAGACCTCTGCGAATATTGGTACCGAAATTTGACACTTTGGCCCTTTGATAGACATCACACGACTTAATTCGTTCGTTTACCTTCTTACTGACACTACCAGCAATCTCTATTGCATTATTCAATTTATCCAAACATTTCTTTGGCCCACTATGCCCCAATGCTAAATGGAAATAGTCTATGACATCAGTATCAAAATGATGTGGGGAACATACTCTCCATTCCTCAGTGGCTAATTCTTTTCTCCTGTATAAAATGCATTTAAAGATTTTCTAGTATTTCTTAATTTGAGGATACTGCACACTGTCAAAATTTGCCTTCACGGATTTCCATGTCGGATCCTCATTCAGATGGTACCTCACGTTTTTACATATTTGCTCAATTTTCCTTTTTCCTGAAACCTCTATCATATTGTAACAACAACGACACTGTACTATTGTACATATAAGTAATTTTCTTTCCGTCTGATTTTTCGATAAACTTGTGTAATTGATGTTCTGCTTTCATTTCTTTTTTGTTCCACGTCATTGTGTTAAGAAAACTGTAAACAAGTTTCAATGTGAATATTAATGTTTATGTCAAATGTCAAGCAATATTGTAATAGAATTGAAATGTAATAAATGTTGAGACTGTTGTTGAAACGTCCCCTTAGAACAATTATACAAGACTGTGCTTAACCTGACACACAATATTTTTTAGCGCAACGCAATCTGACTTTCAAAAATCCCTACAAAAGAATGGCCCTGACTAACATTAAACTATACCTTTCACAAATCACTTACCTCACAAAAATCTTCGCTGCTCAAGCTACTGCAATACAGCAAGCGCCACTACTGCCAGCTAAATAAAAGATTCAAACTACTAAAGGCACTAACTACTGATAGGGATAGTTAGCAAATGAAAGATATTAATAGAGAACAAACAATGTATTTACCTTAATATCATCACAAGTCATAATATATATATCAGTTCATGACAAATTGCAAACCTCCGCCATCTCTCTCCCCACATCCACCACTGCTGGCGGCTCACCTCCAACTGCGCAACGCTACGCGCTGTTCACAGCCAGCTGCCTAACACTACAATGGCGAGTATTACAACAATGCAAAGCAGCCACAGACTGCACACAGCACAGCCAGTGATTGTCATACAGAGGTGGCGTTACCAATAAAAAACCTAAACAGCCTACTTACATAGAGAAAACATAAACAGCCTACTTACATAGCCCCCATGCTCCCCACAAAAATTTTTACAAATGGTGTTGGGCACTGGCCAATACAGATTTGACAAAAATTTTTCACAATTACAGTAACAAAGATATAAAATGCACACACTTATTAATATTATGTTGGTCAAAAGATCAAAATTTCTCACAGTCCATAAAGACAGTCCACATTGTTCATCACATTAGAATAGCAGTGTTTTTTCTCAAAGTCTGAGCAGTAAAAGAAAATGCACACGGAAGTAGTGGATTTCCATGCAGTCTTGAAGAAGTAGTGTTGTCCTTCCAATGGAAAGACAGTGCTGACTCTTGATATGCATACAGGTAATGGGCCACAACAGAGCAAACCCACAGCAGAGTCATTCGAAGTTCTGACGAATATTGGTAGGTAGGTCATCACAGAGCAGACCCACTGGAGTCCTGGTAGAGATTGTGGTATTGGTGGGCCACCAGAGGTGCAGACTCACTGCAGTCCTTGTAGAAATAATGGCATGGTGGGTCATCAAAGATGTAGACCCACTGTAGTCCTTGTAGAGATGGCCAGCAGCCATCTGTTGCGATTGTGCAGGTGCACAATCACCATCAAAGAGTCTTGCAGACAATATAGAAAGTCCATAACCACCACTTGTGCGCTCACAAAGTTTTTGGAATTGTCCTTAGAACCAGCAATGCTGTTATCCAGTCCCTTGCTGAATCATTAACACACGTGCAAACACTATCAGTCCCTACTTCTCACATATTGTCCACATACTATGACCAACAGAAACGTGTGCAGTGAAATGTAACTTAATTTGAAGAACTGGTGTCTGTACACATTATAAATTTACAACATGAAAATACAATTACAAAGGTACAAAATACATCATTAAAGAACATAACAATACAGATAACATTTGTAGTAAAACAGGCGTTACAAAAGAATAGAAATAGACATATACGTCAGTGTTACAGGAATTATGACATGAGTACATACATAAAAGATCAGAATAACTTGCGAAACATCAACTTCACACATGAGCATTTAAACAGAATGAATAATGTCTAACAACTTTACAAAGTAAATAACATATTATTAATGCCAATTATATTCGAGGATAACAGTATTCCTCATCATAGTGAATGTAGCTTAATATTAAAAGAAGAAAAAATTCTATGAAACTACACAGAGACAGGAAGAAAACAAATACACAAGGGTACACAAACACATAGTGGGATAACACCAATAGGAAAGGACAGGGTTCGTTTTCAGTGTAACATTTGGTACTGCAGTCCAACCCAAAACTTCATATATCTTTCCTCTTATTTCATCCTCTGTTTCCACCAAAAAAAATTCTATCTAAGCATGCTTTCTGTATTTATATGTTCACACATTTCTTACCTCAACATTTATTTCCAAGAAAATCCTACCTAAACCTGTTTTATGTACTTTTTTCGTATTAATTCTCAATGCATTTCTTCCAATTCATCGCAACTCATTCTCTTATATAGTCTACCCCCTCTTAAGCTAACTTAAATCTACTGAGCTCAGATGCTAAACTAAGGGACGAGGCAATGCAGCATCACATAACAAATCAACACAAACAGCAATGCAAAAAAATGCAAATTGGCAAAGCTAGCAGCATAAATGAGCAAAAGTCAAATTCAATAACACTATGCCTGGCAAACAGCAGCAACTTATACCTAAACATGACATAGCGCAAGCAGAAAAAATATTACACTAAACAACAATGCAGATAAGGGAAATGTATATTCACGTCTTAATGTCTATGTAATTAAAGTGGTGCACCACAACAACTTATTGTAAAAAAAATATTACCATCTAATTGAAAAGAAAATTATGTTTTACTGTTACTAGTTCCTTCTTATTGATCTTTCCTTTCCAAGTGCTCCTTTTTTAAAGAATGTGGATCATAAAATAATTATTTAATAGATCTGTTGACAGAAAGTGTTCACATTAGCAAATGCATTTTATTTTATAAAAGCAATGCTGCAACACAGCTGGAAAACATATGTCAAATGAAATAAGCAACTATGAAAAGCAAAGCATAAAAATATCATTCAGTAGTCATGTGACATTTCATAAGTTAGTAGAAATTCTCTCAACTCTCATAGAAAGACGCTTGTCGTTATCAGGGTTGCAGATGTAAGAATATTTCTTGTCATTTTATTAGGCATTTCAGTAAATATCGTAAATTAAGAGCTAGTGTAATCATATGTTTTCAAGTTCGACCGTGTCGTTTTTGCGATGCTTTCTCTAAAGGAATGACAATGGCCAGGATAATGGCCTTCCCTTTCCTTTTTTTTTTTTCTTCCTTTGCTCTGAAAGGCACGCGCTAATGACTTTTTCTCCAGGCGTCTGACACAGCTGGGTGCCCGCGATGCATTACGTGCAGGTGGTCACTTAACTTTCGTACGGAAATATTTACGACAGCAATTTTCGCTAAAGTGACAGTCTCACATAAAAATACTTCACAGGTCAAGAATTAGCGTTGCAAATCTGTAGAAACAAAATCCTATGAATATAACAGTGTCCAAAAAATGTTCAGTGGCATTGTGATACATTCACACATGATTCACACATGTCATAACTCTTAATGTACGATTCTTGGTTTCCAACATCCTTTTTCACAAGTCAAGAGTCCCTACCCACTATTCATTACTCCTTACCTTATTACACATATACGTATCCATCGACACTCGTCAATATTTCGTCATTATAAATATGAAGCATAATCAAATAACTCATATAGTAGCCTCAGCCTATTAATCGTAAACATACCTCAGCAGCATAATACACATCGTCGTCGTAAAAATAACATCATAACACCTCAGTCAAATCTCAAAATCGTCGTAGCTTCCTCCAATAATTAAAAAAAATTCTCTGCTCATGTCAAAAGTGTCATCTGCCTCAAAAGTACTTTAAAAATCATGAATCCATACCAAATACATCATTCAAAGCTCTCATAGTATCACAATGGTTCCGAAAAAATATGAACAGATCACACAGTACAGACAAAATACAGTTTCATAAGTGTGAAGTTACCCAACTGTGTATTGCGTAAACATGTGTCACTGATGTAGAAAAAAAAATGTTTATCTCTCAGTTAAATGATCAGATAGCTGTGTAATTTGTGTGTTAGAGAAATATGGTACCGATGTGTAAAGTTGTATAAGCAAATACCATATTAGCTAGGGTTCCTTGTGGTTGCCACACACATGGTACACAAAGTAAGTGTGTACCCCCCTGAGGATAAATGTAATTATACCCTCAGGTGTTACAGATTACAGCAATGGAATGTAATGTATCACGGAAAACTTTCTTTGTAATTAAAAAAACCTTTAAAAATAAATGTTTTAAGTACAAAATCTCTCAAATGCGTGTCCTGTAGCGCCAAATGTGCGTCTTGCTGTAAGATAATTCTGTGGAAGTGTCGTAATTATCGTCCTCCGAAAGCTAAGTTCTGCAGAAGTCAATGTACTTACCCCATCAGAAACAAAAGTAAAATGCTTTGCGTATAGATATCTTAGTTATTACGCTTATTGTTGTGATGATGAAAGTACTGTGCTGTAACGTATTGTTGTGCTATGGAAAAGGCTGTCTCCTTGTAGCTATACCACAAAAGTTACTAATAAAACATGTTTTGATTTCCAGAAGAATTCAGAAAACTGTGCAGATATAAAACAGATACACTGCAAAAGCAACATTGTAAATTGTCACTCATTAGTAGCGTCGTGATAAAATCGTGTAGCTGTCACATAAACTAACTATTGTCTCATCTGGTATCTCACAGAAAGTACTTTAAATCCGGAATGTATTTTCAAGTAAACCAAAATGTTGCATTAAAATCTCATTAGCAGTACTGGTAAATGTTCTAATCGTGCAACTAACAAGCAAGAATGTACACACACAATTACACTGTGTCGTCTGTTCGCAATAACAATGCATTCGTAATTTCTGTTTAAATAATTTCTCTTGGTTCTTGGCTGGATATTTAACTTCAAACATTGTTGCATGGTAACAGTTTCTAAGTCTGACAAAGCATATTAGTAATGTGAAGCGAAAAATTTTATGACAAAGACTAAGTTAAAAAGCAGGTTATCTTTCAATAAACGGTTTTACATGTGAAATGTGGTGTAAACCTTTACTCTTCCTAGTACGCAGAGTTTCAACTTCAACGCAATTATCATGTGGTATACGTCGGATTCTGTAAGGTCCATTGTAAACTAGAAAGAATTTGTGACTCAAGTGTTTCTTCTTATGTGACAATGAATGAGCTTTAATGAGAACTTTCTGACCAATATACAACTTCTTTGCATTTGCTTTACCGTTTAGTTTACTCCGTTTGTCTGCTGCAGATTTTATATTTTTAAGAGCCAAATCAATTATGTCTTTGTGTCGAAGTTTACGTGTATTTGGGAAAGGTACAAGCTCTCTGATTCTGTTCGGTGGTTCTTCATTCTTTAGTACAAGAGTGGGTGGTAAAGCAGTGGAATCATGAGGCATTTCATTCAGCACATTTTGAAATAAGTGTAAATATCTGTCCCAATGCTGATGCTTTCTGTGACAATAAAGTCTGCAAAGCTTATTGATTTCTTTCATAATCCGTTCAGACGGGTTACAATGTGGTGAGTACAATGAAATAAAAACAGGTTTGATTTTATGGTTGCGAAGCATGCGTGACCAAACAGCAGATCTGAATTGCGGTCCGTTATCTGAAATGACTTTACTAACGTGTCCAACTTCACGTAAGAAATTTTTAACAAAGGCGTTGGATACAGACCGTCCAGTGGCTTTACGTAACGGAGTGAAAGAAACAAATTTTGAAGTAAGTTCAACAGCGACTAGAACGTACGAAAATCCATTGGATGTTCTGACAAGCGGTCCTAAGAGATCAACAGCCGCAAATTCTTTTAATTTAGAAGGAATAATAGGAAACAACGGAGCACGATGTGAGACAGTAGATGGTTTCGCCTTTTGACAAAGTTTACAAATAGACAAGACTCTTCGAATTCTTTTTTCCATATTGTTAAAATAACAAGTCGTTCGAAGAATATGATAACATTTTCGTGGGCCAAAATGTGCGTAGCTGAAATGAATGTACCAAATGAGCTTATTAACAAAATCGTCTGGAATGCAAAGTACCCATAGCTTGTCATCAACAGTGCAGCGTTTGAAGAGTATGTTGTTTCTAACCAGGTAATAATGCCGAATCTGTGTGTGTGTCTTTTCATGCCATTTGCTCTTGATGTCTTTCCAAATCGGATCTTTATCTTGTTCATGAGCAATGTCCTTTAAAGATGTGGTGATGAAGTTTTCAAAGGCGACTTTCTGAATGTAAAGAATACTGAAATTTTTCTGGAGGTTGCCTTCTGTGGTACTTTTCTCAAGCCCAGCCGGTGCGCGTGACAGTGCGTCCGCAACAATGTTCTCCTTGCCGGGAATGTAGACTATTGTAAAGCGGAATTCTTGCAGAAACAATGCCCAACGTTTTAACCTGTCATGATTTAATTTTGAAGACATAAGAAATTGTAATGCACGATGATCACTGTATACTTTTACGTGCTTACCAGAAAGAAAGAAACGGAATTTGTTAAATGCCCAAACGATAGCTAAAGCTTCTAATTCAGTAACGGAATAATTTTTTTCAGATTTTGTTAGCACTCGGCTAGCAAAAGCAATGGTTTTCTGAACAGTAATGTCATCTTCTATGGCTTCTTGAAATAAATGGGCACCAAGATCGACTTTGGAAGAATCCGTGCTAAGGCAGAAATCTTGTGACAGATCTGGATGAGCTAGTATTGGCGCGTTAAGTAACGCTTCTTTCAAAGAACTGAATTCCAACTGTGCTTGTTCGTCCCAGTTCCAAATAGTATTTTTTCCAGTGAGAGAACAAAGTTTTGGTGTAGCTAGAATTTGCATATTCAGAAAACGACGGTAAAAATTTACGAGACCTAGAAAACTGCGGACTTGTCTTTTTGTGGATGGAACTGGAATGGCTCTGATTGCTTCTAACTTTTCAGGATCCGGCTGAATGCCTTCAGGTGAAATGATATGTCCCAAAAACCTCACTTTGACCTACAGAATTCAGACTTTTCCAAGTTAACTGTAATTCCAGATTCTGCAAAAATACGTAACAAACTGTTGAGGATGCGATTATGTTGTTCCCATGAAGATTCTGCTATTAGAATATCGTCCACATATAAGGTGATGTGACGTTTTAAGAACTCAGGTAATATGGAATTTAGCCCACGAAAGAATGCTGCCGAAGAAATGTTCAAACCAAAAGGAAGTTTCCGAAACTGATAACAAACGCCGAAACAAAGGAAAGCTGTGTATTTTCTACATTCTGGATGAAGTTCGATCTGATAAAAGCTGGATCTGAGATCAATGGAAGACAACACTTTTACACCATTAAAATTTTGAAGAAGTTCTTCTAACGTTTGCGGCCTGTCTGTTTCAGGAATAATGATCGTATTGATTTGTCTCGAATCTAAGACAAGCCTGATCGATCCATTTTTCTTCTCAACAACATGTAATGGATTGTTGTATGAGCTTACTGCAGGCTCAATAATGCCCTCATTAAGCATAGATTGTATTTCTGTTCTAACACGGTCCCTATAATGTGCTGGAATTACGTATGGTCTAACACAAAATTTAGTATGCTCACGAACACGAAATTGGTATTGAAATCCCTTGATTGTTCCTGTTTTGTGAGTAAAAACTGTGGAATGTGCTTGTAAAATCTCAAAAAGGTCCTGCCTATCAGTGTCATTACAATTCTCAATTGTTTGAATTTTATTCTGAATTAACTCATTAATTTCAAATATGCCGTCGATGTCATCCCTGTCAGTACTTGCAGAGTGATTGTTAGTGTCTAGTTCCGTAGAAAAGTCCGAACTGTTGTCTAACAGAAGGTAAAGCCGATTAATTTCCTCATCATGGTTTGAGAGCCAGTCTTCAAATTTTAAAGCTATTGACTTACCTTCTTTCTCTAAACTTATTTCAGCATCGTGAAAGCTTAAGACTGCTTTGTATTCATTCAAAAAGTCTACTCCCAGTATAATTTCCGTCGACAATAGTGGAACAATAAGAAAGTTCATAGAGAAGCTGTGGCTTTGACAAAAGAATTCTAAATTGGTTTGTTGGCGTACATCTACACTTTTTCCAAAGATTGCACCTTGTAATTTAATCTTACGTAACGGAAGTGTGGGGCAATCGTTCGATTTGTTGCATTTGCTAAAGGCTGTTTCACTGATTACTGAAATGGGACTGCCAGAGTCAAGTACTGCCGTAAATTTTACGTCATTTACTGTAATGTGAATCACAGGATATGCAATGTTGTTATGTTTTACGTCGTGTTCTTGGAGTAAAATGTCCCTAATGTCTTCCATTTTTACGTAATTACTAGCTACGGCAGCTGCGTCGTTAGTTTCATACGTGCGTTTTGTGGCTGCCTGCGGTATGAGTCATTGCCTATTGTCTCTTTGTTGGCGCGCGTCGTTATTGGGATTTGGAGACCTAACTTCTACAAATTCACCGTGACAAGAGGGCCCTGCTCTGTTTGAATCCCTCCAGTTCTGATGCAGTTCAGGTCTGTCGTTACGATCATATCGTCTGTCGTCATGTCGGTAGATTCCATAGTTTCTTTCCTGTCGGTCACATGGTGGAGAATTTCTCCCTGAATCGTAACTGCGCGCTGGTCCGTTGCGTCTAAAGTTATTCTGTCTCCCCTGATAGTATTTATTTTGGTTCCCATATTGTCTGTTTCTCTTATTGTCTCTGTGATAGTCATTACCACGGAGAGGTGATCTTTCCCTGTAGTTATTACTACTCTGCCAACGGTTGTCATACGGGTGGTGTCTGTTTTGGTCACGATTTGTGTTGTGAGAATAGCCTTGTCGTGTAAAGTTATTACTTCTTTCATCGCGGAATTGCGACGGATGTGACCTGTAATTGCTGTGTTCCTGGTTTCGCGTTCCGCGATTGTCAGTGTCAATTTCTAATTCTTGTAAGAGTCCCTGAAATGCTTCAATGTCGTCTTTGCAACGTCCTGCCAAAATAATATGTCGTAAATGTTCAGGCAGTTTGATTAAGCAAATGCGGATGAGTTCTGAGGGGCTGTATGGGTTTGAAAGATACTGATTCTTATGCAACATGTCTTCAAAATATTTCATAAGACTGGAAAATTCAGATTGTTCGAAACGTTTCATCATTATGATGCTATGTTTTACACGGTCTTGTGTGGCTTGAGACCAATATGCTGAGAGGAAGGCATGGTAAAACTCTCCTTCACTGTGGCAATCGTGAATTACCGATCGCATTCTTACAGCTGGTTCATTCTCTAAGTAGCCACACATAAATTCTAATCTGTGTTCCAACGACCAGTTGGGAGGAAAACAATGAGAGAATTGATGGAGCCATGCTTGTGGATGAATGTCGTTGCCAGAATTCTTAAATGTTTTGAATTTACGTGTAGTAATGAACAGCTTATAGTCAAAATCATCATGTCGGCGAGTCGCATATCGGTCATTGTTAGGTCGTGTCGGCCGTTCCCTCTCAAAATTCGCTGCACATTCCCAATTTCTTTCATTACTTCCGAAATGCCCTGTGTTATTTTGTGTCTGTTCCGTATTTGTATGTCCCTCTTCCCGTATTGGGGCGCGAGTGTCCTCTGAAATACGTAATTCTTGTACTACTTGTGCCAACTGATCTTGCACTTCCCGGATTTCTCTTTTGTACTGTGTATTGATTTGATTTTGATTTTGTTTGAATTTTCTAATTTGTTCATACTCTTCTGTGTCAGTGAAGGCTACAGGTGTTGTGTCATTCAGATCATCATCTACCTTTGTAGATAAGTTAGTGAACTGATCTGAAAGTTCGGCTACTTTATCCGATAGTGAAATCATTTCCTCTGTATGTTTTTCTGAACCAAGTTTCAGAGTGTCCATTTGTGTTGCAATCGTGTCTACTGTGTCTTTTAAGTTTTCTTGACTTTTTGCAAGTTGCGTAACCGAATCGGTAGATGCAACTGCGTCAATTTTAGCTTGCAAGGTGTTGTGATTTTCATGAACAATAGTTTGCAGTTCTTTTATGGCTGCTTCGTGATTCTGTAATGCATTATCATGACGCGAAAAAATAGGTTGGAAATGCTCACAAATTTGTGTTTTTACGTCGTTACAGACTTTTTGACATTTCGATTCAACGTGATGTAACTCAGCCGTTAAATCCTCACGTGTTCGTTCAAGAGTTTGCTCCAATGAGTCTAACTTTTTAAGATTTTGTTCCATTGTGTCTAACTTTTGAAGCTTTTGCTGTGTTTGTCTCTGATTTTGTTCCATTGTGTCTAACTTTTCAAGCTTTTGCTGTGTTTGTCTCTGATTTTGTTCCATTTGTTGCATTAATTGCAATAATAATGTATTAGTGTCTGGAATCTGTTTCTCTACGCTTTTCGGCAGTGCATTTGCACCGACAACATTCACATTTTGACAAGCAGAAAATGTGTCTTGACTTATTTGAGAAAACGGTGATGACCCAAAACCTGAATCTACAGTATTTGCGAAATTGTGTCCTGTCATTTCGGATTCCTGAGGCGAGCTGTTGCCGACCGATCGATCGATAATGCTTCCCTCTTCACTACCTGTTTCACTGTCTACACCATTATTTACCGCCCGCTCCATTTCCCTATGCACGGTTACCAAATTACTACTTTGAACGTCTGTTAATTCATTACACAGTGGTGCTGGCAAGCTACGCTCGTCGTCACTATCATTTCTCAATTTACTTTGGAGCCTAGTGTTACGTTTTTCACACGCCATAATTGTCACAATATTTCACACGATAACACAGAAAAGCACAATTTGAAGTGCAAAAATAGGAGAACACATTAACATAGCACTGAAAATAATATCTAGTTAATTGCAAACGTAGCTGCGAAATACTTGGTGCAAATCTATATGCATGCCACAACTGTTTTACTGTACAACAATGAAAGGCTACAACTACAAAGGGGATTCTCTCTACAATTACGCGCTAGCAATAAACAATAGCTACACTAATTACACAAACTACAAGAAAAAATCAGAAGATTCCAGTGAGGTATCCTAGGCTAAGGGTCGCCATATGAAACGTCCCCTTTGAACAATTATACAAGACTGTGCTTAACCTGACACACAATATTTTTTAGCGCAACGCAATCTGACTTTAAAAAATCCCTACAAAAGAATGGCCCTGACTAACATTAAACTATACCTTTCACAAATCACTTACCTCACAAAAATCTTCGCTGCTCAAGCTACTGCAATACAGCAAGCGCCACTACTGCCAGCTAAATAAAAGATTCAAACTACTAAAGGCACTAACTACTGATAGGGATAGTTAGCAAATGAAAGATATTAATAGAGAACAAACAATGTATTTACCTTAATATCATCACAAGTCATAATATATATATCAGTTCATGACAAATTGCAAACCTCCGCCATCTCTCTCCCCACATCCACCACTGCTGGCGGCTCACCTCCAACTGCGCAACGCTACGCGCTGTTCACAGCCAGCTGCCTAACACTACAATGGCGAGTATTACAACAATGCAAAGCAGCCACAGACTGCACACAGCACAGCCAGTGATTGTCATACAGAGGTGGCGTTACCAATAAAAAACCTAAACAGCCTACTTACATAGAGAAAACATAAACAGCCTACTTACATAACAAACAATGTATTTACCTTAATATCATCACAAGTCATAATATATATATCAGTTCATGACAAATTGCAAACCTCCGCCATCTCTCTCCCCACATCCACCACTGCTGGCGGCTCACCTCCAACTGCGCAACGCTACGCGCTGTTCACAGCCAGCTGCCTAACACTACAATGGCGAGTATTACAACAATGCAAAGCAGCCACAGACTGCACACAGCACAGCCAGTGATTGTCATACAGAGGTGGCGTTACCAATAAAAAACCTAAACAGCCTACTTACATAGAGAAAACATAAACAGCCTACTTACATTGTAAGATATTTAAAATTGTAACTGTACGTCTGGTCCATACGAAGGCAATGTGTTAGGGTATGTAGAATGCAAAACCTCAGGTGAATACCCGGTCTGTCAGAGAGCGGTAAAAGGTGGATGGCAGGCGAGCGCGGGAAAATGCGCACGGGTACTTCACGGCACAACGGGCTCAGCAGTAGTAGTTGGAGTCTGGTACTGTGTTGAGCAACACCATCTGGAGCGAGGAGCCTCTCCCGGAAGACGTAGCTTCACTGAGCCTCGGGTATGCCGTTCCAACGCCCACACAGCATGGCAAAATTCCATAGGCACTGTATTCGCAAGGACCATAGAGTGAACTTTCAATAATAACCTAAATTTTACCAGAACTTTCCCGTTATTTAATTATCCTCACAACTAACCTAGACAGGGTCCTTTCCAAATTTTGTGCATTCCGAGTGTCCCGAAATGGAAAATTAACTATTGTGTCAATAACAATTACTTGCAGACCTAACTATGTTAGAATGTTTTCTTAATGAACCAGTAAATGAGTAACGAAGGTCTATCGAAGTTGAAAAATAACTTTAATATTGATATAGTAATGAAGTTTAATTATTTTGAGACAGATATACAGGGATTTGAATGAGCAATACATAAGATAAAAAGAGTAGTAACTTATATACTGGAAATCTAGAACGCATAAAAAATTCAGTAATCAATTTTTTTAATACAGTGATCATAGGCGTTTCAGGGTTCCCCCCTCCCCCACCCCCTTTTATTCATTTGAATTCTGAAGTATTCTAAATTGGTTTGACCAGCAAATGTTAAAGTCAATGTAAAAGGCATAATTTACCAGTGTTTTATCTTTATCAAAATTGACATTTTGTGTGTGGCTCGAAAGTGCTATTTCTTGGGTAACCTATGCCCGATTTTAATCAGATCAATAGATAGTACGAAGTTTTGTAGTATACATTATAGTGTAGTGTTATGGATTCATGTATTTTTTCATACCAGTACAGAATGTGAAACTATCGGTTCAATAGATTTTCTGGTTCTAAAATTCTACTATATTATGCAGTGTTACTACTTGTTGTTTTGCATGAATATATACCAACTTGTACAGGGAAGAAACTCAGTTAATGCCTAATTAGGCTGGCGACCGTATTATTATTAAATTGGTAGCATCTTCAGTGTTGCTTTTGGTCCATCCTGACGTGTAATTGGATTTCGAACTTACTTGACGGATCATTGTTATTACAGAGCGGGTATAAGTCTGATTTGCCACCATTCAGGCACACGCGGTCGATATCTATACGAAAATCCTTTCTCTTAAGGTGAACCCCACTCAACTACCATAGTACATTCTTTAACGAGTATTGTGTGCCCCACGCGCACGTTACAAACCCCCACCCCCACCCCCTCCGCCATTGTCTGTGAAGGACTGGTCAACCTTTCTTCCTTAAGAGCAGAAACAAGGGAGGAACTGATGGTAGACGCTGGGGTTTGAAGTCGACCCATCCCAAACGAGTTCCATTGGGTTCAGAGCGATATCGGGCTAGGTGTTCATTTCAGGAATGTTACTGTACACAAACCATTGCCTCGCAAACGTGACCTTATGACAGGGTTAATTTTTATGGTAATACAAGCATGATCGTCTCCTAACTGTTCCTTTTCTCTAAGCAGTATGCATTGTTGAAAAATATCCTTCCACAAGTAGCGTTTTCTTAAGCACAATAAGGGGACCACACTTCAACAACGAAAAGCATCCCAATACCGTTATGCCATGTTATCCATACTTCATTGTTGTCACTGTATGTGATAGCAGGTAAGGTTCCACACACATTCGCTGAACCCAACACCTTCCATCCGATTGTCACAAGGTATAGAGTGTTTCATCACTCCAAATCACCGTTCAGTGGCCTTGCTCTTTACATCACCTCAGGCGTTGGTTAACCTATAGATAATGCGTGACTGATGAAGAGCTGCACGATCACTGTACCTTATTCTTACCTGCTCTCTATGCACAGTTACTGGGCTAGCTGGACAGCTGGTAGCACTTTCGAATTCACGAGTGGTTTGTTCAGCTGATTTCATGGGACTTTTTGACACTCTGTTTTGGATCACTTGTTCAATGTCCTATCCGTATGTGGACAAGGAGGACTGCATTGCCATGTGGCAGTGAGTTATATGTGAAGTTTTATGGTGGCTGGAGTGGTGGTTTATATTTCCTGATAGATGTACGCTTACCTGAGGAAATTAAATCTTCAATATCGACATTTTGGAGATTGGAAATTTACTACCACTGGGCAAGCAGAACTGTTGGTTAGTTCTCCTTAAATAACAGCTGCCGAATGACATACCGAAGGAAATTACTGCAAGTGTTCCGTCCAGAAAATTAGTGTACAGCAATAATTTTCCAATAGTAATTTATTTTAGTTCAATGGTATCGAAGTTATAAAAGGTACTAATGGTGTATTCTCTTAGCAGTAAAGCAGGAGTGCCATTGCATGAGAAAGTTATCAATAAAAATGAGGAGAGAAATTTAATTCAAAATGCTGTTTAATATAAATGGTTGTATTGTTGCTACAAATAAAAATGTAATTAGGTTTATTTTGTGACAAAAATTATACGTATCAGCAGACAAGTTTAGACGCTTTGCTTATTGGAAGGGAGCGTATACTGGTCATCCGCTGTGGTAGTAATGTGAACCGTTTTGAAGGAGAGAAAGAGCAAACAAAAGCTTGGCTTTGAGGGGTATGTAGAAATAAACTGGACGTCTCTGTTTCGAAGGACCTGTTCCGGAAATTGTCTTCAACGATTTTGAAAAACTAATTTTAACAAATATGGTTGACTGGAAGGGAAGCTGAACTCCGCTCTTTCCAAATCGGAGGCAAGTGTCTCGTGCACTATGAAGTTTCACTCGATTGAGTTTTTGAGAGATGTAAGTGATCTGAATGTTTCATCTTGTTGCTTATCCTACGCAATGTGTCGAAACAATGCTGTGTTAGGAACCCAGAGAAATAGGCATTGCTCGATTTGGAATCCTCTCCAGCTTGGATTAAAGGTAGACATTGAAGCAGTTTAGAGGCAGGCTGTTGGATTTGTTACCGGTGGGTTCAAACAACAAGTGTTACGGAGATGCTTCGGGGAATCAAATGGGAGTCGGGGGAGGCGACGTTCTTTTCGAAGAACGTTGTTGAGAAACTTTAGAGAACCAGCATTTGAGGTTGCGGGCAGAACGATTCTACTGCCAACAACGCCCATTTTGAGTAAGAACCATGAAGATAAGATTAGAGAGATTAGCGCTCGGACAAAGGCATATAGACACTCGTGTTTTCCTCACTCTATTTGCAAGTGAAGTAGAAAATGAAATTGCTAGTAATGGTGCTTGGTACCATCCGCCACGCAACATACAGTGGCTTGCTAAGTATGTATATAAATGTAGATGTACTGATCAACCGTAATTAATCATGTTCAGTGTTCATCTGTGTCTGTAGGCACATAGTATCTTTGACTGCTATTCAGCTAATGATATTTATATTTAAGTAACGATGGGAGCAGAGATATAATCATGGGTCTACGAAGAACATTTCTTAAATTATGGTATTAAAGGGTTTCTAAGATTTCACAGGAAAAATCTAAACCTTTGTACACTTTATGAGAAACATAGACTGCAACAGTAACCTGCTGCTTAAAAATATTAACAGCGAAAACATTTTATATTCTTCTAGGACCACTGAGTTTTGTATGTCATCTACCGAGGTGGCGCAGTGGCTAGCACACTGGACCCGCATTCGGGAGAACGACGGTTCAATCCCGCGTCCGGCCATCGTGATTTAGGTTTTCCGTGATTTCCCTAAGTCACTCCAGGCAAATGCCGGGAAGATTCCTTTGAAACGACACGGCCGACTTCCTTCTCCGTCCTTCCCTAATCTGACGGGACCGATGACTTGTTTCCTTCCACAAACAGTCCAACCTATTTATATGTCGTTTAAGGACATTGTATAATTACAATTCCAAAAACGGTGCTAAGTTGGAATTTATTTTACAATTGGTTCATATCGACTCAAATGCCATCATCAGGTTATCCGTAAGTCAAAACTTTGTATAATATTTATAATTTTCTGGGTAATCATTAAATGAATTTCTTCATTATACTTTTTTACATACGTCTGATGGTTTAGACATCCATACGAATTCGGCGGTTCTGGCCGGCCGGTGTGGCCGAGTGTAGGCGCTTCAGTCTGGAACCGCGCGATCGCTACGGTCGCAGGTTCGAATCCTGCCTCGGGCATGGGTGTGTGTGATGTCCTTACGTTAGTAAGGTTTAAGTAGTTCTAAGTTCTAAGGGACTGATGACCTCAGATGTCCCATAGTGCTCAGAGCCATTGGAGCCATTTTCGGTGGTTCTGTCACTGTCTGTTTGCTTGCCCGTTAGGCTCTGTTTGTGTTACCGTAGTAATAATCATTGATTGTCACTTAATCTGACTTATTACTTTACGTAATTGTCTGATTATCTTCTATATACCCACATTTTCATGACAGTTGTTCGACAGATAATCCAGCGATATTGTATGATTACAGGATGTTCTGTTTATCGTTACCGATATACAGGTGCACGTCCATGTGGCATCGCTGGTTGTTGTCATTGTAATCCATTTTCGTAGACTGAGTTCGGTGTAGGCTGTATTGTGTCCTATGTGTTCGTTTGCGTTCATTTATAAATGGAATTAAACATTCCTTCCTCGTTATTTATGTGCTGTAAGTTCTTTAAATTTTAACTAGTACGGCTTTCTATCTACTCGTTGACAGGTTTGCCAGAAATGCTGTGTGGTTGTAGTATTGTTATTTCGAATCTGCATCTTTTTGCGAATTTAGCTATAATGTAATTTATCCTTTGTATTGGTGGATAATTTCAATAAAGTTCTCTGTGTCTGCTTGTGCTTCAGGTCGATATGCTCGTTTAGTATTCTTTGAGGGTATTTATTGTATATACATAAATTTCCAGCTCTCACAAAACGTTCATTAGTGGTACTTTCGATGTTATGTGTGAAATTTGAACAGCTTGGTCTATCGTATCTACTACGTGCTGTTCGGTCTTTAGATGGTGGGAAAAAATCTCACCATGTGTGATCGTTCAGCTAAGTCGATCATTATCGACGGACTCTGCGGCAGTTTCAGTGGATCCCCCAGTGGTTAGCCTGGGTGGTCGTGTACCTTCTCGCAGTGGCCACCCACCGGATGCCTGTCTGCATGGACAGTACTACTGATCGTCTCATGGACAGTTCTGTAGCTGGTTACCTGCTGGACCCGCACCTCCAGAAACGCCAAGTATTCATGTGCACTCGGCGTTAATGTAACATCAATTAGGTAACACTGAAGAACTATCGAATACCTCCTGCAACGCATAAAATATGATATCAACCTATGTGCAAGAAATTACAACCAGAAGTATTTCGTGAATTAAAGGAAGGGGTTGATTTTCAAGAGACTCGCTGTTCGCGGGATCTACGTTGTTTCGCGAAAAGAAGTTTTCATTCTTCAATAAAGCCATATGAGGTAAGCATAAAACATGTTTTATAATTCTACAACAGAGTAACATGTCCTACAACGGCTTTTAGATATATGGCATCACTTCGATGAAAATTCTTGAAAACGGGAATTACCTGCATATTTTTCTTAGTCCAAACCCCTTCGTTAAAACGCTGCTAAAAGGGAACCAAGTTCTTCCACTTCATCTGCAAACATTGATAGACGTCTCTTATATATACATTTGCCTTTCCTTTATTGAGCAGTTTTTGTTGATTTTCTACTCCAGGGTAACCAATCTGAACTTTCGGAGAAGAACTTCAAGTTTTTTGGTTGGTTGGTTGGTTGGTTGGTTGGGGAAGGAGACCAGACAGCGTGGTCATCGGTCTCATCGTATTAGGGAAGGATGGGGAAGGAAGTCGGCCGTGCCCTTTCAGAGGAACCATCCCGGCATTTGCCTGGAGTGATTTAGGGAAATCACGGAAAACCTAAATCAAGATGGCCGGACGCGGGCTTGAACCGTCGTCCTCCCGTATGCGAGTCCAGTGTCTAACCACTGCGCCAACTCGCTCGGTAGTTTTTTGGCCTCCAGCGACCGGTGGTAGATTGCTGCATGATCTTTCACATACTTTACGCAGGATTTCATAGGTATCCTATTACGACAAGTCTCTGTCCCTGAAATCAATAAGGTCATTCGCCCCTTTGTCTGATGATACATGTAAATGTCGTGTGACTAGGGCCTGCCGTCGCATAGGTCGCATAGACCGTTCGCTGGGTGCTAGTCTTTCGATTTGACACCACTTTGGCGACTTGCCCGTCGATGGGGATGAAATTATGATGATTAGTACAACACAACACCCAGTCCCTGAGCGGAGAAGCCGGGAATCGAACCCGAGCCCTTAGAATTGACTTTCTGTCGCGCTGTCCACTCAGCAACCGGGGGAGGACGTGTGATGCTTGAAAGGTGGAAAATACATTACGATTTTACACAATGAAACAGTTTTCACAGACTGAATTTAGAATTTGGGCCTTTTATAAGTCTTTCTTTGGATTCAATGTCAGAATTACCGCAGAGAGATAACTGTCCGTTAGTGACTTTTTACTTCCTGAAACTGGAGACTCTGCTCGAAGTTTTCTTATCTCCATTTTGATTCGTTAAGTTTTTGTTTGTCAACACGACTTTGATTTTGTTTAAATGTATATTGATGTTAGCTTTGGTTTTGGAGTAGCCTTCGGACTACAGCTTGTCTTTCCCGAGCCTAACAACCGCGACTGGCTACTTATATGTCAAGGGCAGTACAATTAAAACTTGTGTACAATAGTCAGTTTAGGTTTCTAAGTACTTCAAATCAGAAGTAAGCAACAGCTACTTTTAGACAGTGGTTGGAGCTTTTAATCACCTTAGTTAATTTTGGTAATAGGTACTCTCAGTCGTAGATAACCATGTATGGTACTGGTCCCCATCTGAAGAACAAATATCACATCATTTCGATAGAGCAACCGTTAAACAGCACCCAGTAATGCAGCAAATAACGAAGCATCAAATGTAGTTGAAGCAGTGTTTCTTTCAGTAGTCACAGTTTAAAATCTGAGCACTAGATTTAGATTAGTCTATTTATATGGACGTTTTGGGAGTGCGAAGCAACTAGTATTTGACAATTGCTTCACTTCCTCATGTCTCTGTCAAGACCTACGTTCAGAAGCACGAGATTCTGGCCATTGTGGGATCTTGATGGAGGAGTTGGCTACTATCCACGAGCAACTGGAAGCTGCATTGGCAACTGTCGACCGGCTTCATGTCGTCCCTAGCAAGTTCTATCGTCTGTGGAACGGGGTAGAATGGACTCCTGTTGCAAACTCTCCTCTGAACTTGGCAGCTACTCCTAGTGCCTATGTAGCCAGCAGATAATCCCAATCTAGGGCCTTCAATTGATAAACAATGTAAGGAAATACAAAACAGAAAGAAGAAAAGAAATGAACACTTAGTAATGAAATAAATAGCTAATGCAGAGAAGGTAAAGAAAATTAGCTGCAAGAAAAACGTGAAGAAATCGAATACTTACTGGGCGTCAGAAACATGTAGAAAAGTCATAACCACATTCGGTGAAATTCAAAGTAAGGGGCTTATAGTTAAGAGTGAAAAAGCGATTCAAATGATAATTTGAGGGAAGGTGTCAAAAGTGTATTCAATGCCTGTACCAGGAAGGGGAACACTGTGCTTAGTGTTAGAGAAGAAGAAACAGGTTTCGATTTGAAGATAATATGGACCTGGTATTAATCATATTGACAGATCTTGGGAAGCACTGCTAACAAACAAGGCACAATGTACCATTTTTGGGAGCTTCGACGTCATAGCTGGTAGAAACAGGATCCAGGACGTATAAAATGTGTTTCTTTAATTTCATTATGTGGTTATGAGAAAGTGTCCACAGAGTATCGACTTATGTCCTTAATGACTGTCGTACGACCTCATTAAAACACGAAGCCTTATCCAGTGCCAACACCTCCACAGTTCAGGGAGAAACACTACACAAACGGTGCTACTATACACTACAGTTGGTAAAGGCGTTGGATGAAGTGGCAACCAATTGATTATTCAAGTTAGTTCATAGAATAGATAAGACTGAAGACGTATCATCGAACGTTTAGGAAGACTATCATCCATACAATCACGAACGTGGCTATCGTAGACAAACTCGAGTGCTGACACAGAGTTCATGCACCGAGGTTGCTGAAAAAATATACAGACGAATGGAAAAAGTTTAAGTATCTGCTAGATCAGGATAGGTTAGAATTTATGAAAGGAAAAGACACCAATGAGTTCTGAAGTTGCACCTGATAATGGACGCAAGACAGCTTCACAGGGCTGGCAGATCTATAGGAAGCGTTCGACAACTTAAAATGGTTCGGATGTTGAAATTCTCAAAGAAAGAAGTGTAAATTAGAGGGAAAGATAAGTAATATACAATCAGTATAAAGATACAAAGTGGAAAATAAGAAAGACCAAGTAAGAAAGAAGTAAAATGTTTCAAAAGGGCATAGGGCAGGGTTGCAGTCTTTGTCCCTTGCTGTTAAACGTGTACATCGGAAAATCAATGAAGAATGTAATGGGAAGGTCAAAGTGCGATTAAAATTCGTAGTGGAAATACATTAACGATAAGTTTCACTGATGAGAATACTATCCTCAGTTAAGTGAGGAAGAACTCCAAGGCCTGTTGAAAGCAGTGGTCACAGAGTATCAACAGAAACAAAATGAAAGTAAAAGTAATAAGGAATAAAAGAATAAGACAAATGACAAATCTCAGATAGTTTACCACGCAGTAGACCAAATGAAGCTAGCAAAATAGCGCATGACAGAAACTAACTAGCAAAAGCAAAGAGGGTGTCTCATTAAAGAAATATTAGCACCAATCTTTAGAAAATGAAGAAATACTTGAGAGCTTACGCTTGAATCCTAAAATTGTATGGAAGTTGTGGACTGACAGTGGAGCTACTGGAAAAGAACAAAATCGTAAGGTTTCAAATGTGATTTAACACAAGGATGCGGTAAATTAAGTGGAATAATAAGACATAAAGATGTCCTCCTCAGAATTGTCGAGGAAGTGATAGAGTGACACTGGAACTTCTAGAAAAGAACAAAATCGGAGAGCTTCAGATGTGATATCACTTAAGGATGCCTCCCATTAAATGGACTAATAAGAAATAAAGAGGCTCTCCTCAGAGTTGTTGAGGAAAAGAATATGTGGAAAGCAGTGGTCAAGAAGGAAATGGATGATAAGACATATGTAAAGACGTCAGGTCATAACTTGCATACTAGTAGAGGGAACCGGATGTGACTAAAACTGTGACAGAATACTGAGACTGGAATAGATGCAGTGTAAGGACTACTCTAAGGCGAAGGGTTGGGCATTGGACTGGAAGCGAGGTGGAGAAGGTGGAAGGGACGAGGGTAAGTTGGGGATCAGAGATGCATTAGACCTCTCAGAAGACTCCTTTAGCATGTACACGACATCAACTGCACAGCATTCTACTGCAGCCCACCTGAAACAGTAAAGCAATCCTCCTCGAAATTCTTAATTTCATACGCACTACAGGTTTATTTTCCGAATTACGGAAGGTAGCTATATTAATTCCCTTTCAACTAATTTATCGATTTCAGTGCCGGTTCAGGAGATACCACTCTATCTTCAGAAATATTATTCTGCTGGAAGCCCCTATACAAAAAGCTTTCTACGCAAACGACACAGATATCTTTCTCGATATTGAGAAAGCCAATGAACGGTCCGTGCACGACCGAGCACGGTACCAATAGTTACAGAATGCCATGCGCGGTGATTTGATTTTTCGGGCCTTTATGTCTCAGGTTCTGTTGATCACAGGGATAAGGCGTCAACTGTTTTGGTGTTCCGATAGCCCGTGGCCCAGCGACCGTTTGTATATATTTCAGACGAATGGGCATACTGTAGCTATGCTATAGTACAGCTCCTCCAGCTCACACAATTTGGGCAAATCTGCTGATTCTTTTGTATTAGGTGTGATTTGGGTTAGATCTTAAATGCCTATTGAAAGCAACATCTGTACATGTGCGTTTTCTGAAAAAGTCCGAAAACCGTGATTTTTGAGCCGCAAAAGGACCAGTTGAGGAGACAGCCATTTCTATAATTTCCATTCGTAGTTAATGTTATTGGAGAACCTTGAAATTTTTTTCGGTACCATTCTCCATTACCGAGATCAAGATGTTCAAATTTACCGTTTCTATGTAGGTAACGTATGCACGTAATATCCGGTCAGAGGCGGAAACGTAGTTTTAATTGCCGTAGTGAACGCCTGGCATGGTTTCTTGGATGATCGCAGCGGTTCTGAAGTCACCGAACTACGTTTTCAGTCCCCATTCTTTCGCCAATGTGACTTTATGACACAATGTATAAAAGGCACTTCACTCCTATACAGGCTGTCTTGGCTGGAAATTATTCGATGGCGTAAGCGCCTCATAAAAATTATTTTATCATACGAAATTTTTTGTACCTACAAATGAAACAATGTATTTTTAGTATACTGTAGGTGTAGCCTAAAAGTGTTGCGCATTTTTATGTGAAGTGAGCATGCGGCGGCTGGGAGACGATTTCATTTTAACCTTATATTATGGTTATTTATATGTTGTTTATGAGTGTCAAGGTGTATAAATGTTATGTTGATGTATATAAATAAACTGCGTTCTTGCTGACCTACAGAATTAGTTTCATATAAGCAGCATGCTCTACTGTAAGAGGAAAAAGAGCACCAGCCGAAAATTGCTCTGGTTGGAGCGGAAAACAGGAGACTATGCTCCTCTTTAAAAGACTGCTACAGAAAACTGTCACAATCCTCTTTCCAACTTATCCACCATAAATTTTGGCATGCGAACATATTTACGCTTTTTTGTCGTGGAAGAGAGTAGCAGAGAAACAGTAACGGTAGAAAATAGACAGTGCCATTGGGAGAGAGAAAGTGGCAGTGAAACAGAGAGATGTATGGAGATAATAGCAGTGGGAGCAAAAGAGGGATGATATAGTGGTGGTCAGAGAGTGACAGTGGCAAAAAAGAAAAAGAGAGATGTATGGCAATAGTGACAGGGGCAACAAAAGAGAAACGAGAAACGAAAAAAGAGAGTGAAAGGATGAACTGTATAACGAAAAAGATTCACCACTCTCTCTCATCTTCTAAGCTATGTGTTAAGGATTCCCAGCCTAGAGATCAAATCCGCGAGAAATCACGAGCGAGAAAGGAAGGAACAGTGCCAGTGGGGGAGAAAAAGAATGGGATTAAAATTAATGGAAGTTAGAGTCACTGTGGAAGAGGCTCGCAAGGAGACATTGCTAAGGAACAGCGAGAGAAAAGGACGAAAGTGATGTAGGGTACACAAACTGGAGACAATGGTAGAGAGATGTAGAGAGAGTGGCAGTGAGAGGGAGACGCTGAACATGAGAGCTTCACTACAAACAGAGACTAGCTAAAAGTATTTAGGAAATTCAGTGTTTACAGAGTGTGAATAAGTTCGCATGTCAAAATTTTTGATTAAGAAGTCGGTTCAAATGGTTCAAATGGCTCTGAGCACTATGGGACTTAAAATCTGTGGTCATGAGTCCCCTAGAACTTAGAACTACTTAAACCTAACCTAAGGACATCACACACACCCACGCCCGAGGCAGGATTCGAACCTTAGACCGTAGCGGTCACGCGGTTCCAGATTGAAGCGCCTAGAACCGCACGGCCACACCGGCCGGCTTAAGAAGTCGGAATGAGGATTGAGTCAGCTGATTTAATACATTCCTTTAAGAGTCCTTTAAAGAGGAGTATATTCACCTTTTTGTGTCCCGACAGGAGCGTTTTTGATCTGGTAACAATTTGAGGCACAGTATCGTTAGACAGCTCTATCCTTGGAGCTTACGAGGACGTTTCTATTTTTTCCTGTTTTTCCTTTCCCCACGCTATTGAAGAAATCATTCTATACAAGAGTCTGGTGTCCACCAAGATACTTTCTAAAGCGTAACCCTGTATTAATATGTATTAACAGCTTTACGTCCACGGTAGAACGTTCTATTCAGTGCTCTTTATTTCTTGACGAAAATGTAAATAATAACTCATTTTGCAAAATTGCAGCAAGTACCCTCAAGTGCAGACTGGAGGAATGGAACTGAAATCTGGTTTTATGTTTCCTACAGAAGAAGCTGTTCGTCTTTTCGAATCCGTTCCTGTTGTACTTCTAACATTCCCAAATAAAACTGATGGACTTCAATTACAATTTTTGACGAAGATGAGACATAGCAATATCTGTTTATACGATGACGATGTTGTTGTCCACATAATACTGTTGCCGTTGAATGGAGAAAGACTGGATCAAAATTTCTACTTGGTGGAATGGATGACAAATGTCTTTAAATGTGTATAAATGCAAGATAACGACCAAATAGAAATGAATTTAATCCAGAAGTATACGATCAGAAGACGAGCGGTAAACTTCTAACAATCAGCAGTTAGTTTAAATATCTAGTGGTAATACTAAAAAGGGTTAAGAAATGCATGAAGGCGTAAAATTTGTAGACCCGGATATGTTGCAAGGACCGTGGTAGAATTCAGTCCATCAATATAGGAAACCGCATATAAGATGCAAGTAGTTCAGATTCAAAGTAAACTACCGCCCCATTATTTCGATTTCTCATCAACTAGGCATGAGAGCAGATATCCAACTAACTGAGGACAGGGCTTCTGCGGTCATGACAGTTCGGTACAAACCATATGAAAATCTTTGCAGGTATTCTCCAAAAACTCAAATTGGAATGTTTCACAGAAACCCTGCCTGGTAAATTTACAGAGGAATACCGTGCCGAACGTGTAGTACTGTTATCGTACAACCGAGCGTGGTGATGCAGTGGCTAGCACATAGGATTTAGGTTACCCGTGATTTCCCTAAATGGCTCCAGGAAAATGCTGGGATGGCTCCTTTGAAAAGGCACGGACAATTTCCTTCCACATCTGAGTTTGTGCTCCGCCTCTAATGACCTCGATGTCGACGGGACGATAAACCCAATTTTCCTTCAATTTTTTTTTTCATCCAGGATTTCGGAGGATAGATCACGTGAAAAGGCAAGACTTTATTTGATACTCGAAACGGTACTTTAATTTTGTGTTTCAATGTGTATTCCGTAACGTAAAACCTCGTAAATGTACAGCAGATAATCACTTTTCTTACTTCCACGCTACGAACCACAGCGGAAGAAGCATGGAGGCAATACTTCATTACTGAGCAGTCAGGCTGCCTTAATGGCTGCAGAAACTTCAGTGTTCTCTGTAATATTTCTTCATAGCACACAGAGGGTAGTGAGATTAGTGTCGTTATTAAGAAAATTTGTCTTAAAAGTAAGTTTATAATGAGGAGCACAGTCGAGAAAGCAAGCTGGCATACGTGTGAACATAGTGTACGACGAATAGAAATTAAGCTACAGTATGGATTCGCTTAAATATTTTTAGTACCTAGAGTACCATATTACAAGAATTGGATATCTTTTGTAAAAGAAACGCGGATTGCTTGTTCTTAGGCTTATGTCTTAGTTGTAATATAACGCAGTCCTCTTTTCAAAAAATGGTTCAAATGGCTCTGAGCACTATGGGACTTAACATCATAGGTCATCAGTCCCCTAGAACTTACTACTTAAACCTAACTAACCTAAGGACATAACACACATCCATACCCGAGGCAGGATTCGAACCTGCGACCGTAGCAGTCCCGCGGTTCCGGACTGAAGCGCCTAGAACTGCACGGCCACCAAGGCCGGCTAGTCCTCTTTTCATTTCCTCTCTGTAAGTGGCGATTTCTATGCTCCACAAGCGAATTTGTTAATTGATTAAAGCCCCTAAACGAAAAACCAGCTCTGCCATACACTAGACGATCTTTAATAGTAAGTTTTACAGTAATGAGGCAGGCAAAAATGCCACAGATACATGACACTGCTTCCACCAAAGTCACCATGTATCCGACGTCAAGGGTCGGAACTTCGTATCAATCGTTCAGTTCCTCGACAGTGGAGTCCACTCCCCGGTCACGAAGCCACGCTTCGACAACCGCTGCGTGCTCATCCTCATCGTTGGAATGCGCCTACCCCCAGAAGTTCTTTCAGCCTGCCGAAAAGTTGGAAATCCTGTGGAACAGGATATGGACTTCCCGATTACCATCACCCATGTCTCCGCTACTTTGGTCAAATTGTTGGTACCATTTCACTAGGCTGTACACTACATTGCATTTGGTCCTCAAACCGACAGAACTTTGCGGTGAATCTATGTGCAGCTTAGACGTTTTTCCCAGAAGAATTGTACTGTCCCACATATTTCAACTTTATATTTCCAATTGCTGCGACGTTTCAGTAGCACGCTGTGACGCACCTTTTATCCATACTGTGTCTGCAGGTACTTCTGACAATGCGCCACTCGCATTGCGCAATTGGAGAGTCGGACGACATGCGCAACTTACTTCTTGATGTCCCTGCATACACTCTAAGGAAAAAATAAAATACCGCGGAGGAGTTATGTCAATTTCTCACAAACTGATGTTCATACAGGTATCGAGTGGAAATGCAAAACTGAAAATTTTGGCTGCCAACAGAAGAATGTATGACGTTGCAGCGCTATTTCACCGTGCAGTTGGCAATGATACTAAACAGGGATGAGCCGTGCAGTGACTCCCATTGGTGCTGTTCTAGGTTTCTGTCCTCGGTTGGAGGCCACAGTGTATCGTTTAGTTGACGTGGTTGCGGTTGTTTGTATTCTTTTTGTGTTGACTGGCGCCAATTAGTTCTGCAAGCGTTGCCTGTCCGCAGGTGGCAGCAGCGGCGTCTAATAATTGTGGCTCTACCCTCGCGTTGACGTCGTTGTTCTTCTGGGTCGTGTGAGTGAGTAGTTCGGTTGGCGACTGCAGAGGAGCCAGGAGGGCAGTGCGAGAACACACCGGGACCGCTGGCATGCACTGCCGGATGGAAGGGCTGTGCTCGCGAGGGTACACGACCTAGTCGTCAACCGGATCTAACAAGCTTTAAGTTAAGTGGCTTTTAATGCTGGCAGTGAAACCTCCACCATTGTGAGACCTCGTGATTCTCCAGTGACTTGGGTTCGTGCTGCTGTTCGTAGTGTCGCCGAGACGAAGAGCATCGAGTGGAGTGCTTAGGGAGGGCAGGTCTGATTTGCTTTCCTCGACTTCTTATTACTAATTTCTGCATTCTATGTGCTACTATTTGTTAAGTTCAACCAGCGGAATTTTTCCTGCTCTGTGACCTGTCCTGGAGGTTAATGTATGTAACGGCAGTGTACGTTTCCTCGTCTTGCCGCTGCTGTCCGGTAGGGCGCGTAGTTTTGACAGTTTCCTTGATTTATAGGTCGGCTGGTGTTTCTTCCACTCTGGTAGCAGCGGTTTCTTTCCCTTTTGTACGCTCCAAACACAGCATTCTGAGGACGTAGTGCTGACCGCCGGTTCCGGCTTTGGCGTGGTGTTCCATTGTTGCATTGGTTATCGAACGTTAGGTAGCTTCAGCAGATTATCATTAGCCATTCGTTAGACTGCCACTAGTCTAAGTTACCATCTTGTAAAGTGAATGCAACTCTTGGCTGCCTTTCTCATCGCTCGCAAAAGTGTTTTTGGCCCGACATACTCAGAGGTCGATTCCTGGAGCACAATCTGTTGTGTTATATTTTATTATTGTATTACCAAGTTACCATCATTTGTCTCACCTGTTTGGTGATCAGTTGCCCGTCTTTTAAATTAACTTTTGCTATTGCCTTGCTGTCGAGAGTACGTTTGTTAAATTTTTTGAATATTTGCCATTATTGGCGTAAAAGGCCTTCAGCCGTGACTGTCGCAACGTGTCCTACAATTCTAAAGTGGCAATTGTATTTTAGCAGTTAACCTTAAGACCTTGGTGATTTGTTTTCAATATTTTAATAACTGTAGTTTGTACGTTGCAACAAGTTCAACAGTTTCTAATTTATTGCCATTAAGGCCTTCAGCCACGAAACCATTCTTAATTTATTGCCATTAAGACCTTCAGCCGTGAGTGTCGTTACTTGTCTTAAAATTTTAATTTAGCAGTTGTGTTTTTGCAGCGAGCTTTAAGACTTTGGTCACGTGTCTTTTATATTTTAATAACTGTAATTGTAAGTTCAAATGGTTCAAATGGCTCTGTGCACTATGGGACTTAACTGCTGAGGTCATCAGTCCCCTAGAACTTAGAACTACTTAAACCTAACTAACCTAAGGACATCACACACATCCATGCCCGAGGCAGGATTCGAACCTGCGACCGTAGCGGTCACGCGGTTCCAGGTTGTAGCGCCTAGAACCGTTCGGCCACTCCGGCCAGCTGTAATTGTAAGTTGCAGCAAGTTTAATCAAATCTTGATTTATTGCAATTAAGGCCTTCAGCCGTGAAACAATTCTTAAATTATTGCCATTATTTTTAACTGTTGTTGATTTTAAATAAACTGTGCTTGATTAAAAGAAAAGCCAACCAATAGTTTCAGATTACGGTCCCGTCCACAATCGTAACCGAATCCTGCCTTCCTTGACCATCAGGGGACAAGTCGGTAATAAGGCACAAAATTTTTGCGATTTAAGTATGCCCCGCAGACAGGAGCGGGAGTAATATTCGCAAATGTCAGCACTTTAGAGAGGACGCATAGTTCGGCTCAAAGAAGCCGGATGAGGTAATCGACGAGGTTGGCAGGAATAAGAGAACCATGACCGAACACAGCGTCAAGAAATAAGCGATCGTCCTAAAGAGACGACAGAACGTCAAAGCCGAGCTACCGCTAGAGAGGCACTCAGAGTCCCGGGTTAATCATTATCATCAGTCCGAAGTACAACTGCTGCTTCAGTGACTACAAAGACCTTTCACAGGCAGCTCACAGAAAGGGAGCTGTGCTCACAGGTCCCCTTAAGCCGAGTAACATTGACATCTGTACGCCAACAAGCCCGTATGCAATGGTGTGGGAAACGTTCGGCCTGGAATTTCACTGAATGGAACAGAATCTTTGGTAATCAGTCCCACTTCGAACTGAGCCCTGGTGACTAGTGAAGATATGTTGGAGATGCCCTGGAGAGTGGTGGGATACCGCCCTGACCTTCGTACGTCAAACGGCCCTACAACCAGTTGTGATGCCCTGGGGTGTCTTTTCATTTCATAGCAGGACCCCTTTGGTATTCGCGCTCAGCACGTTTAAAGGACAGAAATACGTCGTTGATGTTATACATCCCGTTTTGTTACCCTCCATTGCAAACCATACTGGGCTTAACATTTCGGCAAGATAATACCCGCCCGCACACGCAACAGTTTCTACCGTTTGGCCTTCATGCTAGCCAAACCCTATCTTGGCCAGCAAGGTCGCCGGTTCTTTCCCCAGTTGAGAAAGTTTGAAGCACTAAAGGCAAAGCGCTACAACCAGCTAGTGACAGACGATCCAACACGCCAGTTGGACAGACTCTGGTACGATATGCCTCAGGACGACATCTAACTACTCTAACTACTCTATTTTCCTTACATGTACATCATATCTACCGATTTCCCTCCTAATCCGATAATTCCTTAATGTTGCGTCGGTTTTTTTGTCTTAGACTGCGCTTATTTAAAGTTTAGAGACATAAACACCGCAGTGTTGAGGAATCCTCTAATGTAATGATCATCCTTGGTGAATACCCACACAACAGTTTTCTGATTTATTTCACATCTTATTCAGTACCACTGGTATGCCAGTCGAATCGTATTTACAGTAGTAAAACTGTTGCGGAAAGAAACACATTCTTACTCATCGCTCACACGCCGAATGAGAATGAGATGCTACTCAAATGCCATAAACGTCGAGTGATCTACAAGTTTTGGAGGCTCTACCGTCCTCCAGGCAATATATGGAAACTGTATTTACGATTTTATTACCAGATGAGCGTCCTTTGCAACTGTTCGTTGCTGTTGCTATCGAAAATGATATTCATACAATGTCTGCCTCTGCATGCTGTCGTCTACTATTTTCGTTCCCATATAATATATCTGTAAACTGCCTGTACTAATTACGGTACTGTAACATTCATATATTAAGTAAATATATAAGATCCCTCCAAGAATATAATTAAAATGGTAGCCCTCGCGCGAACAATAAACATGTGTGTTACTGAGAAGAAAATGTTCAGTTTGGTACAATCAGGGCTCTGTTCGAATGTTTTGTAATCATCACTCATTCTGTTGTCTCGGTAACATCCTCTGAAAGCCGCACAATATTGTTTTGGGCTATGGGATTATGTTTCGTAGGAGATTCATGAGAACGTTGACAGTTACATTGGTTTCTTTAGACCATCGTATGAGAAGTGTTTGTGAGGTATTGATAGCAATTAAATAGTTGAAACAGGTACGGCCATTAAACAATTTATTGTGAGTATAAAAAAAATTCTGTGTTTGTGATCACATTGTCGATATATAAAAATACGGACGTTTCGGCCCCTGTTGCGAGTGACATCCTGAAGAACGTCACTTGGAACAGGGACCGAAACGTCGGTAGTTTTATATTTTGACAATGCGGTCACAAACCCAGAAATATTTTGTTGAATGCGACAATGGACGCAGAAGCCAACGTTTAAATTTATTATGAGCATTGGCTGAAATAAACATTTTAGTTAAAATATGTTTCGATAGCTCTCTCTGAATTTTAAATTTATTCGTAGCTCTTGGACGTTAGTAGCATCAATAGCGCTAGACGTGCTAGCAGTGTATCTTCTGTGTAACTAAGTGAAGGATTTTGTGTATTCAAAATCCTTAGAAACAGATCGAGAATTCCAGGACGGAGTTACAGTCGATTATCGAGCTGTCACCCAATGCCGAGAGTCTCTGATCAAAGCATATAGTCCTCCACAGAGAAGTGTAAATGCTCAGTTATTTTTTTTTATAATGGCCTGTCTGTAAGTTATTTTTACAAGCCTTGTAGTTTATGTAACGGAGTATCATCTAATTAGAAATGTAATACAGGGAGTTGACTTACACACATAGTGTGAAAGGTTTACCCATTAAGTGAAATGGTACTAAATCACAGTTTGTTTGGTATGTACCTTTGAACGCGAATAATAATTTTGGAATGAGAATCAAAAAATTAATTTGCTAAAATAGAAATTATGGGAAATAAAACAAACTGCCACTCAGTCATTTAGTTCAGGTCATAATCTATTTTGTCAACAGTAATTTGCAGAAATAAATTCATATTCAAAATCTGGGTAGTTACACCACTTCTAGATCAGAATCTGTAATCGTAATTTAGAAGTCGGACCGTTTTCATATTGTTAGCGAGAAATGGAGTCACACTTTTTCAGCATAGAACATTCAACATACATATAACTTTCAAGAGTTACAAGAGGGCGTCGCAGTATGGAACGAACTTTCAATATATAGACGCTGCTAGTCAGAAGTTGGATCACACTGTTTTCATTTCTCTTAGAATTTCAGGTGAGCTTTTCCTACTCCATTAAGCTCTGATGAGTTTAAATGAACAACTGAAGAGAAAACTAGGAAGAAATAACTAAGATATGCTACTGAAAAGTGTCTCAGTGCACACTGGAACCTTTACTTATACATCCTCGTTTGTCCTTATTGGCAGCTGATTTAATCATGGAGTCACAGGTTTTCGCCTGACGTCAGAAGGAATATTCCCTTGTTGGTACGCATTTTCTAGTAATTAGCGTTTCTGCCAGCAGGAAACACAATTCAGTGAACTGCAATTAGGAATGTAGAAATCAGGTACACCGATTAGACATTGAAAGGTGAAATTCTCAACAATTTTCTGGAGTTTCTGTGCCAAATTTGAAGAGCAGGGTACGAACTTATATGAGGTGAGGCATGCATCTTTAGAGGTACTCACAGAACACAAATAGGTGACCAGATTTAGCCGTAGTTAGTTTATTTTGAAATTAGATTTATGGTCCAGAGGGATATGGACATTCGATTAAGTGCATAGAGTGTTGGAGGTATCTGTCACAATTGTTTTCACCAGCGGTATGTGAGTGATCGACGTACTGATAAACCTGATTATGTTTTGGCATAAGGGGACTAAGTTAGGTGAGGATACAGTAGCAATTTAACTAGAAAGAGAAAGGAAGAGCCTTTAGAAACCGTTACGCCAACATCTTGCTGATTGTGGATTCTTATGCTATTAACAACTGTTCTGTGCATGTTTTCCCCGGCTATTAACAATGTTTTTATTGATACCAGTACGCAGCATTTGACTACCAGGGGTTATTTGAGGGAGTTTTTCAATGTGTAAATCAGCGATGGAGGATATTTACTAATTAACCTAGTTTCCAGGGAGGAAAAGACCAGCGACCTACATTAAAACAATTTTATGAACATTACGCTGGAGGAAGTGTATCCTGGAATAGCAGATATATGTTGTCTTTGTCCTGTAGGGGGAATTAGTGCTTCAAACCTTGCCCTAAACTCAAAACATCTACGGGCACTTATGTCGATCATACGGAGCAAAGAAGTATTTCAAGAAATGACAACTATTCAGAAAGTAACGGCTAGTCTTATTATTTGACTTTATTGTACCACTTTCATATCTAAACCAGTTTTTATGTATCATATTGTCACTGAATGTTTATGGAAGCTGCTTTCCTCTTCCTGTGCAACTATTTGATGAAAAACGTTACACGTAGTGGTACAGTCAGTCATTATACGCTGTGGAAGTCCCTGATTTTGGTGCCTGAGAAACAGTATACCACAATAAATAAAACTTCATTACACACAGCAATGGAGTCACAGTTTATGATTTTTATGTATCACAAATTGATTATAGTACGGTTTTATTTCTGGCAGATAGGACAGTTGGAGTTATATCGTCGTGTCTGTCTTTAGCCCTTGACGTGATACACACAATTGATATTTAGCGCCACATCCAAATACGTGATGTAAAGTCAACAATACCTCTATGTTAAAGTGGATCGTTACTCGAAAAGCTAGGTAATTTAAAACTTTTATTGTGCTGTCCCTTCTCATTCAGCGCCCTAACTGTTTCCTTTACATCCTCTTAATTTTTTCTACTATGTTCTTCTCATTTTCATAGTGTAACAAAACTTCACTCCATTTCATCCATCCACTTCGTCACTAAGTATTCTCCAAATCCACGTATTAAAAGCCTTTAAACGTTTCTTGTCACTCCGTCGCAGTGGTGTGGCTATTTAGCAATAATATAAGACCACACTTTACTAATCCTTTCCTTAACGGGCCACAGAAAACACTCCTTCCTTCTCCTTATTTAAGAAAAACTACGGAGACTAGTTAAAAATTTCTACAGCTACATCGGTTAACAAACAATGCCGTTATTGCCAGAGATATATGAAGCCCGACAAAGAATAATAAGGATGCTTGTGACAGCTTAAGATCTGATTTCTTTCTCTGAAACTCATTGATCGTGCTTTCAAAGATGTTCTAGCATTCAATGGCATCCACTCCCATACCATAATGTTGGAATGAACAAGCTCTAAATGCTCATTTATGTTTGATGTGCATTTGTATTGAAAGCATATGTTGCTTAGCGATAAGCTGATTACGCGCTGAATTTGGAAAGACGAAGCGTATCCATCACACAGCAGATTGTGCGGACTGGATCCAGTAGTAATTACGAAAGTGTTGGAAGCCCACCGCCATTTGCAAAGAGCTTAATGGAGCAGTGCTGTCAATGGCTTCTGCACGATTGCTCGAAAGTGGTGGACTCTGAGTGAGCTTACAAACTCTCATCCAAATCGCCATTCTGGTGGTACTGATTGTAACATTACACGAAATTCCTGCATTCCCTTCTGTTATGACTGCCTGCGTCCGACAGTTACCATGATTTGTGCGCCTACATTTCACACTTTTCATTGTACCTGAAATGCAAATACTAATGTAAGAACCTCTTATCAATATGTAAAAACCACAAAAGTCTATGATCGGAAGTAACCGTTTTGTTCCGCGACGGCAGCAAGCGTTAACTTCAAATTGTTCTATAAAAAGGTGCGTTTTATGAATAATAACATTATTTACAATTGGCAGCGTGGTTCAAATTAATGGGGAGGAACAAAAATACATAGCTGTATCTTTGAATTTAACATAAGGGGCAAATAAAATATATAGCCATGGCTGGCATCGTTACGTGGTATAAAACATGGCAAAATTATAGTAAAAAATAATGGCCTGTAACGCATGGTCGCCTTAGCTTGGCAGTTAGGTGTAACGACTGTTTAAAATGGTGTGTTACAAAGTCAGGGATCTCATCTTTAACACTATGCATAAAAACAAAACAGAAATTTTCTGTGCTTTGGGACGATGTTTTTAGTTAACATCACTGTGTACCTATACGTCGAAGTCGCCTACTTGAGAGAAAGCATTTATAATTTTAGCCACAACTTTCCTGTGGAACCATGTTTCAAGTCCAGCTTTTTCTTAATTGAATTTTAGTTTGTGTTCTTCAGTTGCTTCTGTCATTCGGACCAATTTCTCGTAACTTTTCTTTCTGTGCTCCTGAGTTTTTCATTTCTTTTTATGAATGGTCGCATGACAAAGCTCCCTGCACTCCCTAGAAAATTGTCATTTATTTTAATATGTTTCGTTCTTTAGGTATTTCTTGGCTGTCTAACGGCAAGCAAATAAATTGATGGTAAAATATAGTAACTACCTGGGCTCGTTTGTACGTCGTTGGGTGACAGGATATCTGTGCAAATATGCTTCCTATAAATGCTGAACGTCTGCCTATCGTTGGGTTAGTGATTGTTACATCCAAATACTTGAAATTATTTCTCTCTGTGTCGGTGGTAAAGTTATTTTTGGGCCCACGTTTCACGTCTACCTCTTCTCTAACTGCATTTTAAATTATCGTATTATGTTTCATACTAGAATTATGTAAGTATTACGTTTCATACTAGAAGGTATCAGATAGATTATATAATAGTAAGACAGAGATTTAGGAACTAGGTTTTAAATTGTAAGACATTTCTAAGGGCAGATGTGGACTCTGACCACAATCTATTGGTTATGAACTGTAGATTAAAACAGAAGAAACTGCAAAAAAGTGGGAACTTAAGGAGATGGAACATGGATAAACTGACTAAACCAGAGTTTGTACAGAGTTTCAGGGACACCATAAGGGAACAAGTGACAGGAATGGAGGAAAGAAATACAGTAGAAGAAGAATGGGTAGCTCTGAGGGATGAAGTAGTGAAGGCAGCAGATGATCAAGTAGGTAAAAAAACGAGGACTAGTAGAAATCATTGGGTAACAGAAGAAATATTAAATTTAGTTGATGAAAGGATAAAATATAAAAATGCAGTAAATGAAGAAGGCAAAAAGGAATACAAACGTCTCTAAAATGAGATCGACAGGAAGTGCAAAATGGCTTAGCAGGGATGGCTAGAGGACAAATGTAAGGATGTAGACGCTTATGTCACTAGGGGTAAGATAGATACTGCCTACGGGAAAATTAAAGAGACCTTTGGAGAAAAGAGAACCACTTGTATGAATGTCAAGAGCTCAGATGGCAACCCAGTTCTAAGCGAAGAAGGGAAAGCAGCAAGGTGGAAGGAGTATATAGAGGGTCTATAGAAAGGCGATGTACTTGAGGACAATATTATGGAAAAGAGAAGAAGGTGTAGATGAAGATGAAATGGGAGATATGGTACTGCGTGAAGAGTTTGACAGAGCAATAAAAGACCTGAGTCGAAAAAGGCCCCGGGAGTAGACAACATTCCATTAGAACTACTGATAGCCTTGAGAGAGCCAGTCCTGACAAAACTCTACCATCTGGTGAGCAAGATGTATGACACAGGCGAAATACTCTCAGACTTCAAGAAGAATATAATAATTCCAATCTCAAAGAAAGCAGGTGTTGACAGATCCGAAAATTACCGAACTATCAGTCACAGCTGCAAAATACTAACGCGAATTCTTTACAGACGATTGGAAAAACTGGTAGAAGCCGACCTCGAGGAAGATCAGTTTGGATTCCGTAGAAATGTTGGAACACGTGAGGCAATACTGACCTTACGACTGATCTTAGAAGAAAGACTAAGGAAAGGCAAACCTATGTTTATAGTGTTTGTAGACTTATAGAAAGCTTTTGACAATATTGACTGGAATACTCTCTTTAAAATTTAAAAGTGGCAGGGGTAAAATACAGGGAGCGAAAGGCTATTTACAGTTTGTACAGAAACCAAATGGCACTTATAAGAGTCGAGGGGCATGGAAGGGAAGCAGCGGTTGGGAAGGGAGTGAGACAGGGTTGTTGCCTCTCCCCGATGTTATTCAACCTGTATATTGAGCAAGCAGTAAAGGAAACAAAAAGAAAAATTCGGAGTAAGTATTAAAATCCATGGAGAAGAAATAAAAACTTTGAGGTTAGCCGATGACACTGTAATTCTATCAGAGACAGCAAAGGACTTGGAAGAGCAGTTGAACGGAATGGACAGTGTCTTGAAACGAGGATATAAGACGAACATCAACAAAAGCAAAACGAGAATAATGGAATGTAGTCGAATTCAAAAATGGAGCAAATGGCTCTGGGCACTATGGGACTTAACAGCTGAGGTCATCAGTCCCCTAGAACTTAGAACTACGTAAACCTAACTAACCTAAGGACATCACACACATCAATGCCCGAGGCAGGATTCGAACCTTCGGCCGTAGCGGTCGCGCGGTTCGATACTGAAGCGCCTAGAACCGCTCGGCCACTCCAGGCGGCGTAGTCGAATTAAGTCGAGTGATGCTGAGGGAATTAGATTAGGAAATGAGACACTTGAAGTAGTATAGGAGTTTTGCTATTTGTGGAGCAAAATAACTGATGATGGTCGAAGTAGAGAGGATATAAAATGTAGACTGGCAATGGCAAGGAAAGCGTTTCTGAAGAAGAGAAATTTGTTAACATCGAGTGTAGATTTAAGTGTCAGGAAGCCGTTTCTGAAAGTATTTGTATGGAGTGTAGCCATGTATGGAAGTGAAACATGGACGATAAATAGTTTGGTCAAGAAGAGAATAGAAGCTTTTGAAATGTGATGCTACAGAAGAATTCTGAAGATTAGATGGGTAGGTCACATAACTAATGAGGAGGTATTGAATAGAATTGGGGAGAAGAGGAGTTTGTGGCACAACTTGACTAGAAGAAGGGACCGGTTGGTAGGACATGTTCTGAGGCATCAAAGGATCAGAAATTTAGCATTGGAGGGCAGCGTGGAGAGTAAAAATCGTAGAGGGAGACCAAGAGATGAATACACTAAGCAGATTCAGAAGGATGTAGGTGGCAGTAAGAACTGGGAGATGAAGAAGCTTGCACAGGATAGAGTAGCATGGAGAGCTGCATCAAACCAGTCTCAGGACTGAAGACCACAACAACAACAACAACATATGTTTCGTACGGAAGGTTAGTGATGAAAACCCTGACTTTGAAACACGCCATTGTAAATGGTGAATACGGTCAGAGACACCTATTGGCCAAGTCCCTCAGCTGTACGTACTGCAACTATAAGCACAGTGTGCTAACGACGATCCTACGTTACGGGCCATATTCACCATAATTTGATCGTTTCCGTAGTATGCGACGATCGAATCATGACTATATATTTCATTTGCATCTTTTTTTGACGTCAAGAACATAAATACTATCGTTAATTCCTCCTCGCACAATACGGATCAAGCCATTACTTTTGATGTTGATAGCTTTTCATAATGCTGATAAAATTTTCTCAAATTTCCAGCCGCGTCAGGTGGTTTGATATACACGGGCTTCCGCTCAAGTACTCCTAGGTCTTTGTCAATTACTGTCTCATGGTTGCCGATGCCGTCCTTATGTGGTCGCTCCAATACCACACGTGTAATGTTTCCGCTGAGTGTCCGCTGCGCCCACTTCTACCCTCAATGTCCCCACCAGAATTCACACCGCCATAGATGTTGTATCCAATATGAATGTCCACCAGTCGGTGTTTGGACAATTTTGATCAGATATGTATGTCTTTTATGTTCTGTTTGATGAGTACTACGAGCACAGCCCGTCTCACGAGTGTAGTTTTTCACAGTCGCAAATGACTTCACTGACTCCAGGCGTATGTACCTTGTCGGTTGCTTCCTTCGTGGAGCCTAGCAGTTCCGTGATTTTGTTGCTGCAGTCGGTGTGGGTTTCCACCACTTCGTTCACAGACGCCTCGTACGTACGGTAGGGGGGATCGTGCATTTGTTCCGTCATATTCTCTCTTCTATTTCTGATTGGTTTCGCCTTAACGCTGCGTATTTCTCTGTTTATGTTGACATTGGCTCTGAAACTGGATTGCAGTTTCTGCCGTTCCATCTTCAGGTATCTTTCGTTATTGATTCGTTGCGCCCGCTCAGTGAACATGTGTTGTGCGGAATGAATATGATTTGATTGAAGGTCTGAGGTGGTGTACCGGTATCTATCAGTATCGGTTGGTGTCGGGTACACTGACCGAACTGTTTCATGGTTGGATCAGCAAAGCTCAAATTCTCGGTGTTCTCCACGACGTGCAGTCAGATCCCACAGCTCGTGCTTTGGGTTGCAACAATCACTTAAGACAGCCAACCTGTACATAAGTACACAAGGGAAGATGGTTATGGATTATTGTTGTGTACTGAAGCGGTAAAGAAACTGGTATAATCGTGCGTATTCAAATACAGAAATATGTAAACAGGCTGAATACGGCGCTGCGGTCGGGAACGCCAATGTAAAACAACAAGCGTCTGGAGCCCTTGTTAGATCGGTTACTGCTACTACAATGGCAAATTATCAAGATTCAAATGAGTTTGAACGTGGTGTTACTGTCGGCGCCCGAGCGATGGGACACAGCATCTCCGAGGTTGCGCTGAAGTGGAGATTTTCCCGTACGACCATTTCACGAGTGTACCGTGAATATCAGGAATCCGGTAAAACACCAAATCTCCGACATCGCTGCGGCTGGAAAAAGATCCTGCTGGAACGGGACCAACGACGACTGAAGAGAATCGTTGAACGTGACAGAAGTGCAACCCTTCCGGAAATTTCTGCAGATTTCAGTGCTGGGCCATCAACAAGTGTCAGCGTGCGAATCGTTCAGAGGAAAATCATCGATATGGGCTTTCGGAGCCGAAGGCCCACTCGTGTACCCTTGCGTACCACACGACAAAAGTTTTACGCCTCGCCTAAGCCCGTCAACACCGACAGTGGACTGTTGATGACTGCAAACATGTTGCCTGGTCAGACGAGTCTCGTTTCATTTGCGTCGAGCAGATGGACGTGTACGGGTATGGAGACAACCACATGAATCCATGGACTCTGCATGTCAGCAGGGAACTCTTCGAGCTTGTGGAAACTCTGTAATGTTGTGGGGCATGGCAGTTGTAGTGATACTGGATTCCTGATACGTCTACATACAACTTACGTTACCATCCTGTCTGATCACCTGCATCCATTTATGTCCATTGCGGATGTCTTACAATCGCTGTGGCCTCTCTGTATGTCTATGGACCGATGATGAAGAAGAACTAGAAATAAATGCCAATATAAATGACACTGAAGGTCTGATAACAATGGAAGAACTTCAAAAAGTGATCCAAGACACAGAAATAATAAAACGTCTTTGGACACTGATAATATAAACATGGATATGATACAAAATGCGTTGAAGTTTCAAATTTTATCTATGTTTGCCTACATGTGCCAGAAAAATAGAACGAAGCAGTGTTATGATCTACTTACAATAAATGGGATCAATCGCAATGCGCAAACTACCGAGGAATAAGTTCTACCGAGGAACATGTCTGCTAAATTCTTGTTGCAAACTGTATGCAAAAATTATAAAGTAGAGATTAAAACAAATAGCGGAAGCACATAAGTTATAGATACATCGTTTTGGAAAAGGTAGGCCATGTTCTCGATCTTGACAGCTACTGGCAGCCCAAGGACATGAATAATTTCACAGTTTCTGTCGTTATTATCCGTCTACTTAACAGAAATCGTTGAGGATTTCAAAAACCTTTTCACGTGAAAGAATTGATTCTAATATCATTAGAGTTGCGCTTACTCTCCTGAAGCCCTTCAAAAAGTGGAGAAAATAATGACATTTTCTTGCTTTATTCCAAAACCGTCAAAAAAACTTCAGGATTTACAGTATAAAGGCTCAAAGCAGCTTTAAGGTAAACGAATTGTTTGATTCTTGGCCTACAGATGACTGTTGCGAGCATTTATGCAATCCAAGCTACATATTTTATACGAAAAGTAATGTGTATAGTCCTCCAGTAGAAATCTGAAGAACTTCTGAATCGACAAGCTCAACGTACGTCACTAGCTTCATCACTGTTTATTTTCAAGGCCGTATGTTGCCTTGACGAAGAGGGATCCTATAGAACACACACAGCACCAACGGAAACTCGAAAGCAAGCAGCGTGATGAAGACTGTCTCTTAAACCAGCCTAAACTTTCTTAGTTTATTACAGAACAGGAGGCGACACGTATGTGGAAGAGAATTACTGTAATGCTATAGCTTCTACACATATTGTGGCATTGATTCATGTGGTTCACAAACTTTTTTCAGTTATTCGTGAGGTCGAAAAACTACACAGGTTTAACGTTGATGCATTGCTGTTCTCTATTTACAGGACATGAGTGAAATACGCATGCACGCTACTGTGCTAAAACAGTCAATCAACTTTGTTTGCCGAAAACAAATTACCCTCTCATGTAGTATTGGAAAACAATTTATTTGAGTGTACCCAGTAAAATACGCAGAGTCCCCGTTAGAGCGAAAAAAGCTTTTTTTCTTTGAATTACAGGTGTCGTTTCTAATATTAACTTGTCTTAAATCGTCTTGTCTGTCTACACATACGTATATAACGTCCTCTGGCACACTCTCTGTCTGTACGTTCAGGCTGATCTCAAGAGCTGCAATTGGGATTTTGATAGGACTTTCAGTAATAGACGATTCCCGAGGAACGTTTGTTTACATAATTTATTAATTTTCGTACAAATTGTATGATCTCAGATGAAGCCGCCACCGCCATCAAAACAATGACATTGCCATCTAGCGGTGAATGACTTAAGTCCTTGGAAACATCTGGAATCGTCCTTTCTACCTGGATTGCACAGCAGAGAGAACTTTGTGCTGATGTTACGTGGCACAAGGTATTTTTCACCGATGTTACTTGGCAAAGGATGATACGTACCGATGTTGCATGCCAGCGGGTGTTCCTTACCAGTGTTGTTGAAGGTGGTGCTTCTTACCAATCTTGCGTGGTAGACGGTGCTTCGTATCGTTGCTGCATGACAGAGGTTGCTCCGTATCGATGTTATGTTGCAGAGGGTGCTTTGTACAAATCATAACTGTCATAGGATGCTTTGTAACAATGTTTCATGGCAAAGGGCGCTTTTTACCAGTATTGAGTGGCGGAGGGTGGTCTGTAGAGATATTATTTTGCAGAAGTAGGAATGGTGTCAGTGTTGAGTTGCAGTGAGTGCTTTGTACCAATGTTGCGTTGCAGAAGATGCTGTGTACCAATGCAGAGTGTATCCCGTATCAGTGTTGTGTGGCAGAGGGTGCTCTGTACCTATGTTGCATGGCTGGTACAGAGTGCTTCGTACAGAAGTTGTATGGCTGAGGATGCGTGGCAAATGGTGCTCCATACTAATGTTGCGTGGCACAAGGTGCTTCTTATCAAATTTTCGTATCACAATTTACTTCATACCAATGTTACTTGGTGCTTCTTACCATTGTTGTGTGTGCGAGTGTGCATCCCATGCATGCTGCTACTCAGATGGTGTTTAATAGCGATTGTACATTACATGGGTTGCTTTATACCAATGTTCTGTGACATTAGGTGCTTCTAATCAACTTTAGGTGGCAGAGGGTGCTTCTTGCCTATGTTAAGTGGCAGAAGGTGCTTGGAACCAATGTTACCTGGTGACGGAAGCTTCGTACCATTGTTGGGTGGGAGAGAATGCGTTGTACGAATGTTACGTAGCAGAGGGTATTCCACACCAACGTTGCATGGAATAAGGTGCTACATACCATTGTTGCGTGGCCGAGGGGCTTTATTGGAGTGTTGGATGGCATAGTGTGCATTCTAATCGTGTTGATTGGCAGAAGGTGCATCTTAGTGATGTCATGTTGCAAAGAATGTATTGTCCCAATATTGTGTGGCTCAGGGTGCTTCGTACCAATCTTGCGTGGCTTTCTGTGCTGTGGAGCCAAATTACAACGAGGAAACAACGTGTAATATGTTACGGTGATAGGACCGAATCAGTAAATCTGTGACTAACTCGAGCAGAGTTGCGGAATCGTGGGAATGCTATCTATTGTCACTGAACTGTAAACAAATAGGGACGTTTCCTATGAACTGTATAATAAACACAGTGTCTACTACAAATTTTTCTGATTTCAGGAGACATTGTCTCACTTTTCTTTCATGTTTTACTGACTAAGTAATGAGGAGCACTACGAATAAGAGTTTGATTCGACACGTGTCCCTCAGTCACATGGTTAGAAACATTATAACCATGCCGGCCGAAGTGGCCGTGCGGTTAAAGGCGCTGCAGTCTGGAACCGCAAGACCGCTACGGTCGCAGGTTAGAATCCTGTCTCGGGCATGGATGTTTGTGATGTCCTTAGGTTAGTTAGCTGTAACTAGTTCTAAGTTCTAGGGGACTAATGACCTCAGCAGTTGAGTCCCATAGTGCTCAGAGCCATTTGAACCATTATAACCATGATTGTTGTACGTTGCTAGTAAAGCTGCCCGCCAATGCTATCAATATCAAAAAGACTCGACGTCAAACCAGTACGTCAGCAACGTAAGAAATCGATACTTCAGATACTACCACTGTGAAGAAACAGTTGCCGTGAATTCCTTGTACAGCACAGAAATGTTTAAATTTCGGATAGAATCACGAGAAGAAAAATGAACACTATAGGTGTATTACTACATATGAAAGACGAAACTAAAAATGTCTGTGGGCGAATAAAGGAAGGAATGAAGAACAAAGAAAGAAGGGAGAATAAGAGGTTGGAGCACACGACGTACATGAAATGAACAAGTACATGCAGTATCACTGCACACAGGGTCCACGTGTAGCCGAAAAAGCGGAATGTGAGAATCGTAGGCGCTGTAGGCGAGTAAACAGAATCACTGTTGTAGCCGAGTATTTAGAACCGCTGCAGTAGGCGGTAATGGTGCCATAGTAGTGTGTGACGGAACTTAGTATAGTGAAACCTGTGTATCCATGTATTCCGTAATATTCCGCACAAATATTTCTATGGATAGGGCAGTAAACAGGAACCATTAATAGCAATATATGAAAGTGAACAGGAGCATGTATCAGGTTGGGAGGAGTATCAGATGGAATATTGGACTTCTTCTGGCAGACAGAGGCTTGGACGAATGTGTGGTCACACTCCAGGACAGAAATGTGGTAAGGAGTAGGGGAAAGACGAGACGTTAGTAAGGGCAAGCATGCAGAACCGCCGAAGACTTAATAAATGTAATATATTCAGTTAACTGGCAATATAAGAAATGAAATAGTCAAGCAGAAGGCTATAAAGTAGCAAGGAAGAAGGGTATGTGTCAAAGGCCAGGCAAGAGACAAAAATTGAAAAATTAATAACGGAGGAGATATTGGAAATGCAAGCAAATTGGATCCTTAAGAAATCACAAATACATGTTAGGATAAACTTTGAAGAAAATTTCGAAAAATGTAAAATGAACGTAGACGAGAAAACAAAGTCGGCACAGAAAGAATAACGGGAAACTTATACATAAATCTAGAGAACATTAAGAAAAACAACACGAAACAATACTGAACAGAGTTGACAACATACATACTCTGGTACAGTTAGCAATACAAAACCAAGAGGAAGCAACCTTAGGTTTTATTCAAATAGAACAAAGAGTAGACCCCGTGAGCTAATTTGTGCAAACGTGTAACAGACAGCGCAAAAATAAGTGGAACAAGTAATACATAATATATTACGTCTAGATGCATCTTATGTCGTAAGGCAAATTACAATGATTGCTAGAAACAATCCTCAAGTGCAATTTGTACGCAGCTACAAACTTTAAAATCGCACCTGTAAGGAAAACTGGAAAGAGAAATCAAAACAAATCAGTATTTAAACGTGCATTACGACGAAAAAAACATAGCACACTGGGCAGTGTAGGGACAATTTTTCAAACTGCGTAGCCACAAAATAAGACGATAACGGTAACCTGGCACTCAGATGTATAATATGCACAGAGATCAAACGGGACCAACTCCCCCTACAAATAAGCAAGAATATAGAAATATTGGGATAAGAAATAATATTAGTAACGCCTCAAAGACAAAGAGGCAACTCACATGCAGAACAAGATCTTCAACATACGCCTACAAGTAGGAAGAAATCACGACAATTACCACAGAGAAACAGGTAATCAGTGGGGATGGAATCGTGAACGTCGTGGATATCCTTTCAGACTCAACAAAGCGCAGAAGACAGAGAGAAGAGTAAAAAAACTCGGTCTGATCGGAGAAAAATAAATTGAATCGGAAATGAGAGTGGGCATGAGCCAAGCAACCAATAAGAGCGCAGGAAACTACCGCAGATGAATCGAAGTGAAATGACATAAAGCAGAATGTAGAAGAAATAGACTTTGGAAGAAATGTGCTATTACATCGAGAAGAAGGAGAAAGATTTAGTCATCTTTTTATGAGAAGACAACACCGAAAAAAGTTCAAGGGTTTACTTGTGTGTAACTACGCATATGTGAATTAAGTGGCAGTATTTGATGATTTTACTGACCCAGTAAAGCTACAGAGAATGATGAAGAAGCACGTGAACTGCCTAAAGAAGAACTTCCTGCTAAATTAATTGATATCAGCACGTTGAAACAAGAGAGCTGGCCAAAATAAAAGCAAATTACGAATAGGCTTTCCTAGAATAGCCAGGGTTCATGAAAGGTTTTTCCGTGTTACATACGTCGTATTTGTATACCACGTAATAGTAAATTACACATGAGAAAAGAAGCGTTCGAGAAGAAGCAACAACTCTTGCTACTGCAGTTGTATAAAGTAAAGACTTAGGCAGAAGCACAGTTCATTCTTTCATCATACTTAAAGCGATCCTACAAAATGTTGTGTCCTCGCCAATGGATGCAACCGGAGTACGAGCGCTGAGACAGTTTCCGACCGGAGCCACAGGTGATGCTTTGAAGCTCGCCGCCAATCACAAGCGCCGCCCAATTAGCAACCGCCGGGTCGAAGTCAATGAGACGGACATCCGCACTGCAATAAGCGACGGCTGCAGGCAGACACGGACGGTTCACATTCGGCGTTCGCGTATCACAATATTAGTACGGAGTTCCAGGGTTGCAAGTCATATTGAAACGTCCCCTTGGAAAAATTATGCAAGACTGCTTAAACTGACACACAATATTTTTGTTGGCGCAACGCAATCTGACTTTCAAAAATCCCTACAAATGAATGGCCCTGACTTACATTAACCTATACCTTTCACAAATCACTTACCTCACAAAAATCTTGGTTACTCGAACTACTGCAATACAGCGAGCGCCACTACTGCCAGCTAAATAAAAGATTCAAACTACGGAAGGCACTAACTACTGAAGGCATAGTTAGCAAATGAAAGATTTTAATACAGAACAAACAATGTATTTACCTTAATAGTCATCAAAAGTCGTAATATATATAGCAGTTCATGACATACAGCCTTACAAATTTCAAAACTCCGCCATTTCTCTCCCCACATCCACCACTGCTGGCGGCTCACCTCCAATTGTGCAACGCTACGCGCTGTTAACATCCAGCTGCCCAACGCTACAATGGCAGACAACAATGCAAACTAGCCACAGACTGCACAAAGCACAGCCAGTGATTTTCATACAGAGCGCCTCGTGGCGTTACCAATATAAGAACCTAAACAGCCTACTTACATAGACCCCATGCCCCCCACAAAAAATTTTACAAATTGTTTTGGGCACTGACCAATACATATTTGTTAAAATTTTTTCACAATTACAATAACAAAGAATTCAAATGCACACACTTATTGATACAATGTTGGTCAAAAGCTAAAATTTTCTCACAGTCCATAAAGACGGTCCTGATCGTTCATCGCAGTAAAATTGCAGTGTTTTTCTCAAAGTCTGAGCAGTAAAAGAAAACGCACATGGAAGTAGTGGATTTCCATGCAGTCTTGAAGAAGTAGTGTTGTCCTTCCAACGGAAAGACAGTGATGACTCTCGACATGCAGACAGGTAATGGGCCACAACAGAGGAAACCCACAGACAAGTCATTCGAAGTTTTGAAGAATATTGGTAGGTAGGTCATCACAGAGTAGACCCACTGTAGTCCTGGTAGAGATTATTGTATTGGTGGGCCATCAAACGTGCGGACCCACTGTAGTCCTTGTAGAAATAATGGTACTGGTGGGCCATCAAAGATGCAGACCCACTGTAGTCCTTGTAGTGACGGCCAGCAGCCATCTGTTTCGACTGTGCAGGTGCACAATCACCATCGAAGAGTCTTGCGGAGAATATAGCAAGTCCATAAACCACCACATGTCCACTCACAAAAAATTTGTTTGAAATGTCCTTAGAACCAGCAATGCTGTTATCCAGTCCCTTGCTGAATTATTAACACACGTGCAAACACTATCAGTTCCTACTTCTCACATATTGTCCATATACTATGACCAACAGAAACGTGTGCAGTGAAATGTAACTTACAAGTTACTTAATTTGATGAACTGGTGTCAATTGCAATTTTATAACATAAGAATACAATAACAAAGGTACAAAATACATCGTTAAAGAACATAACAATACAGATAACATTTGTGGTAATGCAGGCTTTACAGAAGAATTGAAAAAACATATACATCAGTGTTACAGGAATTATAACATAAGTAAATACATAAAAGATCAGAATAACTTTTGAAACATCAACTTCACATGTGAGCATTAAAACAAAACAGAATAAATAATGTCTAAACATCTTTACAAAGAAAATAACATATTATCAGAAAAATTCTACAACATAACTCTTATTAGCTAAACACATTAAGACAGGAAAAACACAAATTCACACAGTGTAATAACACAAAAATACAGGTCAGGGTTTGTTTTCAGTGTGACATTTGGTACTGCAGTCCACCCCAAAACTTCATTCCATATATATCTTTCCTCTTATTTCAACATTTGTTTCCACCAAAAAAATTCTATCCAAGCTTGCTTTCTGTATTCTGTTCACATCCTCTTTCAAAAATAGTTTTTCTCCACTGTACACTACTTTTTTGGCCAAACCATTTTCTAATAGCTTCCCAATGCATTTCTTCCAATTCATCACAACTCGTTCTCTCATATAGCCTACCCCATCTTAAGCTAACTTAAATCTACTGAGCTCAGATGCTAAACTAAGGAACGAGGCAATGCAACAGCACAAAACAATTAACACAAACAGCAATGATAAAAAATACAAATGGCAAAGCAAGCAGCATAAATTAGCAAAGCAAATGCAATATCACAACTTTTGTGGCGGTGTTCGTAGCGACAAACACTTGGCTGTAGAAATGGCTTACGAAGTCACCGCCACACTTTTAATAGCGGGCCGACCGGTCTGCTGGAACAGTAAACAGAAAGATGAAACCCCAAACACTCTGATTAAATAAAAGTCGGTACTTATCTTTATTGATGAAGATACAGAAACACAGTAGTGAACTCGGTGTCTACAGAAATCTGTCTAGTTCGAGTCGGAGCGGCTAGGTCAGCGTCGGCTGACGACAAACAACAACTCTGCTGCGATGAACTCACAACTGACTAGCAAGTACACGATTCGGTGGCGAGTATACAACTGAGCGGCGAATACAGAACTGTCCTAGCGCTCGCGACTCCAGCGTTTAAGAAGCCAGAAGCCAGCGGTGGTGCACGCAGACTTGCGGTGATTTCCTGTATCGCTGGCGCTGCTTATGCGGACGGCGTCCGGACTTTGATGCTGCCAACCTTTTGGCAGCGGGCTCGGTTGGCATTACTGGCTAGGACATAACAACAACTAATATAAGGCAATGCACAGCAAACAAGAAAAATAAATTCGTAGTAAATCTGGCTTAACAGAGTAATGTAAAGTGAAATTTAGTAGCACTATGCCTGGCAAACACCAGCAGCAAATGCAATAACTTATATCTAAACACGACATAGCTCAAGATGAAAAAATATTACACTAAAAATGGCCATGTCTAATACCTATGTCACATCATAACACTAGAGTGATGCATCGCAAAAACTTACTCTGCAAGAAAGTTACCAAGTCATTAAAAAATTATTTATGCAATTCCTGTGAAGGGAAATCTCTATTTTCGCTCTCTTTTCTAAGAAAGTATATGAGAAACGTATTCTTTACTGGGTCTGTAGACAGAAAATAGTGATATTAGTACATCTACTAAATTTTATAATAACCAATGCTCCAGTGTAGCTAGAAACTAGATATTAAAGAAAATGAGCAAATATGTACAAAGAAAGGCATGAAACATAATTCATTAGCCATATGGCATTTCATAAGGTAGTAAGAAAAATCTCTCAACTAGAAAGACAGTAGTTATAGTCAGGTGCATAGACATAAAATATTTCTCGTCATTTCATTAGACATTTCAGTAAATATAACAAATTAAGAGTGCCACAATGTTATATGTTTTCAAGTTTGAGCGTGTCGTATTTGCGATGCTTTCGACAAAGAAATGTCAATAGCGAGGATAATGGGGATAATGGCCTCTTTTTTTTGCACCTAATGGCTTTCTTTTGTCAGACGACTACCTCTCAGCTGGGCGCCCAAAACGCATTACATCAAGGTCACTTACCTTTCTTACTGAAATATTTACGACAGCTGTTTCCGCTACAGTGGCAGTCCCATATAAAAAATTTCACAGGTTGAGAATTTGCATTACAAGTGTGCAGAAACAAAATCCTATTGATATAACAGTGTCCAAAAAATTTTCGTCGGCATTGTAATACACTCACACATTTACATACATTTCATAACTCTTAAAGTACGATTCTTGGTTTCCAACAACCTTTTCCACAAATCAGAGTCCCTAACCACTACTCATTATTCCTTACCTTATTATACATATACATATCGTCGACACTTCTACAATATTTCCTCATAACCGATACGTAGCATAATGAAATTCCTCATATAGCATCAGCTTATTGATCATAAACGTACCTCAACAGCATAATACACATCGTTGTCGTAATAATATCATAACACCCCAATCAAATCTCAAAAACGTCGAAACTTTCTGCAATAACTTCAAAACTTAAAAAAAAATTCTCTGCTCATTTCAATAGTGTCATCTACCTCAAACGTACTTTAAAATCATGCTCCCTTACCTAATACATCATTCAAAGCGCTCATAGTATCACAATGGTTCCGAAAAAATATGAACAGTTCACAAAGTGCAGACAAAATACAATTTCATAAGTGTGAAGTTACCCAACTGTGTAACTGCGTAAACATGTGTCACTGATGTAGTAAAAAAATGTTTATCTCTCAGTTAAATGATCAGATAGCTGTGTAATTTGTATGTTAGAGAAATATGGTACCTATGTGTAATGTTCTATAAGCAAATACCATATTAGCTAGGGCTCCTTGTGCTTGCCAAACACATGGTACACAAAGTAAGCTTATACCCCCCTGAGGATTAATGTAATTATACCCTCAGGTGTTACAGATTACAGCAATGGAATGAAATGTATCACAGAAAACTTTCTTTGTAATTCAAAAATCTTTAAAAATAAATGTTTTAAGTATAAAATTAATCACTCAAATACGTGTACTGTAGCGCTAAACTGTGCGTCTTGTTGCAACATAATCTCTGTGCAAGTGTCGTAGTTATCGTCCTCCGAAAGCTAAGTTCTGCAGAAGTCAATGTACTTACCTCATGATAAACAAAAGTGAAATGCTTTGTGTATAAATATCGTAGTTATTATGCTTATTGGCGTGATGAAGAAAGTACTGTACAGTAACCTATTGTTGTGCCACGAAAAAGGCTGTCTCATTGTTGCTATACCACAAAAGTTACTACTAAATCATGTTTTACTTTCCAGAATAATGAAGAAAAACTGAGCAGATGTAAAACAGAAACACCGCAAAAGCAACATTGTAAATTGTCACTCATTAGTAGCGTCGTGATAAAACCGTGTAGTTGTCACATAAACTAACCACTGTGTCGTCTGGTATCTCACAGAAAGTACTTTAAATCCAGAATGTATTTTCAAGTAAACCAAAATGTTGCATTAAAATCTCATTAGCTGTACCAGTATATGTTCTAAGTATGTAAGCCTTATAGTCGTTACATAATCGTGCAACTAACAAGCAAGAATGTACACACACAGTAACACTGTGACGTCTGTTCAGTATAACAATGCATTCGTAATTTCTGTTTCAATAAGTTCTCTTGGTTCTTGACTGGATATTTAACTTCAAACATTGTTGCATGTTAACAGATTCTAAGTCTGACAAGCATACTAGTAATGTAAAGTAATAAGTTATGTGGCTAAGACAAAGTTAAAAAGCGGATTATATTTCAAATAATTACTATTAAAAACAGTCATGATCACGATTTATTTAACAAGGTGACCGGTTTTGGCCACTACTGTGGTCATCTTCAGACCATTGAGTAGGAACCTCTTTCTGTTGGAGAATCATACTGATTCAGAATCAGTATGATTCTCCAACAGAAAGAGGTTCCTACTCAATGGTCTGAAGATGACCACAGTAGTGGTCGAAACCGGTCACCTTGTTAAATAAATCGTGATCAAGACTGTTTTTAATAGTAATTATTGATAAGACATTGATCACTGCTGTTCCTGCAATGCATTCAAAAGATTATCTTTCAATAAACGGTTTTACATGTGAAATGTGGTGCAATCATTTACTCTTCCTAGTACGCAGAGTTTCAACTTCAACGCAATTATCATGTGGTATACGTCGGATTCTGTAAGGTCCATTGTAAACTAGAAAGAATTTGTGACTCAAGTGTTTCTTCTTATGTGATAATGAATATGAGCTTTAATGAGAACATTCTGACCAATGTATAATTTCTTTGCATTTGCTTTACCGTGTAGTTTTCTCCTTTTGTCTGCTGTAGATTTTATATTTTTAATAGCCAAATCAAATATGTCCTTGTGTCGAAGTTTACATGTATTCGGTAAAGGTACAAACTCTCTGACTCTGCTCAGTGGTTCTCCATTCTTCAGTACAAGAGTAGGTGGTAAAGCAGTGGAATCATGAGGCATTTCATTCAGCACATTTTGAAATAAGTGTAAATATCTGTCCCAATGCTGATGCTTTCTGTGACAATAAAGTCTGGAAAGCTTATTGATTTCTTTCATAATCCTTTCAGACGGGTTACAATGTGGTGAGTACAATGAATTAAAAACAGGTTTGATTTTATGATTCCGAAGCATGCGTGACCAAACAGCAGAACCGAATTGCGGTCTGTCATCTGAAATGACTTTAGCAAAGTGGCCAACTTCGCGTAAGAAATTTTTAATAAAGGCGTTGGATACAGACCGTCCAGTGGCTTTACGTAACGGAGTGAAAGAAACAAATTTTTAAGTAAGTTCAACTGCGACTAGAACGTACGAAAATCCATTCGATGTTCTGACAAGGGGTCCCAAGAGATCAACAGCAGCAAATTCTTTTAATTTAGAAGGAATGATAGGAAACAACGGAGCACGATCTGAGATAGTAGATGGTTTCGCCTTTTGACAAAGTTTACAAATAGACAAGACTCTTCGAATTCTCTTTTCCATATTGTTAAAATAACAAGTCGTCCGAAGAATATGATAATATTTTCGTGGACCAAAATGTGCATAGCTGAAATGAATGTACCAAATGAGCTTATTAACAAAATCCTCAGAAATGCAAAGTACCCATAGCTTGTCATCAACAGAGCAGCGTTTGAAGAGTATGTTGTTTGTAACCAGATAATAATGCCGAATCTGTGTGTGCGGCTTTTCATGCCATTTACTTTTGATGTATTTGCAAATCGGATCTTTAACTTGTTCGTAAGCAATGTCCTTTAAGGATTTGGTGATGAAGTTTTCGAAGGCGACTTTCTCAATGTAAAGAATACTGAAATTTTTCTCGAGGTTGCCTTCTGTGTTACTTTTCTCAAGTCCAGCCGGTGCGCGTGACAGTGCGTCCGCAACAGTGTTCTCCTTGCCGGGAATGTAGACTATTGTGAAGTGGAATTCTTGCAGAGACAATGCCCAACGTTTTCACCTGTCATGATTTAATTTTGAAGACATAAGAAATTGTAATGCACGATGATCACTGTATACTTTTACGTACTTACCAGAAAGAAAGACACGGAATTTGTTAAATGCCCAAACGAAAGCTAAAGCTTCTAATTCAGTAACGGAATAATTTTTTTCAGATTTTGTTAGCAGTCGGCTAGCAAAAGCAATGGTTTTCTGAAAGTAGTGTCATTTTCTATGGCTTCTTGAAATAAATGGGCACCAAGACCGACTTTAGAAGAATCCGTGCTAAGGCAGAAATCTTGTAACGGATCAGGATGAGCTAGTATTGGCGCGTTAAGTAGCGATTCTTTCAAAGAATTGAATTCCAACTGTGCTTGTTCGTCCCAGTTGCAAATAGTATTTTTTCCAGTGAGAGAATAAAGTTTTGGTGTAAGTAGAATTTGCATATTCAGAAAACGACGGTAAAAATTTACGAGACGTAGAAAACTGCGGACTTGTCTTTTTGTGGATGGAACTGGAATGGCTCTGATTGCTTCTAACTTTTCAGGATCCGGCTGAATGCCTTCAGGTGAAATGATATGTCCCAAAAACCTCACTTTGACCTACAGAATTCAGACTTTTCCAAGTTAACTGTAATTCCAGATTCTGCAAAAATACGTAACAAACTGTTGAGGAGGCGATTATGTTGTTCCCATGAAGATTCTGCTATTAGAATATCGTCCACATATAAGGTGATGTGACGTTTTAAGAACTCAGGTAATATGGAATTTAGCCCACGAAAGAATGCTGCCGAAGAAATGTTCAAACCAAAAGGAAGTTTCCGAAACTGATAACAAACGCCGAAACAAAGGAAAGCTGTGTATTTTCTACATTCTGGATGAAGTTCGATCTAATAAAAGCTGGATCTGAGATCAATGGAAGACAACACTTTTACACCATTAAAATATTGAAGAAGTTCTTCCAACGTTTGCGGCCTGTCTGTTTCAGGACTGATGACAGTATTGATTTGTCTCGAATCTAAATTAAGCCTGATCGATCCATTTTTCTTCTCAACAACATGTAATGGATTGTTGTATGAGCTTACTGCAGGCTCAATAATGCCCTCGTCAAGCATAGATTGTACTTCTGCTCTATCACGGTCCCTATAATGCGCCGGAATTACGTATGGTCTAACACAAAATTTAGTATGCTCACAAACACGAAATTGGTATTGAAATCCCTTGATTGTTCCTGTTTTGTGAGTAAAAACTGAGGAATGTGCTTGTAAAATCTCAAAAAGGTCCTGCCTATCAGTGTCATTACAATTCTCAATTGTTTGAATTTTATGCTGAATTAACTCATTAGTATTAAATGTGCCGTCGATATCATCCCTGTCAGTACTTGCAGAGTGATTGTTAGTGTCAAGTTCCGTCGAAAATTCCGAACTGTTGTCTAACAGGAGGTAAAGCCGATTAATTTCTTCGTCATGGTTTGAGAGTCAATCTTCAAATTTCAAAGCTACTGACTTACCTTCTTTTTCTAAACTTACTTCAGGATCGTGAAAGTTTAAGATTGCTTTGTATTCATTCAAAAAGTCTACTCCCAGTATAATTTCCGTCGACAATAATGGAACAATAAGAAAGTTCATAGAGAAGCTGTGGCTTTGACAAAAGAATTCTAAGTTGGTTTATTGGCGTACATCTACACTTTTTCCAAAGATTGCGCCTTGTAATTTAATCTTACGTAACGGAAGTGTGGGGCAATTGTTCGATTTGCTGCATTTGCTAAAGGCTGTTTCACTAATTACTGAAATTGGACTGCCAGAGTCAAGTACTGCCGTAAATTTTACGTCATTTACTGTAATGTGAATCACAGGATATGCAATGTTGTTATGTTTTACGTCGTGTTCTTGGAGTAAGATGTCCCTAATGTCTTCCATTTTTACGTAATTACTAGCTATGGCAGCTGCGTCGTTAGTTTCGTACGTACGTTTTGTGGCTGCCAGCGGTATGGGTCATTGCCTGTTGTCTCTTTGTTGGCGCGCGTCGTTATTGGGGTTTGGAGACCTAACTTCTACAAATTCACCTTGTCGAGAGGGCCCTGCCCTGCTTAAATCCCGCCAGTTCTGATGCAATTCAGGTCTGTCGTTACGATCATATCGTCTGTCGTCATGTCGGTAGATTCTAAAGTTTCTTTCTTGTCGGTCACGTGGTGGAGAATTTCTCCCTGAATCGTAACTGCGCGCTGGACGGTTGCGTCTAATATTTATGTTAATATTTATTTTGGTTCCTATACTGTCTGTTTCTCTGATTGTCTCTGTGATAGTCATTACTGCAGAGAGGTGATCTTTCCCTGTAATTATTACTACTCTGCCAACATTTGTCATATGGGTGGTGTCTGTTTTGGTCACGATTTGTGTTGTGAGAATCGCCTTGTCGTGTCCAGTTATTATTTCTTTCATCGAGGAATTGCGATGGATGTGACCTGTAATTGTTGTGTTCCTTTTTTCGCGTTCCGCGATTGTCAGTGTCAATTTCTAATTCTTGTAAGAGTCCCTGAAAAGCTTCAATGTCGTCTTTGCAACGTCCTGCCAAAATAATATGTCGTAAATGTTCAGGTAATTTGATTAAGCAAATGCGGATGAGTTCTGAGGGGCTGTATGGGTTTGACAGGTACTGATTCATATGCTACATGTCTTCAAAATATTTCACAAGACTGGAAAATTCAGATTGTTCGAAATGTTTCATCATTATGATGCTATGTTTTACTCAGTCTTGTGTAGCTTGAGACCAATATGCTGAGAGGAAGGCATGATAAACTTTTCCTTCACTGTGACAATCGTGAATGACCGATTGCATTCATACAGCTGGTTCATTCTCTAAGTAGCCACACATAAATTTTAATCTGTGTTCAAACGACCAGTTGGGAGGAAAACAATGAGAGAATTGATGGAGCCATGCTTGTGGATGAATGTTTTGGCAGAATTCTTAAATGTTTTGAATTTACGTGTAGTAATGAACAGCTTACAGTCAAAATCATCATGTCGGCGTGTCGCATGTCGGTCATTGTTATGTCGTTTCGGCGGTTCCATCTCAAAATTCGGTGTGCCTTGCCAATTTCTTTCATAATTTCCGAAGTGTCCTGTATTATTATTTTGTGGTTGTTCCGTATTTCTAAGTCCCTCTTCCCGTGTTGGAACGCGAGTGTCCTCTGAAATACGTAATTTTTGTATTACTTGTGCCAACTGATCTTGAACTTCCCGGATTTCTCTTTTGTGTTGCGTATTAATTTGATTCTGATTTTGTTTGAATTTCTTAATTTGTTCAAACTCTTCTGTGTCAGTGATGGCTACAGGTCTTGTGTCATTCAGATCATCATCTACCTTTGTAAATATGTTAGTGAACTGATGCGAAAGTTCGGCTACTTTCTCCGATAGTGTACTTATTTCGTCAGTGTGTTTTTCTGAACCAAGTTTCAGAGTATCTACTGTGTCCTTTAAGTTTTCCTGAGTTTTTGCAAGTTGCGTAACCGAATCGGCAGATGCAACTGAGTCAATTTTAGCTTGCGAGGTGTCGTGATTTTCATGAGCAATGGTTTGCAGTTCTTTTATGGCTGCTTCGTGATTCTATAATGCATTTTCATGCCGCGAAAAAATAGGTTGAAAATGCTCACAAATTTGTGTTTTTACTCCACTACAGACATTTTGGCATTTCGATTCAATGTTACGTAACTCAGTAGTTAAATCTTCACGTGTTTGTTCAAGTGTGGTGTCTAACTTTAGAAGCTTTTGCTGTGTTTGAATCTGATTTTGTTCCATTGTGTCTAACTTTTGAAGTTTTTGCTGTATTTGTCTCCGATTTTGTTCCATTGTGTCTAACTATTGCTGTGTTTGTCTCTGGTGTTGTTCCATTGTGTCTAACTTTTGAAGATTTTGTTCCATTGTGTCTAACTTTTGAAGCTTTTGCTGTGTTTGTCTCTGATTTTGTTCCATTTGTTGCATTACCTGTAATAACAATGCATTAGTGTCTGGAATCTGTTCCTCTACGCTTTTCGGCAGTGCATTTGCACTGGCAACATTCACATTTTGACAAGCAGAAAATGTGTCTTGACTTATTTGAGGAAACGGTGAGGACACAAAACCTGAATCAACAGTATTTGCAAAATTGTGTCCTGTCATTTCGGATTCCTGAGGCGAGCTGTTGCCGAGCGATCGATCGATAATGCTTCCCTGTTCACTAATTGTTTCACTGCCTACGCCATTGTTTGCCGCCCGCTCCATTTCCCTATGCACAATTACCAAATTACAATGTTGAACATTAGTTAATTCATTACACGGTGGCGCTAACACACTGCTTTCGTCTTCACTGTCATTTCTCAGTTTACTTTGGAGCCTAGTATTACGTTTTTCACACGCCATGATTGTCACAATATTTCACACGATAACACAGAAAAGCACAATTTGAAGAGCAAAATAAGATAACACACTAACATAGCATTGAAAATGATATCTCGTTAATTGCAAGCGCAGCTGCGGAATACTTCGTGCAAATCTACATGCATGCCACAACTGTTTTCCTGTACAAGAATGAAAAACTACAACTACAAAGGAAATTCTCTCTACAATTACGCGCTAGCAATAAACAAAAGCTACACTAATTACACAAACTACAAGAAAAAATTAGAAGATTCCAGTGAGGCATCCTCGGCTAAGGGTCGACATATGAAACGTCCCCTTAGAAAAATTATACAAGACTGCTTAAACTGACACACAATATTTTTTTTGGCGCAACGCAATCTGACTTTCAAAAATCCCTACAAATGAATGGCCCTGACTAACATAAACCTATACCTTTCACAAATCACTTACCTCACAAAAATCTTGGTTACTCGAACTACTACAATACAGCGAGCGCCACTACTGCCAGCTAAATAAAAGATTCAAACTACGGAAGGCACTAACTACTGATAGGCATAGTTAGCAAATGAAAGATTTTAATAGAGAACAAACAATGTATTTACCTTAATAGTCATCAAAAGTCATAATATATATAGCAGTTCATGACATCCAGTCTTACAAATTTCAAAACTCCGCCATTTCTCTCCCCACATCCACCACTGCTGGCGGCTCACCTCCAACTGCGCAACGCTACGCGCTGTTAACATCCAGCTGCCCAACGCTACAATAGCAGACAACAATGCAAACTAGCCACAGACTGCACACAGCACAGCCAGTGATTTTCATACAGAGCGCTTCGTGGCGTTACCAATATAAGAACCTAAACAGCCTACTAACAATATCTACAATTCGTAGTGGAGATCGGTCTTCGAGACTTAGTTTACGAGTTGAGACGCCTGTAGCCTTTGCATGGTGACAAGTATACAGGGTGAGTCACCTAACGTTACCGCTGGATATATTTCGTAAACCACATCAAATACTGACGTATCGATTCCACAGACCGAACGTGAGGACAGGGGATAGTGTAATTGTTTAATACAAACCATACAAAAATGCACGGAAGTATGTTTTTTAACACAAACCTACGTTTTTTTAAAAAATGGAACCACGTTAGTTTTGTTAGCACATCTGAACATATAAACAAATACGTAATCAGTGCCGTTTGTTGCATTGTAAAATGTTAATTACATCCGGAGATATTGTAACCTAAAGTTGACGCTTGGAACCTCCGACATTCAGTTGCGTGTTGTAACAAACACGGGCCACGGTCGGCGAGCAGCATCTGCAGGGACATGTTTACGATGACGACCGTGTTTACGAGTGTGGCTGTAGTGCACTGTTGTGGTTTGGTCTAGCTGTCGCAGTGTCCGCATGTAGCGCTTGCTGCTATTGTTAGCCGGCCGAAGTGGCCGTGCGGTTAAAAGCGCTGCAGTGTGGAACCGCAAGACCGCTACGGTCGCAGGTTCGAATCCTGCCTCTGGCATGGATGTTTGTGATGCCCTTAGGTTAGTTAGGTTTAACTAGTTCTAAGTTCTAGGGGACTAATGACCTCAGCAGTTGAGTCCCATAGTGCTCAGAGCCATTTGCTATTGTTATTCTGCATTCGTCTCCGCACGCAGACCAACTGTAGTACACCGTGTTACCAGACGTCTGTGATAGTGTAGTGTTGTAGGAACTGTGACCATGGTGTATTCGAACTCTGAAAAGGCGGAGATGATACTCATCTATGGCGAGTGTCGACGAAATGCAGCTATAGCCTGCAGGGTGTATACAGAACGGTACCCGGACAGCATCCAACGTGCCGCACATTGCAAAACATCTATCGCCAATTGTATGCAACAGGTATGGTCGTAGCACGCAAACGGGTCCGTAACAGGCCCGTCACAGGAGAAGCGGGTGCAGTTGGTGTGTTAGCTGCTGTTGCCATGAACCCACACATGAGTACACGGGACATTGCGAGAGCCAGTGGACTGAGTCAAAGTAGTGTCATGCGCATACTGCATCGTCACCGCTTTCACCCGTTTCATGTGTCGCTACGTCAGCAATTACATGGTGATGATTTTAATCATCGAGTGCAATTCTGTCAATGGGCATTAACAGAGAGTGCGTTGCAGTTCTACCTGTTTACCGATGAAGCAGGTTTCACAAACCACGGGGCAGTGAATCTACGGAACATGCATTACTGGTCCGTGGACAAACCTCGCTGGCTCAGACAGGTAGAGCGACAGCGACCGTAGACTGTAAATGTATGGTGCGGAATCATTGGCGACCACCTCATAGGTCCTCACTTCATTGCAGGTGCCCAAACAGCTGCAACATACGTCGCGTTTCTACAGAATGATCTGCCAACGTAGCTCGAAAATGTCCCACTGGAAACGCGTCGACGTATGTGGTATCAGCATGATGGTTCACCTGCACATACCAGACTTAACACTCGGCTGACCCTTGACAGGATGTTCGACGGGCGTTTCATAGGAAATGGAGGACGCATAAATTGCCAAGCTCGTTCTCCTGATCTTACACCTCTGGACTTTTTTCTGTGGGGTACGTTAAAGGAGAATGTGTACCGTGATGTGCCTACAACCCCAGAGGATATGAAACAACGTATTGTGGCAACCTGCGGCAACATTACACCAGATGTACTGCGGCGTGTAGGACATTCATTACGCCAGAGATTGCAATTGTGTGCAGCAAATGATGGCCACTACATTGAACATCTATTGGCCTGACATGTCGGGACACACTCTATTCCACTAAGTAATTGAAAACGGAAACCACGTGTGTACGTGTACCTCACCCCTCATGGTAATGTGCGTCAGTGAAAAAGACCAATAAAAGGATGTTAGCATGTGGACGTAATGTGCTGTTCCAGTCTCTTCTGTACCTAAGGTCCATCACCGTTCCCTCTGGATCCCTACGTAATTCGGTGCTCTCCGATACACACGATCGAACAGCGGAGGAGTGGTACTCAAGCGTCAGCTTCAGGTTACAATATCTCCGGATGTAATTAACATTTTACAATGCAACAAACGGCACTGATTACGTATTTGTTTATATGTAACTAACGGGGTTCCATTTAAAAAAACGTAGGTTTGTGTTAAAAAACATACTTCCGTGAATTTTTTTATGGTTTGTATTAACCAATTACACTAGCCCCTCTCCTCACGTTCGGTCTGTGGAATCGATTCGTTAGTATTTGATGTGGTTTACGAAACATATCCAGCGATAATGTTAGGTGACTCACCCTGTATACTACAATGGCTGACAGCGTGGTGATAATGTTAGGTGACTCACCCTGTATACTACAATGGCTGACAGCGTGGTGCCCAGGACGGACACAGTCTTGTTAACACTGAATTCCCTAACGCACGCCTTGACAGGACACTGCGTAGTTGCATCTGCCCGCAGTACAACCTAAGTCTCGCAGTTCAATAAAGTACATATTTCTGTGTCACTAATTTGTTTGCACTGTCACAGTCCCTCCGTCCGCCTCGGAGCTCTAAAGCTAATACGACGTATGGAAGCCGAGATCCAGATGACCCGTGTACATCATAGAATTCTTATTGTATGGTAGTATATGTTACAGAAATGTGAGATGTAGATGAAGATGGAATATATGACACTGACAGAAGAATTTGACAAAGCACTGAAAGATCAAGTCGTAACAATGCTCCGAGAGTAGGCAACATTGAATCAGGACTACCGAAAGCCATGGGAGAGCCAGCCATGACAAAACTTTTCCATCTGGTGTGCTATATGTATTACACAAGCGAAATACCCTTAGACTTCAAGAAAAATTTAAATATTCCAAGTAAAAAGAAATAATGTGCTGGCAGCGTCAATATTGTTGAAGTATCCATTCAATAAATCGTGGTTGCAAAATACTAACACTAACTCTCTATAGACGGATAAAAAAAACTGCTTGAAGCCGACGTCAGGGAAGAGCAAATTGGATTCTACAGAAATGCAGGTACTTACCTGGCAATACTGACCACTGACCACTGACGACTAAGAAGACAGATTTCTTTTTGGCTCATCAGTCTTCGGAGTGGTTTGTGCGACCCATCACGAATCCCTCTCCAGTGCCAACCTCTTCATCTCAGAGTAGCACTTGCAATCCATGTCCTCAGCTATTTGCTGGATGTATTAAAATCTCTGTCTTCCTCTACGGTTTTTTCCCTCTAGTACCATGCAAGTATTTCCCTGACTTCGTAACAGATGTCTTATCATCCTGTCCCTTCTCGTTGTATTTTCCACATATTCCTTTCCTCCCCGATTCCGCGCAGAACCTCCTCATTCCTGTTTATCAGTACACCTAATTTTCAACATACGTCTGTAGCACTACAGCTCAAATTATTCTTTTCTGACTCATTACCATACAATGCTGTACTTCAGCCGTAAATTTTCAGAAATTTCTTCCTCAAATTCAGGGCTTTGTTTGATACCAGTCCACTTCTCTTGGCAAGGAATGCCCTTCTTACCAGTGCTAGTCTCTTCTGATGTCCTCCTTGTTCCGTCTGCCATTGGTTATTTTGCTACGTAGGTAGCAGAATTCCTTAACTTCATCTACTTCGTGATCATCCGCCCTGATGCTAAGTTTCTCGCTGTTCTCATTTCAGCCCATTACTTTCGGCTTTTTTCGATTTACTCTCAATCTATATTCTGTACTCATTAGATTGTTTATTCCATTCAGCATATCATGTAACTCTTCTCCACTTTCGCTCAGGATAGAAACGTCGTCAACGAATCGTATCATTGATTTCATTCCGCTTTGAATTTTAATTCCACTCTGAAGTCTTTCTTTTATTTCCATCGTTCCTTTTTCGATGTACAGATTGAACAGTAGGGGCAAAAGACTGATCCCTGTCTTACACCCTTTCTAATCCGAGCACGCCCTTCTTGGTAATCCACTCTTATTATTTCCTCTTGGCTTTTGTACATATTGCATATTACCTGTCCCTCCCTATAGCTTACCCATATTTTTCTCAGAATTTCGAACATCTCGCACCATTTTACATTGTCGAACGCTTTTTCCAGGTCGACGAATCCGATGAACGTACACTCCTGGAAATTGAAATAAGAACACCGTGAATTCATTGTCCCAGGAAGGGGAAACTCTATTGACACATTCCTGGGGTCAGATACATCACATGATCACACTGACAGAACCACAGGCACATAGACACAGGCAACATAGCATGCACAATGTCGGCACTAGTACATTGTATATCCACCTTTCGCAGCAATGCAGGCTGCTATTCTCCCATGGAGACGATCGTAGAGATGCTGGATGTAGTCCTGTGGAACGGCTTGCCATGCCATTTCCACCTGGCGCCTCAGTTGGACCAGCGTTCGTGCTGGACGTGCAGACCGCGTGAGACGACGCTTCATCCAGTCCCAAACATGCTCAATGGGGGACAGATCCGGAGATCTTGCTGGCCAGGGTAGTTGACTTACACCTTCTAGAGCACGTTGGGTGGCACGGGATACATGCGGATGTGCATTGCCCTGTTGGAACAGCAAGTTACCTTGCCGGTCTAGGAATGGTAGAACGATGGATTCGATGACGGTTTGGATGTACCGTGCACTATTCAGTGTCCCCTCGACGATCACCAGTGGTGTACGGCCAGTGTAGGAGATCGCTCCCCACACCATGATGCCGGGTGTTGGCCCTGTGTGCCTCAGTCGTATGCAGTCCTGATTGTGGCGCTCACCTGCACGGCGCCAAACACGCATACGACCATAATTGGCACCAAGGCAGAAGCGACTCTCATCGCTGAAGACGACACGTCTCCATTCGTCTCTCCATTCACGCTTGTCGCGACACCACTGGAGGCGGGCTGCACGATGTTGGGGCGTGAGCGGAAGACGGCCTAACGGTGTGCGGGACCGTAGCCCAGCTTCATGGAGACGGTTGCGAATGGTCCTCGCCGATACCCCAGGAGCAACAGTGTCCCTAATTTGCTGGGAAGTGGCGGTGCGGTCCCCTACGGCACTGCGTAGCATCCTACGGTCTTGGCGTGCATCCGTGCGTCGCTGCGGTCCGGTCCCAGGTCGACGGGCACGTGCACCTTCCGCCGACCACTGGCGACAACATCGATGTACTGTGGAGACCTCACGCCCCACGTGTTGAGCAATTCGGCGGTACGTCCACCCGGCCTCCCGCATGCCCACTATACGCCCTCGCTCAAAGTCCGTCAACTGCACATACGGTTCACGTCCACGCTGTCGCGGCATGCTACCAGTGTTAAAGACTGCGATGGAGCTCCGTATGCCACGGCAAACTGGCTGACACTGACGGCGGCGGTGCACAAATGCTGCGCAGCTAGCGCCATTCGACGGCCAACACCGCGGTTCCTGGTGTGTCCGCTGTGCCGTGCGTAGAATCAGTGCTTGTACAGCCCTCTCGCAGTGTCCGGAGCAAGTATGGTGGGTCTGACACACCGGTGTCAATGTGTTCTTTTTTTCCATTTCCAGGAGTGTATCATAGTTTTTCTTTAGTCTTGCTTCCATTATCAACTGTAACGTCAGAATTGCCTTTGTGGTGCCTTTACCTTTTCTAAGGTCAAACTTCTTCCCCCATGAACCATGGACCTTGCCGTTGGTGGGGAGGCTTGCGTGCCTCAGCGATACAGATGGCCGTACCGTAGGTGCAACCACAACGGAGGGGTATCTGTTGAGAGGCCAGACAAACATGTGGATCCTGAAGAGGGGCAGCAGCCTTTTCAGTAGGTGCAAGGGCAACAGTCTGGATGATTGACTGATCTGGCCTTGTAACATTAACCAAAACGGCCTTGCTGTGCTGGTACTGCGAACGGCTGAAAGCAAGGGGAAACTACAGCCGTAATTTTTCCCGAGGACATGCAGCTTTACTGTATGATTAAATGATGATGGCGTCCTCTTGGGTAAAATATTCCGGAGGTAAAATAGTCCCCCATTCGGATCTCTGGGCGGGGACTACTCAAGAGGACGTCGTTATCAGGAGAAAGAAAACTGGCATTCTACGGATCGGAGCGTGGAATGGCAGATCCCTTAATCGGGCAGGTCGGTTAGAAAACTTAAAAAGGGAAATGGATAGGTTAAAGTTAGATATAGTGGGAATTAGTGAAGTTCGGTGGTAGGAGGAACAAGACTTTTGGTCAGGTGATTACAGGGTTATCAATACAAAATCAAATAGGGGTAATGCAGGAGTAGGTTTAATAATGAATAAAAAAATAGGAGTGCGGGTTAGCTACTACAAACAGCATAGTGAACGCATTATTGTGGCCAAGATAGACACAAAGCCCATGCCTACTACAGTAGTACAAGTTTATATGCCAACTAGCTCTGCAGATGATGAAGAAATTGATGAAATATATGACGAGATAAAAGAAATTATTCAGGTAGTGAAGGGAGACGAAAATTTAATAGTCATGGGTGACTGGAATTCGTCAGTAGGAGAAGGGAGAGAAGGAAACATAGTAGGTGAATATGGCTTGGGGGGAAGAAATGAAAGAGGAAGCCGCCTTGTAGAATTTTGCACAGAGCATAACTTAATCATAGCTAACACTTGGTTCAAGAATCATAAAAGAAGGTTGTATACCTGGAAGAATCCTGGAGATACTAATAGGTATCAGATAGATTATATAATGGTAAGACAGAGATTTAGGAACCAGGTTTTAAATTGTAAGACATTTCCAGGGGCAGATGTGGATTCTGACCACAATCTACTGGTTATGAACTGCAGATTGAAACTGAAGAAACTGCAAAAAGGTGGGAATTTAAGGAGATGGGACCTGGATAAACTGAAAGAACCAGAGGTTGTAGAGAGTTTCAGAGAGAGCATAAGGGAACAATTGACAGGAATGGGGGACAGAAATACAGTAGAAGAAGAATGGGTAGCTTTGAGGGATGAAGTAGTGAAGGTAGCAGAGGATCAAGTAGGTAAAAAGACGAGGGCTAATAGAAATCCTTGGGTAACAGAAGAAATATTGAATTTAATTGATGAAAGGAGAAAATATAAAAATGCAGTAAATGAAGCAGGCAAAAGGGAATACAAACGTCTCAAAAATGAGATCGACAGAAAGTGCAAAATGGCTAAGCAGGGATGTCTAGAGGACAAATGTAAGGATGTAGAGGCTTATCTCACTAGGGGTAAGATAGATACTGCCTACAGGAAAATTAAAGAGACCTTTGGAGAGAAGAGAACCACTTGTATGAATATCAAGAGCTCAGATGGCAACCCAGTTCTAAGCAAAGAAGGGAAGGCAGAAAGGTGGAAGGAGTATATAGAGGGTTTATACAAGGGCGATGTACTTGAGGACAATATTATGGAAATGGAAGAGGATGTAGATGAAGATGAAATGAGAGATAAGATACTGCGTGAAGAGTTTGACAGAGCACTGAAAGACCTGAGTCGAAACAAGGCCCCGGGAGTAGACAACATTCCATTAGAACTACTAATGGCCTTGGGAGAGCCAGTTATGACAAAACTCTACCATCTGGTGAGCAAGATGTATGAGACAGGCGAAATACCCACAGACTTCAAGAAGAATATAATAATTCCAATCCCAAAAAAAGCAGGTGTTGACAGATGTGAAAATTACCGAACTATCAGCTTAATAAGTCACAGCTGCAAAATACTAACACGAATTCTTTACAGACGAATGGAAAAACTAGTAGAAGCCAACCTCGGGGAAGATCAGTTTGGATTCCGTAGAAACACTGGAACACGTGAGGCAATACTGACATTACGAATTATCTTAGAAGAAAGATTAAGGAAAGGCAAACCTACGTTTCTAGCATTTGTAGACTTAGAGAAAGCTTTTGACAATGTTGACTGGAATATTCTCTTTCAAATTCTTAAGGTGGCAGGTGTAAAATACAGGGAGCGAAAGGCTATTTACAATTTGTACAGAAACCTGATGGCAGTTATAAGAGTCGAGGGACATGAGAGGGAAGCAGTGTTTGGGAAGGGAGTAAGACAGGGTTGTAGCCTCTCCCCGATGTTGTTCAATCTGTATATTGAGCAAGCAGTAAAGGAAACAAAAGAAAAATCGGAGTAGGTATTAAAATTCATGGAGAAGAAATAAAAACTTTGAGGTTCGCCGATGACATTGTAATTCTGTCAGAGACAGCAAAGGACTTGGAAGAGCAGTTGAACGGAATGGACAGTGTCCTGAAAGGAGGATATAAGATGAACATCAACAAAAGCAAAACGAGGATAATGGAATGTAGTCAAATTAAATCGGGTGATGCTGAGGGGATTAGATTAGGAAATGAGACACTTAAAGTAGTAAAGGAGTTTTGCTATTTAGGGAGTAAAATAACTGAAGATGGTCGAAGTAGAGAGGATATAAAATGTAGACTGGCAATGGCAAGGAAATCGTTTCTGAAGAAGAGAAATTTGTTAACATCGAGTATAGATTTAAGTGTCAGGAAGTCGTTTCTGAAAGTATTTGTATGGAGTGTAGCCATGTATGCAAGTGACACATGGACGATAACCAGTTTGGACAAGAAGAGAATAGAAGCTTTCGAAATGTGGTGCTACAGAAGAATGCTGAAGATTAGATGGGTAGATCACATAACTAATGAGGAGGTATTGAATAGGATTGGGGAGAAGAGAAGTTTGTGGCACAACTTGACTAGAAGCAGGGATCGGTTGGTAGGACATGTTTTGAGGCATCAAGGGATCACAAATTTAGCATTGGAGGGCAGCGTGGAGGGTAAAAATTGTAGAGGGAGACCAAGAGATCAATACACTAAGCAGATTCAGAAGGATGTAGGTTGCAGTAGGTACTGGGAGATGAAGAAGCTTGCACAGGATAGAGTAGCATGGAGAGCTGCATCAAACCAGTCTCAGGACTGAAGACCACAACAACAACAACAACAAGGTCAAACTTATGGTCATCTAGCACTTTCACAATTTTCTTTTCCTTTCATCTCCATATTATTCTTGTCAGCAACATGGGTGAGTGTGCTGCTAAGCTGATTGTGCGATAATTGTCGCATTTGTCAGTTCTTGCAGTTTTCGGAGTTGTGTGGTCGATATTTTTCCGAAAGTCAGATGATATGTCGCCAGACTCATACATTGTACACACCAACGTGAACAGCTGGTTTGTAGCCAAATGGTTTTAGAAATTCTGATGGAATGTTATTCATCCCTTCTGCGTAATTTGATCTTAGGTATTCCAAAGCTCTCTTACATTCTGATTCTAATACTCGATTCCCTACCTCTTCTAAATCGACTCCTGTTCTTCCTTCTATACACCAGACAAATCTTCCCCCTCATAGAGGCCTTCAATGTACTCTTTACATCTATCCGCTATCTCTTCTGCATTTAACAATGGAATTCCCCTTGCACTCTCAATGTTACCAACATTGCTTCTAATGCCACCAGAGGTTCTTTTGACTTACCTGCATGCTGAATCAGTCTTTCCGAGAATTATTTCTTTTTCGATTTCTTCACATTACTCGTGCAGCCATTTCGTCTTCACTTCCCTGCACTTCCTGTTTATTTCATTCCTCAGAGGCTTGTATTTCTGTATTCCTGAATCTCAAAAATGGCTCTGAGCACTATGGGACTTAACATCTGAGGTCATCAGTCACCTAGAACTTAGAACAACTTAAACCTAACTAACCTAAGGACGTCATACACATCCATGCCCGAGGCAAGATTCGAACCTGCGACCTTAGCGGTCTCACGGTTCCAGACTGAAGCGCCTAGAACCTCTCGGTCACATCGGCCGGATCCTGAATCTCCCTGAACATAATTGTACTTCACTTTTTATCGATCAACTGAAGGATTTCTTCTGTTACTCATGGTTTCTTCGCAGCTACCTTCTTTGTACCTACCTTTATGTTTCCAGCTTCTGTGATTGCCCCATTTACAGACATCCATTCCTCTTCAAATGTAATGCCTACTGAGCTATTCCTTATTGCTGTATCTGTAGCTTTAGAAGACTTCAATCATATCTTGTCATCGCCTAACGCTTCTGTATGCCACTTCTTTGAGTATTGATTCTTTCTGACTAATCTCTTAAACTTAAGCCTACTCTTCATCACTACCACATTGCGATGTGAGTCGATATCTGCTCCTGGCTACGCCTGACAATCCAGCATCTGATAACGGAATCTATGTAATTTAACTGAAATCTTCCCGTATCACCTGGCCTTTTCCAAGTACGCCTCCACCTCTTGAAATACTTGAATAGAGTATTCGCTATTACTAGCTGAAACTTGTTACAGAACTCAATTAGTCCCTCTCCTCTCTCATTTCTTGTCCCAAGTCCATGTGCTCCTGTAAAATTTTCTTCTACTCCTTCCCTTACAATTGCATTCCAATACCCATGACTATTAGATTTTCATCTCCCTTTAAGTTCTATACTACCCTTACAATATCCTGATATACTTTCTCTTTCTATATCTCTTTATCTTAAGCTTACAACGTAGGTATGTATACTTAAACAATCGTTGTTGGTGTTGCTTTCCTGTCTAGTCTATCACTGAACTGTTCACTGTAAAACACTCTATGCCCTACCTTTTTATTCATAGTGAATCCTACTCCCGTTACACCATTTTCTGCTGCTATTGATATAACGCTGTAGTCATCTGACCAGAAATCCTTGTCTTCTTTCCATTTTGCATCACTGATCCCTAATATACGTAGTAGAAGCATTTGTACTTCCCTTTTCAGATATTTTAGCTTCTCTACCACTTTCAATCACGTGACATTCCACGCCCCTCTTCATAGAACATCATCGTTTCGTTGATCATTCAACCTTTTCTCATGGTCACTTCGTACTTGGCAGTCGCCTCACTGAGATACGAATAGATTACTATTCCGGAATCTTTTGGCAATCGAGAGATCAACATGACACTTTTTCTTTCAATTACACTCCACATGTCATGTAGATACATGTTATGTGTTTTTAATGCAGTGGTTTACATATCCTCCTGCATCCCCATGCCGTTGACCATTGCCGATTCTCCACCTTTAAGTGCAGTTTCCCACCCACAGGACAATAGAATGCCCTGAACCTCTGTCCGCACCTACGCCCTCTTTCACAAAGCCATTGGCAGAATGAGGGTGACTTCTTATGCCGGAAGCCTTCGGCCACCAATGTTGATTATTAATCTAAATTTAAGCGGGGGGGGGGGGGGGTCCGAACCCGAAACCGAGGACCTTTCGATTACTGATCAAAGACGCTGTCCCCCCTCCAATTTTTTTCCTTCAACCGAACTTCCGCTGCGCCCGGTGCCGAATGGGAGGGATGGCGCGAGGTGGGCAGGTGTCGCCCCTAGACCGCTGGTGCTCGCTGCAGTTTAAGGAGAGACAAACGTACATTTATAGCATTTGCAGACCTAGAGAATTTACGACAATGTGGACAGAAATATTCTCTTTGTAATTCTGAAGGTAGGGGGTAGAATACAGGGAGTGAAACGTTATTTACCACTTGTATAATAACAAGACGACATTTATAAGAGTCGAGGGGTATGAAAAGGAAGCCGTGCTTCAGAATGGAGTGATATTAGGGTTGTAGTCTATGCTAGATGTTAACCAATCAGTACATTGAGCAAGCAGTGAAGGAAGCCAAAGAAAAATTTGGAGTAGGAGTTAAAATTCGGGAGAAGAAACAAAGCCATACAATGAAGGCTTTCACGACCGGATGTTTCAGCTGCCGAGAATTTTTCCGGGTTGTATGACCATGGTCCATGGAACTCTTCTATCCCTGACGTATCATCCAACGCTTCGTTGGACATCTTCGGAGGTGCTCCTGGTGTCGGCAAGACTCAGCGCAGCCAGGAGCACCTCCGAAGATGTCCAACGTAGCCTTGGATGAAACGTCAGGGATAGAAGAGTTCCATGGACCGCAGCCATACAACCCGGAAGAATCTTCGTCAGAAGAAGCAAAAACCACTATGTTTGTCGAGGATATTGTAATTTTGTCAGAGATGGCAAAGGATTCGGAAGAGAAGGGGATGGATAATGTCTTGAACGGGGGATATAAGATGAACACCAGTCAAAGCAAAGAAGAGGATAATAAAATGTAGTCGAAGTAAATCAGGTGATGCTGAGGGAACTAGATTAGGAAAAAATTCACTTCAGCCAATAAATGAGTTTTGTTATTTGGGAAGCGGAATAACTAATGGAGTAGAGAGGATATCAAATGTAGACTGGCAATGGCAAGTAAGGCGTTTCGCAAGGAAAGATATTTGGTAACATCAAATACAAATTTAAGTGTCAGAAAGTCTTTTTGAAAGTATTTGTACAGAGCTTAGCCAGGTATGAAAGTGAAAAATGTATGAGTGATTAAACAAGGAGAGAATAGAAGCTTTTGAAACGTGCGGAGGACTGCTGAAGATTAGATGGGTAGATTACGTACCGGATGAGGAGGTACTGGATACAACTGGAAGAGTGAAGAAATTTGTGGCACAGCGTGACTAGAGGAAGGGAACGGTTGATAGGGCACATTCTGAGTTATTACTGGATCACCAGATTAGAACTGAAGGAAAGTGTGAGAGGGGGGGGGGGGGGGGGGAGTTCGAAAGTGGAAGAGAAACATGATATTGGAAGACGTAATATAAAAGAAAAATATGTATTTCCGTTAAAGTGACGGTACCCAAGGAACTTCCTGTTGGCCAACTCCTTCTACTCCATCGATGAATATTTTCACAAGGATTATAGCTCATAACTCTGTCTGCATTACAACAGTAAAATAGCCATGTATCTGAGTGAAAAAAATGACTCTTTCCACATCCCAGAGACTCCTGTCCAAGGGATCCACGGAAAACGATAAATGTAATGTAATGTAAATGTAAAACACTTAAAAAGACAATAGCAGCTAAGTTGTTTTGATGTTATTTGTCTTTGATTTTGTATTGACTGTTATACACGAACAGTTCATTGGTATGTGAGGCATTTATATATTAGAATCAGAATTGCATATAATTTTATAAGTAGCTATTCAAAAAAACTGCCATGACAGGTTTATGAGTTAATACTAAACATCAACGTAATAAAAAACTTTCTGTAATTCACGTGTAATGCAGCAGGTGTCAACAACCGTATTTTATGAGCTAAGCAGAACGGGAAAAACGTATGGCGTATTCTTTCTTTGTAAAAGTTAACTGAGGCAGCGAACTGCAGAGCGGCTACCTGCAGCGGTCAACGCTTCACACAGCGGCTGAAATCATGATCTGGAGTGTGAAGCTTCAGAAGATTTCAGCAACTGTCCGCCGATGACTCCTACCGCTGATCAGCAGTGCAAGAAAAGCGACATTTAGGAACAGGCTGCCAGCTCCGACGTAGCGCAACGAGCAATGCGGCGTCATTCGTGGTGGAGCGTAACATCTTTTAAGAGTGCGTGTGCTCAGCCTCTAATGCAAACAGTGTTACCTTCATATGGTGCGTTAATTTGGCTGTATAACTTTTCTTCCTTTCACATGCTTCATTTGACCCCATAGGAGCTGCAGTTATTATCTATTGCTGATACTAATAAACAAATGTCTAAAACCACGGCGAACTCTGTCTCAGCCAAGTGCTTTCCTTACATGACCGTTGATTTTGTTGTTTCTTATGCACTTTTATCATATGTGGAAAAGTTACACTAAATAAAGATTTCCGCCTGAATAAACAGAAAATACATGTCTACTGGAATAAGCCATTTTATGTATTTTGAGGCTAGCATTAGTGCTAGCTTGTACTAGATGCATTTTTGTCACGTGTTTAGCATTTCCATAACTGCTGTGTATGTTGCTGCTTCCTTAAATGAGTTGAATAGGAATGAATGCAATGACCAGCTATTGGCTCACTGAAAATTTAAACTTTGGAAATATGCTGGTTTAGCATAGATATATTTCTGACAATTACGGTCATACAACGACTTTATGTGAGATTAGCTGATATGTATTCGTTTTGTTCCGTTTGAATTACACATACGTTTTTGAATTGTTAACTGCATCCGTGCTTCTATATTACCTATTCTGTTCAGTATTTTCTCTAGTTTCCTGTAAGAGTTTTCTGTCATATTCTACCAATCTTATTTTCTCGTCTACCTTTATTTTGCATGTTTCGAGCATTTCCTGAAAGCTCATCTTCTGTATATCATGGATATCCTTTGGTGCTTGCGTTTCTGATTTCTCCTCGGCTTTAATTCATCAGTTTTTCTCTCTTAACTTTCGTCTGATACTTTCCTTTCTTTCTTGCTTCTTTCCAGCCTGTTATTTCTTATATTGACAATTAATTGGTGCTATCGTATTTATTAAGTCGAAGTGATTCTTTTCTTTAAGACTGTCTTTGGCGGTTCTGCATACTAGTCCATTCTGATATCTTGCCCTGTTCTTTCTCACATAACTGTTTGTGGTGTGATCACGTTTCCCAGACTTTCGTTCAAGGTTCTATGTGCTGCAGGAAATTTCATGTTACTTACAGTGACCATTTGATACTCCTCCCAGTCTAACATGTGCTCCTGTTTACTTTCATTCATCGGTATTAACAGATTTTACTCTCCTTACAAATACGTGTCCGAAATGTTACGCAATATACGCAACTATGGTCTACATTATACCAGGTTTCATGACACACTACTATTGCACTATTACCGCATGTTGCAGCAATTCTAAATATTCGGCTATAACAGTGATTCTGCTTAGTCGCCTACAGCACCTCCGATACTCACATTGATCGTTTTATGCTACTAGTGGATCCAGTGAGCAGTGATACTGTACCTGCCTTTTCATTGTATGTACATCGTGTGGTCCAGCCTCTAATTCCCTCTTCTTTCTTTGTTCTTCATCCTTTCCTTCCTCCTTCCACAGTCACTTTTACTTGTGTTGTTGATATGAAATAATAAACCTAATATGTCCGTTTATTTTGTAACGGTCGTATCCTGAAACTGCAACACTTCTGAGCTGTCCGAGGGAATTCATTGCAAATGTTCCTTCAAAGTGACTGCATCCGAAGTCTTAGTATCTCATTCTTGTCTCCTAGAGGCCAGTTTTAGATTTTTGTTCGTTCTTGATTGTTGTTTTTTTTTTTAATTTGCTGCCATCCTGGTTAGGCATCGGATCTTTTGATCTTGACGAAATTCGTGGGCAGCTTTACTGGCAAGGTACTAGTATCATGATAATGAAGGTCCGATGACATGTGCCTAAGTGACACGTGTCCTATCAATCTCCTGTTCTCAGTTCTTCACATAGCGTAGACAGTAACAAATAAAAAACATGGGACAAGTTATCTTAAGATCGGAACAATTTTTGTTAGACACCTTATTTGTGATACATTAATTTCATAGAAAACGTCCCTAAGCTGTCCACAGTTCATTCACTGTAATTCAGCTGTCACTTGTTTCCACATGATTCCGTAACTCCACTCGGGTTGATCCTTTGACTACCAATTTTATTTCAAAAGCGTTAATGTATGGTTATTTCAATTAATGCGTGTATGAGAAGTAACGATATGAAATGAAATGAAATGTCGTGTGACGAGGGCCTCCCGTCGGGTAGACCATTCGCCTGGGGCAAGTCTTTCGATTTGACGCCACTTCGGCGACTTGCGCGTCGATGGGGATGAAATGATGATGATGAGGACAACACAACACCCAGTCCCTGAGCGGAGAAAATCTCCGACCCGGCCGGGAATCGAATCCGTGCCCTTTGGATTGACAGTCTGTCGCGCTGACCACTCAGCTCCCCGGGGGCGGACACCATATGAAAAGTATGTTTCCCAACGTTTCGTTTTCCAGTGGGGTTGGGGGGGGGGGGGGAGGGGAAATAGAGGATTATCCACAGTTATCTCGAAGATATCAGAAGACGGTTGCGCAAAACCTAAAGACATCCTAAAAACAGACATACATCAGTGGACAGAGCATTTCTCCAAGTCTGTAACTTATAATATAGGTGCTTAATGTGGGCTTCGCTTGTGATTTGGTAAGAGTCAATTCGTGGGTGCAGGACGTTGACACGTTGTGTCCGAAAAGGCGCGAAGACAGCCCCTTTTGCGAATCTGGAAATTGGGTTCCTTATTTGCAGGCACGAACCAATTCCATGCGACAATACGGAGGTGAGGATTACCCATGAAATTTGAGGACAACACAACCTACAGCTGCAATCTCTAATTACAAGAACTCTACTAACCATTAGAAGGCTTCGCTTTACCAGTGGATCAGTAATATGTAGTAGAAACATGCAACAATTTCCAATTGTTTCTCTGATAACCTATCGTGCGACACATATGTCCCTTTGGTAGTGAAACGGCTAATTATCGATATTCTAATTCAGTCCAGTCACTGTGAAATATTACGTGTAGTTTCAGTTGATACAGAATTAACTGATTCAACGAAAATGTTAGCACCGGCTTTCCGCACTCCGATGCGTGTCTGTGCGCACCGCGCTTCTCTACGATGCTCTTTGCAGATCTTCTCCGACTGCGCGCTTCAAATCGGCAGGCGCCAAGATGTTCCCGAGCTCATTCGCGCGCCACCTGTTGGCTCTGGTCTGACAGAGATGACTAAGGTCAAAATTCAAGACGTAGGAAGTATATCGATAACTGTACCTCCACACACTGCGTAAATATCCGTATTCTATTGTCACGAAGCCAATGCATATGTATGCCATGAATGCAGACGACCGATTGTATGTAATTCAAATACTCTGCCTACTGAGCGAATTGGTGAAAAAAATATTGTTGGCAGGGGGAGCTAATAATTGCTACTGGCTAGAGGTTACCCATTTGCTGTCTCATGGCTATCGACACATCCCACTTTCATATACAGACACAGGAAAGAATAAGAACATGGCCAAAATCCTTTCTTAAGGGAAGGTCCAGGGTAGCTGCAATAATTTTACTATTCCTAACGACAGATATTTCGGCGTTAATGTAATTCTCAACTAACTTACGAATACAACAGTGGTGAGCCACCTACTGATATCGTGGCTATCCAAGTGAGTACTTATGTATTGGAATTATACATTGCTACTAACGTTTAGTTTAATTTGAGTTCCACATTACAGCTATAGTAAACTGTCTTTGCCTAATTCGTACTGATTACGTGACCTTTAGTAAACCCAGTTATAAACGTATGGAATAAATTTTGACACTTATTTGATACTTCGTTTACTGTAGACTACGATTTAACATTATTTTCGACAGTTATTTTACTACGATGCTATATGTTTGCAAAGTATAACTAGCCAATTAGAGAAACCCCAATTAAACAATAATGTACCTACAATTTACCTAGGGCAAACATTAAAAAAAAGATAAATGCGGTACTCAAAAGCCTGCCTATTCAAGTGGCCATCCGTACCAATAACAATACCGTAACAAAACTGCGTTCAAGCAAGATCAAAATGTCAGAATATACCTGTCCGGAAATATGCAAAATCACTTGTGACAATTGCAATAATTTCTATATTGACCGAAAAGTAAGAGATTTTAGTATCATGTTCAAAGAACACATCAGAAACTAAAACAGTAATCGACCTAGCTTCTTATTACACCTAAAAACTCAACACCACACAACAAAGAAAATTGAAACTGTATTACAAATACTACACAGAATATCTAAAGGACTAGCTATGAGCATGTCTGAAGAATTGGCTATATTCTAGTATATACCTACGAGAGAGTATCCACACGAAATACTAAACGAACACACAGACTTTAAACATAAATATTATCTGGAAAAATTAATTGACATACTAGAACACGAAAAGGATAGTACATATGGACTACAAAAGATTCTCGTACGAAAGACAGAATTCACAGCGAAATCCAGTCAGCGAGATGTAACGCTGATGTCGCTTAGGTAAACGTAGAGCACCACAGTGAATTAACTATCAAACAAATATCAAATCATTATATGCAGTAAACTAACAGTCAAATAAGTGCGGAAACGCATTCCATACATTTACTACATGTCAAGCAACCAGTACGAATCAGACAATGGCGTTAACTACAAATGCAATATGGACGTCAAATCAAACTAGATTTAGGTACCAGTTTATAATTCCATTGTACACTTAATCACATGGACAACCACAATTTACATAAACAGTCTCACCAATGTTTTAATTGCAGGTTACTTGAGAACGGCAAGCCAGCCGTTGTGGCCGAGCGGTTCTAGGCCCTTCAGTCCGGAACCGTGCTCCTGCTACCGTCGCAGGTTCGTATCCTGGCTCAGACATGGGTGTGTGTGATGTCCTTAGGTTAGTCAGGTTTAATTAGTTCTAAGTTTAGGGGACTGATGACCTCAGACGTTAAGTCCTACAGTGCTTAGAGCCATTTGAACCATTTTTTGAGAATGGTAATTATTCCGAAACAGCTATCGCGAAGAATGTTAAACTTATTGCAGCTAGTATTGGTCTTTGCTTCTAAAAATGTCATACGTCCACTACGCTGCGGGCCTAATTGAGCATAAAAAATGCTAAAATACGGAATAATATCCGTGGCTTGTGAGGATATAGGACTGTTCCATCTTCTTATAGTAATCTTTTAAAAACACCTGGCTCCAGACTGTAAAGTGTTGGGAAATTAATTCAGAAGATAAGTAGGTGATTACAGGTCATGGAAGTAAATGATAATGCGACTCACAGGGTTTGGAAAAGACGGGCAGTATGAACTAAACGCTTAGGAAAAATGTTCCGAAATGATTACTGTAAGTCAGGGCCTAGGGCGAACGCAATTTATTTTCCGCCTGGAACGCACCTGGACGTAAGCTGTACGATGCGCTCCGACAGAGGGGAGCTGCAGCCACGTGAAAGATTCCAGCCATTAATAACGACGCCCGGTAATCCTTCTTTACGCACGCTACGCTGCTTCTCCAAATTGCTGCACAAATTTCAATTTCGATGGAAATGCAGAAGTCTGAGTGCAGAAGCAGCGGCGACGATAACTAATGGCTTTGGAAGAGCGTCGTGACTCGTCGGCTAACAGGGCGAAAGTGCGAGCAGTCACCGTGACGTCTGCTGACTCTATAGAAACCAGCACAGGCTTGTGTGTCCGCTGAGGAGTACTATCTGTAAACTTCTTCATTCAATATATGCTTTTTGCTTCTTCAGAGCTACATTAGCTGAGTTATAACCGACATGACGTATTAATAAATATAAACTTATATTCTGATACCCTAAATATTATTTTGAACACTTCCAGTCATATTGTCGTTATATTAAGGTACTGTTTCTGGCCCTTAAAAACTGAAAAACTGTAGGTGTGACTTGCAAGAAACCTGGAAGTGGTATGTAGTCTTCTACGTGCTTGGATGCAATAATTGTTAGCATTTCACAGCAGTCACACTATACAGGTAGGAATAACGTCATCTACATTCCCCGTGTGACAGCAGCGTGTGTTTCTTGTAGAAATGATTGGTTCAAAAATGGTTCAAATGGCTCTGAGCACTATGGGACTCAACTGCTGAGGTCATTAGTCCCCTAGAACTTAGAACTAGTTAAACCTAACTAACCTAAGGACATCACAAACATCCATGCCCGAGGCAGGATTCGAACCTGCGACCGTAGCGGTCCTGCGGTTCCAGACTGCAGCGCCTTTAACCGCACGGCCACTTCGGCCGGCCAATGATTGGTTCAAATGGCTCTGAGCACTATGGGACTTAACAGCTGAGGTCATCAGTCCCCTAGAACTTAGAACTGCTTAAACCTAACTAACCTACGGACATCACACACATCCATGCCCGAGGCAGGATTCGAACCTGCGACCGTAGCGGTTGCGCGGTTCAAGACTGAAGCGCCTGAACCGCTCTGCCACTTGTAGAAATGAAATAGGGTTGTTGCTTGCTAGTGAGATCTTTATATGCCTCGTGTTAGAAAGGGAAAGTCTACCATCACCTGTCGTAAGTCGTTAGTGCCTATCGAGAGTACGATTTATCTCTTAGCGATAGTGCTGTCACACGAATATGGAATCATGAGTCCATGACGGGCACACTAAACGCCTTGTCTGATCTCAGCGGATAGATACGTACCCAGTAGAACAGGTAATGTTTGAAGTGGGATATACCGTCCACAACGACTGTCATTACAAAGAAACTTCTAAAGAAACTGAGACTACTGCAGAATAGGTACACAACAAGTCACAGGGTTATCGATGCATGCTGAGTCAGACGTCTCTGGTTATCAAGAGAGCAATGTGTGAAGCCTATAATGACTGCTGTAGTATAATATTGCCGTAAGATCTTTCAAAAAAGCCAAATAAATTTTGATAGTATGTAAGGGATGTTAGTCGGGGTACAAATTAGTGTTCAGTCACTCACTGACGAAACAGGAACCGTGGTTGAGAGTAACAAATCAAAATCATAAACGCCTAACTCTGCTTTCAAAAGTGCGTTTACAAAGGAAAACCCAGGAGTTTTGCTTGAATGTAATTCTAGTACCGCTGAAACGTAGAGTGTAACAGAACTTAGCGTCAGTCGCCTTAAGAAACAGGTGAAGTTAAAATTGAACAAAACCGCGGATGCCTATGGAATCCCTATGACACTCTATATATAATCTGTGGCACAGTTAGCCCCTGTTCTAACTACAATCTATCATTGATCGTTTGGGCAAAAAACCAGTGGTTGGAACAAAGTACAGGTATCACTAATATACAACAAGGGTGATCCGAAACCTACCGTCCTATATCCTTGACACCCGTTTGTTTTAGAATCTTAGAACATATCCTGAGCTCAAACATTATGTGTTTCTCGAACAGAATGACCTCCTCTATGGCAACCAGAACAGATTTCGAAAACACTGAGCATGTGACATCCAGCTCGCAGGTTGGCCACGAGGCATACTGAATGCCGCGGATCAAGGCAGTCAGGTAGGTGCAGTGTTGCTCGATTTACAGAAAGCATTTGACACAGGGACACACCTACGTTTATTTCCAAAAGTACGATCGTATGAGGTGTCAAGCGAAATTAATGACTGTACTAAGGATTTTTTGGTAGGGAGGACGCAGCAAGTTATCTTGGATCTACAGTCATCGACAGACACAGATGTAAATTCCAGTGTACGCCAGGAAGTGCATTGGGTCTCTTGCTATTCATGTTTTATGTTAACGACCTTGAGGACAATATTAATAATAAATTCAGATTTCTAGTAGATAATGCAGTTACCTGAAAGAAACCGCACCAACATTCAGTCGGACATTGATAAGTTATCAGGGTGGATTGGCAACTTACTTTAAATTTTCAGAGATGTAAAACTGTGCACTTCACAAAACTGGAAAACAAAGTACTTTAGTGTCGTAATTGGTATTGGCAATCTCACACAGGGAGCGGTATAATACATTGCAGGGACATGAAATGGAACGATCACGTAGGCATAGGGGTGGGTAAAGCAGGTAGAAGACTTCCGCAAAGAAAATTGCTTACAAATCACTTGCATCACCCATCCCACAATACTTCTCAACTGTGTGGGACTCCTACGAAATAAAGATTAACAGGGGATATTGAATGTATACAGGGAAAGGCTGCACGTATTGTCTCAGATATGTCTGCCCCACCGGAGAGTGTCTCAGAGATGTTGAAAGGATTGAACTGGCAGACATTTGACGTATGTTATGCCAAGAATCCACATTTAAAAAATGATGACCTCATACACATTGCTCGCAAGACGTTCGTAAGGACAAAGTTAGATTAATTAAAGCAAGCTCATAATCATTTAAACACTCACTCTTCTCTTGACCCATACGTCAGTGGAACGGAAAGAAGTTGTTATTATTGGTACAATGTAGTTCCTCAGCGGCTTCCAGAGTATAGGTGAAGATGTAGACGTAGAGGAGCGACTACGTTCGTTAGACTGAGCAGGAGCATTAATCCATTTCGTGTACATAGAGCCAAGAAATGAGCTTGTTTGCGGAAAAGCAGGTTTGCAAAAAATGGCTCAAATGGCTCTGAGCACTATGGGACTTAACCTCTGAGGTCATCAGTCCCATAGAACTTAGAACTACTTAAACCTAACTAACCTAAGGACATCACACACATCCATGCCCGAGGCAGGATTCGAACCTCCGACCGTAGCCGTCGCGCGGTTCCAGACTGAAGCGCCTAGAACCGCTCGGCCACTTCGGCCGGCTGCAGGTTTGCATAGGGACAGCGTGATAACACCTGGAGTGCAACAGAATGTCAGTACTGCAGCCAGTGTTGCAACTGACATTGACGTAGCAGAGGTGTGCGCCCAAGGATAAACGCCCAGCAACACTGGACACAGGAAAGGCACCATGTCATTTTATTTTTTCAGACGAGTCAGGTTTCTGTGTACAGGGTCACGACGTATCTGTTAGTGGTGATTCGTAGCAGAGCGAACGTTGCCACATTTCATTCATTGTTCTATTGTGACGCTGTGATGGCATGGTGTGCTATTCTGTACGTAAATCAACCATCTCTGGTTCGTATATCCGGTAATTTGGACCGCAGCTATTGCTGTCGTGTCAAGCTGTTATCTGTGCCCTGTATTCGAAGTCTCAGCCACGTTATCTTTTAACAAGGTTACACCTAACTTCCAGTTGTCCTTGATGTACTGACGAACCTTGTAACACACAGATTTCGACTGTCACCACGACCAACTTTTTTCCCAGATCGGGGTATCAACCAGTCGCCATTCACTTTGACGCATCAACTTCAGCATAGGTTTCAAGCACAGTGAAACGTTTAATGGTATCTGTCATCGAAGCTCTGTTCAACTCGATGCTCAGCGGAGTCATTATTATTGCAAGTGAAGTGTTGCGCGATGGATATGTCGTGCCACTGTCTACAGTAGAACATCTTTGCCCTAGGATGGGGCGTGATTCGAGCAGACGTCAGGGACGCGAGGGCAGTGACAGTGAGACCGGGAAGGTGAAACAGTTCCCTCGGGGTGAGGCGGCCGAGTTGGTACCTGGCGGCGAGGCGAGTAGGGTACAGACAGTTGATGTGTGGTATAACTTCGGCCGTTAACAGTTCCAGGCTCTGAACGTGGCAGCGATACCAGAAAGAGTCACTCAGACGTGTTACAGGATTGCGAGCCACTATTAACTCGGATGCGGACGGCTGCAAACCCCTGGATGTGTGGGGCGCGTACCGAGGGAAGGAGCGCGTTCTGTGCTTCAGCGACAGACCTGGGACGGCGGACCGCCGCTGTGTTCAAGTTGTGTGCGGACTCCAAGCTGTCCTTCCTGGAGCGTTGTACGGATGTGACTGGCGAGCTTCCGATTTCGTTTATCGGCTGCGAGTGAGTCGACATCGTCAGTTACCATACCTATAATTACCACTTCATATAGAGAGAATAATGGACGAAAATAAAAAATGCTGCAAAATAGTAATGGGAGACTGGAACGCCATTGTGGGAGAAGGGAAAGAGGGAAACATAGTAGGCAGTCATGGTCTTAGAAAGAGAAATGACAGACGTGAATGGTTAATTGACTTCTGCAGGGAAAGGCAGCTGATAGTGGCAAACACATGGTTCAAGAACCATAAGAGGAGGCTCTACACTTGGAAATCACCAGGGGATAAATATAGAAACCAAATCGATTTTATACTGGTAGAAGAAAGATACAGGAATGGAATCAAGAAGGTGCACACATTACCAGGTGCAGATATTAATAGTTACCACAACTTACTTATGGCAGAAATAGAAATAAGAATGAAAAAACTGAAAAAGAGGACAATGGTGAAGAAATGGGATCTAGAGAAGATAAGGTCCAACAAAGAACAAATTACAGAAATGCTGTCTCGGGACTTTCTAAACACATTACGAGACAAAGAAGCACCTGATAATGCCAACGAGTACTGGAATATGCTGAAAGAAGGAATCATTAAAGCAGGACAGCAAAATATAGGATATCTAAAAGGGAAAAGGTCAAAAAAACCATGGGTCACACAAGAAATGATTTCCAAGATGGAGGAGAGAAGAAAATTGAAAAACAAGAACACTGAAGATGCAAGAAAGATATACCGAAGGTTAAATAACGAACTGCGAAGAGAAACAGAGCAGGCTAGGAAAAAATGGCTAAAAGAGGAATGTGATGAAATTGAAGAACTGGACAGGAAAGGAAGATACGACTTACTATACAACAGAGTAAAGACTATGACATGGGAACAAAACAGAGCAGGAAGTGCTACTATGGAAATTTTGAGTAAAGACGAAGAGGTAGTGTATAAAGATCGTGACGATGTCCTCCAGAGATGGGAAGAATATATAAAAGAGCTATATGACACAAATAGCAAACCAGAAACTCTGGAACTTGAATCACACAACAGTGTAAGTGATGAAGAGAAAGGACCGACCATCATAATGGAAGAAGTAAAGTCTGCTATTGCTGCAATGAAAAATGGCAAAGCAGTAGGTACAGATACAATACCGGGAGAAATACTAAAATGCTTGAACCACAATGGAATAAGAGAAATATTGAGGTTATGTAATAAAATATATGACAGTGGTGAATGGCCTGAGGACTTTTTGACAACAGTAATGATTCCATTGCCGAAAAAACAAGGAACCAAGAAATGCAGCGAGCACAGGACAATCAGCCTCATTTGACATGCAGCCAAAGTGATGTTAAGAATAATTAATAAAAGACTTGAAAAAGTAATAGAGGAGAATCTCGGCGAGGAGCAGTTTGGCTTTAGACGGAATACGGGCACCAGAGATGCAATAGGGCTCCTACGAATCTTAGGAGAAAGATTTATTGAAAAAGGAAGAGACCTATATATGTGCTTCATCGATTTAGAAAAGGCATTTGACAATGTGGTTTGGGACAAGCTGGCGACTATTATGAAGGAAAAGAGAGTGGACTGGAAAACCAGAAGACTTATAAACTCATTGTACCTTAATCAAAAAGTTTCAGTTAAAGTGAGAGGAGAAAGTACAAACTGGATCAGACTAGGGAAAGGAGTAAGACAAGGATGCTATTTATCACCTACTCTTTTCAACCTGTACTTGGAAAATATGATTGACCAATGCTCATTAGATGACAAAGGAGTAGAAATTGGAGGAAGAAGAGTAGGGTGCTTGAGATTTGCTGATGACATGGTCCTTCTAGCCACAGGGGAAAAAGAATTACAGGATTTGGTGGACACCATTGCAACTAACGGAAAAAAATATGAAATGAAAATTAACACAAATAAAACAAAAGTATTGGCAATAGGAGGAAATAAGGAACTAAAAATTGTGCTGAATGGAGAAAAACTAGAACAGGTGTAAAATTTTAAGTATCTTGGAAGCAGGATAGACACCGACTGGAAGTGCACCACAGAAATTAAAACAAGGATAGCAATGGCAAAAGAGGCGTTTTATAAGAAAAGGAGAATCTTCTGCAGCGGTATGGACAGAGAACTCAGAAAGAGACTCATAAAATGTCTTGTATGGAGTGTTCTTCTATATGGCGCTGAAACATGGACTATGAGGAAAAAAGACAGAGAAAGGCCGGAGGCTTTTGAAATCTGGACATGGCGGAAGATGGAAGGAATAAGTTGGATGGACAGAGTAAAAAATAAGAGGTACTGAGAAGAGTGGGAGAGAAAAGGCAGTTACTAGATGTAATAAAGAGAAGAAAAAGAAATTGGATTGGGCATATATTAAGAAAGAATGACGGACTGATAAAAACAGTTTTAGAAGGTTATGTAGAAGGGAAAAGGAAGCGAGGAAGGAAGAGATTCCAGATACTGGATGACATGATGGACGGTACAACATACAGCAGCCCTAAGAAGGAAGCAATGGATCGCAGAAAATGGAGAGGCAAAGGACCTGCTAATATAGCAGATAACTGATGATGATGATGATACCAGTAGTGTGATGTTCAGTGCGGTAGTTTTCTGGTTCTTTGTTGTAGGTCCACGCCCGGTTCCGTATCAGACTTTTGTTTATCGACCCCACTTCTGTTTCAAGACAGGAAAGTTGTGTGTGTACTCCTATAAAAGAACTGAATTTGTATCTTTATTTGATATTCCAATTTGAGACTTATTTGCTTTAAGGCGTCGGATACCTGGGAACGCATTTTTACGTATTAGATGAGTCCCTTTCATTGCATGACACACTACTGGCCATTAAAATTCCTACACCACAAAGATGACGTGCTACAGACGTGAAATTTAACCGACAGGAAGACGATGCTGTGATATGCAAATGATTAGCGTTTCAGAGCATTCACACAAGGTTGGCGCCGGTGGCGACACCTAAAACGTACTGACATGAGGAAAGTTTCCAACCGATTTCTCATACACAAACAGCAGTTGACCGGCGTTGCCTGCTCAAACTTTGTTGTGATGCCTCACTTATGGAGGAGAAATGCGTACCATCACGATTCAGACTTTGATAAAAGTTGGATTGTAGCCTGTCGCGATTGCGGTTTATCGTATCGCGACATTGCTGCTCGCGTTGGTCGAGATCCAGTGACTCTTAGCAGAATATGGAATCGGTGGGTTCAGGAGGATAATACGGAACGCCGTGCTGGATCCCAACGGCCTCGTATCACTAGCAGCCGAGATGACAGGCATCTTATCCGCATGGCTGTAACGGATCGTGTAGCCACGTCTCGATCCCTGAGTCAACAGATGTGGACGTTTGCAAGACAACAACCATCTGCACGAACAGTTCGACGACGTTTGCAGCAGCGTGGACTATCAGCTCGGAGACCATGGCTGCGGTTACACATGACGTTGCATCACAGACAGGGGCACCTGCGATGGTGTACTCAACGACGAACCTGGGTGCACGAATGGCAAAACGTCATTTTTTCGGATGAATCCAGGTTCTGTTTACAGCATCATGATGGTCGCATCCGTGTTTGACGACATCGCGGTGAACGCACATTGGAAGCGTGTGTTCGTCATCGCCATACTGGCGTATCACCCGGCGTGATGGTATGGGGTGCCATTGGTTATACTTCTCGGTCGCCTCTTGTTCGCATTGACGGCATTTTGAACAGTGGACGTTACATTTCAAATGTCTTACGACCCGCGGCTCTACCCCTTATTCGATCCCTGGAAAACTCTACATTTCAGCAGGATAATGCACGACCGCATGTTGCAGGTCCTGTACGGGCCTTTCTGGGTAGAGGAAATGTTCTACTGCTGCCCTGGCCAGCACATTCTCCAGATCTCCCACCAATTGAAAACGTCTGGTCACTGGTGGCCGAGCAACTGGCTCGTCACAGTACGCCAGTCACTACTCTTGATGAACTGTGGTATCGAGTTGAAACTGCATGAGCAGCTGTACCTGTACACGCCATCCAAGCTCTGTTTGACTCAATGCCCAGGCGTGTCAAGGCCGTTACTACGGCCAGAGGTGGTTCTTCTGGGTACTGGTTTCTCAGGATCTATGCATCCAAACTGCGTGAAAATGTAATCACATGTCAGTTCTAGTATAATATATTTGTCCAATGAATACCTGTTTATCATCTGCATTTCATCTTGGTGGTGCAGTTTTAATGGCCAGTAGTGTACTTATTTGCGGCGTATACTTCTTTTTTGGATTGTAAATCTCAAAGGCTCCTTCGATATGAATTTTAGCTCTATCTTACTGCTTCAGTTTTTATTTTTGTATTTGTCGGCGTATTATTAACCAGTCTGTTTTAGTTTCGTAACTGTAAATTGTTCTGTTTCTTAGTACTTAGTCCAACCGGAGGTCTTTCCCAATAGGTGTTTAATAAACCTAACTTAGTGTGTTCTGTTGAAATAAAGTGCACAACTGGCATGATCTTCAATCTCCCTTTCGCCTTGTCCTTCCTACCGAAGACGGAATCAAGTTGGTGTTGCATACCAGCAGGAAGCTCTGTGTACTAAATTCCGAGCGTTTTATTGCAATGGTTAGCACAGTGCACTCGGATTCGAGCTGACGGCTGCTCGGATCGGCATCCGGCCATCCATATTTATGTTTACCGTGATTTACTTGAATCGCTCCAAGAAAATGTTGGCATAGTTTCTTTGAAAAGGCACGCGGGATTTCCTTTCACATCCTTGAAATATTCCATCATTGTGCTCCGTCTGTAATGACCCGATGTCACCGGGCCCTTAAACCCTAATCCTCTCTTTCTGTTTACTAAATTTTGCGCTCCTAATCACCCACAAATATAATAGTTCATTCTTGTTACTCCGCTACTCACAGTAAGTAAAATTTCGTTATTTACAATTTTTATGGCCACCAATTTGTATATAGGATGTTAACAGAGTCCGTCGCTCATTTAAAGACGTGTTAGCACTCAGTTAAACCGAAAAATTAATCCAATAAGCAAGGATCTCATGACTCAGGAGTAAGTTCTCGACATTTCATCTCGGCGTAAGGAACTTGCTAATTCGTTGAAGCACAGCAATTATTCATGAACTGCTCAGACGAAGTGATAACTCACACATTCCCATGTTGCCTGTTGTCGCATATTGCTTCCAGGATGTTGCCAACGTGTTGCCAAAGTTATTTTGAGTACGCTGCTGAAGTTTCGGTTGGAAGCCCTTACACATCCTCCATACAGTATTTCTATTTTTTTAAGATCTGAAGGCAGACATTCGTGGCAGTCGATGTACTTCGAACAAAGAAGTCCACACCTGGGTACAATAATTCCATCCATATGGATTCTCTCCCGTTTGTGCCAACCTCTTCGCCTCAGAGTAGCACTTTCAAAGTACATCCTACATTATTTGTTGGATGTATTCCCATCTCTGCCTTCCTGCATGTTTTTTACTGTCCTGTCTCACAGTGGGATCAGTGTGATAACTTGGCGATTATTTACGAAATAATAAACTGTTTACTTACTTTTTTTGACCCGTTCTTTCTGGATCAAAACCTGTCACGGTGTGTGCTGACCTTCTATGTGCAAATATGTCACACAATGTGTGCCTTTCTTTGTACATGCAGGGATAGGGGTAAATGTAGGATTTCATCAATGGCGGAGCATGATTTTTACCAATGTTGCGTGGAAGTGGTACTTCTTACGAGTTTTGTGTGGCAGAGGACGTTCTGTAGCAGATACCCGGCAAACACATATAGACACACACACATAGACACTCAAACACACGCACACACATACATTTTTCTCTCACAGTCACATTTTGCAGTCCTTTTAAGTCATGCTAACATCCACCACTGGAAATATGATAATCAGAGTGCTTCCTGTCTCACAGCTTCATATCATTGGCTGTGGCAACTGTGCAAGACAATGCTAATAATTTGCTTGGCTTTGTCTCTCTATCTCTGTCTCACTTTTTACCTCTCTCTCTCACACACACACACTCTTTATCTTTATTTTCATTTATTCTTTTTGAGTCAGTGGTCATTTGACTGGTTTGATGCGGCCCACCACGAATTCCTCTCCAGTTTGTGGCAGCCTCTTCGCCACAGACTAGCACTTGCAACGTACGTCCCAAATTATTTCCAGGATGTATTCCCATTTCTGTCTTCCTATATGTTTTTTACCGTCTATAGCTCTCTTTAGTGCCATGTACGTTATTGCCTGATGTCTTAACCGATGTTCTATTATCTTGTCCCTTCCTCTTGTCAGTGTTTTCCTTATATTCCTTTCCTCTCTGATTCTGCCCAAAATCTTCTCATTCCTTGCAGCACCCCAACTAATTTGGAACGTTGATCTGTAGCACCAAATCTGAAATGCTTCGATTCTCTTCTCTTCCGGTTTTTTCAACATACCATGTTTCACTACCATACAGTACTTTCCTCCAAACGAACGTTCCCATAAATATCTCCCTCAGATCACGGCCTTTGTCTGATACTGGCCAGAAATACCCTTTTTGCCAGTGCTAGTCTGCTTTCGATGTCCTTGCTCTATCCGACGTTGGTTACTTTGCTGCATAGGTAGCAGAATTCCTTAACTTCATCTACCTCGTGACCAACAACCTTGATGTTTAGTTTCTCGCTGTTGTCATTTCTAGTACTTTTCATTACTTACGTCTGTCATAGATTTTCTCTCGGTCCATATTCTGTACTCATCAGACTGTTCGTTCCATTCAGTAGATCCTGTAACTCTTCTTCACTGTCATTCAGAACACCAATGTCATCAGATAATATTATCATTGACATCCTTTCACCTGGAATCCTAATTTCACTCATGAACTGTTATTTCCATCATTCCTTGTTCGAAGTATAGACTGAAGATTATGGACGAAAGACTACATCCATGTGTTACACCATTTTTAATCCGAGCACTTCGTTCTTGGTCTTCCACTTTTATTATTCCCTCTTGGCTGTTGTACATATTGTATATTACCATTCTCTCCCTTTAGCTTACCCCTGTTTTTCTCAAAATTTCGGACACATTGCACCATTTGACATTCTCGAACACTTTTTCGAAACGACAAATCCGAAGAACGTGTCTTAAATGTCGCTTAGTCTTGCTTCCATTCTCGACTGCAACGTCAGACTAGTCTCTCTAGTGCCTTTACCTTTCTGTCTCTTATGGAATATCAAAAGTGACATGACAGGTATAGATCACAAGAAAAACAATGATTTATGTAGCCTTGTACTGACATGTTACATATGGGATACAAATTAAGTATCCATAATAATTTACAACATATGGCATGCAACACACAGGCTACGATCTCAAATAGGTACTAAACAATGGTTATCTTGCTTCCGGGTAAATACTTGCTGCAACTTTTCGAGGTCACACACATATGGCCAGAGATAAGTTCGTGGTAACGATTATATACATTACCAACTTGTTTTTAGCGGATGCGTCAGAAAATTTCCGCACGCTTTGTTTAAAAACATACGAGATATAGCTCATTATGCACCATCAGCAGGCTGGGCAAGGGACGGAATGTTGAAAACTACAGATGTAGAACTGCTGCTTGTGAAGGACATAAAAGAATTACAATTTGTTGTACGTGGCATCCGAGGAGATGTTCACCGTTCACATAGACATGCAGTAGCAAACAATCAGTTCACGTCTAATTATGATGAAAATATGGATGAGTCTTACATTATGTCTGTGGACAATTTTGATGTAATGAGCAACAAAATGATTCACAAATAGATTATATATTAGAAGTCGATTTTGCGTATCCAGAATGTTCACATCAACTCTCTCTGTCCCATCATTATGTCCAGAGAAAACTGTAGCACCACCTAAACTCAAGGAGCAAGGATTTGCAAAGCAACTGATGTCTACGGTATGCAGTAACATAAATATTGCGATTCACTGCAGAAATCTAAAGCAGTACCTGAACGGTAATCTTACTCTAAGTAATCATTTTCTATTATGGATATTACCATTATGTTATGCTCTGTGGATGAAACTGCACATCCAAATTAATCCTGATAAACTTAGGAATGGAAACAACGATTCCGAACAAAAAAAAATTCTTCTAGCTTGTGATTAAAACTACTTTTGGCAGTACGATACAAAATGTGTGAAAAGTGAGTGAAGTGAAGCTAGTAACTAGTTGTACGGGTAGATACAGACCTTCTGCGTCGATTGAAAAACCGTATTTCAAGCGCAATGTCCTATTTAATAAAAATTTGGTCGCAGCTGAATGAAGTAGACTTATCAGTGTTTCCCATAAACCTATAACTGTAGGAATGGCTATTATAGATACTTCTAGGACACTACTTGTTGATTTTCATTACGGATAAATGTTAAAGGAGTCTGATCCAAAAATTGTTAAAATAGTTTACACAGATAATGACGGTTAAAACACCTCATGTGTCAGTAGAAAGAAAGTGGATTTACTGTAAGATGAGATTTTAGGAGAAGTTATTACAGACTTGTGAAAGTGAGAAGGAAAATCTATGCTCTCTAAACTAATGTAAACAGAAAACGTATAGAGTGAAATTTGTGGAACTCCCATCAGCAAAATAAGTCTGCATTCATGTTTATCGGGAGTGTGAGATGAGTGATCTGTCATATGTATGCCTTCCCAAGCTGCATATAGTTTCAGCTATAATACACCAAATGATAGCATACACGCCCAAATATGATAAGCGTCTCGTATGAGTTGATAAAGCGAGCGCTGATATGTGGGTCAATGCTGCAAGCACAGCAGATGATGTCGCATGAACCGACTGTAATTTTAAACTTTATGTTTTAAACTGTGTACTGGGACTGTAATCTCTAAGTTGCAACTGAAATAGGAAACACCATTGTAATCATTATATTGTTACATGGAACTGAAGCTGTAATTCGTGTGGAGAAGATGTAAAATGGGAATGTGAGATAGATGTTTCAGGTATAGGAAATATGTAAACTGAAAACATAGCGTGTATCTTGCATAGGATGTATTGTCTACGTATTATGCAACTGGTTTTGTTTTTAGTATGTGTTATATATAAGTAAAGTTCCATAATGCATTGACCTCATAGTCTCAGTGTTTTTTCCTTGCTATCGAGACCTGTCACGCCACCTTTAAACTTCCATAAGAGAACTAATATTCCATCTGCTTCTTGTACTGCCTCCTATATCACATAAGAGTTTTCAGAGTAAGGACTTGACTGCATGTGGTCAAGCAAAGTAGATGCACTGCTAGACTTACAGCATTCTAGATTAATTACTTCTATGGGGTCGAGCTCCGACTTGCATGAACCACATCATGTCGAAATCAGCGTCACTTGGGATAATGGGGATGAAATCCAAAACTTTCACCTACTGCACAGTAGTGACCGTGCCACCAAGGAATGTCGCACCGATTATTCCGTGACTGAAAATTGCACACCACACAGTCACCCGTTCAGGGAGAAAAGGCTTCTCGATCGCTAAGTGCGAATTTCCCCCAAATGCGACAGTTTTCCTTATTGACGAACCATCTAAAAGAAAGTGGGCTTCGTCGATAAACCAAATTATACTAATTCCCATCCAGCCCCACGTCCAACCGTGCAGTTTGAATGTCCTAAGGCAAACGGGTCAGACGTTATGACGATTTTATTTCATATATTTCAGTAATTGTCACCCTGTACATGCATCGGTGTCGCTCTACGTTGCATATAAGCTGCAGGGGGGCCCGCAAACTGACAGTTTTAGATCCTCATTATTTTTATGATGCAGCTACAACAGATTTTGATGCAGGTTCGTTCCGGGGTAACGTTCTTTAAATACTCTAACGAAGAAAAAAGACGCTACCAAGAAGGAGTTGTGCGAGATTAACCAAAATTGGTAGGCGTGTTTATACATATGAAATATGACGACTGTTCAAATTTGACACCGGTAGCTTAAGAGTGGCGCTAGTAGCGCCATTATGAGGATTGCTTTACACATGTGCTGTAACGGTCGTGTGCATTAATTACCTTCGAAATTAGACATAATTCGTCGACGTTAGTCAAGACGTCGAAGACACCATTATCAGCAGCACACTGAATTTGAACGAAGTCATGTAAATAGGGCTATAAGAATCTGGATGTCCTTTCAGTGACACTGCAGAAAGACTTGGCAGGAATGTAGCCACTGTAAATGATTGCTAGCTGCGGTTGCCACGACAGTGCTCCTTGTGAACATCTGCAGCCCAGTCTTTATGCGATCATATCTTCCCCTGTCCACTGCAAGACGACAGGGCTGTAGACGGCCACGTGCCACCACCGAGAGGGAAGATCATCGTTTTCGGCGTACTGCTGTGGTGCGTTGTTTTGCTTCTGCAGCAGCAATTCGAGCAGCAGTATCACCACAAGACACAGCAAACTGTTACTAACAGGTTACTTCAACGACAGCTCCAAGCCAAATGCCCAATAGTGTGCATCCCATTGGCTCCAAAGCACAGCCCTTTGCGACTTGGGTCAAGTGACAGTTCACTGGAGGCCGGATTGGAGGTCTGTTGTGTCTCTGTCTCGGTGTCAGTGACTGCCTTGTATTAGAAGGAGACAAGGTGACCGCCTGCAACCAACCTGTCTGCGTGCCAGGTGCACTGGATCTAGCCCTGGAGCTATGTTCGGGTTGCGGTTTACTGTAACCGCAGGAGCACTCTTGAGGCTATCCCACGCACCCCGGCTGTAGATCTGGACGCCATTCTGGTGAATCACCTGTTGCGCTACAACTATGTTCGGGTTACGGTTTAGTGTAACAGCAGGAGCTCTCTTGAGGCTATCCCGCGCACCCCGACTGTAGATCTGGACGCCATTCTGGTGAATCACCTGTTGCGCAACCATTTATGAACTACAGTTAAGGGGATGTATCACAACAGGATAACGTTCGCCTACACGGATATACAGTACACAGCTCTCCGAAATAGATAATTCGAAACAGGTTTTGAAGGTTAAACACTTTTCCACCTTCCACTGCTTCCAGTAATAGAATAAATGCGCTTTTAGTTCGTAATTCACTTGCAATACAGCACTAATTAACTTTGGGAGATGATTTACGCAGTGTCTTCCAGAAGTCCCATCCCTCGTCCACATCGTAAGAGAGGGATAACGTCATGAAATAGGGAATTGCCTGTAAGGGCCAAGGACTTTCGGACGGTGTATGTGCCAAGAGACCTCTATGGTACCTGTGAAGGCCCTACACGAAATCCAGTTAGTGACAGCCAGCGGGGCTCTGGTAAAACTACGATAGACCCTGCAAGCAATTAGTGAATAATACATTCCTTTCGACAGTCAAACGAGCCTCGGATCAAAACCCACACCGAAAGTGACAAAACCTTTGGGGGGGTATGACGGCCAAGATGGTCCCAATCAAGGACAGATTTGTCCGGATATATATAAAAGAATTGAGACTGTTAATGTTGTATCCCTAGAGAAGAATGCAATTATCCGGAATGTCACACGGATAATGGCAAAAGGGAACATACAGATTACGGGACTATGCAAAGTGGGAAAGAAAGGGAATTGTAGTAAGGGGCTGGAGAAAGATACAAGATGTGACGATTAGGAAGAGACAGAAGAAAAATTGGTGTCACAACAGTAGCTACAGAAATATCAAACTAAGTACATATTGCGGAAAGTGTAAGTGACAGAACAATTAAATGTAAGATAATGATGGAAAAAATATTCTTGATGCAGTCTAAGTATAATGATGGAAAAAAATATTCTTGATGTGGTCCAAGTTTATGCTCATAAAGAAAGGTACAAAACAGACGAGAATGAAGAACTTACCACTAAACCGGAAGATGCTGTAACATCCAACAAAACTGTGATTATAGGAGACTTAAACGCTACAGCTGAGAATGATTGAAAAGGATATGAAACAGTCGTAGGAAGCCATATATATGACAACAATAGTGAGAAAGGTGAGCTATTACTGGACACATGTCAGAGAAACAAGTGGATGATATAAGAAAAGATATAGTAACAATTTTACCAGATACAGTTGGACTTTGGAACAGAAAAACATAGCAGAGTATATAATAATAACTAAAGAAATCGGAAAACGCCAGACAGAAGTGAAAGTGATACCAAATATTACCTCTATCGATCTCACAGACTATTGGTAGGGACACTGAAATTTAGAAAAGGTGCATATGGGGGGAGGAGGCAGGCTAAATCAAGTGCTGGCAAAAGAAAGATACAGAAACTCAGGGGATATACAGGGCGAAGCTTAAGACACCACTTCCTAAAGATGAGAGGACGGATGTGGAGGAAGAATGAGGGCGATTCAAACAGGCCCTAGTCAAGATAGCGGAAGAAACATCTGAAAGCACATCAATAACAGTTGGGTACAAAGACACTCTATGGTGGAAAGACAGAGTAGGAAAAGCTGTCAAGAAGAAGAATAATGCATAGAGAGAATAGTTCAATTACAGAACAGATACAGCTAAGCAGAGCAGTAAGCAAAATCATAGCACATGATAAGAAGACGTCTCAGAAAAAAAAACTAGTAAAAGAAATAGAAGGGAGTTTTAAGTATGATAAGCAGTTATTATACCACATATTTAGTAACAGAAATAACGGAAAGAAGCGGACAGTAAATAATTCAAAGTCATCAACAAATAGCGAAAACCCATGCGGGTGGAAGAAGAAGTTTTGAAAGTGTGGAAAAATTACTTCCTAAATCTATATGAAACAAATAGACGTGATGAGAGGGACCAAAGAAATAAAACTATCACAGAGGAAATAGAAAGAGAAGACATGTAGATGTTGGGTGTAGAGAAACCTGTGTTACAAATCTGAAATGGAAAATCTCCCGGAGTGGGTAACATCATTGTATTGTGGAAATGAACACAGTGACAGGACATAAGGGAACTCCGTAGCTGTGTAGAATAATGAGAATAGTATGGACATATGGAAAGATTTCTCATGATTGCGCGAGGGCAATTATTGCATCTACACTTAAGTATGGTAATAAGGTGCTCTGTTTGAATTACAAAGAAATAACACTGCCGTGTCACTGCATGAGGTTTTATGAAAAGAAATTGCAAGCATAATCAGGAATAAGATAAAAACACAATTAAGTAAGAACAAAAAGGATTTCCCCAGGAAGCCATATTTACAACCAGATACGTTGTAGGAACGAAAAGGGAATTTGGAAAAGACATCGTAGTAGCACTAATAGATATAAAACAAAGTCTTATAACACCGTTAGAAGGGCACAGATATGGCAAAGTCAGACGAGACTAGAAATGTCAAAAGAATTAGATACATGTGCAACAATTGTCTAAATTGTGTTATAACAGACAGAAAAAAAATCAGAATGGTTTAGAACAAACACGGGGATTTGGCCAAATGTGTCACCCGTCATATTTAATATAATCATGGACAACGCTATAACTAAAGAACGCCCAGGATCAGCAGCACATGACATCAAAACCACAGCATATGAAGACGATGTAATGAACAGAAGTTGGAAGAACAGCTAAATACCTGGCAGAGAAGTAGGTATGAAAATAAGCTTAACAAAAAGCGACTTGATGAAAGATGTAGGCTGTAACGGAAAAAATTATTTTAATTGAAATGTTATTGAATAAGTATAAGCTTCCGAGTGTCTAGTAAGTCAAGTAATCGAGAAAGGAATGGTCGCAGAGAGTAAAATACCGTTCAAAATTGTACACTACTGGCTATTAAAATTGCTACACCAAGACGAAATCCAGATGATCAACGGGTATTCATTGGACAAATACACTAGAACTGACATGTGATTACATTTTCACGCAATTAGGGTGCACAGATCAACCCAGAACAACCACCTCTGGCCGTAATAACGGCATTGATACGCGCGAGCATTGAGTCAAACAGAACTTGGATGGCGTGTACAGGTACAACTGCCCATGCAGCTTCAACACGATACCACAGTTCATCAAGAGTAGTGACTGTCGTATTGTGACGAGCCAGTTGCTCGGCCACCAGTGACCAGACGTTTTCAAATGGTGAGAGATGTGGAGAATGTGCTGGCCAGGGCAGCAGTCGAACATTTTCTGTATTCAGAAAGGCCCGTACAGGACCTGCAACATGCGGTCGTGCATTATGCTGCTGAAATGTAGGGTTTCGCAGGGATCGAATGAAGGGTAGAGCCAAAGGGTAGAGCCACGGCTCGTAACACATCTGAAATGTAACGTCCACTGTTCGAAGTGCCGTCAATGCGAACAATAGGTAACCAATGGCACCCCATACCATGACGCCGGTTAATATACCAGTATGGCGATGACGAATACACGCTTCCAGTGTGCGTTCGCCGCGATGTCGCCAAACATGGGTGCGACCATCATGATGCTGTAAACAGAACCTGGATTCATCCGAAAAAAATGACGTTTTGCCATTCGTGCATTCAGGTTCGTCGTTGAGTAGATCATCGCAGGCGCTCCTGCCTGTGATGCAGCGTCAAGGGTAACCGCAGCCATGATCTCCGAGCTGTTAGTCCATGCTGCTGCAAACATTGCAAACATCGTTGAACTATTCGTGCAGATGGTTGTTGTCTTGCAAACGTCCCCATGTGTTGACTCAGAGATCGAGACGTGGCTGTACGATCCGTTACAGCCATGCGGATAAGAGGCCTGTCATCTCGACTGCCAGTGATACGAAGCCGTTGGGATCTAACACGGCATTCCGTATTACCCTCAACCCACCAATTCCATATTCTGCTAACAGTCATTGGATCTCGACCAACGCGAACAGCAATGTCGCGATACGATAAACCGCAATCACGATAGGCTACAATCAGACCATTATCAAAGTCGGAAACGTGATGGTACGCATTTCTCCTCCTTAGGTGAGGCATCACAACAAAGTTTGAGCAGGCAACGCCGGTCAACTGCTGTTTGTGTATGAGAAATCAGTTGGAAACTTTCCTTATGTCAGCACGTTGTAGGTGTCGCCACCGGCGCCAACCTTGTGTGAATGCTCTGAAAAGCTAATCATTAGCATGTCACAGTATCTTCTTCCTGTCGGTTAAATTTCGTGTCTGTAGCACGTCATCTTCGTGGTTTAGCAATTTTAATGGCCAGTAGTGTATTAATGTGTGCTGTACACACTTCGAAATTGGAAGCCTACCAAAGCAAAGACATCATATAATAGCCATATTATCTGCCACTTTTGACCTATGGATTAGAATGCTGCATTTGAACAAAGAAATCTGTGCAGAATATCAGCAATACAGTTAGTCTTTCTACGACACATCCTGGGTAAGACGAGAAGAGGCAGGATAAGGAATGGAACAAAACCAAACACCCTTCAGATTAATCCCCTAAAGGAAACTGTGGGGACTATTAGGCTTAAAACGTTTGGCAATGACAAAAGAATGGGACAAGACAGACTTCCAAGAACAGCCGTAGTATTGACAGAACCTGGATGAAGACCAACGGGACGACCATGAGAAGTGAAAGACAATGTGAACCGAAGAGGACTAAAGTGGGATGAGATATTTAATGATAGCTAGACTGTGGGAGAAAAGAAAAGCTGGGAGGGGGCTCTGTGGGCGACCGAAATATGTAGAAACGCTTCAGGAAGAAGAAGAAGAAGAATATGATGATGATGATTTACGCGGTTTTAGGATGTACTGTGCTGATAATTTAATGAGGTGTCCCTGATTACTTTTAACTGAGCGCAGGGCATACGACGCTGTTTTGGTGTATTTTATAAGATTTCCACCACACTTAGATGATATTTTATTTTTTATTGGTACGTGAAATACTTGATAATGGCCCAGTTCCGAAATATCTAAAATGAAAAAGAATAAATCATGATAAAATTCAATGCTGATTGTTGTAAAACCGTTTTATTCTTCAAAATGTTTGCTGCTTCTTTGAGTCCCAGCATAAGAAAACTAATGAGAACAGTATTGGCTCCCTAAGACAAATTGAGTGATGTAGCTATCCGCGTGCTTCTTACAGTGAGCCGGCCGTTGTGGCCGTGTGGTTCTAGGCGCTTCATTCCGGAACCACGCGCCTGCTACGGTCGCAGGATCGAATGCTGCCTCGGGCATGGATGTGTGTGCTGTCCTTAGGTTAGTTAGGTTTAAGTACTTCTAAGTCTAGGGGACTGATGACCTCGGATGTTCAGTCCCATAGTGCTCAGAGCCATTTGAACCATTTTTTTTTTCTTACAGTGAAATCCGTAGACGATAACACGGCATTGTGATAAGTCGCTTCTTCGATATTTTGTGAGCGGCCCCTCATCCCGTTAGACTTCATGAGTTACTGACGATTACTGCCGTTGAACACTCAAACAGAGTACACAAAAAATTAATGCAACTTAGAATATGACCGAAGCCTGCCAAAATCGTCTTCCTGTTAGATTTCATTTTTATGAATGACTGAACCTCCTGACGGTGGCGTAAATAGCAGATACGGAGTTGTCAAATACACGTGTTCTGTCGACAAAGTAACACCCGGTTACTGAAAGTTCAGTTATAAGAGAGATATACACCGCTGAGCCCATTAAAGAGACGATACGCTAAACATACAGCTCATGCTAGCAAGGCGCTGGAGAAGGAATCATACCAGGAAAAGTTCTTGAAGATTCTCGGAGTACTGTGTGATAAAGCAAGCGGCCACGGCCAGTATTGAGATATCACGACATGCAGACGAATATAGATTGCTAGGAAAGCACGCACAACCTACCAGCCAAGGTTTTCCGACCTGTGTTGAATTGTTCAGTCCCGACTGCAGACCCATCTGTGCATGCTGCTACGAAACACTAGACTCCACAAGCGAACTCTGATAAACAGAGAACCGGAGTTTTATTGGCCAACAAAAAACTTATTTCTTTCCAGATCCTTTTACAAACTAGAAATCGAATGACTAACATCATATTCTCTATGAAATGTAGCGCTGTCCATTAACAATGTCTGTATCAAGCTGTCAAATTCAAACATTCCCAAGCATGAAACTAGTTTTCACAGCCATAAATAGCTTTCCTTATGAAACGTGCAGTGTTTGTATTTCTTGTCCAGAAAATACTGTTATACACGGTTCAGTCACATTAACGAGACCTCCGCTTATGTCCGAATTCAGATTGCAATAGATAGTCACGGAAGACAGGTGACAATGTTAGCGGTGGAAGAAGTAGAAAGCATATAGGGAGATACTAAAACACTGCAGTCGTTGTCGTACTGTAGAAACAAAGGGATTTATCTGACTTCTTTATACCACATATTTAGTAACAGAAATAACGGAAAGAAGCGGACAGTAAATAATTCAAAGTCATCAACAAATAGCGAAAACCCATGCGGGTGGAAGAAGAAGTTTTGAAAGTGTGGAAAAATTACTTCCTAAATCTATATGAAACAAATAGACGTGATGAGAGGGACCAAAGAAATAAAACTATCACAGAGGAAATAGAAAGAGAAGACATGTAGATGTTGGGTGTAGAGAAACCTGTATTACAAATCTGAAATGGAAAATCTCCCGGAGTGGGTAACATCATTGTATTGTGGAAATGAACACAGTGACAGGACATAAGGGAACTCCGTAGCTGTGTAGAATAATGAGAATAGTATGGACATATGGAAAGATTTCTCATGATTGCGCGAGGGCAATTATTGCATCTACACTTAAGTATGGTAATAAGGTGCTCTGTTTGAATTACAAAGAAATAACACTGCCGTGTCACTGCATGAGGTTTTATGAAAAGAAATTGCAAGCATAATCAGGAATAAGATAAAAACACAATTAAGTAAGAACAAAAAGGATTTCCCCAGGAAGCCATATTTACAACCAGATACGTTGTAGGAACGAAAAGGGAATTTGGAAAAGACATCGTAGTAGCACTAATAGATATAAAACAAAGTCTTATAACACCGTTAGAAGGGCACAGATATGGCAAAGTCAGACGAGACTAGAAATGTCAAAAGAATTAGATACATGTGCAACAATTGTCTAAATTGTGTTATAACAGACAGAAAAAAAATCAGAATGGTTTAGAACAAACACGGGGATTTGGCCAAATGTGTCACCCGTCATATTTAATATAATCATGGACAACGCTATAACTAAAGAACGCCCAGGATCAGCAGCACATGACATCAAAACCACAGCATATGAAGACGATGTAATGAACAGAAGTTGGAAGAACAGCTAAATACCTGGCAGAGAAGTAGGTATGAAAATAAGCTTAACAAAAAGCGACTTGATGAAAGATGTAGGCTGTAACGGAAAAAATTATTTTAATTGAAATGTTATTGAATAAGTATAAGCTTCCGAGTGTCTAGTAAGTCAAGTAATCGAGAAAGGAATGGTCGCAGAGAGTAAAATACCGTTCAAAATTGTACACTACTGGCTATTAAAATTGCTACACCAAGACGAAATCCAGATGATCAACGGGTATTCATTGGACAAATATACTAGAACTGACATGTGATTACATTTTCACGCAATTAGGGTGCACAGATCAACCCAGAACAACCACCTCTGGCCGTAATAACGGCATTGATACGCGCGAGCATTGAGTCAAACAGAACTTGGATGGCGTGTACAGGTACAACTGCCCATGCAGCTTCAACACGATACCACAGTTCATCAAGAGTAGTGACTGTCGTATTGTGACGAGCCAGTTGCTCGGCCACCAGTGACCAGACGTTTTCAATTGGTGAGAGATGTGGAGAATGTGCTGGCCAGGGCAGCAGTCGAACATTTTCTGTATTCAGAAAGGCCCGTACAGGACCTGCAACATGCGGTCGTGCATTATGCTGCTGAAATGTAGGGTTTCGCAGGGATCGAATGAAGGGTAGAGCCAAAGGGTAGAGCCACGGCTCGTAACACATCTGAAATGTAGCGTCCACTGTTCGAAGTGCCGTCAATGCGAACAATAGGTAACCAATGGCACCCCATACCATGACGCCGGTTAATATACCAGTATGGCGATGACGAATACACGCTTCCAGTGTGCGTTCGCCGCGATGTCGCCAAACATGGGTGCGACCATCATGATGCTGTAAACAGAACCTGGATTCATCCGAAAAAAATGACGTTTTGCCATTCGTGCATTCAGGTTCGTCGTTGAGTAGATCATCGCAGGCGCTCCTGCCTGTGATGCAGCGTCAAGGGTAACCGCAGCCATGATCTCCGAGCTGTTAGTCCATGCTGCTGCAAACATTGCAAACATCGTTGAACTATTCGTGCAGATGGTTGTTGTCTTGCAAACGTCCCCATGTGTTGACTCAGAGATCGAGACGTGGCTGTACGATCCGTTACAGCCATGCGGATAAGAGGCCTGTCATCTCGACTGCCAGTGATACGAAGCCGTTGGGATCTAACACGGCATTCCGTATTACCCTCAACCCACCAATTCCATATTCTGCTAACAGTCATTGGATCTCGACCAACGCGAACAGCAATGTCGCGATACGATAAACCGCAATCACGATAGGCTACAATCAGACCATTATCAAAGTCGGAAACGTGATGGTACGCATTTCTCCTCCTTAGGTGAGGCATCACAACAAAGTTTGAGCAGGCAACGCCGGTCAACTGCTGTTTGTGTATGAGAAATCAGTTGGAAACTTTCCTTATGTCAGCACGTTGTAGGTGTCGCCACCGGCGCCAACCTTGTGTGAATGCTCTGAAAAGCTAATCATTAGCATGTCACAGTATCTTCTTCCTGTCGGTTAAATTTCGTGTCTGTAGCACGTCATCTTCGTGGTTTAGCAATTTTAATGGCCAGTAGTGTATTAATGTGTGCTGTACACACTTCGAAATTGGAAGCCTACCAAAGCAAAGACATCATATAATAGCCATATTATCTGCCACTTTTGACCTATGGATTAGAATGCTGCATTTGAACAAAGAAATCTGTGCAGAATATCAGCAATACAGTTAGTCTTTCTACGACACATCCTGGGTAAGACGAGAAGAGGCAGGATAAGGAATGGAACAATACCAAACACCCTTCAGATTAATCCCCTAAAGGAAACTGTGGGGACAATTAGGCTTAAAACGTTTGGCAATGACAAAAGAATGGGACAAGACAGACTTCCAAGAACAGCCGTAGTATTGACAGAACCTGGATGAAGACCAACGGGACGACCATGAGAAGTGAAAGACAATGTGAACCGAAGAGGACTACAGTGGGATGAGATATTTAATGATAGCTAGACTGTGGGAGAAAAGAAAAGCTGGGAGGGGGCTCTGTGGGCGACCGAAATATGTAGAAACGCTTCAGGAAGAAGAAGAAGAAGAATATGATGATGATGATTTACGCGGTTTTAGGATGTACTGTGCTGATAATTTAATGAGGTGTCCCTGATTACTTTTAACTGAGCGCAGGGCATACGACGCTGTTTTGGTGTATTTTATAAGATTTCCACCACACTTAGATGATATTTTATTTTTTATTGGTACGTGAAATACTTGATAATGGCCCAGTTCCGAAATATCTAAAATGAAAAAGAATAAATCATGATAAAATTCAATGCTGATTGTTGTAAAACCGTTTTATTCTTCCAAATGTTTGCTGCTTCTTTGAGTCCCAGCATAAGAAAACTAATGAGAACAGTATTGGCTCCCTAAGACAAATTGAGTGATGTAGCTGTCCGCGTGCTTCTTACAGTGAGCCGGCCGTTGTGGCCGAGTGGTTCTAGGCGCTTCATTCCGGAACCACGCGCCTGCTACGGTCGCAGGATCGAATGCTGCCTCGGGCATGGATGTGTGTGCTGTCCTTAGGTTAGTTAGGTTTAAGTACTTCTAAGTCTAGGGGACTGATGACCTCGGATGTTCAGTCCCATAGTGCTCAGAGCCATTTGAACCATTTTTTTTTTCTTACAGTGAAATCCGTAGACGATAACACGGCATTGTGATAAGTCGCTTCTTCGATATTTTGTGAGCGGCCCCTCATCCCGTTAGACTTCATGAGTTACTGACGATTACTGCCGTTGAACACTCAAACAGAGTACACAAAAAATTAATGCATCTTAGAATATGATCGAAGCCTGCCAAAATCGTCTTCCTGTTAGATTTCATTTTTATGAATGACTGAACCTCCTGACGGTGGCGTAAATAGCAGATACGGAGTTGTCAAATACACGTGTTCTGTCGACAAAGTAACACCCGGTTACTGAAAGTTCAGTTATAAGAGAGATATACACCGCTGAGCCCATTAAAGAGACGATACGCTAAACATACAGCTCATGCTAGCAAGGCGCTGGAGAAGGAATCATACCAGGAAAAGTTCTTGAAGATTCTCGGAGTACTGTGTGATAAAGCAAGCGGCCACGGCCAGTATTGAGATATCACGACATGCAGACGAATATAGATTGCTAGGAAAGCACGCACAACCTACCAGCCAAGGTTTTCCGACCTGTGTTGAATTGTTCAGTCCCGACTGCAGACCCATCTGTGCATGCTGCTACGAAACACTAGACTCCACAAGCGAACTCTGATAAACAGAGAACCGGAGTTTTATTGGCCAACAAAAAACTTATTTCTTTCCAGATCCTTTTACAAACTAGAAATCGAATGACTAACATCATATTCTCTATGAAATGTAGCGCTGTCCATTAACAATGTCTGTATCAAGCTGTCAAATTCAAACATTCCCAAGCATGAAACTAGTTTTCACAGCCATAAATAGCTTTCCTTATGAAACGTGCAGTGTTTGTATTTCTTGTCCAGAAAATACTGTTATACACGGTTCAGTCACATTAACGAGACCTCCGCTTATGTCCGAATTCAGATTGCAATAGATAGTCACGGAAGACAGGTGACAATGTTAGCGGTGGAAGAAGTAGAAAGCATATAGGGAGATACTAAAACACTGCAGTCGTTGTCGTACTGTAGAAACAAAGAGATTTATCTGACTTCTAAAGGGGCCAAAAATTGGCTTTCGAGCCAAGAGGGAAATACGAGGGTTGTCCAGAAAGTAAATTCCGACCGGTCGCTAAATGGAAACCACAGTGAAAATCAGAAACATTTTATTAGCAAGAGTTAGCTACACTTTCCAGATGATACTCTACATAGTCGCCGTCGCCCGCCGCTCCGACTTAGACATTTGTCAGTGCGTTATACCAAATTTTTAACGTCATAGAAGTCAGCCGCCTGTGCTTTCCGATAATATTCTACGCTGGTCTATAGCACGTAGGCTGCCCCCAAATGTTGCCTTCTTATCCAGCGTTTCATGTGAACAGAAATGATACTCAGGATGAGCCAATTAGGACTGTGTTGTGGGTCATCGAACACTTCCCATCGAAAAGGAAAGGCTGCAGGAGCGTCTTTACTGCCCCTACAGAGTGCGGCTGAGAATTGCCATGAAGAAGGAAGTGCGTGTCAGTTGTGTTAGATGGGCTGCATTCATTAAGGCGAAGCCTCTCAGGGGACCTTCCTACTTGGCGGGAGACATTGTTGTCCTAGGCACCTTAACTCGCTCACGGTGCGCTCACAAGTGAACATAGCGTCTTGATGCGATCGACGGGCATACTAGAGACACTTCCCAACACATCTGTACAAAGCTTCATCGGGTTTTCACTGTCGTGTCCATTTTGCGACCGATCGGAACTTACTTTCTGGACAACCCTCTAATTCGGGAATGGCTAAGTTTGTAAACTGTTCACGTGTCGCTGTGGTAAGACATGTAGTGCATGGCAAAATTCCGCTATCCAAAACCGATGGCGATGCAAATGTGGTGCACCAGGGGTCATAGATGAAAGGGATGAACTACTGCTGCAGAGATGTGTTCGGGTGAATAGACTGCAGCTGTTGAATAACTGTCCACCCAGATGAACCTAAGAACAGCGAACGTAGCTGCGTATGGGCCTCCACATCGCCCATGCTGACTGCTGTTCGTCGGTGACGAAGGCTGATACCGAAACTGGACGTCTACTGAGTTGCGCCTGCTGACCTTTTCAGACGAATCACGTTATATGCTCCATCGGCCTGATGGCCGCTAACGTGTATGGCGTGAAACATCTGAAAGCAAACATCCTTCAACAATCGTGGAAGGGCCAAGGTCGGAGCTGGGAACGTTATTGTCTCGGAATGTTTTCGTGGCATTCCCAGGCTGAAGGCACAGTAGATAAGCACAAGTATGCATCTACCCTTGTGCGCCATGTCCACCCCTATATGCAGTTTGTACTTTGCTCAGCCATTGCTATCTACTAGCAAGCCAGCGCAACGTCTCACACAGCTCGTAGTATAAGTGCGTGGTTCGAAGATTGCCAGGATGAGTTTACTGTTCTCCCCTAGCAATCAGATTCTCCGGATTTAAACCCGGTCGAGAATCTGCGGAACCACCTCGATCGGGTCCGCGGTGCAAAAGTGGTTATTCGTGTTTTTGACAGGTGCTCACATTTATGTGTCTG